>NC_091932.1:8275303-8927803 GCF_041260155.1 Ptychodera flava | reverse complement strand
CAGATGATTACATGGTTCAGCCATCCTGGAGAGTGGGTTCTGCACTTCTCAGATAACGAAAGCGGTATGTATCTCCACATGAAATAGCTCATATTTCTTTTCATGATGGCATTGCATGGTAACCAGTGTGCCCTCTAACAAAAGAGACTTCATGAATCTTCTGAGTCAATTAAAAAATTCGAGAAATTTTCTTGAGTCACAATGTATAATTTCCTATTCATCTGAAAATTTTCTTGTGTCACAGAGAATATTCATGAGTCATGGCACGCCAAATAGGCTAAGAGGGCACACTGATGGTAACTCAGACATAACTGCCATTGTTACTTATATTAAGTAGTGATTCTCTCCCCTCACAGTTTATATTGTACACTTTGAAATAAGTGTGGATATAATGCGATTGTTTTGAATTTTCAGAAATGTTAATGAAGAATAGACTACTGGAAAGTGTTGATTGATTCCCCACCCAACACAGTTTATATTTAACACTTACCAAAACTGTCTTGATTGTACAATCTTGAATTCTCAGCAAAAGCAATGAAGAATACAGTGTAGTGAAAGAAGCCATTTTCTGTTTTTGTAAGAGGTCTGTTTTGGGGAATAGTGTTGCACCATCATTGAATAAACAGTTACACAATGTGATTGATGCCATATTTTAGACTGAAATAATATCAAGTTATCTTAGTATCAAATGCGTGTATAAAGATCGGAACTTTTCCTTGTTATCACAGTACTTAAAGGTAACTGATGATTGTTCTGTTTATTTTGTTGTTTCAGCAACAGGAATATTGGCAGCAGTAGAGGTCAGGAGGCACTGCATTTTTGCATCTGGAGATATGGACCATCTCGCCATCATCCAAGATGTGCTGAATGCCGTGATGGACATGGAAACAGAACCAGACGAAAATTAGGAGGACCCCAGTCTGCAGGCTGACATCCAGAAGTGATATGTTGAATACAATGATATTTTCAGTTTTCTCTTGTAAATATAGTGTCAGGTGCCTAAGGAAAGACTCTGTGAGAGATATTCACATTGTGACTGAATGTGCGGTTGTTTATTATTTTGCTGCAAGAAACAAGGACATTTTTGCTAGAGAATGTGGCAGTTCAGATCAAAATGCAGTGAGTACAGCACCAGCTACACAGATTCTATAAAAGATATACCGGTATATGCTATTCCATATGCCCTCAATATGAGCTTATAGCTGAAGTCAGCCTCAGTTATTAAACTCAGATGTATCTGCTTCTTTCCCTCTTTACCTGATTTTCTTCCCAATGTGGTTTATTGTCCACTGTGTCGTATACTTTTAATGCCTCAACCCTACATCTGAACCCATGCCAACTGGGATGCATTTCTGTTCACAGAACTTGTCAAATAATTAGATTGGATGTCAAACTACCGCTGTACTTTGACATTGTCATTGGCAACAGATTAAGTGTTGAGCTATTTGATAGAAAATGACACAGTAGATAAAAAACAGCAAATACAAAGAAAATCAGGTGAAGACAGAAAGAAATGGGTACACACATATGATTTTAATCACATTGTAACCAGTACCTACCATATGAATGTACGTTGACTGCAAAAAATTTGAGAGGGGTTGTACATGTCAAATCAGCATATTTTGTACCCTCACATATAAATGTACAATTGCTGTAAACTTTGATAGGCAGGTCCATAGGGATATATTAGTCAGGTTGTTCAATACAAAGTGCAATTTACATATTGCATATTTATGCAAATATGTATGTGTTTGGGAAACTTGCCCCATTTTTTATAAAAAAGCTCTTCTGTAAAGCTGCATGTCCAATTTGTTTAAAGTGTTGTATGACACTCTTTGTTTGTAATATTTGCTCAAATTATGGTGCAACTTGCATTTTGTTTTTTTTTTAATTTGGCATGGTAGGCTTTGGTGTCACAGTGACTGATATTTAGTTGTCTGTTACTACATGCCTTAATGTGAGTGCAAATAAGTGCATTGGTTTGAATAGGAATATCCCAGGAGTTAGCAGGCTTGTGAATGATGTACTGACCGGTCTCCGTGGTTACTGGTCTGGTGAAGCCCTTCGATGTAAAATATCCATGCTCGCTCTGCTAGTTTGATTTTCGTTAAAATCTGTGTGATGCTTGTCCGATAATAGTAAAATTGTTTGAGAATGCCCTGCATGTACTAAATGTCATACAGAAGTAACTGTAAGGGGCATGTAATAAAAATATTGTTGCCTGAATACATGGGTCCATGTGCCCTTGTAGGAGGATATTATTTGCCCTTCTGGCATCGTGCAATTGTCACCTGCTCTCAGGCACATAAACCCATGTATTCAAACAATAATATTTTATGACTTGGAGTATCAGTATTTCAGTGGGGCTGTATCACTTGTCATTTCAAATCAAAAACTTTTATATCAGAACTAGTGGTCCTTTTGCTTTGAAGTTGGTTTGCTTTGAAGTTGCTTTTTAATCTATGTTTAGTTGTAAATAATAAATTTGTTCTCAGAAAAATTTGAGATGTTGGTCATGTGAGTATTTTGTTGTAAGGGAGTTTGAAATTACAATTTGTTGACACTGAAGTCATTCAGTCTCTTCCTAGAATTCCCAATGATGTTTAAATATGAAAAATTTAGGTCACATAATGAACATTTCAAACAGCTATTTATCAGGTTTGATTAATTTTTCATGAACAAAACACTAACCAGAAAAGAATTACAATCATGATTTTCAAAGTAAACATATTTTCATGTTTTAACCCCAGGTGTAATTGTGATCATCTGTAATTGTAGCCTTCATCAATGCACGATGATCATAACTGTCATTGCCTTCTAAACACAATATTAATCAACATGGCCTTCAAAATTAGTGGACGTGATATTTCTCACGTTCTTGGCCGCTGGGAGTGTGTGATTGACAGTGTGGGAAAAAGTTGATCCCACACTCTGCAGTAAATATTACACGAGCTCTGATTGGATGATGAAGAGTCGATTTCGTTCCACGTGCAAATGTTATCCAATGGCACGACGAGTAACACACGGGCTGATACTACAAAGTAAGCAGGTCAGAGAACAGAAGCAGACAACAGAGTTATCACAATTTTTGATAATATTGTACGTGTCCAATGTGACGCATTTTGTGGTCATGTGAGAAAAAGAATCACACACCAAGGACCTGGGATCAGATTTCTCACGCTCGCTGGGGATATTTTGTCTCACACTCACCTGCAGCTTGTGTGAGATAAAATATCCTCAACTCATGTGAGAAATCTGATCCCAGGTCCTTGGGGTGTGAGATTCTATTAATCTTGGTCCGGCCTCAGGATTAAAGGCCATGTCAACAATGACCTTGAGAAATAGAGGGCAATGTATAAAGTGCCCTTGAAATATACAGGATCATGTCTAAGGTGGCCTTGCAAAATAGAGGGTCATGTTCAAGATGGCCCTGAAAAATAGAGGGTCACATCCAAGGTGGCCCTGAAAAAACAGGGTCATGCCAAAGGTGGCCTTGAAAAATACAGGGTCATGTCCAAGATGGCCTTGAATCATAGAGGGTCACGTCCAAGGTGGCCCTGAAAAAAAGAGGGTCATGTCCAAGATGGCCTTGAAAAATAGAGGGTCACATCCAAGATGGCCTTGAAAAATACAGGGACATGTCAAAGGTGGCCTTGAAAAATACAGGGTCATGTCCAAGATGGCATTGAATCATAGAGGGTCACGTCCAAGGTGGCCCTGAAAAAAAAGAGGGTCATGTCCAAGATGGCCTTGAAAAATAGAGGGTCACGTCCAAGATGGCCTTGAAAAATACAGGGTCATATCCAAGATGGCCTTTAAAAATACAGGGTCATATCCAAGATGGCCTTGAAAAATACAGGGTCATATCCAAGATGGCCTTGAAAAATACAGGGACATGTCAAAGGTGGCCTTGAAAAATACAGGGTCATATCCAAGGTGGCCTTGAAAAATACAGGGTCATATCCAAGGTGGCCTTGAAAAATACAGGGTCATATCCAAGATGGCCTTGAAAAATACAAGGTCACGTCTGAGGGGGCTTTAAAGCACAAGGCAGGAATCATCAGAGTATTAAAAAAAAAGGATGACAGATCATAAATTCATGCTGATTTTTTGCCTTCCTAATTTTACAGGGATATTTTATCATGTAATATGGTGTTTTATGAACGATTTTTAGATATTTTCAAATTTTCAATGTTAAAATTAATTTTAATACAAATTTTTCACCAGCTACCTGAACTCCTTGTAGTTTTTAAGCAGATAGAATAAAAAACTTATATTTTAAGTACTTTACTTTGCCATATTGAGGTACTAACTTAAAAAGTATGAAATAACTTAGTTTTATGAATGCCTACCACATAATGAAAATGACAGATCGGCAAAATACAGAGAGTTTACAATGTACTGGCAGCATTCAACAATGAAGTGATTATAAATGTTTGAAAAATCGCAGTCTGACAACCGTGATAAATCAAAAACAGGTAAAGAATGAAAATTTGTAAGATTTAACATTAACTATTGCAAAAACAGCAAATTTGACTGGAACTAGTCAAAAACAACTAAGTTACCTTTGTTACCTAGTAGATTGGACAAAATTCAGAAATTTACCTTAATATGAGACCGACAAATTATGGTCCGGTACCTTATTTTCAGTAATTTTCGACGAATGGTCTAAATCCCATAACCCAAAATATTTCCAATCGTGTTGTTTACTTTGGAATGACTTTATAGTATTTTGTGTCAACAATTGTTGATGGACTATTTAAATGTTTTTGTTATTAATGGAGTTCAGATAGAAATAAGACATATGAAAACAAAAGTTATCTATGAAATTTTGATGGAAAGTAATTTGATCAAAACAAGTGCCATTTCAGTTTGGGAAATGGAATGTAATTGTAATTTGATGAAAGTAAACTGTGGACGTTAGCTAGAAAATCACTCCAGAAACAAAATTACACTCATTTCCATTGGAAATTTATGATACGCAGAGTGCCAATGCTATGAAGTTATTTCAATGGAAGATTAGAAATTCTCCTTTGTGTGATGCATGTAAAGTGTGGGATACATATAAACATAGATACTGGGATTGTATAGTTGCTAAGAATATATGGAAATATGTTGAAAATATCTTGGAAAAAGTATTGGGTTTCAAATTGTTACTGAATTATAAAATAATTGTAGGAGGAATTGAAATGAAAGGGAAAAAAGATAAATTAGTAAACTTGATTATTTTAATAGGAAAATGGCTATACATAAATACAACACCTGTAATTTGAAGTATTCTATTCCATCTACTGTAGTGATTAAAAGTGAGCTATTACAGAGAGCTCAAGCACAAAATTTCAAGCTTTTACGCGATGTATTATTGTTAAATATTTCATTTCATACACTGTAAGTTAGGATGTCTTTTTCTTTTGATGTGTAGTGAAAAATTATTGAAGTTGAATAAATATGTAAATAAAAAAAAGCATAGGATAAGGTATGATTTTAGGCAAAAGAGGCCAGTCGATCGATTGTTTATGCAACCATATGACCGTTGACCAGTTTTTATCACCGGAAACGCTCAGAGTTCGTGAATTTCGCTGATTTATGAAATCGGGCGGTGAAAGCTTTCTCACCTTTCCATTCTGTCTGTGCAGCGTGGACAACGGGCCCAACCGGGACCCAAGCCCTGCAGAGCTCTACCGCTCGGTTAAAGGAATAGTCCCCCAAATAACAACACTGCCTTTTAAAGTGAAGAAGATTATTTTTGAACATTGATGATGAAAAGATGAAAAATGTGCTGTTTATTATCCTAGAAATTAATGTTTTATTAACTGATGTGTATGACGCCATTTTCGCGATATGGAAGCGCCACCTATCGGAATTCCTCAGAGAGGCTTAACTTTTGATGACGTAAAGTTTTCGTGTTTGGTTGAGGAAGTTAGGGGGTATCGCTAGGGGGTCTGGTCTACCGTACGTTTGTATTGAGCTACTGCCCCATGGATACACTTTGCCTTCAACCTTATAACTTTGAACCGGAATTCAGCGACTCCGAACTCCAGGATTTCGAACTTGGTGTTTTCGACGAAAAGACGGACACATCGATAAATTCAGAAGTAAAAGAAGGGCACGTGGCTCCACCAATTACCGAAGGAAGCTGTACAAGTATGCTCTTTTGGTAGCTCACAGTTACGTGGCCATGTTTGGAGCTGAACCACGGTCCCTCAACCGTGGCTGAACACATCTTCGATATCGCCTGGTGACGAAACGAACTCTAACTTACCCACAATGGTTGTACTTTTGGGTAGAACATTTTGATCAGCATTGCAAGTTAGCTAGCTGTTATCACTTGAAAAATACGATGTTGGATTTCAAACTCCCAAAGAGAACTGTATGTGACGACATTGCTCCGCATGTTTAGCCATTGCAACGCTGGTTTTAAAATACGGTTAACTCTTTTTATAACAAAGAATGATTAGCGAAAATTGCCAATTCAAAGTGCTAGTTTTTCAGTTACATATAGAAAAAGAATGAACGAATGAGAAAAAAATTCCAAGCACCGTTCTCCATGGGGGAGGGAGGAGAGACAAAGCGGACGACCGGAAACGGCTCAGCTGTCCGACTCTAAATGGTATGTCCCTCATCTAACAAGCAACATTTATACATACACACTTTCATATTCTCCGGGGCACTAAATTAAACTTCAAACACACTTTCATGTTTTAGGAGTACTAAAGTATCAATTTATCCTTTCACCTACAGTCATAAAACACACTAAAATTTTCCTGTTCTCACAACTCACATTGAACTTTAAACGTAAGTTACCGGTAATTAGAAACCGCCATGGGAAGATATCGCGAATCCTAGTAGCCGTTGATGCTGTCAACTTGGTGCAATCTTGGAAAAAAATAATTGAGAATGGTCAAAATCTGAAAGCTACGACTTCACGACCAGTCATTGGGAAAACTTTTGGGAAAAATTCAATACTTTACAGCGTGGGTGGGACTATTCCTTTAAGCTTGCTCACATGTACAGTAATATCACGTACCGTTATTCTTTATTAAATAATCAAGTCATGTAGACATGATTCTACACATTGATGATTATGCAGTGCGTGCGCCGGGCCCGAGCCAGGCAGCCATAGCCATTCGACGATTCGTGTATAATGCCAGTCAACATGTAGGCCTTTAGGCCTACACTAATATCACGTACAGTGATTCTTTTATTGAATAATCAAGTCGTATATAGACATTTTACATATTAAATACGATTATTATCCCAGCAATGTGCCAAGCGCCTGTGGAATGTGCTTGCTTTTCTAGAAATGAAGAATGGATATTTCGGCATACATTGCCGTAAATTCGTGCGTTAACTGACGTTAGCGAAAATAAAACGTATCCACAGAACAATAGTTATCATCTTTCATGGTTCACTGAACTATTGGGTATTACCTAGACATCGCTCCTTTGCGTTGTGGCCAATTATGTTACCTGTTAAGTTTCTTATAATTTAGTCACGAATTAATTAGACACTGTAAAGAAAATGGCAGTTGAAACTTCGCAGCAACTAATATTCACCGGTTCATAATGTCAATATTACAATCTATATCGCAATTTCCCTTTCCAAAACTACTGACGGATCCATTTTTGACGTTTTGTTATCTGCATGATGCATCCCCCCAGCATAGTGATGTCTTCGTTCAGAGACGACCATATTGACATATCATTTGACTAGCACAATCTACATGATTTATGTTCACCCCTGCATTGAATTTATTCAGTGACAAATTATACACGAGGTCAGAATTTATAGGCAGTGCCATCATAAATACCAGAAAGGGACACGTGACCTCGGTAATGCTTTGATAAGCTCATTTCTATTATTAACGAACAAGTGAGCGAACTGCACTGTAAAGTTAAGTGTTCAAGGATGGAACACCAATTAAACGCCTTTTTGTAACACTTTTTGAACGCGTCAAGACGTTCAGAAATTTAACACTACGTGTTCAACCAACGTTCAATTTTTGAACAAACGTGTGCAGATTTTGAACGTTACGTGTTCATCAGACATTATATTGAACACCATGGTGTTCCATATTTGAACACACGTTGGACATGAAATGTGTTAAAAAAATTGAACGCATTTACGCGTTCAAAGGGCTGTAACACTTTTTGAACGCATGGACGCCGTTCAACGATTAGTGTGTTAAGGAGGTACGCTACCATTCAAAAACAATTTCCGGATATTCATAAAAGTGGTATTTTTCATTTTGCTTAAGTACCCCAGTGGAAAATATGTGAAAAAAAATTGGGTCCCCATGCAAACTTTTTCACAAAATTGTGCTAAAAACAGCAAAAATTCATAAAAATTACCATTTTAAGAATTCCATATTTTCCAACTAAAATCAAATTAATTTTGCAAATTTCATAAAAACTTGCTATAGAAGTTGACTTATAACATTAACATGATACCTAGGTCACGTATGTTAGCAGAAATCTTTTGTGAATAGCTCCATAAAATGAAAATTTGTAACTAAAAACACATTTTTATCACCATAACTATTTTCAAAAAAGACACATATTGCAATTTAAAATATCACTCAATATCGAAATTATCAATAAAACTTGTGATAAATAACAAGAAAGGGACACTCTTTCATATGCATCAATAAAAAATGGGGGGTGCCCATACTCGTTTTCCTGTAAAATCACAAAATATAGTGAAAAAATAGTAATTTCAGCAGCCATTTTAGGTGAAGCAATTTTGACCCCCTAGGTTGCTCATTATAGGTGTGATTCAGATGACGGGTAATAGCTGGCAGTTTTTCTACTTCCCTATACTCTGTGTTTCAATGGTCCAGTATAACTACATGACTTTGCACATACATGAACGTATACTTTTTTTGCAATGCCAAAATTTTGTGAAAAATTGGTCATACTTTTCATTTTTCTATGTACAAATAAAAATACCAGTCACTGTGGATAATAAGCAACATTTTTTCAACCCCTGTGAAAAGTATCATACAAGAACAACATTTCTCTGTATTGATAGTGTACTTTATTTGAATATATTATTTGATATGATTTTTTATATAAAAATATTAATTATTGTCAATATACATATACATTTCAATAAATAGAAACATCTATAAATGTAAGGAGATGTGAATATTATGTGTTTGAATTAAAATAAGCAGTAACATTTGCAATTATCCGGCTATTAGATGTGATTCTTGGTTTGTTCCAGAATTTCTCAGAAAATAAATTATAAATACCATTTTGACTATCTCGGAGGTAGGCAAGTTTCAAATGATCTACACAAAGACCTGATGCTGATATTTTTTCAGCCATGCCTTTACTTAAATATTGCCTTGAACAAGTGGGTCAAAAGAGGATACATTTTTCTTTTTCAGCAGAGTGATTTCAATTGATTTAACAATATATGAAACTCTAAAGCTATGTTGTAACAATTGTTCAGCACGAATAGCACACTGTGTATGTAGTGTTTGCAATGCTTTCACATCATCAATTGCATTGTGAGCATTGTATGATTTTCCAACAAAGTCTGCCACTAAACTTTCTTGTGCATATGAATGCCTACCTGGATGTAAATTTCTGAAAAGAGGCAAACTATCTGTAAACCCATCTACAACAGATGAAAACATCTCCAGCATGTTACATGCTGCTAAAGTATGTACAAGCAGACGACTATCAAACGCTCTACAGTTATGTGCAAGAAGTAAAACATGTTTAGATACATGACTCAACCACTGAATAAAATTAATTAAACAAGCACGAATTGGCACTGTGTCCAATGGCTGTCCTTTATAAAACAACTGGTGACCAATAAATGAAAATCCTGTAATTGCTGCTGCTTGGGGTGATATCGGCTTCTTTGTGTGTACATACTGATTGAACTCTTCATTACCACAGACAGCTGACAGCTGAACAATATGAGCCTCCAAACCTGTGAAATAAAGGGGGAAAATTACCATCAGTGCTTATTTTCTGATTCTACTATGACAATAAATAAAGTCTTTGCTCAGATACCCAGTGTATATAAGTATGGTTGATGATTTGACATTAACAAGTCATCAGTCGATGACACAGTCCCTGTCAGTTCAATGTGTTTTAATCTTTGGGAGTTTGATATAAACATTTTTGACATACCAATAAATTGTGGGTTTTCATCCTGGCGGTCATTTTCTACTGTATCACAACAAAAATTCATGAGAATATGTATGTCATGATCATTAGCTCTGTGACAAGTTTGAAGCAAATTGGCTGGGCATATCTGAATTAGGGCTTAAAATATGAAAATTACAGGTAGCAAAACAAACATGTAAATGTTGCAACAGCAACTTGATGGCCATCTGGAGCACATATTGGATCACATCACATTGGGCATATTGGATCACATTACCCATAAACTGTTACTTCACATGGTTTGAAATCTATCCAGGGACGGTTGAATTATGGTTAAAAACTTAAAATTGCAACAAAATGGCTGGTCCGATGGCCGTATTTAATTGTATCGTGAAAAAAAAATTGACATGCATTTATATAGCATAAATTAATAATATAATTTATCCATGTACCAACACTGAATAAAATCTGTTCAGGGATAGTAGAATTAAAGCCCAAAACATGAAAAATTTGCAACAAAATGGCTGTATGGCTCTGGATCTTATCGTGAAACTTATCAATGTGCATCTGTATGGTGCAGGACTCTATCCTTGTGCCAGGTTTGAACAAAATCAGTTCAGGGGTATATGAGAAATGGCCGCTGATGGATGAATGCATGGACGGAACCCTATTAGTCCCCGGCGGACTGTATCCACGGGGACTAATGAAAACATGACAAGGCATTTCTATACATACCAGTAGATGTGGTCTCTAAATCAAAATATACCACTGTGTAGTTATTGTCTGGTAGTCTCTCTGCAATGGGGGGCTTCGGTGGGTCAGGAATGCTACTGATATTGGGAGGTACTGTAGAACTACATGTACTAAAGTCTATACCACTCTCATATGTCCTTCCTTCTCTCGTTTCTTGAGCATGCTGTTTACCAGACCTAGCTTCTTTGAGTTCTTGTCGCCTGTGTTTTGCTTCTTTTGTCTGATTTTTAGATTTTTTATTTGCCGCAGCTTTTTCAAATTTTTTTCCCAAGGATGTTGTCACATCGCCAGGAGACAGTCCATTTTCTGTGTTTGCCTGAAAGTTAAACACAACTGAATATTTAAATTATGGTAAATGAAAGTTATAAATTACATACCACTACAAGCAATAACTGATGACACACAGTGAAATGTATGCCTTTTCAATAAAATACACCTAATAGGTTGCAGCATTCATGCAAGAACCTTGTGTGTCTGCTTCTTCACATTCATAGTTTGTGGTTATTATAGCATCATACAGTATGCAGCTGGCATTCAACACAATGCAAATACATATGACAGTATTTACACTTTGATAACTGCATTTGTTGCATTTTCTGTCAACTGTGAAATATGAAAGGCACACTGACAGAATCTACTGTAACACACCCCATCCATAATTTTTAGTCGTGTGGGGTGCATCATTACTGCACTCACTGCATAAAAACCCTATAATACTTACTGTATTAGCATGGATTATTGCCTGTATTTTAGCTGAATAGTGCATATACAGATGAATACAGTCAAGAATCCATTTTTTGTATTCAGCAAGCCTGTATTCATGTGGATTCATGTGAATTCACGTGTATTATACTATAATACAGGCAACTTATTAATGTGAATTTATCTGAATTATTGGGTTTTCATGCAGTGACTGATACAGGTTTGTGTTGTTTGCAACCAAGCCTACCAACAGCAGCGGAATATTGAACACATACTGCCTGGCCATGAGGTCTATAGCACCTGTTTATTACATCTGAGGGACTGTGAGTTACTAGGTAATAGTTGATGTGACTATTTCTCTAGGGAAATAGTCATTCTATTTTCCTGTCACGTGACTGATTTTAGAGAACCAGGACACAGCATGAGCATGAGGTATATTATAAAAATGTGTACTCTACAGAAGACTTACCTCTACAACATACTTGTACCCAATGTTTTTTTGAGCTACAGCAGCGCTAACACGATGCACAAGGCTTTCTGAACCTCCGTAGAATTTGGACTTTGGTGCTTTGCTTGCTATACCATTGTTGATACTTTCATTGGCCTGGGAGCTGCCAAGGTTGCCAACTTAACTGACTGATCGACCAGGGAGTTGAACAGTGAATCTAAAGCTGTACGCAAGTCATTACCAGTCAAGTTCTTGCCGTGGGGTAAGCTTTTGTGAGTGTAGTTAACAGGATCCTTAGCAAAGCTGCACCACTCACCACAGTTGTCATGTTCACCAAAGGCATGTGGTATGATACTTCTCAGTGCTTTAGCAAGACCATCACTGCTGCCCTCATTCTGTGATACTGCATAGTTAAAACATTTCTGCAGATACCTGATGACTTTGTTGGTCAGCAGTTTGTGAGATTTTTGAAGTTCAAACAAGTTGTTACCTAGAACTTTCCGCACATGATTTCTGTCACTTTGTTTTTCTATTTTGCTATCTATTTTGTCTCTCAGATGATGGATAGTTGTTGTGTCATCATCCATGATGATTGTTCCAATGTAGTTCTTTTCATCATTTGAGTTGACATTGTTCACCAGTTCTACAGCCATATCAGGCTCCATTGCTTTGGCACTGCCTTGCCAATTTCTGCAACATTTGTGCACTTTCACTTCACATTTTGAAGATTCTGCATGCTCACAATCCTACACTTTTTTGAACGTGTTGTGTAGTCAATAACTTTACCAGATTCCTTCCCTATCAAGGTGGCATGCCCTTTGGAAAAAAAAAACATAAGATGTAGACCATATAAATAAGGGTGTCTAATATACTGGACGAAACATTATAAAATCTAGAAAATGAATGGTATTGTATTTAAAGTTCAATGCAAACTTATGTACCAAATGTCCTGATGTGTCAGGAACTCAATGCCTAGGAATATTACACTGCATTCATAACAACTAAAATGTAGATTGACATGGACCATAATTTGTGATATATTACTTTCTTTACACATGAAAAGTGAGTATTCCATTTATTTCAATGCATGGTGAAATTTGTAAAATGAGCCCAAAGTGTTTATTGATCAAGTCAATGTGGTGGACAATTTAGTCAATGTATATTATACAAATTTACCCCACTTTTAATTGTTGCAAAAAAACTTGTCTGCACGTCATAAAAGTGGTTTAAAGGGACATAAGCTGTAACTTGTGGCAAGTTTTTCAGTATTCTGCTTCTGTATATCAACTACCGTGTCTGACCCTAATTCATTTGTCATGCTGAAATTTGAATATTCTTTTTGTTAACAGAGCTCTTCAGTAAAATATTTTATTCTAAAAATACACAAAGCATTTCTAGAGTAAAATACAATAATTTACTGAAAAATGGGCAAATAAACATTGCCAATTTTATGTAAAGTTTGTCAGAGGAAAATAACAAAAGTGTTAACACTCTTCTATCAAAAACATAAAAAATATGAACAAAGTAATGACAAAACAAGTTTAAATTAAATATTGTGGATTACGTTATAAGGTTCATACTTGTTTAAAATGTACAAAAATCATCTGAACAAGCTCAAAATTTGGCTTACTTATTGTGTTGAAAACACGTATTTGTATGGAATGCATACTTCATTGTTATAAGATGGTTTTTTGAAGACATTTCCTCTTGTAAAGACAATTATAAATTTTAAGAAAAAAAACTTAGTGAAGGCTTCTCTAGCACATGGTATATAGTTGTCCACAGTAAAGTAAACACAACATGTCAAATTGTCAAAGTGTCACGGTAAGGCACAACATGCAGAAAGTGGGCAA
Organism: Ptychodera flava; assembly: GCF_041260155.1. Taxonomy (NCBI): domain Eukaryota; kingdom Metazoa; phylum Hemichordata; class Enteropneusta; family Ptychoderidae; genus Ptychodera; species Ptychodera flava. The sequence continues at coordinate 8,913,923 of NC_091932.1, read as the reverse complement.
AGTTGGTCCTTGGCAGGGTAAAACCTATTTCTCAGTCCAACAAAGTCCTCCATAAAGAAAAATTTGTTTGTTTGTAATATCTTTAAATAAAGAATGAAATAAATCGGTGACATTTCAAAAATCTACTTCTCAGAAATTAAAACATTCGTAAAGACCTTTCAAATTCTGGTGTACCTTGCTATTAATTTTTATACAAATGTTTTTACCAAAAGTGGTAAAATCACTCTTAAAATAAAAAAATGTAGATCATAATGTGAATATATCACATTCTGGTAATCCCTCATATCTTAAAAATGTCTGAAATGTCTTTAATGTCTTAATACAAAGTTCCAAATTTCTGCACAATTTGAACAATCTGAAAAAGGCTATCAGTAGAAATGACGTAAAATTGCCAGTAGTAAGATATTATTGACCTCCAGGATAAAATAAGAATTTTACACCCATTTTATTCATTTATCTACATGAAGCGAAGGAAAATTTAACCATCCATGTAACTAAAGTATGACCCTGACCTATATATGAACTCATGCGCAACAGCTTGCGCAGCAGTGCATTGTCCTGAACTAAGCGGGGAAATTCCCTGCTGAGTCATGTCACATTCCAAATGGAACTTGCGCAATGCGCTATGACTCACCCCCACTATCAAAACGGAACGATATTCTATTCTCGCATCATTTGTTAGATAGATTCCGACTGTGCTGCAGCTCTGTACAGCTCCTTAAGTGGTTCCAGTGCTGATTTTTGTCTTCTGGATGTAAGTATATACTCGTTTTCTGGTTGTGTGAATTTGTTTTTCCTACGCCTATCGGAGCGAGATTTTCACCTATTTTAATCCCTACCGGAACCATAGGGATGTTGCGCAACCCTCTTTTCCAGAAGAGTCTTTCGCAATAACTTTTCCAGTAGGGACTTTCGCAATACCTTCCAGTTGCTTAGCAACTTGTCACGTGGTTTCAGAGGTCTGAAACTCTACAGTTTTCAGAAAATTTTCTGTGGAATTTTTTCTGAACGACTCTAGTTCCTATCGGTACGAACTTGTTCACCCTATAGATAAAATTTTAGAATTTTCCTCTGAACTTAAAATATGTCGGAAGACCATTACTTCAAACAATATGAGACGTTTTAGATAAATGGTACTGATATCTAAAGTGTAAGTAGTTGTATCTTTTTTAACAAATGAAATGTTGTCGGAACTACTTTCTTCCCCTGTCGGAACGGTATGAGTAAAAATATCTAAATCTTTTCGATCTTTATCAATAGTTATGAAAATAGTGCAACTCGTTCTTGAATCTGTTTTTAAAGCAATATTTCCTATTAAATCATCAAACTCGTCTCCTGTACCCAATTTTATACATTTGATAACAACTGTACCATGCTCAATTATTTTCATATTATCTGTCATCTGTTGATTTACAGTCTGTAAATTTAATTCAGCCACCTCCTCCCCCACACTTTTCAGACCAAGCTTCTTCAAAGTGGTATCCCAAAATAATCTTACTGGAACTCTGCTAGCTGTATATGAACAATAATTCTCACCATTATTTATCCACCTTCTTAGAGTATTATCTGAGGACATTATTGTATTAAGAGGACTAATTTTAAGATGAATCGGTATACCGAGAAGTGTAATGTATGGATTATTAGGCTTAAGATAAAGACGAAAATCAGACAATTTATATTTGTTTACATTGCTATCAAATAAATCACATTCGGAGTCCTGTGGTGTTCAGCAACACCTCCTGCAATTTCACTATCCAATGCAGTGTGCGAAATTAACGTCGGTCCGACGGTCCGAGACCGACAGATTTCTCGTCGGGCCGAAAGTTTTTAGCAACATGTCGGTCCTTATGACCGACTGAAATTTGGAATAAATGATGAAAATTTCTCCGTCAAGACCTGTAACAGATGCAGATGATGACTGACTCTGAATCATGTGATTAAGTTTAAATGTCATGCACCTATCAATGTTTTCCACCGTGGGGGTGCGGGGCAACAGGGGATATTGATCGCACTTCGCGTCATGGTAGTGGGGATTTCAATCTCTATGGTACGCAAGACCGGTTGACAATGTCGCAACATAGTAATTTTTGTCTTGCGACTTTTTACATTTACCAAGAGTCTAATCCCTCCGATCGACGCGCATAGCACGGTGCAGCTGATTACATTCAGATCAGTATGAATCACGTCCATGCATGCAGATTCTAGCAACGGAATGGATTGATTTTGGTGCGACAATGCGACTCAATATTATAATAATACTCGTCTAGTGAGTGTAACCCTGGTAATGTTAGCATATATGTGTCATAAGACAACAACACCCAGTATCACTTCACTAGTTTCACACTTTAAGTGTTCGTAATTTACATGTACACAAATGTACATAATACAGCCCTTCGTTTTATCAAACTGACTCCGTTTGCTTTGCTTTGATTTTCCATTGAAGCGTTCAAAAGATAAACGGTACATAGAAGAGTTTAAGACAAAAACCTACTACGAGAACAGTGCTGTTGATTAAACATATTTGGTTTTGAACATGGAGGTATTTTTTTACCTCTATGGTTTTGAACTACGCCCGATACAAGGACTAGGTGTAACACGACAGCCCAATTGTGCTACCTGCAGTCGACAGTCAAGTTCACGTTTCGCTGCATTTTTGGACCGCTAGAACATCTTGCTTGCTCGTTGGTTTTTAACCAAAGTTCACAAGGCCGACTGATACCACGATATATCGACGTGATAACGAGTGTACATTTTGTAAAACATAGCCTTATCATAACAGTTTTGTCGAGTTGCACGATCCGTCGTATATACTCTCTGAGGCCGAGAGTAGGGCTTCAAATTGTTTCGATGTATACCTTTTACGACAGGCATGCAAAACTCACCGTCATCCCGGGCTGTAGGCCTAAATGTCGCAAAAAATTACGTCTTTTAAGATTTTACGGTATCATTAACAGATTAACCGATTAACTGATTAACTGATCGTGGTTTTCAGCAGTATCGAGTGTCTGTCAAACTTTTCAGAGTCATTTTAATAACTTTAAGCTTTCAAAGGGCGATGAGACCCAGCAATTGCTCAGGCAAAACGTTTCGATCAGAAAAATGCATTCATTTCCGCGAGTGGCGACGTGTCCCATTCATGTTGTCTGCAATTTCTATAATCGAGAAAAGTTACGATACTTGTCCTTTTAATTAAAAGTATAACTTCATCTTTTTTTCATGAATACAACAGAGGCCACATTTAAGCATATTTATTTTTTGAAAAATTTTGAAAGTAATCTATACGTCATATCAAAATACATAACAGGTATTTTCTCCCTTCTGTTTTACATTACAATGAAAAAGACATAGTGATCAATGTTTGCATAAAAAATTATTCATACACTCCCCTTACTCATGACTGTCTTCAGGGTACTAAGCTATTCACTCACTCTTCTCCCACTCGCGTTGGCTAATTTAAGAAGTGATTTGCAGCTTGCCAACCATTTTCAAATCACAATATCACATGCCCTGGTGTAGTGTACAATTATACACAGCAATGTAGAGAACACCACTCCAAGAGCCTGTATTCCCCGGCCCCTGGGTGTTTGATATCGTTTTATAGTCCGAGAGTGGGGGATTTGACATGGCTAGAAAAAATGTCAAATTCTCCTGTTAGTCCCATTGTTCCCCCTCACCCGTGGTGGAAAACATTGATAAATGTGTGCGCATGACAGTGAGGAAGATGAGGGCTGTGATCTTTTCAGATTCCAGATAATGTAGATGAATGATTCATGATCATTCACTTACACTATTCTGCAATCTATGTGAACAATAGTTCATTTAGAGAATACTTACTGACTCTATTGATAAAAGGACATGAAAAATTAAATACTACAACATTCAAAAGCATAATATTGGTGGAGAAGTTGACTTTAATGGTCGTTAACAACTGCATTTATTGAGGACCGGCAGTTTTCTGTAAGGACCTGAAGCTTTGGCTTGGTGCAGGCCCTTATGACCTTAAGCTATTTTCTCTTAATTTCGCACACTGTATCCAATATATCTAAGATGTTACGCGGTACATTATAAGGCATGAATTTCTTACTATCCCCATCCCATGTCAGAGCAAAAGGAGTAGAATCATTCAAAGCCTTTGTGGCGTCAATTACAGTTTCATCAATGTCTTTAAGTTCAGAAAATTCTACAGCATGTATATGTTTCTGTGCTGTCGCTGGCGATAACACGAATTGTTTCTCGCGGTCCTTATAACGAAAGACATAATCCTTATTATGATTACCTGCTATCTTAGTATTATTGTTAACTTTAACATCACTTAAATCTTCAAGCTCAAGATTTTGTACACGAATTGTACCTAGACCGAAGCCACTTGGATCAGACATGATTATACTATATACAGTGAAAATTAAAATAATACCTTGTAATATACACAACCATGGCTTCAGCTATAGGAATGACAGTTCTCGGTGCTGTATTAAATGCAACGGCATTCACAGGAGGAAATATTATCGGTCAAAAGCTTTCTGGGAATGGCGACGCTCTTATTGAAGAAAAGGTCCGACATGATAAGCATTAGAAAAATTTGAACATGATCGCAACGTCTGGTCAGAAAAAAGATTACTACAGGCTGACTGGGAAAGAGAAAATCAAGCAAAGGACGCGCATGCCGCGGTAGAATTAAGAGATACAGATGCAGAAATCCTGGAAGAAGCAGAAGCGGTGCAAAGCAACTCTACGTCAAGTCCAGTTCAATTCTCAGATTATTATCAACCCAGTCCTGAGCAAAAGAAATATGAGATGATCTATATTGCTGGAGGATTGGTCGTGGGATGGTTTATCTTCCGATAGGGTTACACCGGCCCCGCTTCGGAACGACTACAGCAATTCAATACAAAAGCTAATTGACCAGTTATTGAAATCGATCATGTTCCCATCCTGATCTGTTATCCAGATACGCATTGAATTCATGTAATCTCCCCCTTTTCTCAATGGCATAGAAATTGCTCCGTTTTTAAATCGTAAGTAACCTTTTCACTTATTTCTCTCGTATCCCGGATGGGAAGTATTTGTAAACAGTTCGATACTTTCCCTGTATGTATCCTCCGGAGGCACCCGAACCAAATGAAACATAATTTCCAGTAACATCGACTACATCTGAATGAACTATATATTTAGTGACTGTTAAGAAATCCACTTTCTTCGGACTCATAGTACTTTTTATAACTGGGTTGTTCTCAGGTTTATCTGAAAAGCCGACGACGTTGGCGAAGCTACCTGTGGCATTGAAATAGACTTTAATATCTTTAGCCAAAGTTAGATAAACATGGTTTGTCGGCAGATGTTTTTCAAAATTAATTTTTTGCTTCAACCCGATTGCTTTGTTTAACGTATCGATATTGTAGTTACCTGGACGTATTGATTTAGTCTTCTTCGGTTGGTCACCTTCTTGATATTTTATTACATTATTCGTTGATGTTATGTTATGCCATGAATTATATAGTCCGCACTCTAGCAGTCTTATCTTCGTAAACTGTGTCGTGTCAATGCAAGGGTAAAAATTAACAGTGACTGGTTCACCTGTTTGGCTTTCAATCCAAATGATCATTGTTGTACGTTGTATATATTACTAAGTATAAGTGTTCGATGAATATTATTATTATTCCAAAGGTGCCCATTACGAAGTATAAGGTTCTGCAGGAATAATATTTTTCTGTTCAAGGAGATCTTTGGTCGCAACCGCAGCAGCAGTAGCACCGCCTAATTTTGCCAAGCGAGTTAAATTTGGTCGACTTGGATCGCCAACCTCTATTTTCAGAAATTTGCTGGAGATCATAAGATATCCCATCGCAAGTCCTGCGATTACAATACCATCGTACATTGTGTTTACAACTGTTTTAATATCCATGATTGCTGACTAGTATATAAAATAAAAAATAAAAATAAAAAATATGGGGAGTTAATCCATCTCATACAATGTAGAGGAGCTGGGAACACCCCCCTCTCCCTCCCCCTCCCCCTCCCCTGTCGGAACTGTTCCGGAGGGAGCTGCTACGTGCTCTGTTTTTTTCGCTTTCTGGGGAGGATCTTTCCGATCTGGACTCGATCGATTAACGGGACAGGGGGTATGTCGAGCACGCCCCCAATATAGTCCTAATGCAGTCAATGAAACTCCCACAATTCCTAAAACAAGATAACATTTATTATACCAGCGTGAATTATTATCACACTGTTCTTTCATTGTAGGCGGTAGGTCTGCTACCGCATCGATCCCCTCCCCTCCCTCCCTCTTCATTGCTTTTAGTTTCTTCTCCTTGTTTTGCCTGTTCCATTCCGCTAATTTCTTGCCCGCAGCAACTCTCCCTGGATGCTTCGTCGGTAACGAAATTTTCTCTATGTTGCGCTGTGTCGGAAGTAGAGTCGTTGTTTCCGTTTCTGGTGTGGACCCCGTCGGCGGGGCTTCTGATGGAGTCGTTTGCTGAGTCGGCGAAGTTGAATCCATTTATTTCAGGTACTATATTAAACCCGATTTTTTTAAAATTTAAATGTTTACCCGTAATTAAACCGGTGGAAATTAGAGCAATCAGGGGCCCCCATGTGTACGCTATCCGTCCTGATAATCGTTTTATTTCACTGTTTAGAATAAATCCTTTTTAAGATCAGTGGCATAGTTATCTCGATCATCGATTGGAACTACTTGACTGATTGCACGGGCTCCTAGATCTATGAAACTTTGAGTGATGGTATCACTTATAAGAGAACTGTATTTCGCTTCATAGACTTTAAAGGCTCGTGTTATGAATTCATCTTTCCACGTTTCCACTTCTCTAACTGTAAACTCCTTACCAAAAAATAACTTACTTTGACCACTTGCGATGACACAGAGTATTTTTTCACGTTTTGTCTCTATTATGGATCGATTATTGTCCGAAGGCGCCGAAGGCGCCGAAGCCCCTTCGGAATGCGCTGCCATATTTGCCGCTGCCGATGACTTTATTAAATTCTCCATTGTTTGCAGTATGTTATCTATTCTTAGTAAAAAATAAAAAATTCGTTTAAACCTGAATCCGAAATAAAGTATTAACATAGTCTGGAATGTTAGTAACCCTAACGTTCCGACAGGGATTCCGGGAAAATTCTCCTCCATTTAAATCTATCTGTATATAGAAACACGAATAATGAGTACAGACTTATTCCCAGTTGCTTTTCAATTGAATAAGACGAGCGTACCGACAGTACAGCATTCTGATACCCCCCTTCCAAACCGAATGGAGGAATAAAACCTATTCTCATGGACTTAGAAATATATGTAACGCCGACAGATAAATTTACTTTTCATCCACGGGATATATTTAAAGATAACGTAATCACTCATCGATCAGCGAAAGAAAGTAATGTCTGGCTGGGCGGTCCAAACATGAAATACTGGGACCAGCAACTGAATTTCGCTGTATGGTGCAGCACGACTGGTTGTGGTATATCATTCGCCCATCTCTTCGATAAGAAATTTCCTCCGCAAATACGATCATTCTGCCGTTTCCATGTATATTTTACAATACGTAGGATCCTTCATGAAATGGGCGTTGCACTTCCAGACGATACCCCCACCTTCAAAGCGGGCGACAATCCGTACAATCTCGTCCAATATGAACTTCTATGTACTGAATTTGGAAATATAAGTCCAACGAAGTCCGACTTTCGTTATCGAAAAGGTCAAAATAAAGGTCTTGGTTATGGATATGAATATTACACTAATCGTGGGCCTGTTCGACAGCCAAAAGCGATATACAACGGTCGGGACTTTTTCCTCTCCGCCGACGGAGGCGTTTTCTATACACATACCATTTTTGGAAAGAAAAAACATGTACTGTCCGACAAAGACCGACCGCACTACTATTTCTTCCGAAATGATGGATCGGAGGGACAATATAATAGTTTCATCCCTCTGACAGGAGACTCCGGACTAACAAAGGCTGGCCTAGCCCGCCTCAATGAAAGCCTTGAAGCCTACGTATATTGCATACTTGGCGCACAAGCGAATATTCGTAGTACCATTGTGGGTGATACTGGCAGTGCACAGCAAGTAAGAAAAGAATTCGGCGTTCTGCTCGAAGATGAAATTCGCAATACCGACAAAGTAATCAGTTATCGGCGATATCAAGACACAATAATGAATACTGGTGTCAAACTTGATATGGCAGTCTCACCAAATTTACTTCTCTTGCCGTCTGAGATGGTCATTCTTTCGGGCCCGGCGATCTCAGGTTATAATAATGAATTGCAATACGCAACAGAATCTATGTCCTTCGGGGTGAACGGTGATATAAACACGGAAGTTCGAGAAAGTGCTGTACATGAGATGGAAGGAGGGAGGAGGCGGATCCTGTGAAGTGGCAGGACGAGCCCGGAGAGTCACCTCACAATGACACGACTCGGATTCCTAAGGCAGCAGCCGTGACCGGCGCAGACCCTATTCACGAATATGGTAAAATTGGTTTGTTATCTTTAGCAATATTCATTACTATTGTAGGTACTGGAATACTCTAACTCGAGCCAGTAACTTAAAAGAACTAGAAGAGATTCATTAATGTACAGTATATAGATCCGATCCGATGGCAATGTTCGCAACCCCACCATTCAACATGATTATAACTGGACCGACATATTCTGGCAAAACAGAATTTATGTTGGACCTCCTCACCGGTCCGTACTTAAGGAAATTCGAATATGTGATATTCATTTGCCCAACATTCATGAATAATAAAGCGTATAATAGAAGATTCATTTTCACCGATGACAACGTGTTTATATTTCCGGTCGGACTCGATGCTGTGGATGATACACTAGCCTACGTGCATAAAGAATGGGCCGGTACAAACACTTTAATAGTACTCGACGACTGCGCCTCGTCCAAAGATATGAAGAAGCGCAGTAACGTTTTAGTCCAACTTGGCTTCAGCGCAAGACATGACGGATTATCTGTCTGGGTTCTGACTCAACAATATACTAGTATTAGTAAACCATTCAGGGAAAACATACAGATGTTAGTACTATTTTACACACCGAACAAGATAGACAACAAAACTATTATAAAAGAATATGGAATGGAGGTGTCAGAACGGGAAGCCGTGGGCCTAATCAAGCAATTGAAAAGTAGGCCATTTAGTAAACTAGTATTTCATTTACGGAATCCGTACTGCATAACATTTTTCGTATAATATAGCAATTATGGAAGCTGAAGACTCTACCGATAGGAATCCCGAAGGCGACACCACCGAAGGCACTCTTAGAGAATTATATTACAACCCGAAAACTGGTTTTGGAGGTGTACAAAAATTATATGACGCAGCACGGGCCAGCGGACTGAAAGTGACCAAGAAAGAGGTGCAGGAGTGGTTAAAAACTCAGCTAACTTATAATCTACATAAACCGGTACCTCGTTCTCGTGGGGGTGCCTTCCCGGGCGGCCGGCGCGTTTTTGTAACATCGATAGACTCTCAATGGCAAGCGGATCTCGTGGAATTCCCTCCCCCGTTCGCAAAAGAGAACCGTAACATTCGATACATGCTAACAGTAATAGATGTGCTCAGTAAATATGCATGGGCTAGGCCGATACAGTCAAAAACGGCTGATGATACGTTGCAGGCGCTACAAGACGTGATTAAGAAATCGGTAGAAGGCCCAACAAACTTCAGACAGATGAGGGGCGGGAATTTACGAACCGAAAAATGCAGGGGTGGTTGGAGGAGGTGGGAATTCACTGGTTTCACACCTACAGTGATAAAAAAGCTAGCGTCGTTGAACGTTTTAATCGGACTCTTAAGACGATGATGTGGAAATACTTCACATATAAACAGACACGTGAATGGCTTTCTATTCTACCAGAACTTCTTGAGAATTACAATAACACCGTACACGGAAGTATCAAAATGAAACCCAGGGACGTAACAGAGGACAACGATTGGCAGGCATTTTATACACTATTCGGTCCTGAGTTGGCAGCCGGGGAGTTGACCCTGAATTCAAGCCGGGAGAACGGGTTCGAATTACAAAATACAAGACCACTTTTAAGAAAGGATATTTACCAAATTGGACAGAGGAGATTTTCGTAGTTTCAAAAGTTGTGTACGCAGCTGGCTTGGGAACACCACCAGTTTACAAAATAAAAGATCTGAATGGAGAGGAAATACTCGGCACTTTCTATTCTGATGAACTTCAGAGCGCACCTTCAGAACGCGACGAGCTGTACAGAGTGTAGAACGAATTTTGAAGACGAAAAAATTAGAGGAAAGAAATATTATCTGATAAAATGGAAAGGTTATCCAGAAAGTTTCAATAGTTGGGAGCCGGAGGAAAATGTTATTAGTACTACGTAAGTACTTCGTAAGTTCCTGTGCTGGTACTACGTAAGTACTTCGTAAGTTCCTGTCCATGGTACTTGTCAAGTACTACGTAAGTACTAACGTAAGTATTTACGAAAGTTATTCAATAAGTACCATGGAAAAAGTCTTAATTTCTTGAAAGCAGAAAGTGTCAGTTTACCACCCCACTTCCACCCCCCACCTGGCCAAGTATTTATCATGTACTGTCGTAAGTAATGTTCACTTATTGCATCTTTTTCGGCCGTATGTGGATGAGGTGGGGGCCCCTCGGTTCCTGAACATATTAAGTTTGCAAGATCTTCAAAACGACTTCTCATGTTACCACAGTCCGTTCTTTCGAGTCCCCCTTTTTCAGCTTTATATATAAGTTCTGGTTGAAGTATAATGTACACAACTGACATGAGCCATAGACAAGTAACTTCAAAGTCCGGTGTTACAGAACCGTAGGGTTTCATAATGTCAAGTGCTCGTAGGTCAAACGAAGCATTATAAGCACACACAGATTCACAAGCGTTAAGAAGTTTGTGTAGGTTCTTTAGTGAGACTCGAGGTTGTTCTAGTTGTTCTTGACCAGGTGGGAAGTACGCTTTTTCAAGTTCCTCTCCTTGAAACCGTCTATTAAAAATCCCTGGCTGCCGCCGCTCCATGCAATTCCAAAGTCAAAAGCTCGTGGATATTCTACTGGTCCGACTGTCTCGGTATCAATTGTTGGATTAAGTATATTCTTGAGAACGAGGGGGGTAAGAGCGTTCCGAATTACCAAACATGGAAGTCTGTAGTCGTGGCAAATTTCTAAGAAAGTCTGTTTGAACTTGTTGTGAATCTCTTCTAGTTCTTCTAAGGCGCCTATTTCGTACGACCTGGCTCGAGTCAACACATTCCGCCTGCAATAATCCCAAGGCATATCTTTGAATATGATAATGAAACTGGGTAAACGGTCAAATGCTCTAGAAACAATCTTTTTTTCTTCGACTCCGTGGAAACGCCTCGGATTCTAGAAAAAGTCAGATGTTGAATTATGGAAGAGTCACAAATAATGTAGTGTTCTGAAGGGAGGCCCCCTCCTCCCTCCTTCTCCCAGCCTGACATTGTAAACTAAGCGTATGTTCTATAAACTGGTTCTGAAAATCGGCAATCGAAACGTGGGTGACACGCCCATTATAAAAGTCGGCAATGTTGCTAGAAAAACTAGTGTCAAATTCTGGTACGTGATACGGATCCAAATTTACTGCATCGTAACTCTTACCACTTCCAGTTGGTCCATTTATGAATATGTATGACATTTTGGGGATACTATATCATAGAAAAATTTTTTTTATTAAGATATATACGATAAGACAATGACAATCCTTTCTATTTCAACTGCAATAAAAATACTTGAAACCGGAGAAAACATCAAAATTGATGATGGAGGCAAATTAGTATTTGGTGAATATGTAGATCCTTTCATATACGTAGACAGTGAGCTAGAAGTAGTTTTCAACATCGGACCTAAATATGGTTCTAAAGATCCAGCTACATGTGATGGGGTGTGTGTCCGTTGGCAACCGAGTCTTCAAAAGTTTACTGATTTAATAGTATTCCGTACCCTAGGTGAAAGTTTCGATGCATCTACTGCTAAAAGTTATGCTGCAAGCCTGGCCGCTCACTCCAAGAATAATTCCTGCGGATTTTACAATCCATCTAAAGTTTATCAGAAGCGAGGTAGCGGGGCGCAGCCAGTTGCGTATTTTAAATTTCAGTTTAAAAGAGGGAGAAACACTTCCGATTTCGCTACATGTATTGATATGGTTCAAGAAATTGACTGTGCTTTTAAAGCAGTGAGCCAATTGCCAGTCCGAGAAAATCCTGCTATTGTACCTCGTAATATCCGGAAAGGTAGTAAGATAGAATTCTTAGCATTTAAACCGCGATTAAATAAACGTGCTCTTTCTTTCACTGTTGAGAGGTTATTTTGTGCTGCGCCTAATAAACCAGAAATTCAAGATGCGGAAGAACTAGTCGACTTAGAAAGATTAGGCGAGATATATAAACAAATAAATGCTGCCAAAAATATTATAGTGGATTTTGATGAATTAGAATAGATATTTCTTTTAAGAAAATTTTTTATGATATATATAGGACAGTACAATGGATCCAATCGTGAATGAATATAAGATAAACCAATTGGCCGATATACTTGACCTCGATTTAAATAGAGGGCTAGACACTCAGAATTATCTGTATACCATGACTCACACAGATTTAACAGATTCTTCAGGTAAAGGTTTTACTCTAGAAAACCTTCGGTAAAAAACCATGGATAGATTTCAATGATCTTAGAGAAGAATTGGTGAAGAAATGGGAGAAGGTGCCGCCGCAGTTATTCCAAGGAGACTTACTGTGCATTACAGCATAAAAAAACGTCGACTTACGGAGGGCATTCCAAGGTGTATTTATAGAAAAAGATTTTTCCTCCGAAGTCAAGCGAGTCGAGGATATCGCGCAGATTGATATTGAAGGTATGGCCAAAGAAAGAAAGATGTACCGTGTTTTTACAGAAATGGAAGTCAAATTTTCAAATCCAAAAGATCAAAGTGTGAAAATCGTACATACTATGTTAACTATAAGGAGGGTATATACACAAAAGATAAGGGAGGGGCGGCAGTGAAAGAACAATTAGTAAAAGACTACAAAGAATGGCTTGATAAAGCTGAAGCTGTTGAGGGCTCTGGTCTAGTTCTCGAGGAGATACTTAATTTTAAAGTAAGACTGGTAGAATTACTACTTGGGGCTGGCCCCGGCCCCCAACTGCCGGAATGGTTGAAAAATAAGAAATGTGTGAGCGATCTGGTCCTACTCAGAGGCGCCGAGGACTGCTTTCAGTATGCCGTCGTAGCAAGTTTAAAGTTAGCCGACCCCGAGTTTCGTAAAAAGAAGGCTGGTAATACCAGAAAAATTGGAATACGTACTCTCCATTTATAGCTGATTACTGTTGGGAAGGTATTCCCTTTCCTACACCGCCGATCTGACTGTGTTCAGGCGCTTCGAGCAGCAAAATCCAGGCATCAGACTCAAAGTATTTCAGATCTACGAGTCCGATCCCGATCCGTCCGGTATAACTGTGTTTTATAGTAGCGGAGCTCCTAACAGAACCCGTCCCGGAACCGTCCAGACAGCGAAAATTTACTAATAGTCGGTGAAGACGGCGGGGACCACTTCGTACCAATTACTGCGGAAAATCGCCTTCGTAATTCTAATAAAAATCGTAAGAATGTGCACAGACGGAAGTGTATTTGCCTGGTTTGTGGAAAAGGATTTGCGTCAACAGGAGAGTTGGAAGAACATGAGAATTATTGTGGAACAGACACTGCCCAGCCAAGTTTTTCCTAAGGAAGTATGTCAATTTGAAGGACATCGGAAGAAGGTGGTGTCCCCCTACGTCATCTACGCAGATACTGAAGCAATTATTGAGCGGGCACTGGCCGACACATTCCAATTTGTCTTTCGTATGTTATGGTGGAACGGTGGGGCGAAGGGCGACCACCCACTGTTTATGGTAAAAGAACATTCACGGGGCTCTCCTGTGTTACAGACTTTCTGAAGGATATGAAAGAACGGGCTGAGAATTATTCGAAATCGTATTATTTGAAAATAAAACCGATGGGGGATCCTTCTAATTACGGCAATCCAGTCTGTATTGCATGTGGAGAGCCGGCAGGATACCAAGACGGAACGACTTTTTATTGTGAAAAGTGCCGTCCGTCGAGAACCATTCCTATCTACTTTCACAACCTCAAGGGATACGATGGTTCTTTTATTTTGAAAGAATTACATGAAATCGACGCCGGAGGGGGACCAGAGCCTAAAATCATAGCTAAGACGGGCAATGGTGGAGTTATGGGTCTCTCGAAAACATTTATTTTTCACGCCTCAATTGTTGTTGATGGGGAGATGGAGATAAAGAGACGCCACTTTTCTATAAAGTTTATGGATAGTGCTCAGTTGATGTCTGGGTCGCTCGCGAAGTTGGCAAAGACTGTGCCGGACCACGGATGGGCGGCGGTGCCACTTTCGTACCGGACATTCAAAGAGCGAAAGGTTTCTTTCCGTATGAATATTTAGATTCTCCAGAGCGATTGGAAGAAGAGGAGCTACCACCGAGGGGCAAATTTTATAGCGAATTGACGGAAGAGGGGATTTCAGAATCTGATTATGAGCATGCATTGAAGGTGTGGGATGAAGTGGGATGTAAGACGATTCGTGATTATATGGAATTCTATTGTGAGACGGACGTTCTCCTTCTTGCGAATATATTCGAAAATTTCCGTGACACATGTTTAAAAGCATATAAGTTAGATCCGGCCCATTACATGTCGGCGCCCGGCTTGACATGGGGATGCTATGTTACTTTACACAGGTAATAAATTTGGACTCATTCAAGATGCTGAGCAGATGAATTTCGTACAGAGGGGAATTCGAGGCGGTATCAGCCAGTGTAATATTCATTACTTACAGACAAATCATCCTGCTTACGTCGCCGAAGGGGAAGCTGGCGGGAACTGGGATCCAGAGAAGCCAGTGACCGAAATAAAATATCTCGATGCAAACAATCTCTACGGCTGGGCAATGAGTCAACCAATGCCTACAGGCGGACTTCATTGGATGACGATGGAGGAATTGTTAGAATGGTCTGCTCAGAATGAGCAGGATTTGATTGGGGACTTGGCGCCACCTTTCCACCAAGTTTTCTAGAAGTAGATCTAGAATATCCGGCCGAATTACATCTAGAACATTCGGATTTACCATTAGCGCCGCATCACTATGAATTTCCGAGGCAGGGCACTCGACTGATTACAAGTGTGTTGGACAGAGAGAGATACGTCTTACACTACAAGTTGCTGGAATTCTATCTTCGGATGGGAATGAGATTAAAAAAGATTTATCGGGGCTTGCTTCTTCGATGAGAGGGCGTGTCTTGCGGAATATATTGCCTTTAACACTGAAATGAGGACAAAGGGGGGGACAGATTTGAAAAGAATTTCTATAAGTTGATGAATAACGCGATGTTCGGCAAGACAATAGAAGACGTTCGAAAGTACAGAGATTTTAGATTTGTTTCGGGTAGGAACGGTTCCGACAGTGGTCGTAAAAAGATTCAGAAGTATAATCCAAAGATGAAACATATAACTACCATAACTTCCGAAGAGGATGGAGACTCCTGCGACAGTGCTCTTCTGGAACTGAAAAGGGATCAATATGAATATAAAAAGCCAGTTTTCATTGGCGCAGCAGTACTGGAACTTTCTAAGCTGCTGATGTATGATATGCATTACAATTACTTTCGGGTACGGTTCCCTGGAATACGATTAGCCTACATGGATACTGACAGTTTTGTTTACAGTGTGCCCCTCCCGGACCCGGACGTAACTTTCAATGATATAGTCCGAGAAGATGTTGAAAAGAATGGTGAGAAGTCTATATATGATACTAGTGGGATGAGCGGCCCCAACTTTCCGAAGATTAATAAAAAAGTGATAGGTAAATTTAAAGATGAGTTGAATGGTGAACCTATTCTTGATTTTGTCGGCATACGCTCGAAAGTGTATGCTTTTCGAACTCCAACTTCGGAGACGAAAAAAAATAAAGGGGTGAAAGATGTTTGTGTTAGAAAACATTTGAACTTTGAAGATTATAAAGATCTGTTTGAAACTGGGAAGGAGCCCGAGCCGGCACAGTTTGTACAGTTTGTACGGAAAAAGGCTGGAGAAATCCGTAGTGAAAAGCGCAGTAAAATCATGATGGCGCCAAATGATATAAAACGTGTGCAGTTATACAATCCAGACACAGGCGAATGGTTGGCAGAAACATGGCCGATAGGACGGACGACGGGTCATGGTTACGGTTTAAAATTGTAAAGACATTAATCTACTATTTTCAACAGTGACCTGGGCATCACTGATAACATACCGGTAAATGTGGGCAAATATATTATCATTGTGAGCGTCATCGCCACCCCACGCGGTATCTTTCTTCAGGATCTCAAGTTGAATTCCGTCCTTTGTGTTCATTAGTCTAAGACCATTTCCATGAAACTCAATATCTTTAAAACTACGCAGATCGATAAACAGACAGAATTTATTCTTCAAATAATCGGCCTCATCTATATCAATTTCACACCAATCTTTATCTTCAGCAAAATACCGTCGCACCTCTCGCCAAAATTGTCTTGGTATCATCTTCTGAGCGTACACTTTATTTGCAATGCCTTCGATTGATACAGACACAGATTCAATGGATGGATTAAAGAAAAGTTCACTGTTCAGTTCTGACTGATTCTGATTTTTAGTGAAGAGTATAGCGATACCTCTAATGCTACGTCGTGGTACATTTATATTTTCATTGATAACCGTGTCCGATTCTTTGAATGGGATTGTTCTAAAATAATGTATATGCTCGTAAAGGTAACTTTTTCCACCGTTGTAATAACCAGCAGTTGACCCCGCGAGTTTGAGGTCAGAAATTGTCTCGTATTCCATTTGAATGTTTTTTAATTTATAATTGGTTGTAATCAGTTTATTACTGACAAGTAATTGGGGGGCGGGTGCCAACGTAATTTCCCATTCAATATGACTCCCTAACGCTTTTGGATATGCAACTCCATGACCTGTCACGAGGGGATGAGTGAGACGAATAGCATATTTTGTTTTATATGTGTCAAAAAGTAAATTATCGCCCACGACGGCGGCATCTGCATCGGTCGAACCGCTTCTTAATTTTCTTAGATTTTCGTTCTGAATTCCATACAGTGTCATGTTCGTTCTCTCCTTTTTATGTTTGAAGAGATCGCGATAACATTCAATAAGGTTATATTTATTCAAATCGAAAAGTGTCTGGCCCTCAAATGTGAGTTTCATACGCTCCACCAAATTTTTTGCAACATTTTGTACTACACGGGTAGTTCCACCTCCCGTTACTTCGAGATCAAAAACCAGGTCGAAAGTATCTGGAACTAAGAGTACTCCGCTTTCTAACTTCGGACATCGTATGATAAGTGTCTGGCCTGGATCTGCCTCACTTGGGTTATGAGCAATCACGTGATGAGTTCTTTCTGACTTTGTTCCATTCGGTATTCGGTGGTGAAAGTCGGTGATAATGTTCTATCGTACCCCATTTTTCGTGTAATGTATATAGTAGAAGAAAAAAAGAAAATAAATCACATCTTACATTTCACTTCGTGTATATAATGACTTAGAAGAAAAAATCACATCTTTACATAAATATTTCCGTCTGCCTGAAAGATAAATCGATTGCCTGTGTCGCGAATCAATCGAAGGACCCAATATTCTTGGAGATGTTGGACTTCCATTTCATCATTGTCAATCTCCTGAAAGACGTTTATTGAATTCTAGTCGCTTAAAGAAGTTAGTCTTTTGACATTCCTTCACGAAAGCTAATATGTTATGATACAGATTATCATCCTTTGAGTCGGAACCTGGATTTGCTCGAAGGATATGTCGATTTACCCGCCGGAGTTTGCACCATTCCAATTCGACAGAGAAACCAAACAGGTCTTTATTTTTAGAAAGAAACTTTGCAATATTCTTTTCACCAAACATGTTGATGCCGTAGGGAGTGTCATATATTAATACATAATTTTATTTATAATGACTAATGTTAATCCAGTTAAAAATATCCATAGCTGTTCTCCAACAAATCCGACCACCGATCCTGCTGTTTTTAATAGAAAACTGACGAGGGAACCGATTAAACCTGGTATTGCAGCAGCACTTTTTGCGGCCAAGGTTTTTTAACCATTCGCCAAATTGCTTTACAATTTCTTTCGCTTTTGTATATACTTTGGGCGGACCTGAACCTCCTGTGTTTGCTCCTCCTCCCCCTGCTCCCCCTCCTCCTCCCCCTCCTCCTCTAGTCACAGCCAGGGCAATTGTTGATATTGTCATTCCAAGGGCAGTCAGTATTGCAGCGATTGTTATACCATTTCGTTTAAATAATTCTGTCAGCTTCAGTCTCAGTGATAATTCTGGATCAGAAATTACATCACGAAGAGACCTAGTCGACGCCAGTCTTTCACGTGCCCCACTGATCATATCAAGTTGTACTTCAATTCGATTATTAATTTTAGCTAGTCTTGTTCTGAGTTCGGGTGTAAGTTCTGTCTGCTCTGACATAATTTTATCTCTTTCGTTTTTAAGCTCATCAAGACGCATATTTGCCATCTTTAATTCATCAACAAAAGCTCTATATTCAGGGTTTAGATTGTTCCATTGGTCGATTTTATTTTCAAAAGCTTGTATTTTGTCTGCATTACCAGAAGCATTTTGTCGTAACTCTGTCAGTTCATCTTTGTATATACCCATGTCTTCTGGCGTCATCTTCTCAGCCGGTATTTTATCAGCTATCACATCTTTAGAATGCGATGTATGACTCACATTTTCGGGCTCTGCGCTTGAGTGATATTCGACTCCACTCCATGTGTATACTTTATTTATAAATTCAGGTCCTCCTTTCCTCCCCCTTAATGTGGATTTCTCTAAAAATCTACTTCCTTTATCCATTGTAACTCTGATTTCTTTATAATACAGTTCACCACCTTCAATATTAGCATTTAAAATCAATTCGGTTCGTGCATCCGGATTAGTAATCCTATATTTGTCTAAGAGTCCTTCAGCCATATTTTCTGTAAGTTTTCTTCTCTGTTTAATTAAAATATCCACCTGTGGGCTATCCACTGAAGGATCGGGGTTGCAAAAGTATCATCGGTAAAAGATGTTTCAGCAGTAACATCGTCATCATTCAAATTTGCATCATCGAAATCCTGGAGTGGTATATCTTCTCCTCCTTCTGCCATATTGTCTTTCTATATTACTACAATTATTTTTTATCATTCCTTACATATACAGTAAAAAAATGCACATCTCAGTTGTTGAAAGCGTTGAACAGTTGGCTGATTACATAGAAAGAACTAGCGCTGCATATCGACGAAGTTACAAATTAATGGGTCGAATTGATATGGCTCTTAATATTACTAAAGGAATTCTTGTAAGCTCTGCTGTAATAGCAGCAATTCCAACAGTTCCGGTACTGTTAGCCTTAACTCCTATACCTGGCGTCGTTATTGATGTAATACAAGGAAAAACGGGAGTATCAAAAAGAAGAGAGAAGTATAAACATTATTACGTTCAATATAAACAGCTGCTTACACAAATACAAGAAAAAGGTGCAACAACAGAGGCTCCGGGGTCAGAACTTATTCAGAACATATTTCATCAGGCGCTAGAAATACAAAAACAAGAAGGATTTAGTCCGCCGCTGGAGCGATATCTACGATATTATGGATTGAATGGATATGAAAGTTAGTTAACTTCGTGTTCAACATCAGCTAGACTCCGCGACTGACTGACAACACGGGTAAAAGTCCCTTTATATAGGCTAGTTTGATGGTGATGACTCACACGGAATTTCCCGTACACCTTCGGAACGTGTCTATACATGTTGTGTATTTAGGTCAGACAGAACAAGTTTCTACATGTCCACTAGTGGTCCGTTCTAATACCCAGTGAGTCATAGCTACTGTATTGCGCAAGTTCCATTTGGAATGTGAATGACTCAGCAGGGAATTTCCCCGCTTAGTTCAGGACAATGCACTGCTGCGCCAGCTGTTGCGCATGCGTGAGTTCATATATAGGTCAGGGTCACACTTTAGTTACATGGATGGTTAAATTTTCCTTCGCTTCATGTAGATAAATGAATAAAATGGGTGTAAAATTCTTATTTTATCCTGGAGGTCAATAATATCTTACTACTATTGCCATGAAATATAAAAAAATGAATATTTCATCACAACTAGCACAAATTTGACTATGGTCATTCTTAGGGACATGATTACCAAATATTGAAGACGTCAGTAAAAAAACGATTTTTGCCAAAAATAGCAAAATTAGCCTCAAAAATATAAATTTGCATAGTTCATCATAATTTGAACATATGTGATTAGGGTAATCCCTGGGGACCTGTAATCCAAATATTCGTACAGGCTATTCTGAAGAAAAACCTTGGGATGTACAAATTTGAGGACAATGCTACACATCCATGGTCCTATTTAGCTGACGGCAAAGCTAAAAACCAGTTGCTAAGAACAAGAGACGTGTTGAGCTACAATACAAAATTCTCTAAGGTTTGTTGGCATGCTATGATCAACTAAATTTTATAAGGGCATAAGATTCCAAAGACTGAAGTCTCCTTTATCAGATGCAAGGGGGAATGAAAAATTTAAGCAGAAAGTGACAGAAAATTCAGAGTGAAAATTTCAGAAAATTCAGTAATTCAGATTGGACAATTTTACTTTGCATTTTCCGTCGTTCTGAGCTTTAATTTTTCATTCCACCCTTGCAACCTATTAAAGGAGACTACACGACTGTGAAAGCCAATTCTCCGGCAACATTTAGTTGATCATAGCATGCTACCAAAGCTTAGATTAATTCATAAGAAATACAGAAACTTATCAAAATTCAGTTACTGACCCTTGGAAGTTTAAATCTACATTAGAGATGAACTGAGGTTACCAAGCTTGTTTCAAGACAGCTACCTGTACACTCATCTTGTTCATTATCTGTACCACCAGCTTCTGTAACAACTCTTCGATTTTCAGTTAAATCCAACTTTTTACATCCTGAAAATAATGCAACAATAGGTAATATGGAGAGATGAGACTTTAAATGAAAGACGAGGAGCTGATTAGGTTAAGGAAAAGGGGAGACTTCCATATACAGTGTCTCTTTTCTATACTGTTACAAAATATTGGCTTCTTCTTGTCATCAACTGATTAAAATAAAAAAGCCAAACTCTCATATGCCGAAACAATACATTATATATTCTACAATGTTTAATTGATTTTTTTACATGCGATTGTCTCTATGTGTCAGCTGTGATTACGCAGCGGTACTATGCAAGGCGTATCGATCGCGCTCAGGTCAAGGGTTATCGCTACAGTTGTGTTGCGATGACCCTTGACCCGAGTGAGATCTATCGATAGGTCTTGGCTATAAGTACCACCCCGTATTCACAGCTTGTTGTTGGTATAATAGCCACTGAAAGAAAAAAGGTTTCTTCACGTACTTAAAGCTATTTCAAAGAAAAATACGATTAATTTCGAAGGATATTCATACAGATGCTTCAAAATCTGATAGCTTTTACTATTTTGGAGAGAAAACTTACCCTTTCTGGTCATGCTTCCGAACGATCACGACTTCAGGGTGCGCTTACTTAAGAAAAATGTCGCAACTTCCGTTTTGATGCATCATGGGACAGGGAATACCACCAAACTTGAACACCAAGTGTTTAGAAATAGAACGCCTCTTGCACGCCGATGCTAAAATTAAAACGTCTATGGTGATTTTCTGATTTTTTTTTTCAAATTTTCTCAAGGTAAACACAAGGCAGAGGGGAGAAATTACGGAGACAGGTGGTCTTTTTAACTAAGCATCTGTTTTGAGCCATTCCGTGCACATATCTGAACTATTTCAGTGCCTTGTTAAAAGGAAATGTTGTACGACATCAGTCGCAATATATGTCCGTCAATTTCTTTTTTTCAAATATGGACCCGGATGACTGCTGGGCGGTCATGTTGTTGCAATTTTCCATGTGTAGAAATATTAATCCGACACACCCTTACCGCTTTCATTTAGACTAATAGTACAGAGAAAATTTTGAATACCGAGCATATAGCATATTTTATATATAATTTCTTATTGCGATAGCTTTTTTTCCAAAGTATATATTATTTTTCCGATTCGGAGATATCATTTCGATAATGCCTCAACTCATACACGGACTTAGAAGAATACTATACATACATACATACATACATACATACATACATACATACATACATACATACATACATACATACATACACACACACACACACACACACACACACACACACATACATACATACATACATACATACATACATACATACATACATACATACATACATACATACATACATACATACATACATACATACATACATACATACATACATACATACATACATACTCACTCAATCCTCACTTTTTTACTTACTTACTTACTTACTTACTTACTTACTTTTTTCTCGTGTTTTCTGGTTTTCTTAGTTTGACCTTATCACTGTACCAAAGCTGACATTCCCGACGGTGACTGTCTGCAACACAAACAAAATTCGAAAAACAGAGATACTTAAGTCGGAACATCGAAGGATACGTGTAGTAGATGAAGATTCCGTTCTCCCTTATTACGGTATGATACTTCCTGTCAGAATTCTATATATTCCCTAAAACAAGATTCACTTGTAGCCTATAAAATAATAACTGTTCTGTGTGCCATAAATATTTTATACATGCCACTCGTTTATTAAACTTTGCATCTCATTCCGGCCACAACAGGGATCGCGTTGAGTTCTTTGACTTTCACTATGATAAAAAGTGTCATTTGTATTCGTAGCTCCTTGCCTACCCAGTGACTTCACATGTAACCAGATATGAACTGAAAATGCTCACGTGTTTCATACAGTTATGTGTAAATTTGAACCTTTGCCACATGTTTGCAACTTCATTGAAAGTATTATGATCAACATAATGAACAATAATCACCGCTGATTAATTCTCAAAGGTAATGAAGTATACAAATATGTAATTAGTTGAAATAAAAATATTAAAGTTCTTTGACTGCTGTCATTTATATAGCAAGTGTAATTACCGTTGGCCAAGTCCTTCAAGCCATATATGCCGAGCTGTGAAAGCTCATTAGATATGCAAATTGTAAATTAGCTGACATGAAAATGTGAAATGACTTTCGATATTGTTTTAACCAGGTATAATCATCAATGTTGTCATGTTTTGCCAACTTTGATCAAGAAAATCCCAGTATATATCCCTAATAAGCAAAGTTCATTAAATATGTAAATTAGGAATTGACTTAAGTAAAAATGCTTAATGATTGTCAATAATGTTGTATCATGGTATCTGCAATATATGTAGCAAGTTTTGTCAACTTTGGTCAAGTCAATTCAGACATATATCTCTAATTAGGAAAGTTCATTAAACATGCAAATTAGGAATTTGCTGATGAGAAAATGATTAATGACTTTCAATAATATTGTATTACAGTGTCTGAAATGTACAAAGCAAGTTACATCAATTTTGATCAAGTCAATTCAGATGAATATCCCTATGTATGAAAATTCATTTAATATGCAAATTAGGAATTGGCTGAAGTAAAAATAGCGTCAATGACACTGTAGCTCCCATCCTGGACTATTTAGTGTTTGTTCTCTGGTCAGATAAAGTGCATGAAGTGAAAATACTTAAATGAAATGTACTGGAGACAGTGAAATATGTTTAATGTAATTATTCAGAATATAAAATGGAAAAAATACAGAATTAGATATATCGAATACTGTGATACAACCATTAACTCAACAAGTCATTTACAATGACATAGTCCCCACTTGTAATAGGAGTACTAGTCTTGATGGGGCAGGAAAATGTGGTCATTAAGAAGTATCATTGGAGTGTATATGTTGAGATCTATGGGCACATAGGTCTATGTCGTTGTTCCCAATTTGAAACACATGAGGCATGTCTAAGTTACGGTTCTAAATCGGGAAAAAAGATCAGACCTCTAGCAGTATGGCCAGCCAAGAAATACATATGCGCATTATAAATGAGGTACAAGATGTGACATTTTAAGGTCTAATATCCTATCAAAATTGGAGGGTATAGAACTTGTGGTTACTGAAATATGCATATATATGTATAATCAAGGTCAAAGGTCATCAAGGTCACATGACATTTTCAAAAAAATTATATTCCTAATTAATCCCCATATGCCAAAAAATCAGATCTCTAGCTCTATTCGCTTGCCCAGAATTAGATGTGTACATAATTAATGAGGTAAAGCGTGTGCTGTCATAAGGTCTCCCATCCTACTAAATACAAAGGACATAGCACTTGTGGTTACTTATTTATTGACATAAACATATATTTTAGGTAAAAGGTCATCGAGGTCACATGACATTTGGTCAAAAAATTTCTCTCCTATAGTTATCCCTATATACCAAAAATCAGACATCCAGCTCTATTGGCTCGCTCAGAATGAGATATGCGCATAATTATTGAGGTACAGTATGTGGCGTCATAACGTGTCCCATCATACCAAACATGAAGGGTGTAGCACTTGTGGTTACCGAGTTATGGAAAAATATGTATAGTAGTATGGAGGTCAAAGGTCACCGAGGTCACGTGACATTTTGTCAAAAAAATTGTATTGCTAAGTTATCCCTATATACAAAAATCAGACCTCTAGCTCTATTGGCTCGCTCAAAATTTGATATGCGCATAATTAATAAGGTACAATATGTGGCGTCATCAGGTGTTTCATCATACCATACATGAAGGCTGTAGCACTTGTGGTTACTGAGTTATGGACAAATATGTATATTTGAGGTCAAAGGTCACCGAGGTCACCTGACATTTTGTCAAAAAAATTGTATTGCTAAGTTATCCCTATATTCCAAAAATCAGACCTCTAGCTCTATTGGCGCGCTCAAAATAAATATGCACATAATTAATGTGGTGCAATATGTGGCGTCATAAGCTGTCCCATCATACCATACATACATGAAGGCTGTAGCACTTGTGATTACTGAGTTATGGACAAATATGTATATTTGAGGTCAAAGGTCACCGAGGTCACGTGACATTTTGTAAAAAAAATTGTATTGCTAAATTATCCCTATATACCAAAAATCAGACCTCTAGCTCTATTGGCTGGCTCAGAATTAGATATGCGCATAATTAATGAGGTACAGGATGTGGTGTCATAAGGTCTCCCATCATACCAAATATGAAGGGTGTAGCACTTGGGGTTACTTAGTTATGGCCATATATGTATATTTGAGGTCAAAAGTCATTGGGGTCACATGACATTTGTCAAAAAAATTGTATTGCTAAGTTATACCTATATACCAAAAATCAGACCTCTAGCTCTATTTGCTGGCTCACAATTAGATATGCACATAATTAATAAGGTACAGGATGTGATGTCATAAGGTCTCCCATCATACCAAATATGAAGGGTGTAGCACTTGTGGTTACTGAGTTATGGACATATACTCATATTTAAGGTCAAAGGTCATCGAGATCACATGACATTTTGTCAAAAAATTTGTATTGCTAAGTTATCCCTATATACTTATTTTCACTTTGTTTAGTGTGATTAGATATTATTTTAGCTGAAAAAAGGGTCCAGGGAAAGTAAGGAAAATCCAGTATTCCACAGTGTAACAATTGGCTGAAAATATAAAATTTCTTTCAGTCTCTAGAATCCGAAACCGAATCCGAATCCGAAACCGAGTCTAATTTCAGCATCGTCTAGCCAGAGTGTAACGTGGGGATAGCGCCCTCAAACCACAGATACTGGCTTCCCATAGACTACCATGTATCAGAAAAATTAAAACTGTGATAACTTCATTAATATGCAAGCCACGCCCACCAAAACCTTTTCAGTTCTAGCCATTTGAATTCTGAAGATGTCTACCAAATTTGACTGAAATACGTTCAGCCGTTTTTGAGAAAATGGACCAACAGACAGACAGACACACAGACACACAGACAGACAGACGGACAGACAGACAGACAGACAGACATCGCTGCGACATATGCTCACGTGTGTGAACACGTGAGCAAAAAATGGTGCACTCTGCATCAAACAGTACCTTGTCTGTGACGGCATCAACCACTGTCAAGATATGAGCGATGAACAAGACTGCGAATATGGTAAGTAGATTAATGCCATTCTCACGAAAGAAACACTGATACGGTTACTAGCCCTGATATATTTTTATATCGCAGTTGTGTATCTACCTATTATTCGAATTAGTCAAAATGTTTTTATTTTTTATTTCTGTGGAATATTTATCAGGGTGTTCGAAAAACTATGCCCAAACTGACAAGAGTTATGTTATTATATCGTGTCAAATGTCAAAATACCTTTTTGTTAAGGTAATATGCACCTCGAAAGTAAAAGACTTAAACTTTTGCTCTAACTTTCCTCAAGGAATCTTTCAATCATTCTCTTTCAAAATCAAGAATAAAAATAGGGGGTCACCGTGCAAATTTTGGTACTAGAGAAACAAATAACCCAAGATTTACCGATATTAGAAATTCAAAATGGCCGCCATCCCTGTGTTAACTCTATGGCGAAAAATAAACATTTTCGAATTTCAAAAAACTAAGCCGGTGAAAAGTTTTCTTTCACCAAGAGCTTTAAAATGAACCCCCACATGTGGTATATCAGAAGAGAACTGTAAAAGTTTGAGAGTCCGAATGTCTGTCCCCGAGGTGCGTTCTACCTTATTTGTTCAGTGAATCAAAGATTTTGTAAACACAGAAGTAGTAATATTCTCCAAAAAATGTGCATCGCTGTTGCTGACCGATGACTGTCTTAACTGCCTCACGTGACTTAGAAAAGGGCGACTGGTCTCAATTTCTACTGACATCGTGATGTTGACATCGTGATGAATATCATAGACAGTCGAGAAAGAGGATGGGAAGCTACCGCAAAGAACAAAAGGATTGTGAAGAAGCGATGAGCCAGAACGTGTGAGTCTATTTTTGCATAATTATCAGCTGGGCGATAGCCGCTGCTCGACATCCGGTAGTTCGCAGTGAAAAAACTTCATTGAACTTATCTTCAGCATAAAGTTGTCTTTCCGATTGAAGTCGGATTCCCTTATCCCAAAGATTGATTTATTCCTAGCTGCGACAAAGAAACATTGCTTTCCTTCTGAATGGATATATTCTCTGTTAGGAAAAAGGTGTGTTTGTGACACACTGAATGTAAGGCCTGCAAGCATGTTTTAAGAGATTGTACGACAGTTGGGTGGTAATTGGATTTGTTTATCAATGGGTATGCAACTCCAAAGTAATTTATTCAAGCATATTTCGTTCAAAGGAAATACCGTAGCTTCCTATTCTGTTTCTCGACTGTCTATGATAATATACATCATTATACATCTACCATCGGGAACAATAGAATTTTCAGTAGGTTAAACGAGCCGTACGGAACGCCCGTTCCGAAACACGTACGGTTTCCAGGCACCCCATCCCCTGTGACTTCGCGTTCACTGGTGAAGTGAGCATTGGATGAGTGCCAGGACATGTATCGCGCGCGCTCATCGGAAGAAAACTTGTTGACATTGCACAAAAACGGTCACTACTCTGACGATTTGATGCCCCACGAGACGAATGTAAGATGTATAATAATAAGGTTATCACGAAAATACCGCAATGGATGGACTCGGACATTGGTGCCGCGCATCGCCCTGTGCTTGACGTCGGACGATACGCTGCGCCAATGTCCTCGTGCCTCCTTTGCGGTATTAACCTCATAATATTCAAAATACGACGGCAAAGTACGTAATTTTTCTGAAATGAGAATATGTAGAAGACAAGGTCGAGTAGGACGATAACTTCGTATTGGAATCAGCCCAATAATGATACATAATTGCATGACTTTAGAAAGTACAATCTAATAATGATGACGACAATGATAACGATATCGATGCTCAAATAAAATCGATATAATAGTCGCGCCAGCGGCTTACTGACTACGCATGCGCTTATTCATAATATACTATGCGAGTAACCGGAAGTGTACCCTTCTTTCTCATTGGGCGCCGCCATGTTTTTTTTTTGAGTACTCGTAAATAAACAAATACGAAACAAATTATTATGATATAACATGCCTTTTATAAAATATACCTCTTTTATTAGCCAGTAAATGTTATTATACACCTTGTCGCTGATACAAAGTATCGTTGATACAGATAAACGGAGAAAACTGTCGTGCATATGAACGGGGGCATACGCAAAGAATGCTGGGATTGAATTATAGAAGAGCGCCCCCTGTGTCAATAATTAGATTCAAAAATTGCAAGTTTTTAGACGGAACGCTGTAGTTTTCAGCTTGCAAGTGGAAGGTGGGCAGTGCGGTTACCATTGCAATGATAATTATTGCATAATACGTCCCTTGTTTAACGCCATAGGCTGTTATCATTGTAAAAATTGCCAATTTTTGTCCAAAATTTTTACACGCTACAGAAAATCTATACCTGCCCTGCTGCAGGGTTTGACGTCGTGTAAGTACGTGAACTGCTTTCATCAGAGGGAAACTGGGCATAGTTGTCATATAAACGTTTATGAAGTAACAATTACAGTTTATCATGAATCAATACAAATAACATTGCCAATCTTAACCCCTGGCGCGACACCTAGGGCTGAGCCCTATATAATATATCTTTGAGGAATATAGACCCAAAGGCGAGATTCTGTTTCATTGTCGTCACCACTGACTTAAGGCTTCAGAAATTTCTATCTGTAGGCATTTCATTTGTTTTACATACGCATCATCGCTAATATACACACGACTCCTTAATGGCCTAGAGTGAAAACAATAAAAATCTTTGATGACTCCTTAATATCATCTCTAACCTCGACTATGTATGCCCTTATAGTGGATAATATACATTACGACGTAACTTTACTTGGTTCGAACCGTCTTTCGCTGAAAACAGTGATTTTAACATCGGCAAGATATTCACTTCTTGATCACCATTTCCCAAATCAATGTAAACTTCACAAGATACATGTACTATATAGAAAAACTGTTAAATTGAGCTACATCTCATGGAGTGTATGGTTTCTATAATTAAATCACATGCACATAAGAAGAGAATCGTTGCCGCGAACCAGCTGAACGTAATTGCTTGGATAAGTCTACATTCCGGTTGAAAGTTGACTCTCGATCTAACGAGGGTCATCAGGAAGGAAGTTAATATATGCTTCAGTCATAACGCTTTCAAGACACGCTTCGATAATCACATGGAAAACTTCAAATAATATCTGTTGATCAATATACGCCTTGGAATAAATGTTTTGCATAAGTCTTTCAATGTCCTCATCCAAAATCAAATATTATTTGTCTATTCAAATCTACCTAAGATCGTATAAAATCGTACGACCAAATCATTTAAACAAGGCGGACGAGATAAGGAAAATCTAAGTCTGTCTTTTTGAGGATTGCAGAATGCAGGAAACGTAATTTATGTTATTGTACTTAGGTACGTGTGGCAGTGATCAATTTCGTTGCCTATCTGGTAGTCCTAAAGGATACTGCATTGAAGAAAGTTGGAAGTGTGATAGGAAGACAGACTGTTACCATGGCGAAGATGAAGCAAATTGCGGTAAAATTACTCACCAACTACTTTCCTGAACTAAAGAAAAAAGATTTGTTTCCGTTTATCTTTTCGACAACTTATATAGGTCACATGTTGACAAAATAGAGAACGCAGTTGGCTCGACTTTTCTGTCGAACGGTTCACTTCATACTCTCCATACGATAATGAGTCTTGCAATGCGCTCAACTTGGCCTATATGCTTTTATACTAGATTGCATCGAAGACAAATTTAAATGCAATGATCCAACTGGTACTTGTATAACTCTTAATATAACACACCACATGCTCATTCCATGTCGCGATTCGCCAGAATACGTCACGTGACGAGAAAATAGATACGTCTAGTCCCCATCGGATCGACAAAAGTGACGTCAGAGGGTATTTTTTGAAAAGCTATTTCCCTAGGGAAATAGTTCTGACCAAATTTGGAAAAGTGCCCGGTCACGTGACCGTAGTGTCGTCTGCTGCTTTGCAACAATGGCGGGTGACTAGAACGTGATGTGCGTCCGGGATAGGTGACGACACATTCTCTAAAACAGATTTTCCAACATTTTCCAACATTCCAACAGCGTAGGAACTTGAACAGCTCATCGACGGAAAAGATTAAAGTGCAACTAAGGATGTCGCTAGGTATGCTTAGAATATTTTTTGAAAGATAGTGGTACCACGTACGTACCGCTGTGGAAACATCGCCCGGTAAACTTGTCACAATGGATTGTTGCCGTGCAAAATATCAAAACACATTATAAACTATATAACAATACAACATGACATGTGGTGTGTTATAAAACACCTATAGCCTGGTCTTTATTCGGGCTATAGCGCTCGTCGATTACCCCTCGTGGCCGTGTGTTACCAGGAACACATCGCTAAACCCCTCGGCCTACGGCCTCGGGGAATAGCGATGTGTTTCTGGTAACGCACGGCCCCTCGGGGTAATAGACGGGCGCTATAGCCCTCATGACCAGGCAATAGGTGTTTAATATGGTATGCGATGGCATTGATGACTGTCCAGATGGTAGTGATGAGCACTTCACTACATGTGGTATGTATAAGATGTAATTACCAGGCTGAGTCAGTGTCAAAGGCCTCCTGAGGACGAACTCTTTTTCTGGCCTTATTGCCTATCCATCCTTAGACATGTACAGGATATTAAAAATTATATATTCTTTACTGTGCATATATAATTTATTTTGTGACAACTGTAAAACTTCTAATTATCCGTTGCTAATCCAATATGCAAGTTATCGCGCAAAAAAGTAATGTTGCGGCCTTATTGAATTCACTTCATTGTACTCTCCACTTCGACGTCATCGGCGTCCTGCAGAAATTGTCCCAGCTTGCTGTTTGCACACCCGGGACCTTTTAACATCTACTTGTAATTGCTTGAAGATTGCTTGAATTCGCAGCAATTATCAGTGACTACCAGCTTGTCTATGACTGGCAGCAGTCACACAAAGAACTTTTAGGAGTAGTCAACACATGCATTTTATATCAATTTTACGCATACAGTCAAGATAGAAATAATGGCTTGGGTATCAGATCAACAGCATATTCAAAAAGTACATAACAGATAAACAACAATTGATATACAATGTATGTGACCCTTGCTGTTAGGACGCTTACATGATGGCTGCAAGTCTACGTAAAGCTAGAAATCACAGACAATAGTGACAATTTCGTGGTAAATGTCGGCAATTTCATGTAACTTCTAAAACTTCTCAGTCGCTTAAACGGCGAATTGCGATAATTGCTTCAGTAATACGCTAAAGGTCACTATAGATTAGTTAATTATTGAATCCTTTCTAACTGGTCAAGCAGCTTCACAATTGTCCTGGGTAGCGCTAGTTTCAGACTCTTTATGTTAGTGTACATATTGACAGATATGACCTACCGCTGCACACCAGCAGTGTTTTACGAATCTGGGAAATGCCATCGTTGCTTCATATACCAATAGCAACATTTTATTCAAGGTTTCAGACATTTTACACCATCCTAACAACATTTTTTAAATTTTATTTTCAGGTTTAATGGCTTTCAAGACAACAAACTCCAAACGATTGTCCCCAACAGGTGCGATTATGATCTCAAACGCTTCAAGTGAGATCTGTGCCTTGACGTGTTTACGTTTCAGCGAGTTTGTATGTCTATCGTTTGATTACGATTACGTAAATAGAGAGTGCTATATCAACCCTGGAAACAAGGACACGATCGTATTCTTTCTAACAGACGATAATGACTACGTATACTATGAGAGGATTCATCATGGTAAGAATGTTTTTCGTCTTTTGCACTTTCCTCCACTATAAATATGACAGTTTCTTGATAAAGGAGAACAGTTTATATATATATATATATATATATATATATATATATATATATATATATATATATATATATATATATATATATATATCACATACATAGACCCAGTTATCCCTATAGTGTGACATCACACTATAGGTATACGGTTTACAGGATTTCCGTATACCCCTACTTCTGACGTCAGAAGTAGGGGTATACGGGTCGGAACTTTTTTTTCTACTGAAACTGTTTGTAAGCATTCTCGTGCAGATGAAAATTGAGTGGGCATAAAGGAGTTTAATTAAAAATGCGGTAAAGGTAATACATAGCGAAAACGTCAAGGCTTTTGGTAGCGATGATTGTGAAAGTTTTTTGTTTTTTTTTTTCAACTGGGGAAAACGAGAGCGTTCACTGTCGTCTGCTCCCTACGTTTGCTACTACCACTGTACTACTACTGTGCTATCTCGTCACGAGCCTTATCAGCCGAGTCATCGCTCAAAATCGACCAATTTATCACCGAACCAGAATCCAACATATATATTAAGAATATGATGTATCAAAATCAACATCTCATCCTGTCAGGTGACGGGTTAAATTTTTAGCATCGGCAAAGTGCTGTATTGCTGTTGAACTTCTGCGGTAGGCTGTAATAAAGCGAGAATGTTTACTGTAGTAACGTACGGCAAACGCGGTTTTCAGAAGCTTGTGCCACTTCGTCGACAGCTCGATAGGAGGTACAGTGTGGTTGCATAAATGACCAACAAGAACGATGTGATACAGTTCAATTGTGGTTTTATTCATATATTATGACCGAAGTCAGGAACTGACAGCAGTAAAAATGACGACTGCAGTATTGCACAGCGTGTTCGTTCGAATCGTACAGTGTAAACAACGTGTAAGCACCGCTATGAACAGCACGACAAGGCTAAATTTCGTTGCATTATTTACATTATTACTTTACCTTCAAACAAAATAATACATCTGAAGATACTATATCATCCTCCTTTCCCTTGTCGTCGCTGATAACGGCTATATCCATTCAAGTTTTGCACGGAAAATCCGACAGCGAGAGACTACTCTGACGCATCGAGAGGAACGTGCGTCCGAATGTGAACGGAATCAGCTGGAGCCGTACCACTTCATCCGCCACGCCGACATAATAAAGGTCCAAATTACATCGCGCGAGAAAGTGAAAATAAAAAAGTGGGTCTATGCATGTGATAAATATATAATCTCCCAGTATTTCTCACTCATGTGACGTCATCGAAGACGAGGGTTTCCCCCAACATAGCTGTATCCCTCCTCGCCTATCGGCTCGGAGGGATACTGCCGCTATGTTGGGGGAAACCCTCGTCTTCGATGACGTCACACTCGTTCGGATACTGGGAGATTATATATATATATATATATATATATATATATATATATATATATATATATATATATATATAATATATATATATTCGGCTAAGTCAAATATCTCGCGATTGTCTTCGTCCAGTTCGAATCTCCTTTCAGGCACAGTAAAACAGGCTACCCCGTCCGACTTGAGTAGGGACGTGAGGACAGTAGCACTGTAACAGTCCTACAGCAGATTTCGTACCCTCTGTAGCCGTTAGACGACAAAAAAGTGTAGTTGGCTTCCGGTGTTCGTTTTAGCCGGGGAAACAAAGGGCCAAATGTCGAATTTCATGGTGATCACTTTCCTAATGAAATTATGAGGTAGCTAATTTAACCGGTAACCATACCATATTTTTTTATTCTTCAATGAAGTATAAGCAGGTTATGTATTATGCTACTGTCTAGTCCATGTATTAGGGAACGCTGCCAAAACAGTTATGGGTGGGTGGGGGTCTGTAGTCAAGGCTGAAAAAAGTACCGACATGATGCCGTAGATAGAACACGGGTCATGTAGATTTCTTATCTGTGCTGTTCTACGTCACACAGGTAGTGATAAGGGCTATTCACAAGCTAAAAGTTAATTAATATCACTGAAAACTAGTGAAGTGTAAATGCCAAGGCCATGGTGTCGAAGCGGCATTTTATTTTGCCCATTTGTCACACCTTCGCACATTTGTTCTAACTCTACCTTGAAGGATAGCGAAAGTTAAATGCAGCATTTTTAATCAACTATTTTCTTTCAATTTGCATGGAGTCATTAAGAGTACACAGAAATATTCTAACAATTGTCGACTGCCATTACTAGCAGCGGGTAATTCCATTATTGTCAACCATATGTTGTCGTCAACGTAGATTTCAGCACCCTGAGCAACAATACGGCGCTGAAGTTCCAACGCTTTCCAATCACGAAGACGGCATTGGTCACTGAGCCTCAACAAACAACTACTGAAGAGTGTGCACTGCTATGTTTGGACGCTTCTCATTGCCTTGCTTTCACTTATGAAGCACTGACAAGTCGTTGCTGGTTGCATGATGCAAGTTATACAGTAGATGGCATTCCCTTGATAAAAGACCTCACATACGACTATTATGATCGCAGAGGTGAGTAAAGGACTCACTTTTTGTAGCCGGGGAACCGATTTGCAAACAAAGCCTCGTTGGGGCGTTAAATTGTTTATGCTCACATACGATATATGTATTAAAGTAATCAGCAAACTTAACGTGTTATTGTCATCGGGAAACACCATAGAGGTAACATAATTCTTACCTGACAGTATGAAAAGAAAAGAATGTTTGTTCAAAAACTTTCTTCAGGGATAATGTTATCTGGAAAGTAGACTGACAAGATCTCTCAAGAAGTTCCATAGTAGATATCGATATGTTGTGGAGAAACTGCCTAGTGACACCGTATACGTACCACATTATGACTTGATAAAGCGATTTACCAAATTGCATCACCTACAATTGTACAGCGAATTTGTCAATTTTGACCGTTCCTAATCCTAACAAGCTGGCATGCTAGCAGGCTACGCTTACACATTCAGGACACCTGTTCCATGACTTACTGTAAGTTGTTCAGGATTGTCCAACTAAATGTGGTCTACAACAATAACCCACGGATCTGAAAATGCTTTACCTGGAATGTTGGAGCAGTTTTGACGCCAAATTTGGTTTTTAGAAAATGCTCACAATTTATAACTTATTTTTTGCCAAGTACGTTTTGCCAAATACTGTCACCAGTAGCTAGAAAGTATGCTAAACCGGCCATAACCTAAATAAACACCATTATGTCTGCCGGTCGAAGTCATTACTGTGCATACCATAGGGAGACATTCATGAAATCAAAATAACCTTTAATCATGGTCACTGTGCAGGATTGTGCATGTTTACCTTTTGCTTTTTATAGGTATCGAATGTTATGCACAGGAGGATGGGTCTGACTATCGCGGCTTTATGTTTACTGCATCAAGCGGGGCTCTTTGTGAAAATTGGAGTTCCTTAGATCCATCAAAATTTAGGTTTACTCCGTCGACAGCACCTGGCAAAGGGCTTGGTGATCACAGTTACTGCCGTAATCCAAATGGTGCAGCTATGCCTTGGTGCTATACGAGTGACAAAAGCGAAGTCAGAGAAATGTGTGCAGTAGGCTTACCGAAATTGCAGTGTCTTTCATTGAAGCCAAAGGCGCAAACCACAACGGTACCGATTCCTAGTCCAGGACCAAAAACCGTAACGCCAGTAGAAATTGACTGTTCAGCTGATCCAACCGGTCTTTACTATAATGGAAGCAAATCGACCACCGTGTCTGGAAGGCCATGTCAAAACTGGTTGAGGAACTATCCCCATTCACCAACACGTTATCTAGACATTGGTGTCGAAGACAGAAACTTTTGCCGTAACCCAGACGGAGTAGAGTTGCCATGGTGTTATACTACTGACCCGGATGTAAGGTGGGAATATTGTGATGTCAGGGAACCGCCGTGCATTGATCCAAGTAGGTTGAACTTACCTTTGATGTAACTTAAATACAAATGTAAAGCCCTAAAAGAAATGCAAAATACGTCGACATTATCCCACCTAATTTCTTAGTTTAAAGCGGTATTTTTGATACGTCATATTGATATCGTCACTACGCAATCGAGATTTGTTTATCGTCATCGTATCGACCTAATCAGTGCAATAACAACACCAAACATCACCATAGTAATGCTTTGCAATGTTACCTCAGTCGTATCGTCATTATAATCGCCATTGCCGTCTTTGTGGTCATTTTTGGTGTAAGAAAACTTGTCACCGTCTGAGTTTTTCGGGAATCGAAACTTTTATTTCTTATCCATAACGTTAAAGGGATAGTCTACCCAAATATTAAGGTAGCGGTAAAGGCTAGAGCGTCAGTTATAAACTTCAATAAAACTATTAAAACATGAAAGAAGTCAACATTCTCTGTGGAATAAAAAAAACTAGACATTTGGGGTCATAAGCATTGCAGAGTTATAGCCCATTGAAACTTCTGAAAAACTGACCAAATAAGAGGAGGTTGGGGAGTCCTTAGTGTATTAAGTATGGTAGAGGTCCCCTAGCTTTTAAAAAATGTTTGAAAAGGGAAAGTCATTTTTACTGTTTTTTAGGAAAGTTTGACAAGGCAGTGCTTGCATTCAGAATGCATGACTGCTATTATAAATGCATTTTTAGATTCTTTGAGTGTCAAAGAGGTGTCAAAAGTGAGATTAACCAAAAAGACTGCTCTTTGACTTCAAAAGAGGGTGCAAATATGGCTTGTTTTCAACAATTTTGACAGAATAACAGTTTTCCTACATAATTTTATACCAATTAAATCCAACCTTTGAAATGAGATATGGACATGGAATTTTAACAGCCTATTAACAAGGTTACAGATAAGATTTGTACAGCATAATTTTCCTGTATTTGAAGTACTTTTTGAAAAAATCACATTTTGAAATTTGAAAGAATTTTTAATAATTTTTTGATATGTAAACCCATGTAAAATCATAAAAACAAATTTTATTTACAAATCCTGCCGTACAAATCTTACAATTAATAGTGTCAACATATTTATAACTAATTTGGTAATATTAATTTATTATAAATTCAAAGATATAAAAAAATATGAAAAATTAAATTTTAATATTGATTGGTGTCGCCTTTAAAAGTGAGATTAGCTCTGTAACATTTATGATGAAAAGTTGAGAAATGTGCTGTTTATTCTTCGAAATTAATGTTTATCATGTTGTGTATAACGCAATTTTCGCAGTTCGAAAGCGCACCCTATCGGAATTTCTCAGAGAGGCTTCAGCTTTGATGACGTACAGTTGATGTTTTGGTTGAGAAAGTTAGGGGGTATCACTAGGGGTCTGATCTGCTGTAAGTTTGTATTGAGCACTATGATATGGATACACCTCTGGCCTTCAACCTTATAACTTTGAACCAGAATGCAGCGATTCCGAACTGCAGGATTTCGAAGCTGGTGTTTCCGACGAATACAGATGAACACATCGACAGAATCTGAAGTAAAATAAGGGAACGTGGCTCCAACGTTTATCGTAGGACACCGTACAAGTTACAATCGGAAACCATATCTTTTATTGCATGGAACTGAACGGATCTTCGATTGCAATGTGGCGAAATGAACTCGAACTTATGGGGCCGAATTGATGTATCTTCGGACAAAACGTTCAATCAGTATTGCAAGCTATTATCACTTGACAGCAAGCGATGTTAGATTTCAAACGTCCGAAGAGAATCTGGATGCCGAAATTGCTCCACTTCTTTAGCTTCTTTGAAATTCTGGTCTCAAAATATGGACGACTCCTTTTATAACAAAGAATGTTTATCGAAAATGCCAATTCAAAGTGCTAGTGTTCCAGTCGATATAAATTTATAACAGGAAAAGGAGTGAAAGATTCACAAACTGATTTTAAGCACAGTTCCACATCGGGGAGGGAGGAGCGGAGACAAAACGGACAACTGGAAGGGCTCATCTGTCGATTCTAAATGGAGTGTCCCCCATCAAGCAAAACAATAATCTTTATCATATACCTCGAGCCACGTTTCTGTGTAACGCTCTGGGGAAATCGCACGATCGGGCCCTTCCGTCGTACAACCTCGACCCTCAAAAACCCGTATCAGGGCCGTAAAGATTATTACGGCACTGGTGGGCGCATCCTTCGGATCTAGTATAATGATGTCATTTGTTTACCTATAGAACTTGTGGCGCAACATACGATACCAATTGGGCGTAACTCGTAAGAAGAAGAGCGTGATGTAACGCTAATATAGTAAATTATATTACACCTGCAGCGAGATGTGATCATCATAAAAAATGCGTGTTCCCCTATAGCGTTACACAGGAACGTGGCTCGAGGTATGTGATAATAAATATTCTACACACTTTGATGTTCTCAAGGAACTAAATTAAACTGCAACACACTTTAATTTCCACGAAACACTAAATGAATCTTCAGTTTATCCTGCCAACGTGCAGACATAAAAATATACGAAAATTGTCCTTTGTCACAACTCAGCTTGTCATGAGCTTATTAAAATCGCGGATTCGAGTCGCCGTTTGTATGCTGCCAACGCTATACTGTGTCGAAACCGACCAGCATGTTCTTGCGTACGCTTGCTTCGAACCACAAAGTCACGGTATAATACAAGTAACAATCACATAAATGTACGAGAAATCCATGTGATTGGTTTGTTCGGGAAAAATTCATTGTAATTTCGCACTCGATGCTACAAACTTCGCTTATTATAAATTGTTTATTTTAACGGCGAAATCGCTAAGTACTTTTCGACGCTACAAAATCATAAATTGCCGTCGCTGTTTTGCGGCGCCCATATTTTGTTTAAAAGGAAGAAAAGACTTCAGACGGCAGAGTATTAAAGTCGACTTACAAAATGTCTCAGTAACTCAGCATGCACAAGAAATGATTCCCTCTAGTATGATGTGAATTTTAGTTACGAAAGTCGATCGATCTCTTTCCTGAACTCTTTGACACCACTGTCTTGGGTCTAGAGTACGCATTTCAACATACAATGTGGATCATTTCCGGTGTTGTGACGCGTGGGCACTAGTTCCGTTGATGCAGTGCAAACACGACTGCGCAAAAATAAAACGTTCTGATTTAAGTTAATCACGTAAACTTATGTTTTAAATATTGTGATGTAGCCACTCGATAGTTAATATTATATGATATTTTATGACTTGAATTTAGTTTGTATGACTGACAATGAATGACCGACAGTGACCTATAGTAACCCCTTCTGCACATGGTGCATCGTGAGAACGACTCCCTTGTTTATTTTTGTGACCTTTGATGTAACCGTTCATCCCTCTTTAGTGAATGTATTGTTTTAACAACAGCTTAAGTCATTAACACCGACCGGAGGCTTAAGCAGGACCTCCTGCGTTATGTTGACAGATGTAGGCCTACTGATGACAGCTGAGCTTCCTGTCCTTTGCACGTATGCCGACTGTCTTTAGTTAATTCTTTAGATAATGATAGACGCATACCAAAGTCATGACAAAGCCAGATATTCACCCAATATAAACTCTGCATTTTAGTGTGTTAAGGTAGAGAACCTGTTGCGACGCTCGAGACGACACTGACCGTGACTGACGCCTATTATTAGACTAGTGTGAGACATAGAAGATTTAACGTGTAACTTTATGTTACTCAGCTGAATAAAGTGCTACGACTTAGAATATATTTCAGTGTATTGTGCCGTCTCTTATACGTCTACTGCCCACGCTACGTGACATATTTGGTGTTCAGCGGTTTGGATCGACTCAAGCCAGCGCCTTCTACTCGACGTGATTTTGGTGCCGCTCATCTTTCGAAGGATTGGTACGTACATTTTTGTTGCTTGAACATTGCTAGTATTATTATGCCAGGCCGTAGACAACGATCAATCGACACCCCTGTTGCAAGATATCCTGATATGGCCGGATATACCGAAGCCCGCACTGTTGTAACTCCATCACGATTTTATGGAAGACTTGGTGACGACGTTGAAACTTTTCTTAAAGAGTTTGATCGAGCCGCCAGAGCTAATAGGTGGACGGACGAGAGAAAAGCCGAGATTTTGCCGGCCTATCTACGAGAATTTGCAGCCGACTTTTGGAATGACTTGAACGATCATACCAAGTACGACTATGACCAAGTTACTGCGGCCTGAGAGAAAATTTCCTACCAAAAGAAACTCAGAGACTTTTCTACAACGAACTGTATAACCGCAATCAGAAGCCAGGTGAGCCAGTAGAGGAATTCGCTAGAATTATACAGCGACTGACTCTGCGTGCTCACATGGATATGCCCGTAGTTTCAGTCTGAGCTCATGAGAGAACATTTCATCCGTGGATTGCGCTCGTCTCTGAAGCGAATGGTGATGTCAAAAGACCCTGTTACGTTTGAAGAGGCCGTACGTGTTGCAAAAGCCGAAGAGTGCAACGAAGAACTTGTCAACGGTAAGGGTGATGTTTCATTATTCTCCACGTTAGACCCCTTCAATGCTAAATCAGCCAGCCAAGAAGACAAGACTGTGGCTGCTGTACATTACCGCCCACTTCCGACAATATAATGCAATCGATGTTAGAGACTTTGATGAAGAGAATGGAGACAATGATAGACGAAAAGATGGAGAAAATTAATGCCCCGTTAGAAAAGAATTCTGACTCTGCTGATAAATCTGCCCCAGCTAACCGCACAGCCAATCGAGATAGACGTTTTCAACGTAATAGAGGTGCGCCCGGCAGAAACCAGCGAACCACCGATGGGTTGCCGATCTGTAATATTTGTCACCGTGTTGGGCACGTGCAGCGTCATTGTCCTGATCGCCAAAATCAGCGACAACAGCCGCAAATGTCCCAGCAAATGCAGCCGACCGCTGGATATCCATTTATTCAGCCACAGCAGCCTGCACAATTCAACCCACCTTGGTTCCCGCCACAACAACAGCAGCAAGCAAGTCAATTTCAACCACGACAACAGCAGAATTCGTCAAACTAGAAACTGCCGTCGGACGAGGGGATACCGGATGGCAGACGTAAAATTTGATGATGTCCCCGGATTAATAGATACAAAAGAAGTAGACACCGATGACGATAATGAGGACGAAATACGGACTTATGTTATTGGAACAATTAATCATAGCTGTAGTATTGACGGAAAGATTGGTGATGATGATGTCAAGATGTTAACGGACACTGGATCCGGAACGACGATAGTAAGTGAAAAGTTACGTCAAACTTTGCCTAGTTTGAGGAATAAGCCGCTGTTGCAGACGTCTGGAATTTGTGTGAAAACATTGGAAGGAAACAAACTAAACATCGTGGGAAGAATAGAAGTCGACTTCGAGATTGCCGGTAAGAAATTTCCCTATCCTGCTTATGTTATTGCAAATTCCATGTATGACTGTTTGATCGGAGCTGATTTAATGAATGATATCGGACTTGACATCATGTTCACTAAACAACAAGCCACCGTAGAGGGATGCGATACCCCGCTGGAAGTTAATGGTGGCCGTAGTAAAAGTCGTGTGAAAGACTGTTCGGTAGTCGCCTTAGAAACTTTAGTAGTTCCTGCCCATTCACAAAAACAGTTCATGGCAGCTATAGATGTAGACGATGGACATTGTGGCATTGTGGAAGCGCGCCCACGTGATCATGTTAAGTTGGGCGTTGGCTTGGCAAGGGCCTTCGTGACTGTAAATAATGGGCGTGCCCCTGTTCTAGTTGTAAACCCAAGAGATAAGCCTGTGAAGATATACAGATGTACGAACCTTGGTGTGTTTGAAACTGCTGACGACGATAATGTTATTGCGTGTATAGCAAATATGGGTGCTGAAAATGATGACGTGTGTAATAATGATGATCACCCAGTGATTGCCGGTTCTAGGCAGACGTGCCTTGACGAGGACCGAGGAAATTGCGACCCAGGCGAATTACCGGCAACCGGCCCGGATGAGGTGTTGCCCGATGGTGGTAATTCGAGGAGCCGCGTGAATGTGTGCGAGACGACAGATTTGTCTGCCGAACAGACAAGACAGCTGGATGAGCTATTATTGGAATATGACGACGTATTTGCGAAGAATGACAACGATTTGGGAAAGACAAATATTGTACAACATCGTATTGACACTGGTGAGCATCCTCCGATTAAGCAACGCCCATATCGCGTTCCCGCCAGTCAACGACCTGTTGTACAAGAACACATTAAGTCTATGTTGGACAATGACATTATTCGACCTTCGACGAGCCCATGGTCGGCCCCTATTCTTCTTGTTGCCAAGGCGGACCAATCCAACGTTTCTGCGTTGATTTAAGAAAATTAACCATGTTACGAAGAAGGGTGTTTACCCGCTGCCGCGCATCGACGATAGTCTGGATGCCCTCGGGCAAGCACGTTATTTTTCAACTATGGACTTAGCATCAGGATATTGGCAAATTGAGGTCGCGCCGGAAGATAGAGAAAAGACCGCCTTTGTTTCATACAACGGACTCTATGAATTTAATGTTATGCCCTTTGGATTATGTAACGCGCCAAGTACCTTTCAACGCTTAATGGAATTAATACTTGCTGGACTTCAATGGGAAATATGCCTGATTTACCTTGATGACGTCATTGTGTTTTCGAAAACATTCGATGAGCATCTCCGCCATTTGCGTGAGGTCTTCGATCGATTTCGAAAAGCCGGACTGAAATTGAAACGTAGGAAATGTCACTTCTGTAAGACTGAAATCGAGTACTTGGGACATGTTGTGACCCGAGATGGAATTAAACCGAATCCGAAGAAGATTGATGCAGTAAAGAACTATCCGCGCCCAAAGGATGTTCGTCAACTACGAAGTTTCCTTGGATTAGCATCATATTATCGACGATTCGTGCAGAACTTTGCCAAAGTGACGTCACCGCTAAACAAACTGTTGATGAAGGACAATGTGTTTAATTGGAGTACCGAATGTGAAGACGCTTTCCGCACTTTGAAGTTAGCGCTTATTTCAACACCAATACTCGGATACCCTGATTTTGATGAACCCTTTGTTCTGCATACAGATGCGTGTGACACTGGCATTGGATCTTGCTTAGTACAGGTACGTGATAAGAAAGAAGTTGTTATTTCTTATGCTAGCCGAACTTTGACAAAACATGAGAAACACTATTCGACGATTGAGAAAGAAGCTCTAGCCATAATTTGGTCGATTAAGCATTTCCGACCATACTTATATGGTAGACGCTTCACTGTTATTACTGACCACAACCCACTGAAATGGTTAATGACTATTAAGGAGCCTACAGGACGACTCGCCCGCTGGTCATTGACCTTGCAAGAATATGACTTTGAAATTCAACACCGCCCAGGGACAAAACATGGAAATGCAGATGGACTTTCCAGACGACCGCAAGACGATGATGAAGACAAAAGTGCACGTGACTTCATCATCGCAGCGACAGACAGCCCTGGACTTCAATTAGACCGAGTTAGAGAATTGCAACGACGTGATTTGACTTTGCAACCGCTTATATCGTATTTGATCGATGATGAACTTCCTACCGATACGAAGACGGCTAGGAAAGTTGTTTTATATGCTGACCAGTATGTTATCGACGATGGTGTACTGTATCATCTGTGGATGCCCGCCCCAGGGAGACGGCGAAGAGACGTGCGTAAACAGCTTGTCATTCCTCGCGCCCTGCAGGATGAAGTGATGATGTCATGCCACGACGAGGTCACCTCAGGTCATCTAGGGTTCCACAAGACGTACAGTAAGATACAAGAACGATTCTATTGGTTTGGAATGTTTAAAGACATTGAACACTGGTGTAAATCGTGTGTTGACTGCTCTACGAAAAAGACTCCAAAGAATTTACCAGTTGCACCGTTACAGCCTATACCTGTTGATGGCCCCTTTGATCGTGTAGCTGTTGACGTATTAGGACCACTTCCAACTACTGAACGAGGTAATCG
This sequence comes from Ptychodera flava, assembly GCF_041260155.1. Taxonomy (NCBI): domain Eukaryota; kingdom Metazoa; phylum Hemichordata; class Enteropneusta; family Ptychoderidae; genus Ptychodera; species Ptychodera flava. The sequence continues at coordinate 8,870,069 of NC_091932.1, read as the reverse complement.
CTTTATTATTGTGTTTTCGGATTATCTTACACGTTGGCCTGAAGCCTTTGCCGTTGAAAAGACAACTGCGGATGTTGTTGCCCGACTGTTAGTCGATGAGATTATTGCCCGACATTCTGCGCCTCGGACATTGTTGTCTGATCGTGGTAGAAACTTCCTGTCGACATTGGTGCAAAAGACTTGTGAATTAATGAGTACGAGAAGATTACATACTACTAGTTATCACCCGATGACAGACGGATTGGTTGAAAAGCTTAATGGGACGATTATGACGATATTAAGTATGTACGTCAATCATAATCAGACTGACTGGGATCTATATTTGCCAATGGCATTGTTTTCGTACCGGACATGTAAGCAGGAATCGACTAAGGAGTCGCCTTTCTATACATTGTACGGAAGAGAACCGAGATTACCAATTGATGTTACCCTCACTAAGCCGACAACGACCTTCACTGACCCTAAGGACTATGGTGAGACAGTGGTTCAACGATTGTGTGAAATTCAGCCACTTGTCCACGATAATATCCAGTTAGCGCAGCAAAAGCAGAAGATGCAGTATGACAAGCGCGCTAAGGACATTAACTATGACATTGGAGATAAAATATGGTTGTATACACCTGTTAGGAAACGAGGATTATCACCAAAGTTACTTCACCCATGGCATGGTCCCTATCGTGTTGTGGAAAAAGTAACACCTGTGAACTATCGCCTCGCCACGTGTGATTCGCGACGCAAGCAACAAGTTGTGCATGTGAATCGAATGAAACCATATACGGACCCTAACAATAGACCACATGAATTGCCGGACTTTGACAATGGAAATACCGATACTGACTCTGTAATTGACCCTACGGAAAATAATGACACTGTAATAGACACTAATGACATTATTGACCGCGATAATGTTAATGAGAATCCCATACTTGATACTACCGGAAGTAATGGCGATGACAACGAAACTGATGATGTGTATCAGGCCTTGAGAATTGTCGATCACCGAACTGTAACTAATTCGGACGGTCGTCATGAAACCCGCTATCGTGTCAGATGGAAAGGTTACCGCCCTAAAGATGACACGTGGGAACCGCCTGATAATATACTGGACAAAGGACTGATTACTGAATACGAATCTCGGACATGAATGAACTTTAGACTAGTGAATTTAGAACTTTTCGTGATTTTCTTTTTCATAGAATTTTCAGTATGATATCTGATTTGATTTGATTAGTGTTTATTGTTTTTGATTTGTAGATCGAGCGAGGACGCCTTTCGATCTTGGTTGGGAGGTGTGATGTAGCCACTCGATAGTTAATATTATATGATATTTTATGACTTGAATTTAGTTTGTATGACTGACAATGAACGACCGACAGTGACCTATAGTAACCCCTTCTGCACGTGGTGCATCGTGAGAACGATTCCCTTGTTTTATGTAACCGTTCATCCGTCTTTAGTGAATGTATTGTTTTAACAACAGCTTAAGTCATTAACACCGACCGGAGGCTTAAGCAGGACCTCCTGCGTTATGTTGACAGATGTACTGATGACAGCGAGCTTCCTGTCCTTTGCACGTATGCCGACTGTCTTTAGTTAATTCTTTAGATAATGATAGACGCATACCAAAGTCATGACAAAGCCAGATATTCACCCAATATAAACTCTGCATTTTAGTGTGTTAAAGGAGAGAACCTGTTGCGACGCTCGAGACGACACTGACCGTGACTGACGCCTATTATTAGACTAGTGTGAGACATAGAAGTTCTACCGTGTAACCTTACGTTACTCAGCTGAATAAAGTGCTACGACTCAGAATATATTTCGGTGTATCGTGCCGTCTCTTATACGTCTACCGCCCACGCTACGTGACAATAGCAATGCGATTTAATCCGAATAAAAATAAGAATAATAGGCAATTATTTTGTAAGAAAGATGATTATAACAAAACTCCGGCGGTACAGAAAAGTCATAATATTTCAAACTATAAACTTCTGTTCTGTTACGGAGAGTCTCTCTCTCTCTCTCTCTCTCTCTCTCTCTCAATCGTCTTTGATGCCATCTGTTTCAACCTTGCCGATGAATTTGTTTCCCAGTAGTTTTGTGGTACAGGATCATCTTGAAGGTTTTTCCCTAATCCCTATTTGACTGTTTATCGTCAAACTGCCGACAAAGTCTTTCTCTTCGCATACGCAAAACTTGCACTGTACTTATGGTTTTGAAAACGTATGTCAGTGCTAACGTTGAGTAGTCACAATTTGTAAGGGCGTGTTCTTTTGTTCGGGTTTGGAATGATGAATGCCTGGTCGAAATCTCGCTCAGGATCATTGGTACATCCGTACTACTTACATGAAGGCATGTTTATATCTAACTTGTTGACGAGACTCCCAAGATCGGACCCCTAACCAGTGACCAAACCCCGAAACTTTTACGCCATCATCCGGGCATTTCTCCCGGAACGCTTTACGAAGGAAGTACACAGTATGGCCGCGCAAAAATCGGGTAGAAAAGTCTCAATATTGCCTGATTTTAATATTTATTTTCTGGCATAACTTCAACAAATCGCACATTTTGTGCAAAAAGTAATGATTGACGCTTTTCTGGCATAATTATAAACCTCTACACGGCTGATGGAAGTTTTGGTGGCTTATCTCTTTAACACTTGGATGGCGGCTATTTTGAATTTCAAATATTGGTAAATCTTGGGTAATTTGTTTCTCTAGTAGCAATATTTTGCACGTTGACCCCAGAATTTTATTCTTTAGTTTGAAAGAGAATGGTTGAAATAGTTTTAGGAAAGTTTGAACAAAATTTTAAGTCTTTCCCATTATAGCTATGTATTTGCAATACAGACACACATTTTATATTGAACTAACTTTTTCATGTAAAATACAAGGCCTATCTGAAGGAGATGATATGAGAACTGCAAGGTGAATTGCTTCTTTTGCCATTGATCTAATGGCCCAATCTAGCGTCATTGTGAATTAAATGGTCGAAAGCGGTGTTTTACATGAAATGTGATGTGGTGTAAAATTCCCTTTTTTTACTCATGAAATGAGTCTCAGATTCAAATGTCGCGTTTGACAATCAAAGAAGCCATTGAAACGAAAATTCTGCGAAAAGGTGAAGTTAGTACCATGGAATGAGTATTGACATTGGAATGTATTTTATATAAATTGAAACTGTCTATTGGTAGCTTATAACATTGAAATCTTATCGTTACAGAAAAGGAGTGTTATATGACTAAGAATGGAGCCGATTATCGAGGATTTGCTTACGTTACTATTTCCGGAAATGTGTGTAAATCATGGAAGGATGTTCACTTACCAGATGATGTCGTCTTCAACACAAGTGACGGAATCGGCGATCACAACTTCTGCCGGAATCCTAATAACGCCGAAAAACCATGGTGTTACACTACGATTTATGGCGATTCGTATGAATCTTGCGACGTCGGACTACGTCAGTCAGTATGTCCATCCCCTGCAAAATCTGTCACAGTACTGTCAGAATGTTTTTCCGACCCGAAAGGTTCCGACTATCGAGGAACTGTATCAACGACAGTTTCTGGCCTTACGTGCCAAAAGTGGACGGTGCAATATCCACATGCGCACTCAAGAACCCCCGATTTATTTCTCAATGCTGGTTTGGGAGATCACAATTACTGCAGAAACCCAGATCAGTCGTCAGGTCCATGGTGCTACACCACAAGTCTGCCTGTAAGGTGGGACTATTGCGACGTTGGAGAACGGAACATGTCATGCACGGTTTTAGGTAAGCAGGTTATCAGACGAGTACAATTTTGCCATACATTGACAACGACTTTAGCAATAAACACAACAATGGCTATAATATATGATAATTAGGGGCCCAAAGGTGCTAGGTGTGGCCCATCTATTGCGCTTTTTTGTTCGAATTCTACTTCTTTCGTCACTCCTATTCTTAGAATCTAGTACTCATATCGTCTTTAAACTTCACATCTTCTTCAGGAGTAGGGAGCACAGTACACTTGGACTTCAATTGATCACAATAACCTTGGCAGCCATATTAGATTTTAAGAAAATCTACAACATTGCATATTCTCAAAAATACAGGGCAATTCAACTCCAAATGTCTTGTGTCGAGAACTTTAACATGGTCGTCTAATTTGCTATTATTTTTTTAAATAGGAATCGAATGCTTCTACAACGCAAGGGCGACTGATTATCGAGGATACATGAGTACTACCACTTCTGGTCGCACTTGTCAAAAATGGACTGAGCAGTTTCCTCACGCCCATCCATATGATACGATATTTTATCACCAGCGTGGTATAGGGGACCATAATTATTGCCGCAACCCAACCGGAGAAAGGTCGACCGCTTGGTGTTACACTACTGACCACGATGTTGAATACGAACTTTGCGACATAAAGTTCGACCGAGACGAGTGTATTACAGGTACCTTTTGTAACACACGGGCTTTACACGCTAGCCACGGAGTTTTTTCTTGATTACAGGAAGCATGGGCAAAAGTTTAAAAATTTTAGTTTAAAGGCGTTTGCTATTTTTTCCTTTCAAAATTGCCCATTTAATATATTTCAAGCAGGGAACAAATGTGGAGAGAAAGGTTGTAGCCTACAAAAAGTGCCAAAAACCTCTTGTCTACGGCTACTTTGTCCGCAAATTGTCACTATTATGTCTTTGGTCTTCCTCACTAATGCTCCCAGGCCAGGTATTTGCGTGTTTGACTTACCGAATTTGATCACAGTGGAGCACACTTTCAGAAAGCTGCTTATGGAAGCAACAACGTTGTCCTTCCCTGTCAAGCAAAGCTTTGCCAAGCTGTCTACATGCATTTTTATCACTTATTATGTTCTCTTCTCTCGTTTATGTTATGACCAGAACACGTATTGGGCGAGTTCAACGCCTCGTTTGTTTCGCTCGAAGACCTTGTATATGATCTCCAATATGACGAGATGACCGAAACGCAGTGCGCCACCATGTGTCTAGAATGCAGTGAATTCCTTTGTTTGTTTTTTGATTACTCGATTCAAAACCGCACATGCTACTTGAGTTCAAACTCTTCGGACCGGAGCCAGACACTACCGATGCTAGGAGACGACGTCCGGTTCACAAGGATTCTCGATGGTAAGCCAATAGTTGCAATAACAGTAGCACGAAGGCCTCACCAGCTAGATTGTTGCACAGCGAAACTCGGACTTCCATCGTATGGGCATAAATTACCTGACTTATGTTAAGTGTATATTTGAAAATGCATTGTTGAAAAAAGTTATGCAGGCACGAAATTCCAATTAGTTGTTATAATTCTGTAGTTTATTTTGGGTTTTCCATTGCAGAATATGATTTAAACTTTAAAAAATCACAGCTTCATACCGATTGTAGCAATTCATGAGCTGTTTAACATGTACATAGATAGAGATAGCATTTTTGTTATACCCAATCAGATACCGTGTATCTTGTTACTTTGTGCTATTTAAGATAAATGACAACACCACCGCATATCATTAATTGAACACTTCTATTCATACTGAATAGGGTGCATATTAAAATACACATTGCCATCGCAATAAAGGAAATAAACAAAAGACGATTAGTTTAGTGGCAATTTTTGCTGATACTATTAGTGCATGGTTGTATCCTTTACAAAGGGGTGCTAAATTGAGAGGAGTTGACGCTCATTTTTTCTGGTCTTTATAGTCTGTTTGTCGAGCAATATCGCGGTCAGTATGTACTATACGATATTATATCATACTGATAACTTTACAGTATATTCATGGCGCAAATACAGCGATCTGATTGGTCGAGACGTGAAAAGAACCCCTGTATATTCGCGATATCGCAAGGTTAGCACACGCGTGAGCTCCTGGCAAGAGAAAAATCCATTTTTGACGTTCCATGAACGAGTTTAAATATACTGTTATGATATAATAGCAATAAATCACACTGAGGGATGGTATACCACTCGGTTTTGACCAGTTCACTTCATATATGCACTCGTTATCGCTCTTGCATATGTGTCGAGAACTGATCAAAACCTTGTGGTATACCGACGCTGGGCGTGCTTTATTGTTTAATCGTTAATGAGCACTGTTAAACTTGTAGAGGTCCTTGTTGTTTTTCGGAATTAGCAGTTCTTGGTGATCTTGGGGTTCTTTAATGATTTCACAATTAGTCTGCTGAAATTAAATCAGTCACATCACTTAGCAAATAACGTTCAACTTCCATTTGTTGTTACCATACAGATTTCGAAATAGAACTATTAAATTTGAAGTTCAAGCTTTACCCAAACACGAATATGCTTGCCAGCGGCTTCCAGAGAAGAGTCACTAATGCAACCCTATCTGAATGCGTCACAGCATGTGTTGAAGTGGAGATATTTAAATGCAAGTCTCTGGACTTCAGCCCGTCGCATTCAATGTGCTACTTGTACGAACAGCCAACAGCCAATGTTGGTAATTTAATGAACAGAGATATATCTTACATACACCTTGAAAGAAGAGGTGAGTCTGATGTCACTACTCTTTTCTTCTGCCAACCCTCCTGCAAACTATAAAGCACGGTATCTGTTCCCCTAGAAGACACACCATACATCTTGTTGTTTCATGAGACAGTGGCCACCGCAACCTTTAATCGGGCATTCGCCTGTTCAAATCATTCACCTCTTAAATCGAATAAATTGATTTCGAAATGCACTGCCAGAATAGGGTAAGTTTATGCAACGTTTTAATGATTGAAAATATTCTGTTAATTTACAATTGTTTCAAAGATATTCTCTGAGAGTTGTACATGTATTGCCAACTTAAGTCCAGTGTGTCAGCTGTCTCCCCTAACTTAACAGTACCAGTTTCTTGCAAAAAAATCTGTGTGATATAGAAGGACTAACTGGCAAGATGCAGCTACGTTCGTTTAAAGTTTGCTTTGCTTGCCTTTTTGTTATGAGGTCAAAAAAATCATTATGTATAGATTAGTAATTGAATACGCATGCCCTGTGAATGGGTTCACTTTCCCCAACTACACGATGATGGCGCTGTGCACTCTAGAGTCATTCTTCTGCTCACTGTCCAGCCACGGTATACATGCTTTGCGCCAGACGACCGTGGTTATGCAATGCCCCGTGGTGTCATGTTTTATGTTTTATGTTTATCATGTATACCAGACACAGTAATATAAAGAAGCAAAGAACAAGCTTTCACCTTTCGTTCGATAATGAACACTCTCTGAACTATAGTGCCATTAGTTGCTGTGGCACTTTCCTCCGAGGATCCCCTTCACCTGGTTATTAATGAGGTTGAGTTTTTTTTACAACAAAGGGTTTATATTTTTGGTTTTGATTGACTCTTCTTTGGTTGAAGGCAATCTTGTGTCGATCACATTGTGTTGCCCTCTGTTATTAGCTGCACCAAGAATACGTCAAACGTTATAATCTGACCGGCCATTCATTTACCCGGAGACAGTTGGATTGGTCATAAACACCCGTCAATATAAGCTTTGGAAAAGCTTCTGTTACTTTAAAGACAATTGGTGGAAACAATATGAGTTTTTGCCTTAGCGTTACCCCAGCCTGGCTTCTTTTGGAAAAGTCATGAGGCGGAGTCAATGACCTTCTCTCTTTCGATGTGCTCCATAAATGCCCAGCTACTGTCCAGTGACAACTTGTGTGTGACATATGTCATTTGCAAATGTCATCGAAGTTTGCGCCATCTTGTGATAACCTAGGTCTTCCAGCCTCAGCAGAGCATATTGTAAATACAATCGTACATAAAAACTCGTAAATTTGCAAGTATAAGTGATCAGCAGCCGAAGCAAAGTGCCAAGTCTTTCTCGGCCTCCAGCCTATACTGTCAGGTTTTACCCCTCTCCCCTCATATTGGCAACGCAGCGAATGGCTGTTGATGAGACCATTGTTATGATTCTCGATAGGTATCAATAGAGCAATTATTATTTACAATAGGTACAATATTTCACATCTGCACACAATTTTTTTTTTCATTTTTCCAACTTTAGAAAAGACATATTGCGAATGATTTGTTGTTGTCATGAACAGGCAGAAATTTGTACGGGTATCCAAGGACGTTTTTTCACTGGAAGAGAGTGCACCAGGCTTCGCTCTGCGACCAAGGGCGCAAGGTTGTCAGAATGTCAAATGTTGTTATTAATAACTCGATTGTTGATGCTCGAAAATGCCCGAATCTTAAAAGCTGCAAATTTCTTTTCACAGTCTGAAGCAGTGGACCTCACGCCACAAACATAATTTTCTTCACAAACCAAATTTAAAAACTATCTACTGTTGATTGACCAATCAGAGTGCTCAATTCAGGGTGTTTTATTTACTCGTAAAGCCTTGGTCACCAAATTCCAGACACGAATGACAGCGCCGTAGTAAAGTGCTGTCCAATCAAAAGTGAACATGCTATATTCTGTAGACATCTGGTACGTTTTAATATTCAAATTTGGTAACATGGCGGAAACCAGCTGCAACACAACATCTGCTGTGCCCTAGGGCATTTATATAATGTGCCCTAGGGCATTTATAGGATGTTCCATTACATTGGAAGGCTATTTCACAAATTAAAGTTTTAATTCATATCCTAAACATGTTACATTGACAAAGGGGACGGTTGACGTAAATACATTGAAAACGAAAATATATCAGTTAGGGGCGATAGTTTTTAAGTCGGATAAAACCCTCGTACTCGGGCTCTTCTGGTATATAAAGTCCAACCCTACGATAAAATGTCTCGGCCTGCGGCCTCGACATTTTATCGTTTGGTTGGACTCGGGCTTTATCCTATACATATTCACTTGGTACCGTCAATTCCATAGCCCGGCAGTAGGCCAAGGCACGAAAATGAGTAAAATGCAACAAATAAAAATGTAACAATATTTCACTTTGCAGCTTCATATATCATATAATGCTCTGTGAAGCCTGTCCGCCTACTCATGTTCCTTTCAGTCAAATTGCAAGAAGTTTCATATATGATAAAACTTGACTATTATGAAGTTCTCAGAACTAAAAAAATTCAGGGAATGTAAACACGACTCTATCCATTTACCAATGTCTAGTTTATCATGTGATTTCAGAGGCGACTTTGAAGTCTATGAACTCTTCTATGATGCCAAACGTCATGCTAGCATTTGAAGAACACGGTTTACGCTTTTTGCGTGGTTACAACGATAAAGTTTTCCACCGAGCTTCAGAAGAGGAGTGCGCAACGCGTTGCCTGAAGGAGTCTAGCTTTATATGCCTGACATTTGAATTCATCACCTCAACAAGGAAATGTATTATAAGCCGAGACAGCCACCGAGACTTGTCTCTACAGTTAGAGGATGGCACAGAAACACAAACAAATTACTACGTAAGGCGGGACATAAAGACAAAAGGTAATGTATGTATGTATGTATGTATGTATCTGTGTATGTATGAATGTATGTATGTATGTATGTATATCTAATAGTATGTATCTATGTATCTATGTATGTTTGTATGTATGTATGCATGCATGCATTTATGCATGTATGTATGTATGTATGCGTACGTTTCTCTTTATGTCTATCTGCATGTGTATATGTATGTCTATTTAAAGCGCAGTGGTCGTCGCGCTACGCTTGCGCGAACTTGATAAACATACAATAGAAAAATATTAAGATCGGAAACGAATTTTAGTGGTGTATTTCTATCTATAAAACTCATGTAAGGCTACGAACATTGAGACACTCTGCACATTATGTCGCTGAGTTTACTGCATGCAGTCACAGTGAACAAATGGCTTTGATCGCGCGCGGTCACGCTGGTTGTACACAATGCTATGTACAGCACAATAAAAATATATCATTAAAATTTCTGTAGCTTGCGTTTTTGTCAATTGTATTCCTGTTGGGCCTCTTGAAATTAAAGTTCTCGTCACTGCTAGCGATGTCGTAGACCAGAACCCGGTCATCGATAGTCTGTTGGCATATACATGCGTACGGGTGAGTGTTCAGCTCCATGGCATGGATCGAGCGAGCCCCATTCAACTGATTCAAGAAAATCATGATCAAATGTGATCTCAATCCAGCGTGTAATTACTGTTCAATATTCAGCAGATATTTAACTTAGATTAATTGACCTTTTATTGAGGGCTAGGTTGGTAAGTTGGTATGCTTGTGACAAATCGGCCGCCATATCAGCGGCGATATCGCAAACATAATAATCAACCTGTAACCTCATGCGGCATTCTCGGATATGTTGTCAAGATAAGATAAGATAAGATAAGATAATACTTTATTGAGTCCCATTATGGGTAATTAAGATGTCTGCTGACATACAAACAACAGAACACTACAACAATAACAACAAACATCTCATCGAGATCTGTTAAAAGCCCTATTAAAATTCACAATTGCACGGGGAATGAACGAATTTGAATAACGGTGGGTTCTAGAAGCCGGCAGTCTCAATCTGCCGCTTCTGTCAATACGTAAAGTGTCAAATTCCTGTCGCAGTGGATGTGAACTGTCTGCCAGAATACGCGACAGTTTGTCCTGAATTCGCCCTTGATAATGCGAGTCTACCGACCGTTGTTTCTTACCGATAATCATCTCTGCCTTCTTGATCATTTATCTAGCTTCCCTTTCTCATGTTGTGGAATGTTCCCACCCCAGCAAACAATACAGTAGTTGAAAACACTGGTTATCACAGCTCCATAAAAAGACGAGAGAATGTCATTGTTGACGTTAAAAGAACGCAATTTTCTAAAGGCATTCGTTGGCACCAGATTGTCTCATCAGAAAATTTACCCACCAGATTACAATTTCAATGGAAAACAAAAGGCTATCACACCTCCAAAATCCTCTTACAGACTAGAACAAAGGCGATCCCTGGGATCGCGAGCAATGGCTTTAAACAATATAACCTGGAATTAAGTTTCTTAATGATAAAATCAATGTGATGTAACCATTTAAGCTTATTATCGATAACAAGACGTAGATACTGGTAAGTATCAACTCTTGCTACTACTTCACCCTTGATTGTAACTGGCGCAGGATCACTTTGTTTTCTTCGAAAATCAATTATCATTCCTTTGTCTTAGCAACATTTAAAATTAAATAATTTTTATCGCAATAGTTGACAAAACGGTCTATCTCATGGAGGTAATCAGTTTCGTCATCACGATCAATTAATCCAATCATGCCAGAATCATCAGCAAATTTGATTAAAGGACATGTCGCTTTGGAAGATCTACAATCAGCTGTGTAAAGGGTAAAAAGAAACGGTGCTAATACTGTTCCTTGTGGAGCTCCCGTATTCGAGAAAATTACATGATAATAATGAGTTGAACCTAACACACTGTGCCCTACTTGTAAGATAATCAATGATCCATGCAATCATTGGCGCTGGTATGTTCATTTGCATTAATTTCCGACCCAACAGATGAGGCTGAATAGTGTTGAAAGCACTAGAACAGAGCTGTGAAGCTTATCTAAATGAGAATAAATCTTGTGTAATGCATACAGGATAGCATCATCTGTACTTCTGTTTCGCCTGTATGCAAATTGTAATGGATCAATAAACTGTGAAACCAGGGTGTTCAGTTGCTTGAGAACAAATGCGTTCACAAACTTTCATAACAGTTGATGTTAACGCAACAGGGCGGAGATCATTCATACAGGTGATAGTGTTCTTTTTTGGAACCGGGACAATGAATGATTTCTTCCAGCTCGATGGAACAGATTTCCCCGTGAAACACAAATTAAAAATCATAGAATACACGTAAGCTATCTAATTCGCACATAATTTCAAAATACGAGGGGAGATCGACTCAGGACCGGCAGCTTTATTGGGGTTTACTTTTGAGAATAACTGCCTAACTTCTTCTTCGTAGTACTAAAAACAACTTCGCCATCAGAGTTACATGCTTTTTTTCAAATCATCCAGTTCTCGACTGAAATCATGATTGTCAAACCTATTATAGAATAAATTAAGATCGTTCACATAATTAAGTGATGCATTGGGTAAAGATGTGTTCGAGTTATTGTTTCTACCGGCATAACCACTCATGAGTTTCATTGAGGCCCAAACGCGTTTCATATTATTTACTTTGAAATTTTCTTCTAATTTCCGCTTGTACTTAGCCTTCTCAATCCGAATAATGTACTTGATTTTCCTCTGCACTTCTTTCAGTTGATCTTTATCCTTCTTCGCGTAGATACGCCTTTTCCAGTTGATAACTTCCTTAACCTCTTTCGTTATCCAAGGTTTGTTGTTTGGAAATAATTTAACCTTATTATTTGGCACAACAGACTCAACGCAGAATGTGATATATGCCCCAACAGTTTCAACCAGTTCATTTAATGAAGTGGCAGTATTAATGAACAGCTCCCAGTTTGCACATTACAGTGAGGTGCGTAAAGTCTCAATTGCGTCAGGTGACCACTGTTTTATGGTAATTGTTTTGACAGGTTCTCTTTGAACAATGTATTTGGGGACAAGGTGTATCAGGTTATGATCTGAATAACCAAGTGGAGCAAGCTGACGGGATGAATAAGCATCGTGAACATTAGTATAACATAAATCAATAATTTTGTCGTTTCGTGTTGGACAATGCACATATTGACAGAAACTATTTGTAGACTTTTTCAATGTACAATGATTAAAATCGCCATTTATTATGTGGAGCACATCGGGCGCATTTTTCTCCATATCTTGAATGGTATTGCTGATAGCATCCACAGCAGAATTAGCATTGGCACTGGGTGGTATGTAGACAATAGTCAAAATAACATGGGAAAACTCTCTTGGTAAATAATATGGTCTTAATGCAATGGTTAATATCTCAGCAGTAGGAGTACAAGTCCGTACCTTCACGTGGACGTTATTAGGGTGGCACCACTTTTCATTGATGTAAACACATACTCCGCCTCCTTTCTTCTTACCAGACGATTTAGTTCTATGTCCACGTATTAACTGGAAATTATCGATACGTACTTGTGTGTCGTTAATGGAATCATTGAGCCAGGTTTCGTCAACCTTATTATTCAGCGATCGCACATTTCCAATAACTAGAGTTGGGAGAAATGGTTTATACTTTCTTTTGCGAGTTCTCTGTCTCATGCCGCCTCTTTACCTCTCCTTCTCACTTTCATTTCTTTCGGTAGGTCATTAGGTAGAAAGCAACGGTAGTTTGACGGAAGGTGTTTCCTTATGGTAATCAGCTCGGCCATGTTGTATTGTAGCCTGCCGTTGTGTGGTTGTGGTAAAATTCTCCATTTGCTAAGACAGCAACTGATATAACAAGCAGCAGCATACATAGTACTATTAACTTACGCTTTGTATCCATCCTTGGTAGCATAAAACACAAAAAACAGCATCCACTAAATAATGAAATACACCAAAAACGTGAGACAGCAGCAGACCGTGTCGCTACACAGAGCAGCGCCACCAATCACAACAATCTCAACAAGGGGGGACCCCCTCAGGAGCATGCGCAGCGAGACGACCACTGCGCTTTAAGTGTGCATTTGTGTATATCTGTATGTCAGTCATTCATTCATTCAGTCTGTCTGTCTGTCTGTCTGTCTCTTCGTCTGTCGTCCTGCTACAATGTTTCTATGCTACTTCGTAGCAATGTGAATGTCTAGAAAGTTATCTACTATATCACGAGATCTACAAGTTGACAAAAAATTTATAAACATGGAGTTATGTTTGAAACATACATACATATATACATACATACATAAATACATACATACATACATACATACATACATACATACATACGTACGTACGTGCGTGCGTGCGTACATACATACATATATACATACATACATAAATACATACATACATACATACATACATACATACATACATACGTACGTACGTGCGTGCGTGCGTGCGTGCGTGCGTGCGTGCGTGCATGCATGTACGTATTGTAATCTTTGGAACTTAAGAAACGGACTCTCTCCTTTCTCGACTCGTGCTTAGATGAGAACAACAACTCCCCAGATGAGTACCGAGAATGTGGTTCGGGAGAATGTGTATACCAATATGCAATATGTGATACCATACAAAACTGTGCCGATGGTAGTGACGAGGTTGATTGCACGACGACAAGCACAGGTATAGATAACGTAATTATCATGAATTTAAACTACTTCCACAAGAAAAAAATAGAATATTCCTTCATTCCTTTTGCATTTTTGATCTGTTTACTCACCTTTAATGTTGGGTCGAATATTCAAAGCTAAGAACAACAATATGGAATGTGTTAGATATTTTACAACTCGAATGAATCTGAACACATGTTTGCAAGTTTACAACGATTTATATTGATTGCCTAGCCCTGTAAAGCATATCGACATAGTTGAATAAGCTGATAGCACCAGCATCTGCAGCTTCTAGTTTTGTAAGAACAACTGATAATGTATCATTATAGTCTAAAGGGAGGAACAATAGCTGTTTATATACAGAAAGTCATCTCTTTTACACCCGGAGGGGTGTCTGAAAGCAGACAACTTTGTTTTGTCTTCCATAGCATGTTTTCCCAAGTTTTTACCGATGTTGTGATTGCCTTCATACTTCCACAATTACCTTTTTCCGGTAAACAGTCAATATATCTTGTTTGTAAGAGCAGCTAGGCTGCAGAAAATATTATTATAAATTCTATGCACAGATTTTCCCTACAAGTTTGAGCACCCCATCCCAAGTTTTTTCGATCGACCCGGTACAGTTTTACGTATACTGCTGTCTTATTATTTTGAAAGCCGAAAATGTTATAGTTCCCTTAAGACTTAACACAATGGTGGTCATTTTATAGTTCAGGCATTGCTAAGTGTTAGATAACTTGTTTCACTCGTACCAAACTTTTACGGATATCCCTTGCTTTTTTATACTTAAGTTTGTGAGAGAATGGTTGATTGTTTCATGGATGAAACTTTGAGCAAAAGTTTAAGTCTTTCACTTTCGTGGCGTATACTACATTAAAGTTATACAGTCACCTGTAATCTGAATATGTTCATATATGGTCAAAGGGGTGTTCCTTGGTATTCGAAATGCCAATGTGAGGGCGCAGTTTTTAAAAAGCGGCCACCCGCTTAAAATATGTGATTGGTTAGATTTTCTCTTTCCGTAGTAACTGTGGCAAAATTGGAACAGGTGACAGTATACCTTTAATGCGAGACCTCTTGTCATGCCGTATTTCGACAGGGCCGTTCTGAAAGCACTACATGAACAACTTTGTTTCTCTCATTGTTCCTTCTTGTAATAAATTATTTTGTTCGCTTCAACCCATTTTATCTATTATCTAAAAGCATTCAGTTTTGATGGTAACATTCTTTGCCCGCCCCTGGTTTATAACTATTTTGCCGTAGCCAGAGCGAGCGTTTGTTTACTCAGGACATCGAATTGGTGTTATTCATACAATACAATAATAATTAAAGATTTTTAAAATCATGTTACTACTCATGCGAACAAAACCTTATTTATTTCCATTGTACCCAGGTGAAAACATTAGCCTAAGAACTGTTACCGAGCAGTTTTTAGACATAAGTGGTGTCACTCCTGAGATCTTGAGTGAATTTGAAAATGGTTACTACAAGGACAACGGGTTCAGTGGCGTTGTCAAGGGAGAGGTCCCTCCTGACTGGTATGGTTTCAAAACATTTAGTTCAACTCCTGATTACAGTGATCTGCGGAGAGTTTTAAAGTTGACGAGGGAGGAAATCGCAATATATGGTCATCAAGCCGAAGATTTCATTCTGCAGTGTACGTACGACGAAAAGTCATGCAGTCCCAGGTAAATATGTTAGTTAATTGAATTTTACTTCCGTGTTTCCTAGGCAACTTGGGCACCGAAAAAAAATGTCTAGTTCCAGATTAGGTTAAAACGAAAGAAATCGTTTAAAAACGCCTTTTATATTAAGGGAAATTTAATTATTTTCGATAACGTCAGGTTTGTAGCTTTAAATAAAGTGCGTCATTATATCAGGTTTTGGCACAGGCGACCCAGACACTATTAATAAGCTTATTGTTGAGTTTTTCTCACAGTTTTCTCTATCAATTCCTGTCCTTT
Organism: Ptychodera flava; assembly: GCF_041260155.1. Lineage (NCBI taxonomy): Eukaryota > Metazoa > Hemichordata > Enteropneusta > Ptychoderidae > Ptychodera > Ptychodera flava. The sequence continues at coordinate 8,854,024 of NC_091932.1, read as the reverse complement.
TCTTCACACAGTCCCTCTATGGATATAGGGACTGTGGCTTCATGCTCTGACCATGTAGGTAGCAGAGACTCCATGCTCTGACAGATCGGAGTAATTAAAATAAATGGTTGTATAACCTAACCAAACCTCTCGACTCTTTATTCATTCAACACCCCATTACAAGGACGCTTATCTCTCATATACACATCTTGTAATTGATTCGTCAACACAACTAATTATGCTAATCCGTGGACTTATCAAGGGTTGTCAACATTGGAAAGATAGAGATTTAATTAAAAAGGAGTTTTAGTAACCGTTCCTATCTTTCGCGATGTTGACCACCCCATAAAATCCCTGATGAATCCACGGATTAGCATAATTAGTTGTGTTGACTAATAAATTACAAGATGTGTGTATGTTAGAGATAAACATCCTTGTAATGGGGTGTAAAATAAATAAAGAGTCAAGAGGCTAGGTTAGGCTATATAGTCATTTAGTTTTATTTACTACAATCACTCAGAGCATGAAGAAAAGGAGAGGAACTGGTAGGGAAATCTCAGAAAAACTCAATAATAAGCTTATTAATAGTGTGTGGGCCACCTGTGGTTTTGGCACTGGGCTGCACACGGTGCTGACTCAAACATGAATAATTTGATTACTCCAAAAGTGATATGTCCCGTTCTACTCTTTCAAAAATGAAACTTACTCGATGTTTTGACAGCCTGAGTGACCCAAGTCACAAACGTGAACAAAATTTAAAGGGCACGACAGGTTTGATAGTTGAACTTTTAATTTGTCCATGACGTCTGAAGTGAATTACTTGGAAGCTTCATCATAAATCTTGACATCAAATGCCTGTATTTTAATGAAAGCGCAGTTTTTAAAATTAGAAGAGTGAATTGTTAGTCTTTTAAAATTATCAACGCATTTTCATACTCCTTATCATTGTTTACAGTGAATTTTCAACGTTCCAAGACGATCACTACGGCAACTGTTTCAAATTCAACCATGGTCGCGGAGGCACAGTGTTACGAGATGCTAAACGACAGGGGGCGCTGTATGGTGAGTGACGTTTTCTCATTGCATGGATTATTATGCGTCTGAATGTGAGAAAACAACTACGTTTAGTTTTCAGTATCACATAACATGATAAGCCCCACCGACTAATACCAGTGTGACAGAGTTTGAATTATCGAAATGATTTCAACTTTTCCATGAGCACAAATATTCAGTGAATAAACAAATTGTGTCTAAAACCCATTAGATGCTGTTACAGTATTTTTCTCCATCTTGGTTTTGAATCTCTAGTCTGTAATGCAGCGAAATATTAGAAACCTTTTACGAGGGTTAAGATAGTAACTGTAGACTGTATGTCATTTCAGTAAACATTGCCAGGTATTGACCATGATGCATTCTTCTCCTACTTCCTTATGACATCAACAACACAAACGGGAGTAAAATATGCCTTTGTATGGTTTCATGTCTTCCATGCAGGTTTGAGACTGACATTGTTTCTGGAACAAAACGAATACATAAGTATTTATGGACGCAATGCAGGAACAAGGGTGAATATTAGCCCTCTTGACGCCAGCGTACTTCCTCAAGATGAGGGAATAACAATAATGCCCGGTACAGTTACTTCAATCGGGATAAGAGAGGTGAGATGGAAAAAAATTCTTGCATGGTCAAAGAATCCATTCAGTTTTCGCTGTTAGGAGCGGTTAAGACTTTTGTTGATCCAGGCTGTTTGACGAAAAGTCCAAACAGCCTGGGATTTTTGAGAGGCCTATGACGTGGGTCTATAAAACCGTATCCAGGGAAACCCATATCTACTACCTTAGGCTCACCAAAGTTAATTACTAAATACATAAAAAATACCGGACTGAATGTAAGCTTAGATAAAAAACTTGATGGCCTTTTGAGAATCTAATGTCAAAAGGTGACAGGGGTGAAATAATTTTATCAGATGTTTACAAATGTCCGAATCCCTTGCTTGCTCCCTCTACGAAAAAGTGAGATAGTATTTTAAGGGTGCCAAGTATTTTAGGCAGAGTATTTTAAGCAGTGCCGAGTATTTTAGGCAGTGCATGAAGAGCTTTAGGTCAAAGGCCAACGTTACCTTTCTCTATTACTCCACGGTATAAGTAGAAACCTTCCATATAAACCTCCATATTCGCATATTCGCGGCTTCGAGTCAACCCGGAAAGTATATTATACATGCATTACGGGGAAAACTGACAAGCTTGTCAACAGGCTGTCTTTATTTTTAAACATTTGTTACATATTTTGTACATCTGTGAAATACATGCATACATACATACATACATACATACATACATACATACATACATACATACATACATACATACATACATACATACATACATACATACATAGGGCCTACATACCATAAATTAATGTCAAAACTCAATTATATTTTTCCAATCTATTTTTGACTTTCGAATACTGTACAGAAACATATTCATCGGAGAACGGAACCCTATGGAAAATGTGGAACAAACTCTGATAATTTGTATGGGTATAACCATGTCTATAGCGTGTTGGTAGGTATTGAAATGTTTGCTCACTTAAGGATGATAAATACCTTTTAGACACTTTCAGATTTATATTTTTTTCTCAATTGAACACGTCCCAAACCCCTATAAAGTATACATTTTCTGAAAGCCCTGATATAGAGCTATCCGACCAAGTACAGTACACGGTCATTATTTGCAAAAGAGTCATGTGACAAGCGTTTTGCTGAACCTTCAAAAAACCGGTTTTTCACGCCTTATGCAAACACGCCGCAAGATTTCCGGTTGGAATTTCTTCATTGACAATATCCTTCAAAACAATGTCTGCGATTTTTTCTCGGAGGCTCCATTCAAATTATGTGGCGTGATAATTAAAATTCCTTGAAAAGCACTTTCGTTCAACACCTTTAAGAGCGCATTAAAAAAAAGAAACAAAGGCATATAAAGGAAATCCCACACACGGATTTTTAGTTCATCATGTTTCCAATGGACGGTGTGAATTTCAAACAGCTAGTGTTTGTGAGCGCGAATTGACGAGGTGCCAAAGAAGGGTACTTCATTCACACATTGAATTCGAGAAAAACGCAAAAAAAACCCCCATGTTTTGATACTTCTAGGCTATGGCATTTGATAATTAAACATGCACGAGCCTAAACATGGGCATACTTTGTTACCTAGTGATGATTTCGGCCTGGAATGACGCGTACGGTTGTTCAGAGAAAAAGTACCAGGAAAATAAAATAAATCGCGGAAAACTACCAATTTTTGGAGCCTTGCGTGTCTACACATCGCCACAGCGAATTGCTTCAGTGGGAAAAACAATGACGTCAGCAGTCATTACTGACAGCGGGCGTGTCCTAAATTCATATATGTGGATAACCTCCTTTGCGTTCCCCAGATCACACTCCCCTCACACGCTATATAGACATTGCAGAACCGTAGACTTGGTAGTGTACTATCGCACTAATTGCAAAAGTTAATTCTAGGACGCGCCTTTGAACAATTAAATCTCGAATGGCCCTCATTTCTAAGTTTGACGCGCCACTAAGGGCGCAACTTTTATATGAATGGGTCGATCACGCAGAGTTCACGTAGTTCATACATTCGCGTAGCTCCCCGAAGGTCATTACCTCAGTCATAGTGTGACAAGTAAAACGATTCATTTACCTATGAATCTTTGCAATTAAATACCCACTACAGCATATATGGTGGTACATAGGAAGCTGGGTAGAAAGGACTGATGTAGGGGCAACGGTGTATTGGAGCCGTACGCATGTGGCATGGCCGATGAATATAAAACAACGGCACTGGCCACTGCGTAATGTTGGAAAGCTAGTCGACACTCGGATTTTTAACGCCGGTATAGTTGATGAACCCAGGATGATCGGGCAGTCTCTTAAATTGAAGCGTTTGCAACGTCTACCGTCCATACAAACGAAACGTTGAACACTGCAAGGCATGAGAGGAAATGCCAAGAGGATTTGACCGGTTAAGAAGGGCTTGACACCGCGATTTCTGCGTAGTGAAGCTTCATTACGTATTCATGGTGACCCCTGGCCAGCTGTCAATATCTTTGGGGGCTTTTGTCTTTTAGCCTGCTTTGCATATGACGTCGTTGGACACAATGACAATGGTCTTTGTCAATTTTTCAGGACTATGAAAGTCATGACAATATTGCCATTCTTGGAAATACTGCAGCTTTATTGAGTAATTCTAAAACTTTAGTATAGCGGAGGGTTTTCGAGTAAGCAATTATATAAATACTTCTTAAGATTCAGGCGATGTAATTCCAAATGAATGTCTGAAAACTTGTGTCATCCCATATACACAAATGTAACCGTAATAGAAGATAGAGCAAATTTCCTTACCTGCACTCACTTTCTGCTGTCCGGATGCTCATCTTTCGACAATTTATTCTGATAATTTGACAGGCTTGCCAGAATACGTGTGTTCAACGTCAAATGCTGAAGTACTGCAAATGCGTAGACTCGTATATTATGGGAGAGCCTCAGTGTCTTATCACGAACATCACACAAGGTACAAATAATTATCAAATTTGGTTTATTAATAGTTAATATAAAAGCAGAACCAGCAATCATACATTTATATATCCCGCAACCGGCGTCTAAACAACAATGGGTCATGTCATTGACAAAGCTCGGGTCTTACTTAAATTTTCCAGCATTAGAATCGTCACAAATTATGGATACGTCAGCAAGTACTGCAAATGTATAAATAAACATTTGGAATGCAATTCGGGCTTTTGTTTCGCAAAGAATTTGACGTTACAAACTTTTCGATGTTAAGATGATACAGCTATATACTCAAAATTGAAATTCACAAAGGCACCATAAGGATATGGTGCCTTTGTGAATTTCAAATGTTGTCCATACCATATTGTACACACAAACACACGGAGAATTGCTTGAACGACTCTTTTGGTAGATAATATTTGCAAGGTCATTGACGCTCATGCTTAACAAGATAGTTTCCCCACTGAAAAATTGCGATCATGAAGAGCAAATGTTCGTTTATGAAATCTGCAGGGTTTTCACTGGGGACTCTTCACAAACTATATGAAGCAACTGAACTCTCTGGCATTATCTATATTTGCAGAATTGTTCGATTTTGGCACAGCATTCTCAAGTTCTTTCCCACAGTTCAATTCTTTGCGAAAAGAATATTGATGACCCAAAATATTGGAATATTAGAAGTATTACTAAATATCTCCTTTGTAAAAGCACTGTCTGGAAGAAAAAAGCAATACTCGAACCTAAATATTAAAAAATTACAAAGCAAGCTTCGGCCCGAGAGAGTATCCTATCTGACAGCTTTATTTATCTACACAATTGAGTTTCAATCAAGTATAAGGCCTACCTCCTTGGAGCATTGAATAACGGCCGATGTATTTTGCTTCTCATTGCTTTTGACAGATACCTGTAGACAATTCATTAGATATCTGTTTCAAACACAGAAATTGGACTGTGATTGCCGGATTCCATGCGAGTAAGTTATTCTTAGGTCTTGTTTGCCTAGAAAGTATAAAAACTATGAGTTGTACCAATATAAGTAGTCCTTTTTCGCTTTGTAAAATGGAGCTTCTTTCATTTTTGAAAGTTTCATTCATAATGTCTCATATATAGTCGCCTGTCTTCTCTACTGTCAGATTCATTTTCGCTAGCTTTTAAGTATTTATAATTGTTTCGCTGTTGATATCGAGGTTACTTTCTAGCTGTTCTGCGTAATAATGCTAATAGTTCGGTCAATACGTTGACTTAATTTTGTCTTCGGCCTGCTCTAACAACTTCGGTGTCGAGGTATTCGTTACAGAAGCCTTCGTCTTTACATGTGACCAAACATTTTTTGCATAAGTAGAGAAACAAATCACCTGAACGTTAGCTAAATTTGAATGGCCGCAATCCCTATTTGAATTATAATCATGACATACTGTCAAATTAAGGGTATCGGCCATTTTGAATTTCAAACAAAGGTAATGTTTAGGTGATTGTTATTGAAAGAATTAAACACGATTAGAACTAATTTGTGACAATTGGATGGTGAAGTTATGTCTGTTTAATCTGAAAATGTCGGCTAATATGCTTTTCTTTTTAAGTTATACACTTATTTTTATGTGTAACTTAAAATATTGCAATATTCCGCTATAGGGCATCTAACACATTTAAGAAATTCGAAAAATAAAAAGATCCTATTATCTCAAATTAGTTCCAATCGTGTTACTAAATTATCATTTTCGACCCAAAAAAAATTGATGAAAAATTCATCAACTTAACAAGCTTCAAACAAATTCCGGACAAGCAGCGTGCCAGCAAGGTATTGCAAAAATTAGCAAATCAAAAATGTGCGTCCAAAACGCTTTGTATGCCTAATAAGGAAACGAAATATTATTATTTTCCCACAACTTTACTGCCTCACTAACCATAGACACGTTCAATTTTACAGGGAACATTATTATGACATGACTATTTCCCAGTCTCTTTGGCCGGCAACTGTCCATTTGGTAATGCCACTTTCCTCTGTAAATAAACCTTTTCTGATTTCTATTACCTTTAAGTTTAACTATGTGAAATCGAAGTCTAAGTCTCCAAGAATGGTCTCTTAGTTTTATACTGTCCTACAGAAAACACGTTCCCACGGTTGATGTCTGTGTTATATTTGAATAGTATCGCCCGAGTCGCAGAGCCTTATTACTTTTCTTACCCAAGATCATAGAGGTATCAACAAAAGTCTCGTTGAAGTTTTCAGATGAAATGGATTTCCTTTTGTTGCGAGTTTGATTTTCATTGCGTACTGTTACATTTAACAGGATCTGTAAGATTCGAATCTCTTTATACTGTGAGGATGTCTTTCTATCTCAAAATATATAATACATAAATGTCCCGGATGAAGTACTTGACTCTTGCTAACATTGACTTCTCTGCAAAAACTGAGCTTTAAACCTCATTAAAATATATATCAGCTGAAAGCCTAGCTAATACTGTCATTTGAATAAGTGTAATCTGTGTTAATATGAACAACACGTGACAGCCAATTGAATAACGTATAAAGGTTCGGTTTTAATCTTCCCGTGTACAAACGCTACTTCGTCTGCGTCGTTCCGGTTGAAATTTGCGGTATCAATTTTTTACGAAAGGCTCAATTTGTTTTTGCAGAAAATTCATTGGTTTGCAGGACCAAACATGTGTCCTGTAACCTCCGATAAAAAGAGTCTTATTGTTTGTTTGTTTGCACAGTCATATTTGTTGAAGACTATACATTCTATCAGCCCCAAGACTAAAGATATTAACGATGCCCAGTCAGTCAGGTAATTATTTCGTTTATCTATTACGGGAGCAAGGGAGACAATCTTGTTGTAATGAACATCGTTGCTATTTTTATATGCTTCTTTTGTTATTTGTTTAGATCACAACTACCAAACCAAAATATATACAAAATAGTACGTGTAGTCAAAGAAGGGGAAGGGTCGTATGCGAATTTACAATTCGCCGAAAATGTTTTCAGATATTGCCACAAGACGAAAGCATGTCTTGGCTTGCCATGAATACTGGTGATGAGAATAGAGTACAACTGATATCAAATTATGATTTTGCTCAAATATTCTTAATTTCAATGTAATGAATATGGTTCGACAAAAAGTATTGAATTCGGTTCAATTGATGTTAAATTTCGTCAAGGTCAAACAAAATGCGGAAGGTCTTCTAGTAGCGTTAAGCACTTAGATAAGCTTTAAGAAAGAAACATAAGAGGGCTTTTAGGGTGCTTATGTAAGATATTTCCCTTCCATCAGCCTCAATCTTGCCCAGCTTGAAGTTTACTTTGAACAGCTGACGATTGAAAGTACAACCGAGTTGCCTGCGTATGGGGTAAGAATAATGCTTTTATGTTTAAATGTAAATTATCAATTTATGAAAAAAACTATAAACACTTAGACGAAAGGCTAAAAACAAAAGAAAGGAAGGGAGAAAAATATTCAGTATAATACAGGAGCTTGACAACGTCGGCTTTATATATATATATATTTAGATATTATTCCCTAATATTTTTCTTCGTTCAGCGAAGGAAAATACGAGTGACGTAATGACCGTGTCACCACGAGTCGAAGACGAGTGGTGACACGGTCATTACGTCACGAGTATTTTCCGAGCTGAACGAAGAAAAATATTAGGGAATAATATACTTATCACATGCACAAGCCAAGAATTCGTTATTTTTTGCAAAATAAATAAGTTTTCCATGACGATTCCGCGTTTAAACTTTTGAACTACTTTAGGAATAAATATCAGTACGCCATGCACAAGTTGTCAATCATTTCCAGTCATCGGTAGTGTGCGTTAACGCTCACGTTCGTTCGTGTGTGGAGCAAATGACAGCTCTCGGTCTACACGTAGGCTACCTTCCGCAAAGTTATACTCTATTTCAAAGATAGTATAGTCCTAAAAATTTATCACGGACGAGATACGCTATTTTTCGGGACAAATATTGACTGAATCTCGACGGCGCGAACGCTGTAAACGTTGCGCCTGACCCTGCCTGCAATGCGTAAGTACGGAACCCACGGTATACGCGACCAGCTTCGAGTTCGTTGTTTCCGCAAATTATTCACGTAATTCCCTCGGGATATACAGGCGGTAAACTCTTCTGTTTACATTGTTCGGATTAGTAATGTCGTAGTCTGTGAAAATATCGATTTCATTACTTTTGATCGTGAGAGAAACATCGGCCGCCATGTTGTTTGTTTACATATTTACGAGCACACCGAAGATCGACAAAAAAAGGTCCGACGCACCAAAATTGATGACATAGACGCGGGTTGTCGTGACGTAGAACGACCAGAGAATAAATCCCGTATTTTTTGTTCGGAGACGACAAACTTGGCTTGTGCATGTGATAAGTTATGTTATCACATGCACAAGCCAAGTTTGTCGTCTCCGAACAAAAAATACGGGATTTATTCTCTGGTCGTTCTACGTCACGACAACCCGCGTCTATGTCATCAATTTCGGTGCGTCGGACCTTTTTTTGTCGATCTTCGGTGTGCTCGTAAATATGTAGACAAACAACATGGCGGCCGATGTTTCTCCCACGATCAAAAGTCATGTAATGAAATCGATATTTTCACAGACTACGACATTACTAATCCGAACGATGTAAACACAAGAGTGTATCGCCTGTATATTCCGAAGGAATTACGTGAATAATTTGCGGAAACAACGAACTCGAAGCTGGTCGCGTATACCGTGGGTTCCGTACGCATTGCAAACAGGGTCAGGCGCGACGTTTACAGTGTTTGCGCCGTCGAGATTCAGTCGATATTTGTTCCCGAAAAATAGCGTATCTTCGTCTGTGATAAATTTCTAGGACTATGCTATCTTTGAAATAGAGTATAACTTTGCGGAAGGTAGCCTACGTGTAGACCGAGAGCTGTCATTTGCTCCACACACGAACGAACTGACGTGAGCGATAACGCACACGACGGACGACTGGAAATGATTGACAACTTGTGCACGGCGTACTGATATTTATTCCTAAAGTAGTTCAAAGTTTAAACGCGGAATCGTCATGGAAAACTTATTTTATTTTGCAAAAAATAACGAATTCTTGGCTTGTGCATGTGATAAGTATATTATTCCCTAATATTTTTCTTCGTTCAGCTCGGAAAATACTCGTGACGTAATGACCGTGTCACCACTCGTCTTCGACTCGTGGTGACACGGTCATTACGTCACTCGTATTTTCCTTCGCTGAACGAAGAAAAATATTAGGGAATAATATCTAATGTTAAAACTTCCTGTCAGCGCTGCTAAACTTAAGAAATTGCAAGCTTTTTATGCTCGCGCAAAGTAAAATAGCTAAACGTATTTCGATACAGAAACGGTAATACTTCATAAAGAACCGCACGTTGTTCTAAACGTGTGTGATTTTTTTTCTGAAAATATACATTTTTAAAAAATTTTTGCAGTAAAAATTTTTACATTAAAGTTCTGGATATATCACCTTCTCTACATATATCGTTACAGATGGAAGATTTCCTCAGTGATATCGGTGGTACTCTAGGACTGTACATTGGCCTATCAGTGATAACGGTGGCCGAGTTCATCGAACTTGTGGCTTCAATCATCGGATACATTTATTGTGGCCAAAGAGACATGAACTCTCGAGTAAAATCTGCGAACGAAGAAACGAAAGAACACTTTTCTGGAGCAGTAGCGTTCCCTGGCTTCCGAAGTTTCGACGGTACCTTATGCCTTATGAACTGATGACTATATAAATACACTCAGTTTTCTGGCAAGATACTGTTATTTCATTGTGTGACTGTCGTTCCATCCCTCTGATATAACCTTCGGGATATATCTTGAGAATTAGGGATTTTCAAAAATTACTCTACTTTTTTAAACCTTACTATATGCTATTGCACCTGGAAAAGTCTGAGTTTCCTGAAAAAAAAACTATGCATGCTCTCACAGCTAAACCTGTATGAGACAGAGAAAGCTCAGGATAATCTCAGCCGAGATCAGATGATGCATCCATTAGCTACCAGTGTTCACCCATTTTTGAAGCGTACTTATAAATTGGTTAACTTGATTAAACGTCTAAGGATCCCACTGTTAGCATTTCATTTTTACGCACATGATATGAGAGCATGACACCGATAAGCTAAATATGTGTTACTTACTTTCAGGAATTGATTGAAGGTAAATACCGTTGTTTCTTTCGTTTTCGTCATTTTCACCTAGAGCCAGCCTGTCCGTCGTTGTAAGGTCAGACTTTCGTTTTTTATTGAATCCTCATAAAATGGTCCTTTCGAACGAGTAAATGTCCCAGACAGGATAAAAGATTACCCCTTATTTGAATAAGGGAGGCACGAAATCGTGTAACTCTTCGCCTTAAAAGTGTTAATAAAACTGCTTCACGCTATTTGAAAGAGTTCTTAGAAATTCGTATTCCTGGTCGTACGCTTTGGTCCACTTCAGAAGGTGAGCTCAGTTTACACCAGCCTATATGCAATACGTCGATTTATGGTTGCAAATGTTTTTTTCTATTTTCACCCCGGGATATGGAATAGGCTTGATGTTTTTATAGCTCATGGAATAGTTGATATTTTTAAATCTCGTAAACACGTCTCTACAAAGTAAGTTTATTATGTAATTGTTAACAGTGCCGTATTAGTTTATAGGTGTATCAGTGCTTTACGGTACCTTGAGATGTAATTTTACATACACATGTCCAATGTGTTTTTTAAAATAAAATATTATTTTGTATCGTATAGGTTATCATGCTAACTTTTACAAAGTTTATGAATTGGCCTCAGCTCACTATTTTGCAATAATACGTTGTACTACAAACGTGACCACGCACGAGTCAAAAATAAAGGTTTCCGGGCGAAATAACACTTGTCTGTGTGAATATCTGCATTAATATTTCATCCTTGGTAACTTCAAAATGGAATGCTTTCCTAATGATATATGTAGTTTTAGTGGATTAACTCCTTCCAGTTATACTGAAATCCTACGAGATTGTCCGCTTTCCAACAATTAAGAAACACTTAACTCGTAACACGTGCAACCAGCTCTTAAGCGTTTATTTGATGTAAGTTGGTATTCAAGTTTCTGAATAGCCTTGTACACATGAATGAACATCATCGACCATCGGACATACCTCCAATGGAAAATATAAAATTCAATTATGTGGGTTTTAATCACTCAAGATGAATATATTTATACGTTTTATCTCAAGGCAAATTGCATCGAATTCGGGGATAATGAGGATCTGGGAGATAAATTCGTTAGTAGCATTAATATTCCCTCAAAATATCCCTAGGATGGATGTAGGTCGTCTTTTCAGTGTCAAAATCAACATAGAGGAATATAATGGACATTTCAAGACACTTGCTCTTTCAAAGCTGCAATTATAACTTAGTTTCCGTAAACTCTCCAGACAATGGCATAACTGAAAAATCCCTGGAGACACAAGAATGATTTACAGGAGAAGATCACCCAGGCTGATTTTTACACATGTCTTAACTTTGGGGTCGCTTATTCCGGAAAACCCATTTTAGCCATTTATAACACGCGCGATTTTTTACAAAAATGGCTAAAAATAATAGAGGCAGTTTCAGTTTAAGGCTTCAACAGCGTAATATATTTTAAATCATAGGGATAAAAAGCGCCCTGCCCGACGCTTTCATTACATGATATGACACGGACCCCCTTCTGGTGAGTATGGCATTGTCATTCACATTTACGCCAGACTGTACGTATAAGCATTGTTTATATTATGGAAACGACCTTCATTTTTGCAAACAAATATTCCAGAATAAAAGTTAAGATTCATGACAAAATGCAAGGAAATCTACTAATGTACTCTGACCTGAACTATGGCATTACAGTAGTTACTGTGAAAAGGCAAATCACATGAAATGGAAGGACTGTCAAGAAAAACTTGTGGCAGTTAGTTGCAGTTAAGTTGTTCTCAATTTTTTGTAAATATTAAACTTGTCTTTCAACCAGATTTGTGTGTGGCGTCAACTGACTTCTATTTCAAGTTGATTGTTTTTGGTAGCACACGTGTAGACATGCAATACCAAAAACCTTCTTCCTCTCTTCCCCTCACTCAAGTAACATTTGTCATACTTTCAACCGTGTTTGGCTAAGATTTGATTGTCTGCACAGACCAAGAATTGTCAGCATTACGAGATAGCAAGGAACTCTTAAAGTGTATGCTTCACGATATGAATGTGCAAACTTAAAACACCAATGATCGCCTCTACCGGTTTGCATTTTGTTTGCTCTTTGTTCTTGCTGATTTAAATTTTCCCTCGCCTCCACCAATCATGCCCGTATGTGTACTAACCGAATGCTGTAGGTTTATTGGTGCCAGCACAATGCAACTGGAAACACATTTAGCCCTATTTCCATCCTAGTCCTCGCAATCACTCACGATATATTGGCCGTTAACCATCCTACCATAATCGTTTGGAACTTCCATATGGTATGCATACTTAAGAAATTTAGTCAACGTTTTAGTTTTTTTTCTATACCTCAATAATGTGTTCATGAAATCATCTGAAACGTTTCGGTTCTAATATTTTACACACTGTGCTACGGAGACAGGGCCGTGTAAACTATTGACAAAATATTTCTCACTTCAGTGTTTGTTCCGTGTTTTAAATGTGAATAAATTTAAACCAAACACCCGCTCCTTGTGAAAGCTCATGTATTGACCACATTTATTAAGCAAAATGTTTTTCTTATCGAGAATCTCTTGTAAAACTGTGTAGCTGCGTAGGGCTTTTAATTCATCTTGAAAGCTCATATCACCAATTTGAGATATGAAAAAGGCAAAATATTAATTATTTTACATGTAATGGTGACTCTTGGACACAAGCAACGTAACAATGACGAGGTCACTTTTTAAAGCTGCATTGGTAACGCATTCTTACAAAACTGTTGATAATAAATTTCTGTTAGTAAGTTGTTTTGTCACACTGCAAATTCAATAGACTTTAGTTTCTAGAGAACTTGCAAGAGAAGGCTACTATGGCTAGTATAGATCATTACGGCGAGACTGACATAAGTTTTGTCATTTTTGAAGACGGTTTGCTACTGTTTCTTGAACCAGACAAGTAAGTTACAGTGAAGAATGATATAATCAGGAAGATTTTCTTAGCCTTCCTGCTATCACGGTTTGTCATAAATATAGTCAAAGAAATGAGTTAGAATTACAAAACATCATTCTGTATCAACTTATCTATAGGGTGATCGTCTAGTTAAGTGATACATTTATGTTCACAATGTCCCAAATGCAAATAACGAACTTGTAAATGAAAAGGAAAGTCGTATTATTTGGCTTGGCGTAATGGTGGCGTCTGAGTCAATAAACGACAATCTTTTCATGCTGATCTTACTCCTACTGAGGTTACATGGATGTTGCTCTTGTCATTCGTGTCGTACATAATAATGCAGCACTGTTAGTAACTTGTTATGAAAGCAGCTTTGCAACCGAAAGCAAAAAGTAGACGATCCGAAATTCAAAGTAGTCTCTACAAATCCGTCTCATCAAACAAAGACATTCATACCTATGACAGGACAAGAAACCCATACATTGAGAACACAAATAATACCATGATCCGCCACCTTCTGATCACATACCAGTGTAAATTTCTAAAATTCAGATAGTTTTTTATAGACTTATATTACTTATTTAGTATCTTTCAAACACTACGCACTGAAATGCGAATATGAAATAATATTATGCCGGGCACCATTATAATTTATCATGCCTTATGGTACATAGAGTATCATTCAACATAAGGGAATCTGTTTCTAAACAGTAGGTGTAGGGTAACAGAACCATCAGAATTCACAAACGATATTTCGAAAATCTGAACTGCATTAAACAAGAAACTTTTAATGGTATTGCTGTTGTATTAATGACAATTGTTATTCATCATTCCAATAAAATGAAGCACGTTTGACAAGCAAATATTACATATTTTCCCGTTTACCCACTAATGTTAGGGATGTACGACATGACAGAAAATACGGCAAATAATAAACACAGAGGCCTGACTCCAGATTCTATGTAATGAAGAAATTTTGTTTATACGGAAATATTGAAAGTATTTGAATAATTCGTTTAGAAATTTTGTGAATACTTTAATGAAGGAGAAATTAAACCAGTCCTAATGTGCTATGATTTTCTTTGAAAGATGCGATTTGTATTTTGTAAACTGTTATATATTATGACAAACAGTAAGGTCATTTCCGTACATTCCGTACAAGAATTTGGTACTTATATTTCCGACCTTATTTAGCCTAGCTCTGTATTACACAAAGCTTAAATTTGGCCACAACACGAAGATACAATCAAACCTCCCGTTGAAATCAATAATGATATAAATATATCCAATAGGGGATTGGCCTCCACCTTGAGGTCATAATATATGTCTGATATCATCCAGTGAAAGAGAGATATAAACCTGAACAAAATTGTTAAAATATTGGTTTAATCTGTGAATTTAATTTGAAAGACAATGAGATGTTACTTTTATTAGCCAGTTATCTCAAAAATAATGTTTTAAAGCTGTAGCAAATTAAAATAGCAGTTGATCGTTTAGTGTACAATCCTAAGCCAAGGGACATGGAAAGTAATTAATGCACAACGAATATATCTCCGGTTAGTCATTTGCCTCTTCAAACTCAACCTTTCAATTTACACGATCTCTTCAAAATTAGAAAAAATTGATTTCGAAAGAAATATTTTCTATGCCTTGCAGAACGAGCCATCTGGTCGTGCAATTCGTTTCTGTAAGATAATTTGCCTACTTACCAAATTTAGTGCTAAGGTATGGTATTCTGTGGTATACACAAAAACTCAAGTATTGCTGGTATGCTACACGAAATACGACCACTGTTACAATAATGAATCATATAGAATGCTGATCAAGCGCTCTGGTTTGGCCAATGAAGATTTCAATCACTAAGACTACCCGCCTACCATTCCTTATGGTAGTAATTAAGATTTGTAGATAGTAATCCATGATGGTGCGTGACTGCGAGATGAAGAATCGCACCGCATAGCTGACAAACTCTTCAAAGATTGTGGCCATAGTGCTATCGCAAAGTTGTATATGAGAGTGGATAGCAAGAGGAACACAACTGACAAAAAATTTCCTTTAGAGGCCAATAGAGCATAATGCTACTCTCTTTAGAAGCCTGCAACTGGTGTCTGTTCAATTTGGCAACGTAGTTTCCTTCAGACATTCTACAAGTTATGATGATACTCAATTTGTGGCATCTTCATTTCGTTAACGTTCTCATTACTCATAAAAAAATACGTATGTCACCAAATTTTTTTTGGCAAGGCTTGAAATGTAAGCCTTTTCACTTTTACTTTTCAAGAGAAAATACATTTTTATATTGCACAGCATGTTTCCTCACATATGTATGCATTTTGAATACAGTGCTATAATGATCATACGCATTTACTTGCAATACCTGGTTTAAAAAAGATACAACAATATTTCCTTAACAGTGCTACATCTTATCCTTCCGGTTGTGTCCTGCATGCAGGACACACTAACCGTGATGCCATGCCATCTACATAGATTGAAAATGCCTACTATATTCTTTGATTTCCCTCATTATTGAAGATTGTGAAATCTTAATACATATAAGTCTGAAAGAAAATGTGACAAAATTGATTTAAGATTAGAAAGCAATCCTGAATAGTTACTGCAAGTTACAATTTCATTCCTGAACGCACGGTGTTCGTGTTTACTGGTCTTTCTTATCCCGTCATGCATCAAAGCTGCGCCATCATTTTACTGTATGGACAAATGGTGTGCTCGTGCAGAAAAAAAATCTATAGCTCACAGCTTACTTAGGCAAGGCATTTAACAACCTCCAAAGATGTGTCAGGGTTTTATATTATAATTTCAGAATCACTACGGATATTTATAAATGAAGTCTTGCCCTAAAAAGTTTTTTTTTCAGACATACAAAATAAAATCGAAATTAAATAAGAAATATTCACGTGTAAGTTTTGAAGCTTTTCCATAACAGATGAACCATAAACGTCAAAAGTAAAGCCCCGGACAGACCTTGATGGACAGGCAGGTATTTGGAAAAACAAAATCCCGTCAAGTCATCTTTTATGTATGTGATCGTCAAAGATATTGTGTAACTTTGACTTTTGATAACATCTGACACGATGTCAATTAATTTATTCTTTCATGTTATAGACCATAAATGTGGTTACATTGTTAGTATTCAGTTTTTTTGGCTTATAGGTACATACAGAATTTTGGTTATTTCAAACGAATTTCTGTGAAGACTTAATGTTTTTTGCTTGAGTATAGCAATGCTTACTTGAATCATGAAGTGTAAATTTATGTTGATACATAGAAGATGAGAAAAGAGGTCAAAATTAAAAGCTCTTGCCTGTAACATTTCATGAGTACATCCTTAATATTTAAAAATTGTCATGCACAGATTGAAAAGAAACAAACCTCTTTGTTTTTAGGGGAAATTTATTGGCTGAGAGAAAAGTGTAGAAAATGTAAAGATCCATGTATATCTTAACCTAGGGAAATCCCATATATTTAATTTGTTGGAGTATGTTAACATTCATTTATCAAAATCATAGATGGAGTTTGATTGCCAAGTTTATCATATTACTTTTTGTCTCGTCCATACTCTTTGACGCATTGTTATTTACTTTCGATAGTTCAAAATTTACTAGGCAAGTCTCTTATTTATTCTGACTCCCAGTTGTCAGTCCTATTTCGCAAACAAGTGTCCGGATGACTTGCTGTTTGTACTCTTTAAGACAAAGAAACTGTCCGCTGATGGTGCATCCTTGCAAACGCAGTGTCCGCAGCTTGTTAATCAGTACAGTTGAGAAATTTAAATTTTCATAAACTCAGCAACTGAAGTTCTTGTTATCTTACCTTCTTGATATCTTGAGGTGTATACAAGTTCAAAAATGCTAGGGCCATAAATTGTAAAGAGTTGTTGATCCGCGTCCTTAATCTGGTATCTTTCATCACTATTGATGGCTTTTTCTTCTGAAGCGGCCTTAATCGCTACCATCGGAAATAAGAAGCTGGTACTTGTATTGACTGAAAATTGCTATTGCCGAGCCAGGCAGTTTAAATGATGTGTCGTAAGATTTATGAATATTGTTAGCATATTCTTTCAACCTACCAGCAATCCTCCATTCTTTTACATACATAGGAGAATCAACAAAGACTTGATCATCAAATGATGTGTATTAAGAACTGAATGCACATATGGCTCAATCGTCCTGTGAAACGATCATCATATAGTTCTAAGAATCAGGTGATATTGCCATTAGAAGTAGCGCAGCTGGCTATTAGAGTTTGTTAGACGTCTTTACTCATCAGGTTTAATAAATATTTCTTTCGATATATTATTCTCCTTTTTTCAAAGAGATTGTAAAAGTTGAAGAATTTGGGTTGCAGTGGCTTGCCTTATCTCAGGTCTGATGACAAATAACTACTTCTTTAAAGGGGAAGATTTTTTATCAGCTTCACCCAAAGGTAAATTGACCAATTTTAATAAAAAAATCAATGGAAAACGAATGACTGACACCCTGTAAAAAATCAATGTCAACAAGTATTCACGAGAGAACTACTGATTCAGAACTTGCCTTTAGTTTATTACTGAATTTAAGGCGCTGTTTGGAAGACACTCGTCCGATGAAAGTCACATCGCACAGTCTTTAAAATCAAAGACATTGGAATGACCTTTAGCAAATATACTAGCCAGTATGTAAATATTAAACACAGCAAATAATAAACAGAGAGGCCAAACGTACGATTCTATGTAATAAGGACATTATGTTTATGATTATTTTAATGAATGAGAAATTTAGGCAGTCCTAATTTGTCATCAATCGCTTTCATGATGCGATTTTGTAAACTTGTGTTTTGTAAACTGTAATCTATTATGACAAACAGTGAGTTCATTTCCGTACATTCAAGTTAAGCATAATCCTAGGGGTGTATTTTTAGTAGGTTATCAAACAATGAGACCTCAGACAGTCAAATTTTACAATAAGGAGGAAAGACCTTATGTTTACCTGGTTTGCCAATGAAGACTTGAAGTACTCCTTCTCCTGGATAAACCTACCAGCGACATAATGACAGGTCAGCGGTCACATGAAAACCAGCCAGAAAAATATATTTCCTCAACTGTAAATTTGCCAGGTCGTTTGTAAAGTAGAATGCCTGTTTCTAGAAACTTTTTCTTGCGTTTTGCAAAATCACATGTTCTATCTTTTTCTCGTTTGTTTGTGGGAATTGCACCACTGGAAAAAGAACACAACTCTAAAATTCACACAAGCATCATGGGTGGCTCAAACAAAAAACAACCATAGAAGAAGACTTCATAAAGTCCAACTTCTGTAACCTATGAAAAGACGCTTTCTTTATAGATTCAAGTCAAGAATAATCCAAGCAAGGTAAAAGAGTTTAGTGACCGATAAACAAAATTGCATTATCTTTTAGTTTCGAAGTCGACGGACGAGACAAGGGCTTCTATAGGACAGTTTCACTTAAGTGTTATTTTTCGAGAATTTGGTAGTTATATTTCCGACCTCATGCAACAACACGAAGATACAATCAAACCTTCTGTTGAAATCAATAATGATGTAAATATATCCATTAGGGGATTGGCCTCCTCCTCGAGGTCATAATATATGTCTGGTATCATTAGGTGAAAGAGAGAGTTACACTTGATCAAAATTGTTAACATATCGGTTATATCTACGTATTAAATTTGAAAGACAATGCGATGTTACTTTTATTTGCCAGTTGTCTCAAAAAAGTGTTGGAAATACTGTTGCAAATAAAAATAGCAGTTACAATCCTAAGCTAAGGGACATTGAAAGTCATAAATGCACAACGAATTTATCTCCGGTTATAGTCATTCGCCAATTCAAACCCAACCTTTCAATTTAGACGATCTCTTCAAAATCATAAAAACAATAATTTTCGAAAGAAATATTTACTATGCATTGCAGGAGGAGCCATCTGGTCGTGCAGTTCGTCACACAAATTGCTGTAAGACAATTGGCCTTTGAAAAAAATGTGATGCTAAGGTTGGGTATTTTATCGTATAAACAAAAAAATCAAGGATTGCTGGTAGGTTACACGAAATACGATCACAGTTACAGTGATGAATCATAGGAAATGCTGATCAAGCGCTCTGGTTTGGTCAATCAAGATTTTAACCAATAAGACTAGCCGCCTACTATTCCTAATGGTAGTAATTAAGATTTTTAGATAGTAATCCGTGATCGTATGTGACTGCGACATGAAGAATGGCACAGTATAGCTGCAAAACTCTTCAAATATTGTGGCCATGGTATTATCATAAAATTCTATACGAGGTGGATAGCAAGAGTAATAAAACTGGTCAAAAAGTGCTTTTAGAGGAGCCAGTAGAACATCATGCTATTCTCTTTAGAAGCCTGCCACTAGTGTGTGTTCAATTTGGCAACGTAGTTTCCTTCAGACATTCTACAAGTTACGATGATACACTCAATTTGTGGCATCGCTAGTATTCCTTAACGAAATCACAGAGTAATATCAGACAGAGTGGCAACAGCTATTGTTTAAGGCGTGAAGCGGTTACGTAAGCAATCCATGTTTGCCTCGCCTCACGAAGCTCTTGGCTCTCTTTTCCGAAGAGTGCCGACCATGCACCCTTCGGTAATTTTCGGATTTTCACCAATTGTTAAGCGAAAGTATGTTCGACAAAGCTTGTGTTGTAGTTGTCGTGTGGTGCTGATCGGAATTGATGTGCTGGCGAAAACGCGAGTGTTTTGAGCTTCAGGAAAGTGGGTTTTACCGTTTTAAAAATTCCTCTCATATTTTCATGAATATATAATGAGTGTGTTTGAACCAAATTTGAAAGTCTTTTATCGATACTGTCTGGTTTTACTCAATGGTTTACGGTCAGTCACACCGTCTTTTACACGGCCGCCAAGAAAGGACATGTTTATGAAACTGCTGGCGTGTTATGTTTTGATTGGCGTGAGGCAGTGTTTCTGGCCTGAGAGCTCACAAAGTAACTATGGTTGCTACGCGACTGGCAGTACGATGCCATCTCGTCGTATGTTTCGCATAATCTCGTGTAATTATCAACCACAAACCAAGCCTCCAAAAGTTTACACCTTTGAAGCTCATTTTATATGAAAAGCCAATAGTCTACCGAGACGACCATGGAACAAAAGGCATGCAAGTGTTGCCACTCTGTCTGATATTACTCTGTGACGAAATGAAGCATTTTAAAATGCGAAAGTAAGAATGGTTTTAGTAAAACCTTTCTGTTTACATACAGAAGATGTGTGCTTTAGTCTAAATACTTCTAACATAAAGCAAAATCTAAATTAATTAAAGTCTAGCATAAAAGTAAAATCTTCTAATGCAAAGCCTTACTACTTACATTCAGAAGATGTGTGCTTTAGTGAAAATAATTCTAACATAAAGCATACGGACAATGTCAATGCAAATTAAATGTGATAGATTCACAGCATTTCAAGTTGCAATTTCTGTAAAATTCTCATTTCTCTTTAAAATACGTATGTCACCAGATTTGTCTGTTTTTTGGCAAGGCTTGAAATGTATTCACTTTTACTTTTCTGATAAAATACATTTATTTAATTGCACAGCATGTTTTCTCACATATGTATGCATTTTTTCATAAAGTTCTCTGATATTTAAGAGCATTAATTTGCAAAACTTGGTTAAAAAGTTATACAATAATTTTTTCATTAACAGTGCTACATTTTATCCTTCAGATTGTGTCCTGCACGCAGGGCACACTTACAGTGATATCATGCAATCTAGATAGATTGAAAATGCCTACTATATGTTCTTTGTTTTCCCTCATTATTGAAGATTATAAAAAAGTTAATACATATGAATCTGAAAGAAAATTTGAAAAAAAACCCATTGTTTTAAGATTAAAAAACAATCCTGAATATTTACTTTTGACGCGGGTGTGCAAGTTAGTATTTTATTACTGAACGCATTGTGTTCACGTTTACTTCTCCTTTTTATCCTGTAATGCATCAAAGCCGCGCGATCATTTCACCGTATGAACACATGGTGTGCTCGTGCAGAAAAAAATCTATAGGTTACAGTTAACTTAGGCAAGGCATTTAACAAACTCCAAAGATGTGTCAGGCTGTTATATTATAATTTCAGAATTACTGTTGATATTTCAAAATAAAGAATTGCCCTAAAACCGATTTTTAGACATACGAAATAAAATCGACATGGAAGAAGAAATATTCACGTGTAAATTTTGAAGTGTTTTATACCAGATGAGCCATTAATCGTAAACGTCAAAAGTAAACCCTCAGACAGAACGTGACGGACAAGCAGGCATTCGGAAGAACTAAAATCAGTCAAGTCATCTTTTATAAATGTGAACGTCAAAGGTACTCCGTAACTTTCACTTTTGATAACATCTGACTCGATACGAATGTATTCTTTCGTTTTATACACCGAAAATGTAGTTACATTGTTAGTATTCAGTTTATTAGCGTATAGGTAAATACAAAATTTAGTTTATTTCAAACGAGTTTCTGTGAAGACTAAATGTTTGTTGCTTGAGTATAGCAATGCTTACTTGAAGCGTGAAGGGTAAATTTATGTTAATATATAGAAGATAATAAAAGAGGTCAACATTACAAGCTCTTGCCTGTAACGTTCGTGCATGCATCCTAAAAATTTAAAAATTGTCATGCACAGATTGAAAATACGGCTAGTTTTCAATTGGATTCGAACCCACAACATACGGCATCAGTCGCCTAGCTGAGAGGCCACAGACAGAACCGCTCGGCTAAATCTCCACTCCCAAAAAAGAGTGGTTCAATAGCCAGCTAAGTTGTTACATTTTTCTGACTGAGACCGCTCAACACGTTGTAGAGTTCGTAAAGCACTCACGCACGCATGCTCACTATCATACATCGCACATACACACACTAAAGAAACAAACCTCTTTGTTTTTAGGGGAAATTTATTGGCTGAGAAAAAAGTGTAGAAAGTGTAAAGATCCATGTACCATATTCTTGTTTTATTTTGACAGTATATCTTAACCTAGGGAAATCCTATATTATTTAGTTTATTGGAGTATGTAAACATTCATTCATTCAATATCAAAATCATAGTAGATGGAGTTTGATTGCAAAGTTTATCGTATTACATTTTGTCTCGTCCCTATTCTTTGACGCAATGTTATTTACTTTCGATAGTTCAAAATTTACCAGGCAAGTCTCTTATTTATTCAGAATCCCGGTTGTCAGTCCTGTTTTGCAAACAAGTTTCCGGATGACTTGCTGTTTGTACTTTTTTAGACAAAGAAACTGTCTGCTGTTGGTACATCCATGCAAATGAAGTGTCAGCAGCTTGTTAATCAGTACAGTTGAGAAATTTAAATTTTCATAAACTAAGCATCTGGAGTGCTTGTTATCTTACCTTCTTGTTATCTTGAGCTGTATACAAGCTTTACAAAAAAACTAGGGCCATAAAATGTAAAGCGTTGTTGATCCGCGTCCTTAACGTGCTATCTTTCATCACTGTTGATTGCTTATTTTTCTGAAGCGGCCTTAATCGCTACCAACGGAAATTAAAGGCTGGTACTTGTATTGGCTGAAAATTGCTATTGCCGAGCGAGGCAGTCTAAATGATGTGTCGTGAGATTTAATGACTATTGTTAACATATTCTTTCAACCTGCCAGCAATCCTTCACTTTTTTACATACATAGGAGAATCGACAAAGACTTGATCATCAAATGATGTATATCAATAACTTAATGACCATATGGCTCAGTCGTTCTGTGAAACGATCGTCATACAATTCTAAGAATCAGGTGATATGAAAAAGGTTTAATGCAATATTTCTTTCGATATGTTATTCTCCTGCTCTCAAAGAGATTGTAAAAGTTGAAGAATTTGGGTTACAGTGGCTCGCCTATCTCAATTCTGATGAAAAATAACTACTCCTTTAAGTGGACAGACTGTTTATCAGTTTTACCCAAAAGTAAATTCACCAATTTTAATAAAAAATTCAATGGAAAACGAATGACTAACAGAATGTAAAATCTCAATGTCAATAGGTACTTACGCGAGAACTAGCTTGTTACTGAATTTAAGGCACATTTATGGAGACACTTTTCCGATGACAGTCACATCGCACAGTCTTTAAAATCAAACACATAGGGTTGACGTATAGCAAAGATGTACAAGCCAGTACACATGTAAAAACTTAGACCGGACTTAACTCTCATCTTCATTTGATGCTATCAGCCATCAGAGGGCAAAATGCTTGACAATACACATATACTGATTCTGTACATTTGTCAAATACGTTTAATATACACGTACGTATACTTATACATGTAAAATGTATTAGGTACAGTGTAAACAAAGTAAGCAAAGATCTGCATTATGTATACATCTGCATGAAAACCCGATAATTCAGATAAATTCACATTAATGAGTTGCCTGTATTATAGTATAATACACGTCAATTCACATGAATCCACATGAATACAGGCTCGCTGAATACAAAAAATGGATTCTTGACTGTATTCATCTGTATATGCACTCTTCAGCTAAAATACAGGCAATAATCCATGTTAATACATTAGTATTATACGGTTTTTATGCAGTGATACTTTTGATCTGCATAGATATTACGCTATGTATATCAACATACAAAGGTATACGTTACGTATGCAATTAATACTGTATTCCATGTGAGTCAACATACGTAAATACATTGAATGCATATCAAGCATTTTGTCCAGTGCATGTGTGCCAAATATTTTGTTGTTGAGATGGAAGGCCAATTTTGATATTTTTGGCATTGTTATTCATTTCTTCAGCAAGTTTAATGCTCAGCTCACTGGTCAAAATGCTTGATATACGTTCAATATAGTTACGTATATTGATGTATATTTAACATAAAATTAATGGTATACGTAACGTATACTTCTAAAGTTTTATATGGGACATTTCAATACGTCGATATACGTAGCGTATATCTATGCAGAACAAGAGTATGCGTAATGCAGATCTTTGCATACCAAGTGTACACTGTACTTGTGTATTTTATTACGTATGTGTACACTTAACATATTTGGAAAATTACAGAATCAGTATTGTGAATATATTATGGCACATTAAGCGCTTTGCTCAGTGCCTCGTATAGTTGATAGGGACAATCTTCTTGGATAAAAATATTAATACTAATGAGAGGCTGGTTTATTCGATATAAACCGACATGGACACAAAAAGATTAACAGCCTTACTAATTGTACATTAGTAAACAACAGTATGGTTACATATTTTTCGTAGTCTCTTAGTCTGTGGGATGTTATTAAAAATCACTATTTGACTGATAGCACTGGTAAAGACTTTGTAGAGTTTTCTTCAATGTTTCCTTTGCTTGATTGATCCATCTGCTTATCTTCTTCCCCGTGGTAAAAGCTTTTACAAAATTTAAGGAATACTCATCCTGTTGTAGGGACATGTGCTTTGTTCAATATTTAAATACCAGCAAAAATCAAGGAACACTTGCCTATCATTTCGCAAACACGCAGCCCAGTTCGCAGTATACGAAAATATCTATGTTCCTGCGCAGTTAGCAGTAAAACCATGCGGATGATGAATAAAACATCATTGTTAATACTATTCAATTGAACCTTTCCTTTTCTTCGGATTTCAATTATTGAAACAAAAAATTCTGATGTGTCTTACTCCATTCACACCTAATATTTAGAAACAGTGCTTTTTGCATGGTACTTTACATAGAATGAAAGTTGCTGAATTAAGGAAAGAATATAAAAAAGCTGTCTGGGAACGAGTCACTATACAAGATTTGTGTACATGGTTGACCATGTTATTATCTGTGCTTTCCCTGTTTGGGCATCTTGTCCTATCACAGGTACAAACAGTATAGTAATTGGTAACACGTTTCAAACGAATTCCGGTGATATTGGAAATAATCTGGTTCTTTCTTCAGGACGAAAAAGACTATGCAAAACAAGCTACAAACAGTTTTCTATCGTTTTGCATTTGAGTACTAGGGCAACTTCCACGTAAAGTCAAAAGAAATAACGGTGACCTCTGCACTTAGGGTCGTGTGTGGTGCGAATATGACAATTCATTTCCTTACAGCGCGTGTTCAATAACAAATTATTTTCTTAATTCGCAGGGCTCCTTTCTGCATTGGGGAGATTGTGAACTTGAATATATCCCGGAACTAAACGACCATCGTACAGGTAAGTTGATAAAATAAATATGGTGTTTTTGTTGTGAAAATCATTCTTTAACTATTTATAAACAGCGTAGTAGGAGAAGGCCACGAAAATATATACCCTAAGTTACTAACTATCGATGACACAAGCAGAAACCTTCAGTATGACAGAATTCGAGTCACGTCTGTGTAACCATGCATTTCCTGTAAGTTTTGTTTCTTATATCCGATATTTCTTATATCTGTACTGGCTGCGTCGGAATTTCTTTCGCATGTCTTCTTAAATAAATCAAAATACCAGTGAGCTAAATTTACTACAAAAAATTCTGGACACGGAATTCATTGTTGCCATCCATCTATGTGTCAGAATTACCCTTTGATCTGATATTCGCGGCAAGTGGATGATGTAAGGATACATAACAAAGTGAAATAGAATAACACACAAACCCACTCTCAGTCAAATTATATAATTGAAAGAGATTTTAAATGGTATATAACTACTTAAATTGTATTTACCTTAAATAAATGCATTAGAGTCTATGTTAAGGTTAGCTTTTATATGAAGCGCGTGTTTTATTGAACGGTAACTTACATATAAAACACTGGAGAAAGCTTGAAGCAAAAACTATTCTGTAACTGCCGGATTTTATTATTTTGATATCCATCATGGGCGTAAGCAATTTCCTTTCTCAAATTAGTCACTTTACAAGATATTGCAAAATGCTTTTTTGTCATTAGTTGACGTAGCCCATAGCACCAAGAAGTTTCGCATCGTTTCAGGAAAAATATTTCATCGTTCGGTAATTTTTGTGATAACTTTGTTTTGCTTAACAAGAATTTGGTGTAAAGGTGCCTTACCGCGAAGTTTATTTTCTTTTTAAGTTTGTGTGTACCACATGGTAGTAAAAGATGAATATTGTATGACATTCAATGGCAAGGACATTGTAAGCGATTGCGAAGACAAGGATGGCAACACCGTGGAATGTGTTGCCTGTTACAAAGACGATCCAGATTGTGCTGGCACCGAGACAGCTATATCATTCGGTGAGTATACAATCCGGCTGTGTTTTATGCATAAAGGAATCCAACGGACTTGGAAATCGGTACATAAAGTCATCAGCAACTTCACATCGTTACATTTTGGTTATCTATTTTACAAATGTTAGCATGCGTTGAATAACTGAATAACTGAATTACTAATGTTCACATGAAACATGACGGAAAACATATGACATTGTTTTCCCAGTTGTCAGATTTTATTGCTTATTTTGATGAAAGAGGGCGAAGCGTAGAGAAATACAAGAACAACTTAGATGTGCAATCTTCTATAAAACATTTGCTTTGATGTCTTAAATAATAAAGGCTGGTAGAATTTATCTGTACAGAATGTTAGTTCTCTATTCCACAGCCATTTCATGGGTTTCAATGTTCTATTTACATATTCAGGTGATAATGTGGTATCGGTTTGCTAATACTAAGGCAAGAAAAGAGTAATTAATGTTACTTAACCACAAAAAGAATGCAATATAGGTCATATAAGTGATTCCAGTTACATACACTCGTATTTTTTTAATTTAATTAGACAACTAACTAGACCTCCCGTCATATTTTCAACGATTCTTCTTAAATATTTTTATCATAATATTTAGAAAAAGTCACCCTGTCATGTGATGGAGTAAAGCGTCCTGTTATTGCTGTCAGTGGTCTTGAACCAGGACCACAAATCAGAGTAAGTATTTTGCTAACAATTCAGTTTTCAGGTTATAGCAAAATTATTGATTTTGTCATTACATGGCCATGTTTTGATATTTCCGTCTGGATTCGTGTATTTTTATTTTTATTTGGCTTATGTAATAAAAAATTGACGAGAGTTGTTTCGTCTACTTTAATCCATTCTAATACTACCGCTATTGCTGTGCAGGTTAAGTATGGTACGATCGTCAATTTAACGCTATATAACCACATGGCTGAAGATTATACAACGATGCACTGGCACGGAATCTATCAGATAAGAACTCCCTGGTCAGATGGAGTACCATATATTACCGAATGTCCAATTCCGCCAGGTGGAGTGTATGTCTACGCATTTGCCGCAATTCCGGCTGGTACGTTGTCGTTTTGTCAAATCTGTCTTGAGTGAAGACATGGTTTGAACATTTCTATGTGCAAATACGTCATTCGTCTTTTATTGTTTGATCGATTCTAAACGCTTCCTTTGACTTCGTTTTGTTTTGAACAGATCGGAGCATTCAATATTAAAATGATCAAAACCATTAGGCTACATTTAAACAAACTAATTAATGGATGACTAAATGCTTAAATCTTTCTTAGACTGTAGGCGTTAAGATACTGGGTTCATATTTCAATATATGTAATATATCTACTGAACTGTGTAATCTTTTGTGGCAATGAAGTTGATGATTGATGCCTCCGGTCATCGTTACAACATAAGAATGGCATCCTTGATGGCCCTGACACATTACAAAGTGTTCGACAAAACATCATGACAGAGATTATATCACACGCCTTTTTTGATGAACTGTCAAGGTTTATCATTCTGATGTATATCAACAAAAAATCTACAAAGACTTATTCCAATTTTTTTTAAAATTTTAACAGGAACATTTTGGTATCACTCCCACGTTAGTGACCAAATATCAGGTGGTATGGTTGGACCATTAATCGTGTATGAGGAAGATGAGCCAAACCAAAAGTATTATGACTTCAATTTGCAGGATATCCGTAATGAGTATCACCCTCTGCCTGAATACGATCAGTTCATCATGTTATTGGCCGATTGGAGACATGAAGAAGCTATAGTCAAATCTATTTCAAGATTCGAAGGTCCACGCCCATTGGTCAGTCAAACTCCCTCTACATCTGGCCTTGTTAATGGCCGTGGGCGATATCACCAAGACGACCCACAAAAGCGGACTCCATATTATGGCTTTGCCGTAAAGCCAGGTCACCGATATCGTTTCCGTGTCATTGGAGCTATGAGGGTTAACTCATATCGCATATCGATTGACGATCACAAGATGAAGGTAATCACTTCTGATGGTTTTGATCTCAACCCTGAAGATTTTGATTATGTCATCATATCAGCTGGCGAAAGGTACGACTTTGTACTTAAGACTCAAGATGATCCTGAATATACAACGTATAAGATTCGTGCCGATGTCGTACGTTTTGATGGTAAGGATGATGGCCAAATGGATGAAACCAATGCCTCTGTGTTGCGCTATGGTGGCACCAGTGGTGTCTTTCTCAGTGATACTCTACCACCAGATAGATGGCGTCATTGCAACGAGAGCAATCCTTGCTTTGCACTGAATTGTCCATTTGGCCAATACGCCCCTCCATCTAACACCGTATGCACATCTATTGCCGATATGACCCGTTCCACGAGGGAACTAGCCTTGGATCCGACACTGAACCATGTCACAAAAGAAGCCCAAGTTTTTATGAACTTCGTTATTGCTGGCCGAGGTGGTAATGAACCGGGTACAAGCCCAAAGCCTGCCATAAATGGCAAGTCGTTTGTCTACCCTTCAGCACCACCTTTTGATCCTACCTCTCAACACACTAGTTGTGAACCAGAATGTGATGCCTCTGATCATCACACTGTTTGCTTATGCACATATAACGTCACTCTTGTTGAGAACAATTACCAGTTTGTCTTCACAAGTATCGGATCAGGGGGCTCTAACAATGGCTCACATCACCCAATCCATGTTCATGGACACAGTGTCTTCTTGACAAAGATGGGTTTTCCTGAAAAAGATGCAGAAGGCGATTACTTGCAAGCCAACCAGGATCTTTGCTGCCCGTGCCCGGATGATGACACACAATGTTGCTCTCTGGATGAGTAAGTTGATAAGTAGTGCAGATTTCAAAAACCTAAATGTTGACAACGTTTTATGACACACATATTTTGGAATTGTATATGCTACATTCAATATCTGCTTCAGGCTTATACCTTTATACTTCTTTTCCTTTTTATTCTAAATTCTCAAGCCGCCATGAGTAACTTTCTCTCTACCGTGTTCAGCAGCTTTAACTAATTCACCCATACACCCCAAACTATATGCTATCATTTGGTATGACATGTTAAAAAGTTAAAATACCACTTATTTCGTCTCTTACAACGCCAATTAGAACTATCTTCAATCCCTTTTTTCCGTCTTTGGGGAAAGATTTAGCTCCTGTACAGACTGCTTGCTGATAAAATTGCATATTATTCATGCCTTACTCACCCTGTGCATATATACCGTTATTAATAAGTTTCGGCTACCTTAAACTAGCCAAACAATCATTTCGCTATCAGAAGATTTTTCCATACCATGCTTCTCTTGTAAATATAGTGGAATTGATAGTTCACTATGTTGGTAAGTAGCTTATTCTATTCATGTTATGTAGGACATAGCCAATTCAAAATCATAATATAATAAACTTATCCGAAAATTGGAAGATGTGTAACGTATGCCTAAGGTGGAGATAAAACTATCCAAGTCGTAATATGTACTGCGAGCAAGATCTTAGATGAAAGAAAAAAAATTAGCTTTCACAGAATTCAAAATTCTAAGTCATATCTTACAAAATATTTAATACAATGTATATGACCAATATATGATATCCAATACATTGTATTATTCAAGCCCAAAGATGTCATTATTTCAGCTAAATAATCATTTATTTTGACAAACTCACTTGCAATGTTTGTATTAGGATATAATTATCACCATGTGATATGATTTGCTTTTAACACGTCTTAACTTCACACAGTGTGACAGTGCCTTGTAATTTGCCTCGTTGGAAAAACGATACCTGGAATGAGAACCCTGACTCCATTCCAATGAACCTATACAACCCACCTCGAAAAGATACCATACTTCTCCCTGCCGGAGGATATGCTATTGTACGGCTAGAGGCTGACAATCCTGGTAAGTTATGTTATAAAGATTTGCGGTGAAATACAAGGAAAACAAGATAAGAATAACTGTTACCGTTTATCCGTTTTTTGTATTGCCCATTTTCTCCAGTTTTAAAATAAGTATTTGCACGAGGATAGCAACACAGAGTATATTTTATTTATTGGAGATTTTTTTTTTTTATTTTTCAAAATTATTTTTTTCATATTGTTGTGTAACCTATTATGGCCACGATATAATCTATAGAGTCCGTCTATATCAGAGGTGACTGGCAAAGGTAAAGAACAATTAAAGAAAGGAAGATATTTGACTCGTGATCAAGGCTGACTTCCTCAAACATATGGCAATATATATGTTCTGTGCTTGGGGCTCCATTCAGGCAATTCATTCTTGACAGTAACAGCTAATAACGTTGTGTCAGTAATAATCTATACGAAATGAAATCTGAAAACTGACCTTTGGGAAAGCTAAAAGGGGTTTGAACTAGAGGCCTAGTAATCACATTAAAAAGGTGTCCAAAAGAGCGCCCTACGGCTCGGTTTCTATGAATAGAAAGCTATGCTGCCCACTTTTAGATTTGTGTATAAGTACAAGTGGATTGGCTACATTGCAAATATATGTAACTCCCTTCCAAAGCAAAGTCGTAACTCTCCAAACAGCATTTGCTGATATACAAGAAGGTTAAGCAGTAGTTAAGTGCATATTTCGCCTTATGAGATCATTTAGATCGCCGTCCCTTAGTACTGTTGGACTCTTTCTGCATATTCCGTCATGAGATTTAGTGTGGCTACAAGACGTTATGAATTATGTAATAACAGCAGCCAAACAAACAAATGAAAATATAAAATCTAATTAAAACCGATAAAAAATAAGTACTATAGTCTCCAAACATTGCCTTTGTAATTTTAGGTTGGTGGTTCTTACATTGTCATATTGAACCTCACTTGGATGGAGGTATGGTCCTATACTTGAACAGCAAGCCTGATGATCAACCAGAACCACCAGTGGGATACCAAGGATGCGATCAACACTTCAGGGATGTTGAAGATTTTTACGAAAAAGTCAAGGAACAGGGTCAGAATTACTCTAATCGCTCAGTTTGTACTTCTTTGTTCTTAGTTCCCGTATGCTTGTTTGTCTGTTTATTGTATGATATTTTGTTCACGAACTTCAAATGTTCCTTGAAACTTAATGCAAACTAGCAATTATCTGATAGTGTAAGGAAGAATGATCTGCGATATATTTTAGAGGGATAAATGAAACGCTGCTTAGATTGGTCCAGAATTGACCCATGCAACAGAAATACAACATATGTTTATTAGAAATATCTTTGTAGAACCGGACCTCACAAATGTTGCCTTGGATAGAGCAGTTTCTCTAAGTGTCGGTAGAGACGCCGAATATGGTAATGATGGTGATACACAAACCTGTGCCATTTTGGAAGGTAAAAGCAAGTCTTGGTGGAAAGTTGACCTTGGTGACACCTATAAAGTATACAGGGTTATTTTAGAGAATTCAGGTAAGCAAAATGAGTTTATTCTGTGTTTATTCCCTCGTAAGGTAGTGTGGTTCTTTAAATTAAAAGTCTCTAACATTCTTTAAAACTTAGCTGTAGAAATTGTTTCAACCATTCACTTTCAAAATCAATATGAAATATCGAGGTCGCCGTCCATATCTTGGCACTATGAAAACAATTGCTCAACTTTACAGGCAGTTGAAATTCAAATTTGCTGCTGTCTCCCTTTTAACCTTATTTTAACAAAAATGTAACAGTGTAAATGTTTTCTACATAAACAGGTGAAAAACGAGTCCTCATTAGTGGTATATCAGACGAGTCTTGTACATAAATAGCTATCTCCGAGGCAAATTCTATTTTTGAACTCAATTTCTCTGTAAACATGGATAATGTTTCATGGTACTTTTCATGTGATTATTGATAAAACTGAATATTGACTCAAATCATGTAAAACGGAAGAATGTTCTGCAAGCAAATAGTTACTCCTTTTCTATCTGTACAGATGTTGGTTTTGTAAATTCGGTTGTAAGAGTCGGTTCAGAAGAGAACATTGAATTTCAGCATCAATGCGGTGAGGTCTTGGTAATCGAAAAGCTCAAGAGCAACTCCACAACAGTCGACTGCATAACACCTATTGTGGGTCGTTTTGTCAGCATCCAATCTGACCGTCTCAATTTCCTTTCTCTCTGTGAAGTTCTTGTCATGGCAAACGGTGAGAAATATCTACATTGCCAATTTTCCTCAAACATTGCATGAAGCTAAGAATACACACTCACATAACCATCAGCTTTGACGTCTTATCTCTCCCGTTTTATTGATTTATTGGCCGACTTTAAGTACATTGAAATGTGAATTAGCTCAGAGCCTTGACTTTAATGCGTACTTATTTACATGTCATGTTAATGAGATGAAGAATTAATATGATTCTTTTAGCTTCAATGCAATGTTCAATTATGACACTTAGATTCAGATATAAGATGTGTCAATATGTGTAGAGTCTCTTTAAGTATTATATAATACATCAGAAGGGATTTCCTTTCTTTAAAAAGCTATCTAAACCGAAAACTGAAATTAATTGTAGCATCAATGCGTCGAGGTCTGGGCAATCTAAAAGTTTGAGAGCGATTCCACAACAGTCGACTGCATATAACACCTTTTTCGGGTTATTCCGTCAGCATTCAATCTGACAACCGCACTACCGTCTCTCTCTGTGACGTTTTAGTGATGGTAAACAGTGAAAAATAGCTGCATCGAATAGTCATAACATCGGCTTTGACGTTTTATCTCGTCCATTTCATTTATTAATTGGCCGCTTTTCAGAACACCAAAATCAGCATTCGCACACAGCCTCGTTATATTTTGAGTATTCAATTTTATATGTCATAAAGATAAATCGTAGAATTTATATTCATTCTTTTTTCAGCTTTGATGCATTACTTAATAGTGACACTTGCATTAAGGCACCAGGAAATATTCTTACATATTTGTAAATAATAGCATAGACAGTGTTTTCTCTTAACTAATACGTGTACTTCACTAGTAGGGGCGGGAAACTGCTCAATGTGAAAAATACAACACTGCAGTGAGAGGCATGAGTGATGTGCATGTGTAGAATATTTTTTAATTCTTATGATAATAAGGGACTGTCGTTCCTTTACAAAAGACTAACTTGAAAGAAAGAACGAATTGTGTTAATTGCATGACCTATTTTTTCAAATATACGTAACGATTTGAAACTCTCATTACTACAACAAAGAACACCAGTGGGAGGCAATCAGAAGTAATCGTTGTTTTAGATCATGCTTTGGACTCATTGATTGTTATTGATAAAGTGGTGCACATAAGAAGACGTGTCTTTCATTGTTTGTACCAAACAATTTTTGATTCTTGGGTTTTAATAATACAGTTGATAGTATGACAAGTACAATGAATCCAAACGAAGAATGTGCACCAATGAAAAAGATTATAAATTTGATTGTTAAAAATCGCTAGCCTCATTTATTCATTTATTATAATTGCGAGCCACAATATGATGATGCATCAAATTGTGTGTATCTCGCTATCTCTCTTGATGCCACATTCTATTCAATGTGGACAAAATTACTGTTATAGTAATAGGTATTGCGTCGGAATATAGTTTATTTCTATAATTTATCGATATGATTTATATATAATAAATCGTGGTCCCTGTTCAAGTAATTTGTAAGTAATTTGCACCTTCATTCAAGACAGTAAGCTGACAAGGTGTTAATTATTTTTTGTGCAATTTCCATTTGAAACAATAATATCCTTTTTTATGGATGCATTTGCACATCTTAAACAGATTCGATTAGGTAACGCAGTATTATTGCATTTCGCTATCACAGAAAATCCTGTTGACCAGCCAACCTTTGATTCCGGCTGTGGTATACCACACGACTTTTATGGCGAGAGTGGAACCATCACATCAATGGGCTATGATGGGACAACTTTGTATGAGAATAATGCAAAGTGTGAGTTCCGCATCACCGCCAGCGAGGGAAAAGTAAGTACGGAAAACCTATACATGTTCAAGTTTATGAACTCTTTAACACCGAATATTTGATTAGGACGACGTGGTAGCCAAATATCCAGTGTAGAGATGGAGCATGTTTTGAGTGTAATATTTGTCAGTCAAAATAATGCGCTTAAATGTGCACTTTTGTGTTTATATTGTTCCTTGTTTTATATCAATGTCCAAATCAAATTTGAATTAAGAATTTGACATTTCGTTGTTTTCTGCAGAAAATAGTTCTGAACTTTGTGGCATTTGACTTGGAAGAAGGAAGTGACTTTCTCTCCGTGAATGGTATCGGAGGAGAAAGTATTGCTGAATACACTGGTTCCAACATCCCTGGACCACTTGCTACGAGCAGCAGTCAAGTTATTGTGCATTTTAACACAAATGAAAGTGGCCAGGCCACAGGTTTTCATGCCGACTGGGAGGCAGTATAAAAGAAGACCTTAACCAGTAAGTTTATTTTGTAAATGTGACACAATTAGTTTTTTCCCTCATCACAAGTTCAATCGCAGAAGGTGAGTTAAAGCCAGGTTTTATTTTGAATATTACCCTCTCCCCATCACGGATCGACTCTGCAAACCGGTACTATCGACATACAGATGCTCGTGGTCCATACAGCGTGTCCTATTCCGTCTTGACACAATTGTGATGAACACTTTATTTCTGTCTACTATGTTTTATAGTAATCATTTTAACACAGGTAAAATCGATAACTGGGAGATTAGAATGCCTATATTCGCAGATGTAACAACATCACGTACAAATATTACTTGAAGACTTTTGCTTAAAGTAATGCACACAGTCACAGGTTTGCCTCTTGAAAGTTTTAATAGATTATATCTTCCAACATAATAAATCTGATATTTGTATAAATCTAAGAGGAAATCACTTTATGCGATCAAAATCTCTTAGATAACGCACTGAGTCATCAACAAGTAACTGAGTGCTAAGTTAAATTACACAAGTTCTTTTTTTCACCTGAAAATCTTCAAAATGTGATTATTGGAAATTGCACAAAATAGCTCTTCTCTTTAAAAACTATCATAACAAACCAATACAAATATCGTTTTTTTTCTCCTGCTTCAGATTATGTTTTCACCGAAGATGACAAGGACAAGGTCAACGACAATATGAACGTTTTTCTGAAACGTTTGTTTTTTTTCCTCGATACTCTGATTTCATTCTGTGGTTTAGTTTTTCATTGGAAAGTATGAGAATATGCTTGTTATGTGAGTTTACTGTAGAATTTACATAGTGATCTTGTAAGATTACTGCTCTAGTAGAATAACTCATATGTAATTCAGATAGTTTTAAAAATATCAACCTTTAGGAGTTTGTTGGTTTAAAAGATAAATATATAACTTTTGCTTTAATAGAGTTTTACAGTTGTATTCTAATCTACGGACTTTCGCAATTTTAATAATCTGCAGGTTCGACTTTTTCAAACAGTGTTAAATCAGGACAGTATTTTTAGGAAATTGTGAATTGTGACATTCTCTTGGAAAATCTGAAAAGTAAACGGAGCTGAGGCATATTAATACCATAGAAAAGGGAATCAAAGGATCACGATGTTAGAAGTGGTTTAATCACTGTAGTTTACATAAAGTGCGACCGAATTCCTCGCGTAGATGTTTAAATAAATTGAAAATCAAATCATTTATCCAACACTGTCACTATCTTAAGCTTTCTGCATGAAGAAATAAATATTATGGAATAGCATGAATTAATAGTCCAGTCGTCGTTTATTAATTGCTTTGCATAATTTGAAATGCCATAAGGGTACTCTTGTATCGTATCGCCGTTTTATAGTGCATTCAATTTTTCAGTGTCTTGTCAACTAATTAATCTAACTTATGCAGTATCATGTCACACTTTAGGTGTTTTGTTGTGATGATGTTTTAAAAATGGTCAACTGATGGTCGATATCAACAACTCAAAACTAGTGACGTTTTCAAAATTTGCTTATAATTTCCCAAGTAACAAAAAGAAAAGAACAAGAAAACACGAAACTGCTTAATTTACCTCTGATACAGTTTGCTGCAAGTATTGTGAGATCACCCGATCGGAATGTATTGTGACACTGCTGCAGGTTGCTATGGGACTGAACGTCATGGCGCAGGCAAGACGTTGGTGTACTGTCCCATCAAGGGAATATTTTCCGTAGTTGCTTTTGATATAATTCGACGGCATCGCTAGGAACGCATACATGTACATAGAATGCATCCTATCATGAGTAAAGAGTCAAATGACGTTTTTGTCCGACAACAATGTTTAACAATGTCCTAAGTTGAGGTCAGCCATTGATGTCATATGAAACATGAGGAAAACGCTTATGGATACCGACGTTACCCTGATCTTGCCTTGTCTGTCTGTCTGTCTGTCTCTCTCTCTGTCTCTCTCTCTCTCTCTCTGTCTCTCTCTCTCTCTCTCTCTCTCTCTCTCTCTCTCTCTCTCTCTCTCTCTCTCTCTCTCTCTGTCTCTCTCTCTCTCTCTCTCTCTCTCTCTCTCTCTCTCTCTGAGATAACAACGTTTTGACATAGGGTGATTGATAAACCTCTGACGAACCACTCGGTCAAATCCTTACTTTGGAGTCAAAGACAGTGATTCTATATTCTAGCAAGTTGTTACAATATTTCTGACTGCGACTACACCACACGGCTGTAGAGCTCATGGAGCACTCACACTTTCATACTCGCTATAGCACATCGAACACAAACTTTATCGAAGCAATAAATACATCGCTTAAAGGGACAAAGTCGTTATCTTTTGACTTTTTCACCTTTTCGATGACTAAATCCCCGGTCAAATCAATAGGTAACCCAAATGGTGACCACGGCTTCAATCAAGGATTCGTAAACCCCCTACTTGCTCTTTACGGCAAGGTTCTATGTTTGTAAGGGCGTCTTCGCGATTTGGACCAACCGCCATGTTTGAACCCAAACACATAACAAATGTCAAACACGGCATGACCACTTGTTGAACTTGGAAACATGCCACTCGAACTGAACAATGCACGGTGTAGTTTATTCCTTCATTTTACTCTCAATGCCTAAAGGCTTTTGGCAAGTCTATGTGGAGGTACAAACGACACGAAAACAATTCCGCCATTGGCATTATGCCCTTCGCTAGGCACTGTCGTTGGCTCCTCGACTGATACATCTTGCAGGCATTTGAAATGTCCATTACGAACGTGATGTCGGAGAACAAGATTGGTCCTCAAGCTCTTCATGCAAAGCCAAGCGTCAAAATGTTACTGTGGCAAACGGCATCGGTATTAGAGAATCCAGAAACTGCAATACTGTATTCTCCATATAGAGCCATATAATTATACAGTATGATCTTTCACTGTGTGTTTGTTTTTTTTCACACGCGGATGCTTACAGCTCTTAGCACTATGGTCTGATTGCAGGTCAACACTTGCCAACTCTGAGGTTGAAACCAGCCCTCTGGTTTAACCCCTCTCCCGATGTTTCTCTATACAGGGTACGCAAACGCGATGGGAGTTGTCTGTGGTATACCGCTTTTTAGACATCTTTCAATAAGTCGAACAACATCTGCAACTGCTCGTTTTAACAATGTAAGTCAAAACAGGTCAAAACAGAGCGACTTTCCCGTTAAACTGGTCTCGGGGACACCACCTGAGCTATCAACCCACGGAAGAAAATACGGTGTTTTTTAATCCGGTTCGAACTCACAACATACGGAAGCCAGTCACCTAGCAGAGATCTGAAGCAACAGACAGAATCATTCGTCTAGTTCAAAAATATTTCATTTCTTTGGTATGCTGCACTGAGACTTTGTTCGTGGCGAATATCGATGGAATGAGCTCAAGAAAAGAAGAAAGATAAGAGGTTATCTGGTCAAAGTAGAATTTATTTACACAAACCTAGATCAGTTATGAAATCTGACTCTTAATTTCCAGGAGATGAAATTCAGGTTGATGTCATGTGCTTTGATTTATGTTGATAATAATGGCCACATGCATAATGTAATGTTCCTATGTCACGTTACTATGACTTTGTCAGTGACACTATGCTACCAACTAAGGGCGTCACTGCTGCATAATGACCAATCAGCTTCATGTTATCCGACAATTTCGATGATATTACACTCCTAAGTCTAGTATCCTATGTCTTAACATCGGACATGTTCTATGAAGATCCTGGCTTTGGATTCAATGCAAATGCATATACCTTATATTATTCTTGTAAGTTTCTTTTTCAGAAGAAATTTTAGCATATAACATGATTTTGCTCTTTTAGTCAACATATTGGTAATCTGCTGGCTAAAAAACAGCTCCATCCATTAACTAGGTATCAAAAAAATCGAATGCATGCTAGGATGCGATGCTGCAATATCATGTCCTTTGATGTTCATATTATCAGTCTGACAAGAATTGAGATTCTTTACCCTTGGTTCGTCAATTGTTCATGATTTCCTTATTGCCTTGTTAACATCATTAATTTGAACGCATTCAAATTGTTAATCCTTACTAATCCAAAGAGCAAGATATGAAGACAAAGCCAAGCCTGTCAGATAGTGACCGATAATTAAGGTTGAACAAATGAATATACTTATTTCCTTTAGCCAATGGTACTTTGTCAGATTATAGTGATACAATTTAACAAACACAAAAATGCTTTGTCTATATCTGCCATAGGTGTAAAGGGTGTCCGATTGTTTCAATGATTGACCAAACCGGGGTAAGTAGGTAGGTGGGTAGGTAGGTTGATATTAGTTAATAACAAAACGGGAAAGTGTTGATATACCTTTAAAAATGTAAACTACCAATATTTCATGATATGTACATCAAATTGGCAGCTATGCTTTTAATGCTTGAAATAAAACAGACCTGCAGTCCATCGGATCACGATTGTCTCAGAGAGAGAGAGAGAGAGAGAGAGAGAGAGAGAGAGAGAGAGGGGGGGGAGAGGAGAGAGGGGGGAGGGAGGGAGAGACAGAGAAAAAGACAGACAGACAGACAGAGATCTATTAAACGTCAGTATTCGTGTGCGTTTTTTATGTAATATTGTTGAATAGGTCTATTTATTTGTTTACGAAATGAGCGTCCGACCTAGAAGACGTTGTTAAAAAGGGTTTTTGTGGACAGAAATGTTGACTCATGATCAACGATAGGGTGCATGTTATCTATTCGTTCATCGCAGTGCTGTAGAAATTTATAGATCGAAACTACAGAAATATTTTCCCAGAGCCGGACGATTCACTAATGCTTGCAATGCAATGGCTTTCAACACTGTGTGTCACTTAACATCATACATGCAGCGAACCTTACCAGAGAAATTATATGCAAAATGTGATAACGAGTTTAATTTGAGTATGCAAAATGGAGATCCTATCGTTATTGATTGACATCCGCCATCACCGTATTACTTAGACCATATTGTCATAATCACAGCAAAAAATCCTTTAGCGTGACATGATACAGCATGAGGCACATTATTTAGCAGACACGACACCGAAAGACTTAATGCAAAATATAAAACAGTAGAATGATACACGTAGGCTTAATGGATTAAGAATTAACAATTAACGTTGACTAAAATATTCATTTATGCCATTCAATAAGATTTATTTCTTCATTAAGAAAAGTTTGTAGACAGTGACGAATAAATGTTGTCTTAAATTCAGTTCACATGAACAGCTACGAAAGGAATTTTGTCTTATATTTTGTGCGCTAAATCCATAATTCTAGTAAACGATATTGAACATCAGGGTTCTTTAATTCCCCTAAGCCATGGTATACACGTCCGCTAATTTGCTCGTCTTTTTTTCTATATGCAATCAAAGCTCATCTCCTGTTTTGAGATTTTCTGAGATTATAACACATCTAAATTCCCTTAAAATTCGGCCTGATTTAACACACTCTGAAAATGTCGAACGTTCAATTTGGTGAAAATTGTAAGATTTCATGTATCAGAATACAAATGTAACACTCTAAGAAAACAAAAGTTATATATGTACCATTTCGACTAACAGAAGCCTGACCATTAATAATCTTTTTCTGGCTGCTATATGAAATACATCTCAGTTATTCTACGAAAGCAGTGGTCTTACAAGATCAACATATTATTTCCATCATGAACCCACATAACCAGAATATTCTCATACTTTGAAATGAAATAAATTATCAAGAGAATGAATCAGAATATCGGGAAAACGTTCCAGAAGAACGTTCATAATGTCATTGACCATGTTCCTGCCATTGTCGGGGAAAACATAATCTGTAACAAGAAGGAAAACCGACATATCTAAGTATTCGTTCATGACTGTTAGTTTTGAAAGATGTTTAGAACGTTTCATTCGGGAAAAGCAGTATCCTTTCATTTTCAAATTGATTGACTCTACGAAAGGATTATGGAACTATATATATAACTTGAAGTAATACAAGTAAGTGGTTTAATCTGTCTCTATCAGACAGTCTACACATAATCAGTGCTGATAAATCTAATTTGTTAAACAAACGCTCTGAATTGTTTCAAAGTGCCTCAATCAAAATAAATATTATTTATAGAATACAAACCCCGCCTTAATGGTTCAGTAGGAATGGGAGAGAAATCCCAAGGAAACGTTTCCACTAGATGCAACAAAACTTAAGTCTAATAACTTTGTACTTGGTGCTTGTTTTAGACAAGTCGTAGTGTTTCCTCGTAGTTTAAAATCAAAATTTGGTTGAAATAAATAACGAATCGCACAATTAGAACTTTTGAAAGGAAAAGCTTTGGCTGTGTTAAGGCTTGAGGAAAAGGTTCAAACAAATATTAGAATATGTTATTTTGCAAAGAATGAGTCAACATTCTTATCTCGCAATCATCAATATTCCCTGTATGAAAATGTTTAGTTTAAATCGTAGTTATACAAAAGAAAATCATAATTGTGTCAAGAATCAACAGGACAAGATGTAGAGATATCAAGCGTCTATATGTCAACACTGCCGTTTTGCATAGTCGATTGGTAATCTAGGGGTCGATATTCGATCAATAAATTCGATTTACTTACCAATAGCCTAAGCAAAACGGTAGTTTCGACATACAGGCACTTGTTGTCCGTACATCTTGTCCTGTTGAGTCTTGACACAATTATGATAATATATG
Organism: Ptychodera flava; assembly: GCF_041260155.1. Classification (NCBI taxonomy): domain Eukaryota; kingdom Metazoa; phylum Hemichordata; class Enteropneusta; family Ptychoderidae; genus Ptychodera; species Ptychodera flava. The sequence goes on along the minus strand of NC_091932.1, from coordinate 8,812,098 downwards.
TAACTAGACAAGTGATGAGGGAAAACTGACTCAATTAAAATTACAAATATAACTTACTGGTAAAGGTCTTCTTTTATACCGCCTCCCAGTCGACATGAAATCCTCTGGCCTGGCCACCTTGATTTGTGTTAAAATTCACGATAACCTGATTGCTGCTCGTAGCAAGTGGTTCAGGTATGTAGGAACCTGTGTATTCAGCAATTTGGTTTCCTCCAATATCGTTTACAGAGAGAAAGTCACTTCCATCTTCCAAGTCAAATGCCACAAAGTTCAGAACTATTGTCTGCAGAAAACATTGAAAATGACCCATTGTGATTACAACCTAGATTTAAACAACAGTAAAAACAGATCGATAGCATAAACTCAAAAGTTATCATTTGTTAAAGTGTCTTACTTTGACTGGTGAATGTTATGCCATCAAGAAGTCGATCAGTACTGGATATCTGGCTAACACGTCGTGTCGTGCAGGTAACCAATGTCACAGACAGTAAGAATATATTGTAAGGTGGTTAGTGTTGTATCGCGGACTATGACGTTCTGATGCTTGGCATTTCATGTTGTCTATGGTTTTATTTGTTGTTTTAATTTTAATGTCACTGCTACTTTGCCGTCTACAAAATCAAAGTTAACCAAATAGTTTTGTGACGATAAAAGTATATATTGTAGACTATTTTTTTATTTTATTTTACTTTTTTTATTGTTATTTTATTGAACATCTACAAAATTTTGGCATGCAAAAAGTATCGTAAAGGGATTGGGGAAATTTGCCATTGTGTCACAATCAAGGCAAGAGTTGCACTGGCTGTTTGTAAAACCTAGAGTAGAGTTTTAAAGTTATTTTAATGGTTTTAAGGCAATTCAAGGCAAAGCTCCGTTTTACATCTGATTCACAGACATGATTGAGAAAACCTACTACATCAGTTCAATTTAAGAACAAACAATAACCATAATCTTACAGCACCACGATCTTCAATTAGACGAACGACAGCACATTTGCTCTCTGTGGTCCTAAACTTTGGAATTTAATGCCGGGAGAGTTGAAATCTGTGCGTAATTTGAGCAATTCAAACGAAAGCCCAAAAATATATCGTTTTAAGGAATATTATCGGTTGTAAGGACTTTTGTTTTCGTTCGTTTTTACTTTTTACTTTAATTTTTATGTCCCCCTGCTTTTACTTTATTTGCTATAACATTTAACTGTTATGTACAGCGTCTATTGAATACCTGATTGTAGAATTTGCGTTTTTAGAAATTTAATTAATTTAATTAATGTTAAATGTTCAAAGTATAAATTTTCCATGCTCACTTTTCCCTCGCTAGCAGTGATGCGGAACTCACACTTTGCATTATTCTCATACAAAGTTGTCCCATCATAGCCCATTGATGTGATAGTTCCACTGTCGCCATAAAAGTCGTATGGTATACCACAGCCGGAATCAAAGGTGGGCTGGTCAACAGGATTTTCTGTGATAGCGAAATGCAATATTGCTGTCAGGTAATCAATTCTTTTTAAATGTTGCAATTCCCGATGACACTTGTAGAAAGGAAAATATCGTTTAAAATGGTATTTGCTCGAAGAATAAATTATTTTATGTCTGATAGCTGTTTGAATGAAAGATCAAACACATTTCTCCCACAGGAACCATGAGTAGTTATAAGTAGATCACAGAACAAAATTGTTGAAATGGTTTATATTATCGGCAGCAATACCATATAAAGATAATTTTGTTTACACAGAATGGTTTATGGTTTCCGGAGAGATAGCGGGACACACTGTTTGTTGCACCATTTTCCTGTGGCTTCAAGAATGATCAATGTTATGATTAATAAAAAGAAGTTGGAGATTTTTATCGACTTTGTTATCAGCGGATATTTTCCTTTGGATCCCATTGTACTGGTCATGTCCTCACTTGTATTAATAAAACTAAAGACACTAAAATGGTTTGGTACAAACGTTGAAAATATCTCCTTTGTGTGCTTTTCGTTTATCAATATCAACCAATGAGGACTCGTAGTCCAAATTATTATATAAAGCAAACGATTACTTCTGACAGCCTCTCTCTACTGATGTTTGTTTTAACAATGAAAGTCAAAAACCTTTACGTAGATGAGAAAAATAGGTCATGGAATGTACGTAATTCAGTTTTTTTCCTTTAGATTCCATTTTGTAAAGAAAAGAAGTCCCTTCTCAACATAAAACTTCAAAGAGACCTACACATGTTGATATTACTTATGTCTCTTAGGGCAGTGTTATTTTCTTATTGGGCTATAACACCCTCCCCCCTACTAATGAAGTATCTGTAGTACTGAGAGGGAATTAATCTCTCTACGGGTATCCTCCGGTGTCAGAATACAAGTGTAATAATTGAACAATTCATCGAAGCTAAAAAAAACCATAATGAAAATTCTTCATCTCATTCATGTGGCATTTAAATACGAAAAAATGCCAAGGTAGTTACGTCATTCTAATTTCAATATGCTTAAAGTAGGCAAAGAAATGGAGAAAATGGAAGACATAAGACGTCAAAACTGATGGCTATGTCATTGTGTATGCGTAGGTTCATGCAATTGTTGAGGAAAATAGGCAATGTAGATATTTCTCACCGTTTGCCATGACAAGAACTTCACAGAGAGAAATGAAATTACGACGGTCAGATTGGATGCTGACAAAACGACCCACAATAGGTGTTATGCAGTCGATTGTTGTCGAGTCCCTCTCAAGCTTTCTGATTCCTAGGACCTCACCACATTGATGGTGAAATTCGATATTCTCTTCTGAACCGACTCTTATAACTGAATTTACAAGGCCAACACCTGCATAGAAGAAACAAACGATCATTTTTCTTGCAGAACATTCTTAAATTGTACGTGGTTTGAGTCAATTGGCAGGTTTGTCAATAATTGCCTGAAAGCTATTGTAAAAGAATAATGGGAGCTGAGAGCAAAGGTGTGATATGACTTAGTGAGAGTTATTTACTCCCACAGTTTGAGAAAATAAAGAACATACTCTCCCACAAAGTTAACGTGAAGATAGCAGCAATTTTGAATTTCAAATACCAGTAAATTTGTGGCGATCCGTTTCCACAGCGCCTACATGGTCGTTGTGATCCCCAATTTTTAATCTTGATTTATTTGAAAGTCTTTGGTTGAAACTATACTCGACGGAAGTTTGAACGGAAGTTACCAACTTTAAATTTAAATGCGCACACTGAATACATTAATTTGGCTTACTTGGGCTCTCCAAAATAACCCTGTGTACTTGATAGGTGTCACCAAGGTCAACTTTCCACCAGGTCCTGCCTTCACCGGCCAAAAAGGCACAGGTTTGTGTATCACCATCATTACCATATTCAGCATCACTACCCAAACTGAGAGAAGCCATTCCACCCAAGGCAACATTTTTCAGGTCCGGTTCTAAAAAGACATTTTGTTCGTAATGAAGACATGTATACTTCTACTGCATGGGTTAGTTCTAGACTGATTTTAGTAAACTCTCATTTATCGCTCAAAACATCGTAGATCATTGGACTGAAAGTTGATCGTCAGTTTGTATAACCATTTAAGAGAACATTTTAAGTTCGTGAATGAAATATCAAACAAGACACAGAGAATCAGACTTTAGAGAACAAAAAAACAAAGTTACAGAAACTTAGAAACTGAGCGGTTAAGCGGTTACAGATTTTCTCACCCTGCTCCATGACTTTGTCATAGAAATCTTCAACATGCCTGAAGTATTGATCGCATCCTTGGTATCCCTCCGGTGGTCCAGGTTGATCATCAGGTTTGCTATTCAAGTAAAGGACCATACCTCCATCCAAGTGAGGTTCAATATGACAATGTAAGAACCACCAACCTAAAATTACAAAGGCAAAGTTTGAAGACTACATTAGTCATTAATCATAGTTTTTAAATTCGTTTGAAAGAATTCAATTTGTTTCTTTGATTTGCTCATAGTTGTGAAAAATACACAGAAGGAACCTAGATTTGAGGCGATCTATATTTATTTTCAGAAGTCATTTGGATAAACTCATGTAACGGTGGAAAGTGCACCAATACTTACCAGTTCATTGCTGTCTAATCTTCTAATACGAGGTCTGCTAATACCTATTTGGCGAATTACGACTTTGCTTGCTATTGTTCATGAACACCTGGAACTTACTCAAAAAAGTGTCCATATGTACTCCTGAAATTTTGCTTCAAATGCTTATCATCAAGTTCGTTAACCTTTTCTATCTGTCTTTGCTTGCATTGTATGACAAAAGTCCATAACATAACTTACCAGGATTGTCAGCCTCTAGCCGTACAATAGCATATCCTCCGGCAGGGAGAAGAATTGTATCTTTTCGAGGTGGGTTGTAGAGGTTCATTGGAATGGAGTCAGGATTCTCATTCCAGGTATCATTTTTCCAACGAGGCATATTACAAGGCACTGTCACACTGTGATAAGTTAAGGCGTGTTAAAGGCAAATCCCAGCATTTCACTGTATGAAATGGTGATGATTATATCCCAATACTAAAATTGCCATTGCATTTGTCAAAAGAATTTTTGCCGAAAAAAATACGATTAATATCGGAGTGAATAGTGCACTGCATTGGACATTTTAAACTGGTAGTACACATGCCATGCAGGCATAAAGATAATCTAGTATTTTACCTTGAACACGGAGAATATGCAGTTGTGAGATCTAGATATGCGAATGAGCTATGTGCCTCTTAGTATGCACAGAGCAAGTGTCTTACCCAAAACAGTGAAAATCTGTTTCATCAGAAGATTGGCAAAAAATGGCATGGAAAAGTTGCCTGGTATTCAACATGGCTGATTTAAGGCAGTGAAAACCAATTTACAATATATGCACTGGACGGTGGATTCGGGATTCATATGCCATCTTAATAGCAAGAGTCCTCACAGGAGCTAAATTTCTTCTCAAAAACGAAATGATGAATTCATAGGGATCAAATTGGCGCTGTAATTGACAAAATAAGCGGTTTTTTGAGCTATTTGGCATATAGCAAATGACAGCGTAGAAACTGATGCAGGGTATGAGGGAGTATTGGTACTTTAGAGTATTGTAGCTGAAGCTGTTGAACAGGGTTGTAAAAGTTACTAAGTGCATGTTGAGAGTTTAGAAGTAACGAAATAGAGGTTTCAAATTATGAAACGTAAGTTGATACCGTATCAAATACCTGGGTGTGAGCAATATAAGCATGTCACCATTTAGGTGTTTGAAATCTACATTCGATATTAACTTACTCGTCCAGAGAGCAACACTGAGTATCATCGTTCGGGCAAGGGCAGCACAGATCCTGGTTGGCTCTAACATAATTACCATCTTTATCTTTTTCTGGAAACCCCATCTTCGTTAAGAAGACACTGTGTCCATGGATGTGGATCGGGTGATGTGAGCCATTGTTAGAGCCCCCTGATCCGATACTTGTGAAGACAAACTGGTAATTATTGTCAACAAGTGTGACATTATGTGTGCATAAGCAAACAGTGTGATGATTAGAAGCATCACATTCTGGTTCACAACTAGTAAGTTCAGAAGAAGGATCAAAAGGTGGTGCTGTAGGGTAGACAAACGACTTGCCATTTATGGCAGGCTTCGGGCTTGTGCCTGGTTCATTACTACCTCGGCCTGCAATAACGAAGTTCATAAAAACTTGGGATTCTTTTGTGACATGGCTCAGTGTCGGATCCAAGGCAAGTTCTCTCGCAGAACGGGTCATATCAGCAATAGATGTGCATAAGATGTGAAGATGGAGGGGAATATTGACCAAATGGACAATTCAGTGCAAAGCAAGGATTACTCTCGTTGCAATGACGCCATCTATCTGGTGGGAGATCATCACTGAGAAAGATGGTACTGATGCCACCATAGCGCAACACAGAGGCATTGGTTTCATCCATTGGGCCATCATCCTTACCATCAAAACGTACGACATCGGCACGAATCTTATACGTTGTATATTCAGGATCATCTTGAGTCTTAAGTATAAAGTCGTACCTTTCGCCAGCTGATATGATGACATAATCAAAATCTTCAGGGTTGAGATCAAAACCATCAGAAGTGATTACCTTCATCTTGTGATCGTCAATCGATATGCGGTACGAGTTAACGCTCATAGCTCCAATAACTCGGAAACGATATCGGTGACCTGGTTTCACAGCATAGCAAAAATATGGAGTCCGCTTCTTTGGGTCGTTTTGGTAATATCGGCCACGGCCATTAACCAGACCAGATGTAGAGGGACTTTGGCTGACCAACGGGCGTGGGCCTTCGAATCCTGAAATATCTTCGAATATAGCTTCTTCATGTCTCCAATCGGCTAATAACATGATGAATTGATCGTATTCAGGCAAAGGGTGCTCATGATACTCATTACGTATATCATGCAAATTAAAATCATAGTATTTTTGGTTTGGCTCGTCTTCCTCATACACAATTAATGGTCCAACCATACCACCTGATATTTGGTCACTAACGTGGGAGTGATACCAAAATGTTCCTGTGAAATTATAAAAACATTGAAATTAGTTTTGAAGAATTATTATTATTATTATTATTATTATTATTATTATTATTATTATTGTTGTTGTTGTTGTTGTTGTTGTTGTTGTTGTTGTTGTTGTTTGTTGTTATTAGCCATCTTCCAACAGGCATTGCCAACATACAGGATGAGGTACCCATTACCAGCTACCCCATAAAACAATTAGGAGTAAGGTGCCTCAAGGGCAAGAATAATCGTTGAAATCCATCACAATGATAAACCGTGACAGTTCCACTGTAAGGTATGTGGCATGGCCTTTGTCATAATAATATAATATTGGTAATGTTTAAAGGCCAGGATTCGTATGTTGAAGGAGTGTGATGATAACCGATTTTACTTTATTGCGGGATTTGCCACTAAGTACTACACAGTACAGTAGCAAGGTCGTGGTTAAACCTTGTTTCTTTAGATTCTCACAAGGTTCTAACTATTTAGTCATACATAAATTAGTTTAAGAGAAAGTTTGAATGTAGCCGAACTGTTGTATTCGTTTAATGCTTCGCTTGAGTTGCGTGTTCGAATCCCCTTTGAAAAAAATATTGATTGTATAATGGTCTAATCTGTTTAAACGAAACGAAGTCGAAGAAAGAGCCTTCAATCGATTGAACAATAGTAGGCGAATGACGTCTTTTTTACAGAGAAATATTCAAATGGTATTTTTACTCAGCACAATTTTTGACAGGGCAACATACCAGCCGGAATCGCGGCAAATGTGTATACATACACTCCGCCCGGCGGGATTGGACATTCTGTAATATATGGTACGCCATCTGACCAGGGAGTTCTTATCTGATAGATACCGTGCCAGTGCATCGTTGTATAGTCTTCAATCATGTTGTTATACAATGTCAAATTGACAATTGTACCATACTTAACCTGCACAGCAATAACAGTTCAATGTATAGAAAAGCGTTAAAATTTAAGCAAGCAAAATAAATCTCTTTGATTTTCATTCAATAAAAAAAATTATCAACGAAGAAAATCCCCCCAAACAATAGAAAATCCACATTTAAATGTCAAAACCTTGCTTTGTAATTACAAAAATAAATAGTGTTCTGTAACCTAAAACTGGTTTGGTAGCGGAATACTCACTCTGATTGTAGGTCCTGGTTCTTCCCCATTCAGAGCAATAACAGGACGCTTTACTCCATCACATGACAGCAAGACATTGTCTAGAATAATATGATAAACATTTCTTGAGGCATCGTTCGAAATATAACCAGAAGCGATAATTTCAACCGGCCTGCTGCTTGAATGTAGTCTTATTGACTCAAAATATAGAACAGTACTTACTGGAATCATTTGTGATATCATATTGTACTATGTATGTGATTAAATAAGGGAACATTCATTTTTAAGGGTAGGGGGATCAATAGAAAACTGCGGTGTTGACTTTTACCAAACCGTTATCAATTATCCATGATTTTGGGGTCAAATTGTACGAAGTGTTTTATGGAGTTATGGCAAAAAATCAACAGCATTGACCAAAATATACATATACAACAGAATACGAACATGGCTTCATTCTTTCTAAACAGGTGATAACAAGCAGAAAAGAGCACTTTTTTCACACAAAAAAATCAATTTGACCAAGAGAAATAAGTGTCATGTCCATTCAAACTTTTGCCTTCAGAGAACTGGCGTGTTTCGCATTATAACACATCCACTTATGCTACTGTTCTTCATGTTTATCTGCAACTGTTAGGTAAGCCGAATGTTTTGACACCTTTCACAAAACGCGTACGTGATTGGGTACAATGGCTGTTCTCACCATTTGCAATGACCCTTAGGCCTATGTACTGGTCAGGTGTTAATGTTAGACATTCTGTTGCCTAGAAATAAGTTCTAAACAAAAAATGCATTTACACAACTACAAGTTTCCTTTGAAACGCCATGGCAAGTTCATTCTCAGCGGGTTCTGCAGTAGAGGCTCTTGGTGAGGTTAACTTGTGAACGAAAGGAGTCATCAGCAGTTTATGACGCATTGTCATGACATTTTTTGTTTGAAACTCTGAGTGAATTTGAGAATTTCTCTCATACATCGTATTCACGAAATAATTTTTTATTCTCATACTCTGATAAAGTCTAAATGCCGTGATACCACTAGCCATTGCTAACCGCAAGAAATCTGGTTGCTTGCAGTATCTTGCGTAATATTTTAGTAGCATTGCCGGATGGGAAAAAAAACAATGCCTGTGAAAGGGTGAAGAAAAAGAGCGAAGTTCGTATTTCTCACTGCACCATTGCTTTCAATTTCATTATCGCTAAACTTGATCGTCATAACTTTTGCTGACAAGCTGTATACCTCGTGGCTTTTAACGAAGACTCACGATGCAATTTAATATGCTTGGCAAAGGAAAGTCCGTTTTTTGAAATAATTAGCCTAAAAAGACAACAAATTTATTCAAAACATGTCAGTTAAAAGATATGGCGTTTACCGATCTAACGTAAAGGCCAAACGGTGACTTTTTAGGTGTCATAGTTTGATAGCTGAGAAGTAATGTATACTTATAAATAAATAGTAATAGACTTGGCAAGTTGTCTCTCTAGGCTGCGTTAACGACAGCTAGCAACGTCTACATCTGTTTTTGGAAAAGCTGTCATGATTGTTCATGACATTACTTTTACAACACTGTGAATACTGCGAAAAATAGCTAAAATATTTGAAAATATGTAGTTATATGAAGTCTTTGCAAAGATGATTGGACATTGAAATTACCTAATTATATTTAAACAAGAATTTTTGTTGGAATTTTACTGACTTGATGATTCACTGCAGACAACAAAGTCTACGAGGAAACTCTGAACAATGTTTTCATATATTAAACAAGCTTAATCTGTGTATTTTTTAACACCTGATAACTGATATTAATATACTAAATTAGACTAGGGTGGTTACAAGTGCATTTGAGTGCAAGAAATTTGATTTACCATACTTTGTAGTCTATGAGGAAGTATGAATATTTTTCCCAATTCAAAATAAGCTTAACCTGTGCTTTTATACATGTTTGAAAACTGATATAAATGTGCGAGGTGAAAATAGTGTGTTTGAATGAGCAGATGTAAACAACAAATACCATATTAGAATTTCACCCAAGTGATTATTTGTACTGTTCAAAAAAGGGGTCTTTGAAAGTTCAAAGGTCAAATGAGAAATTATACATCAATTAAGATATTATTGATACGGACTGTGCCATCTTGGGGAGGGTCACTGGTGCTTTTAGGCATGAAAATTAGGGAGGGTCATTTTTTTTCTTGCAAACACTTTGGAAGGGTCATTTTCCACCAAGGGTCTTAGACTCCACACGCTTAATGAATCAAATCAGATTAATTTAGGGGTCACATTTTACAATTGATGAATTTAGGGGTCGCATTTTAGAAAATTAATTTGGACCGGGACGTTTTTATGTTTCATTTGTAGCTGATGAGTTCCACCGACCCCTGCCCCGTAATTACTATAATAATGGGTCTTTCCTTGCCTTAACTTTGCAAATCGATTCTACATTTTCACTTCAAAATGTAAATGGAGCATTGCAACTCATGAAATTGCTGTGGACTAGAGTTCTAACATGTTGTACAGATCAATTCTGTCAGCCATTATTATCTCAGAAATGCCTACGCTTTATACAGAAGATTGGACTTCTACGATAATGTTGTATTTCTCTACTCTGCGCCCTCTTCGATCAAGATTGGCAATCAAATCTGATAACTGGACACACAATGTCATATGTTTCCCATCATGTTTCAAGTGAACATTTGTTATTCAGCAGAGAAAAATGATATGCAAACGTTTGTAAAGGAGAAAGTGTCAAAATGTGAATATGCGAATGTGTTGATGACATTATGTTCCGGTTTCCATTTGGATTGCATTTACGATCTATTTTAGTGTTCTCAACTTTTAAAAATGTGTGTGCATTGTATACTTACAGAATGGTATAGCTGTACCAGTGCCAGCACAATCTGGATCGTCACTGTAACAGGCAACACACTCCACGGTGTTGCCATCTGGGTCTTCGCAATCGCTTACAATGTCCCTCCCATTGAACGTCATACAATAGTCATTTTTTACTTCAATATGGTATACACAAACTGGAGAAGAAAATTACCGAGCGTCGCGGTAAGGCAACATTGAACTCAATTTTTTAAAGCCCCAGTATTTGTAACTTTAAACAATTTTTTTCATATTTTTGATTAAAATGACATCCTCAGTATGTGAAAGTAGACCATAATTAATACTGAATCGCATGGTTTTCATGCCAAGCCCGCCTCACGATTAACAGTAAAGGAGTGAAAAATGACTTCTTGTCCGGACCAGAAGTCAGCTTTGTTGACACACGAAACGAAACGTAATCACACCACCACGCATGCTCAACCACATCTACGCAAGTTTTACTGTGGCGTCCGTAGAAACCGTACGCTCTTCGAAAAGATCTGGTCCATCGAAAAGAGACTCAGCTAAAAACGCGCGAAAGTTGGGTGAAATACCGGAAAGATATAAATATGTAAGTGTTTACAGATTGTTCCGACTATAATGAGCCGTGCAAACAAACGTCTTGAACAGCTAAACTAAAGACGGAGGCAGTCGATTGTAAGCTTCATACAAGGCACTGCACGTTGTGACCGATGGTACGGAGATCAAGTTTGCTGAATGAATTGAGAGAGAAAAACATATACGAATAAAAATTCAACACTTCACCATTGTAATCATTGAACTAGTCGTTTCTTCCATTATGGAGTATAATGAAAATTTCGTTTAAAATAAATGACAGGACTGATTGTGCTCCGTCTACTCAAACGAATTTTGTGTACGGCGAGGCTACGCTGCAGGCAACACAGCCTATCAACTTCGCATATCGTTGCCGTACGGCGTAATTGAAAACGCTCAGAAAGGAAAATTACATCTTGAATGCAGTACAAAAGTCTTACTTATTAAATTTAAAAGTATTTCAAAATAATATCGAACGTAACGGGTATCTAATCCCCACAAGGACTACAGTAGTACAATTATCGGCTAGCTGCGATGCGATGGAGCTCCAGGCATGCCATTGTCATGATTGTAAGCTTTAAGTTCGAACACAAGAGAGATCCCGGCCTCACTGCAAAGTCGTCCCCTGCGCACCCGGCCCGACAGCAAACTAACCTCTTCGTTTGATTCTGTGTTGTTTATATATTTTTGTATAAAGTTCATGATACATATATCTGACTTTCAATACTGTACAATTTGCTTAGGACTGTGATTTTGGCTGTAGTATACAGACGATCGGAGGGAGCTAAGGCAGGCCCCAAATTCGCATGGACAATGCCCGGGACAATTATAGACGCAGCTCGATGAGAAAGTCATTCACATAAACCTAAATGAAGTGATCAATACAAAACTTTTAAACATCACCGGTTCTGAAAATTTATGATCAACGGTTCTGACCTACGGATTTACACTGCGACGTTGTTTTTTGTGTGTTTGGCCGGCTACTAGTCCTGTAAGGCTGTACTACATGGAGGTAGTAGACTGTACAAGTGCAGCGGGGTCGGGCCGAGATTGGTGTGGGGCCTGCGGCAAGGTAAAATTGACAGCGTCCATTGCAGAATGCCCGCGTGTTATCCTTTCTCGTTTGGGAGGAAATTTACCGCTGTATTCAGAATGCCTTTTTACAAGTATAATAGCTCAGTAATTGATGCATCAAGAGCCAAGAGTCTGTAAATTTCTTAGCAGTAGCTCCATTGTTTTTTTCTAAATTTTCGCTGAGATACAGCCGTGCGTATACCGGTCCCGATCGCTGTTTAGGGAGCCGTCATTATTTACGATCTGGGGGTCGGAGGAATTACATTAGAAACTCCGAAATTTTGAGTCACACCCCAGCCAACCATGATGACTTTGAGTAACCCCTCTCTAACAGAAAGTTTGGCTTACCTGAGCCCATGTAACAATATGTAGATGTAAAAGCTCACCTAATAAGCAGTCTCCGACCATATAGTATTGCTAAATTTGGATGGGTAGCATGTCATTATGGTATGGTTAAATGTCCAAATGGATGTTGAGCTCAAGTCAAATAAAATATACATTTCTATGATAATATAAAGGATGAATTCACAACAGTTCAGTTTTGTCCTAGATCCTGTGCACTTATAGTGATATCTGTCGTGAACATTTCTCCATGACCCAGCCTCTCTTCCAACCCTGGTAACGACTGCAGAAAACTACTGTGTGACATCATCATCACCAGTGTTGATCCTAATCTTTACTGTCGCTGGTGCCATTGCGTACATGAACAACGATATCATTCTCATCGTCACTATATCTTCTCTTTCATAATAAGTATTGGTAGTAGTAGCACCTACTTGTAGTTTTTTTCCTTCCTTCATCTAGTTGATATTTATTTGTAATGTTAGAGTATTTTTCTTTTTATTTAATATGTATCAGAGTAAAATATATATAATCAACTAATCATTATTTCATTGAGGACAGAGTAAGACAAAGAAAAAACATTTTGAGCACCCCCTTATAACTTTCAATTTTTGAATGACCCCCCAGGTCGTAAATACTGACGGTTCCCTTACTTGCTGCCAAAGGCCATCGCATTCACCGCATTCGACTGCTTACCATACATTGCCAAACTATGTTGCTTCGATTTCGCAATCACCTTGCCGCTAAAGCGACAATCAGCTGAAATTTATTACTTCAAGTTACTCAATTTTGATAGGTATTTGCCTACAGAAGTGAGCCAAGTGTATATAGTGTCGTCTTGATTTTACATCGGTACCCGGAGTTCTGAGTGACCAACTGCAGGGTGCGCATCGGTGCACTGCCGACTGCAGTTTGAATAATCCGTATATAACGCACACTGTACCAGAATAGAATGTCAGCCTCCTCTGCCAAAGTTCTGTATCCTCTGAAACACAGTAGCAGTACGTATTTGAACGGAGAAGAACAAAATAAAACCATTCGCAGGTCATTCAGTCGGCGACCATGGGCGATTACCCAGGCAGTGTGGCGTGGCATGGCAAGGCCCCAGGAATGTTGCAGGCTCGATGATGTCATCAGTATCGGCGTTCTCGATCACGTGCACAGCCTGCAACTTGTCAACAAACCCGCGCGGCAATCCAACTCGATCGGGCAATATTTAGCGTTTGTATGTCACTACAGGAGCACAAATTTGGCTTATTTCTTTACTGAACAACATTTCACGATGGATGTAAGAGAATAATATGTAATTTCGAACATAAAACAAGGTTAAAAGTTACAAATACTGGGGCTTTAAGGAAACAAAGTTATCATAAAATTACCGAGCATTGAAACGCGCTTTATGGAATGCTATAAAATTTCTTGGTGCCCAGGGATATATCAACATATGACAAAACGAAAATATTTCAACATTTTGGTACTCGATAAATTTGAAAAATAACAGACTGTTTTGGCTTATTTTGGATAAAAATAATTAAAATATGACATATACACAATATTTTTGCATCACGATTTCTCGCATGTTATATATGTTTCTTAATATTCAATTAAACACGCCTTTCATATAACAGCTAATATGACTATAGGCTCTAAAATTTACTTGAGGTCGGAACAATTTATACATGTACCGTTTCAGATATCTTTCGATAATGTGACCGCACAGTGTTTTTCGTGGGTTATTATTTTTTTTGACTTGTTACATGATCCGCTTACAGACAAGAAAACAAAAGACCAAAATGCGTTTCCGTTTACGCGCAAGCACTCAGAAGGAAAACAAAAATAAGTTCACTTTTAAAAACTCCTTTGACAGTATATTTTCCTCACTTGCATTAAGGGGTTTTTGAACGAACATTAAATATACAGTCTACTGTGGCTAGAATAGATTGGCATTCGCGGATATGAGAAATGCAACTTATAGGCAATGCATGTGTATACAGACACTACTCGAATTCGGTCATTTCTGCCGATGTTTTGCTCGTGTAATCGAAAATGACGAAGCAGCGAACAACATGGTACCCTAAACAGGTCCCTCCTGGATTATTTTCTTAGCTTTCTCTTATTATGTTTTAAAAGATATAGTTCGAAGAATGAGCCTAATTACAAAAGCACCACACTGTATCAACTTACCTCTACGATGGTCGTCCAGTTCTGGGATATATTTAAGCTCACAATCTCCCCAGTGAAGAATACCGCCCTGTGAATTCAGAAGACAATTTGTCATTCGACACGCATTTTAAGCGTTGATAGGGAACAGATTGTCCTATTCTCACTGCACACAACCCTAAGTGCAGGGTCTCCCGTTATTTTCTCTTGACGTTACATGAAGTTGACCATAGTACTCAAATGCAGAGTGATAAAACATTGTATTTTGCTTGCTTTGCATAGCGTTTTAGCACCAAGAAGAGAAAACCAGAGTATTTCGAATATCACCGGAATTCGACTAGACCGTGCAACCTCTTACTACTCTGTTTTTACCTGTGATAGGGGAAGAAGCCCAAATATTATGAGCACAAATAATACCATGGTCAACCACATACACAAAACCTGTGCAAAGTGACTCATTCTCAGACAGCTTTTTATATTTATTTTGCTAAATATTTTCAAACACATTGATCTCAGATTCATTATTCTAGATTCAATGTACAGTACCATGAGAAAAAAACTGCCTCTATTTTTAAACATAAGATGTGAATGAAGTAAGAAAATTTATAGGTGTCATGAATATGGAAATCTGAAATGAGTTGAACAACTTATAAGGTTTAACTGCATGCTATCTTACCAATGACTATTGTTATTGATCACCCTATTATGCGTTAAATTGTTTTACTGCCAACTGCGCAGGCACATGGATAGTTTGTTTAGACTGCAGATCGCTCTGTGTGTTTGCAAAATAATATGCCAGTTTTGTTTTGCTTTATTATTTGTTAGCATTTAACTATTGAACAAAGCACATGTCACTACTGAAATAGGAATGTTCGTCAAATCTTTAAAGAGCTTTGCGCAGGCGAAGATGAAAAGATAGCTTTATCAAGCAAAACAATCATAGAAGAAATATCGACGAGCTGTCCTTAACCGCTTGTTAATAACGTCTGGACGGACTAAGAAACTGCGAAATATGTAAACGTACTGCTGTTGACTCATGTACAATCAGTAAGGCTGTAAATATTTTTGTTTCCGTGTCGGTTTATATAAAAATAATAAGCTTCCAATAAGTATTGAGCTTTATATCCCAGAAGATTTGCCGGATTCTTCAAAACATTTGGTGTATATATTACAAGAGTTATCGCAGTTCTGCTTCACAGAGCACAAATAAATGATATCGACTATACTTGCCAAAGAATAAATGTCAATGCTGCTTGCATCAAAATTGGCCTTCGTGCTTACAATCATAAACTTTGATTCAGCACTGTGAAAAAAAAACTAAGCCTTTTTTTCAAAAATCTGAGACACGGTTTTGTAGCCAGTATTCTGAAGTGCAATTACTCGTTGACATCTAGACAATAGCCCCCTTCCGCTCTGAATTTAACTTTTTTACGTCAGTTTACCCAATTTCTTTGCACTTTCATTAAAATCTTCACGAAAATTTATCGTCCATTAGCTTTCAGGTGATATGTAATACTTCGGAAGAAATACACAACTTGATGGTAAAATTCAAGTTTGAAAAGAAGTCGTCGCAAAGGTGGAAAGCTACTTTAACTCGCATCTCCATTTGATGTTAAAACACCATGTTTTCAACCCTGGGTAGATATATCTGCAGGTGGACAGAATTGTCCCCGAGGCTGCCTTTCGCCCAGTTTAAGGGATGTGTAAATCGCTTTGATATTGTTTGTGTGCGACGTGTGATAGCAATTATGGAAGTGCGAGTGCTCCATGAACTCTACAGCAGCGTGGAGTGGTCGTAGCTAGAAAAAATTTGACACCTTAGCTCGGTTATTGAACCACTCCTTTTTTGAGAGTAGGGGTTTAGTTAAGTGGTTCTGTCTGTTGCTTCTCCGCAAAGTGACTGACTACCGTATGTTGTAAATTGGACCCTGTGGCGTGTGCGCTAAATATTCTCAACCAAACAGTCTTACAATGCCGTCTAATTAAGCAGCGATAATACGACTCTAAAGACCTGCATTCAAAAAGTGATAACGGCTACAGTTCCTGCCATAACTCATGCTGTAGATTGTAACACTCGATATATGCTGCTATTTGTGATCCATACTTACCTGAAATTGACAAAAAATTTACGACTGTCCTCATTGTGTTGCTAATACATAGGAGTTTCCATCTTTTGAGAGCGGCAACCCCTATGAGAAAAACGTACGATCTACCTTTCTGCGCCTGATCGCAACGCATACAAATGATGGTCTGGACACACGCAGTTACGGTAGTTGTCAATGGGATTTTTCACAGTGGATGTGGTCCAAGTGCATGTGACAATACAGTGGCGCTGCCACTTAGCTAAATCCTTTGCCAATCAAGGCTTAACGGTATTCTCAAAACGCAAAAACGTGCATCTGTTCCTCTTGTAAATATTTATCACAAAATTTCAGCCAGAAACAGAAACTTTCAGACCGAGATATTCTTTACATTTGAAGATCAATATTACAGGAATGCTTTTCAGGGAAAAAACAAATTTTCGTGTTTTCGACATAAAATACCCCTGTAAATTTTGAAAGCTACCATAAGCCTGGTATAAGTTTTTACATGTGTACCTGATACCATATCTTTCAAACAGGTCAACTCTGTTTCTCTAAATTGCGTTAAGGCGAACCACCGGCCACTGCAAACAAAATTTTCCAATTTTTACGATGGCTTTGAATACAGTGGAGAATAATAAAGCAAAGGAAATACTGATCCAACCCGATGGTTAAGACCTTTTCAAACTCTAATAGCTGGCTGCGCTTCTTCTGATGGCAGTATCACCTGATTCTGAGATGTGTATGATGATCGATTCAAAGAATTATTGGACCATCTGGTCGTTTGTGCTCTTAATACAAATGAATAATTATAATATTCCGGCCTTTGAATATCGGTTGAAGCAGAATTCCTTGGTTATTCTCCTATGTATGTAAAACAATTAAAGATTGCTGGTACGTTGAAAGAATATATTAACAATAGTCATTGAATCATACGGAATATCTTTTAAAACTGCCTGGTTCGGAAAATGCAGATTTTAGTTAATACAAGTACCAGCCTTTCATTTCTGATGGTTGCAATTAATGCTGCTTCAAAGGAAATAGTAATACGTAGTGGTGAAAGATACCACATGAAGAACTTTGGTGAACGACCCGTAACATTTTACGGCCCAAGTATTCTCGTAGAGTTGTTTAAAATTTCAGATAATGGTCACAAGGAAGTCGAACGCTTTCTTGAGTGGCCGTAGGCGAGCATGCTAAGCTACTCCATGACAGTTTGTGATCAATCTGGCGGCGTATCCCATTCTTTAATTATCATTATTAGGAACTCCACAAGTGAACTTTATTAATATTAAAATTTTCTACATTATAAAGGTAACAAGCTGCAGACACTTCTCACTAGTACAGAAATGTGCGAGAAATGGACACTTTCTCGCTTTATTGCGAGAATTAAGCGAGAATACAAGCGAGAATACCTACTTTCTCGCAACCAAGCGGCAAGAACTGCGCTTTCTCGCTCTGCATCTGCGAGAAATTGAATTCTCGCAATCAACCAGAGATAAATTAATTTTCTCGCTCAGCATCTGCGAGAAATTGAATGCTCTCAATCAGCCAGTGAGAAAATACTTTTTCTACTATGAAAGACAAGGTTTAATTTTATGAAATGCTTACACACAATGGAATGCATTTTAGCGAGCGAACTTTGTTTGAAAAATACTGTATATACCTGTCTAAAATTCTGCTGATGTGGCAATATTTTGCACAGAGTAGCATCGATTTGTTATGAAAGTCTCTTCATTTCAAAATTGGCCTGTCGTCGCCAGCGTAAATTACATGTATGTCCAAGTCAGATCTTATATATAAAACGCTCATTTTGCCAAGAATATTATGACAGAAACGAACATACCTAGAATAGACAACAGCCTATTACAGGCATTCGTTCTGTCTACATATATCTAACACTTGCGAAATACATTTCGTTGTGCTTCGCATGTTTTACAGCCAACGATGCAAGTCACCTGATAATATTCTTCCATACAGATGGAAGATTAACAAATTAAAATATTCAAAGGTATAGAAGATGTCAAACAAATGGCTGAAACCTATAATTCAAAATCATGAATAATTTGTACACCATAGCTTTCATTTGTCACCACTCAAAGGCAATACTTACTTTCATAAATTTTCAGCACATACTTACCGCTTTCTCATATCACTGAAACTAATTTCTAAAAATTGTCATCCGGGATCAAAGTTGAAAATTCATTAGTCGGTTTTACATTTCGCCTTTAAATTAACAGGTTGGATGAAGAAACATGCGTCGATGTCAAGCCACAAAACAATTAAACATTATTCTAAGAATACATATCTATTACACCTATACATTTCATCATGAAAGGCGCCTTCAGAGTAGAATTGATTACAGGTATTCTTTTGGTTTGCAAATTGCTCTTCCTTGAGGAGGTATAATATATCTCAGACACAATAGTCTTCAAGACCAACACGTTTGGCGAAATTTATATGCAAAGTTTTTCTTTGGAAACGTTTTCAGCGTTTTCAAAGTAGCGTCACCCTTATTTGTCCTTTTTTTTTGCTGTATCTTAATTAATATACCAAGCAGAACTATTCTCAGACATTCTCGAAAGAGACTGACAAAATGAAGTGATCGAGTGGAAAAATAATGGATGGAAAATCTTGAGCATTGAATTCGTAATATTGTAATTTCTTGATCAATTTGAAACCTGTCCAAGAAAAGATCGAAAAAATAAATAGTTTTAACTAGTAATAAACTATTGAATTTTTTGGGTTTTTTTTATAATTTGGTGAGTCAACAAGTTATGTTTTATTCTCTTCTAATAATTTACGGTTTTTGCAAGCATATTGTTCACGTATTTAAATTCGAGATGTCATAGCCAGGACAACAACGCTAGTCTATGTGAATTGCTCTAGGTGATGGCACACTACACGTAAAATTTTTGGTAGCTAGATACAACGAAGAGATGTTCACTTTGTTCAGTTGTTAAAGCAAACTTATTCAGATATATACAATTTCAATGCCAACGACAAGACATTGTTCTTCTCTCTCCGAATTATAATATTTTGAATATATGCAGCCAACCAGTATGTTATCAGCTTCAAAGAGACTATATGTTGTGGTAAAATATCTAGTGCCGTTTACCTTATTTTAAAACACTATTATGGTAATTTTATCCGGTGATAGTCAATAGCAAATTAGAACAGTGATGTTCTACTGTATAATGCAATGACATGGCAGTGTCTGCTATTATTTCCACCACTGACTCTACCCGACAGGCCACAATTTGTAAACTTGGCACTCTGGCGCCAGCCGGATTGAATACATATTTTAATGCGTTCGATCGTTCTGTCGTCTGATTGGTTGTTTTAATTTCTTGTGTCTCCACGTCCTCCAGTGCGTTTTTTAGTACTGACGAAGGGTTGAACCCGAAACGTCTATGTGTTTTAGTCTCTGCGATTTGCAAGTGTTTTAATTCCCACTGGTCGGTCAGTATTTTACTGTATTTGTTTTTACTATTGCAGTTTTTATTCTCTGCTTTTTAACAAGTATTGTATCTCCCGCTGGTCGGCCTATTTTTACTGTGGTATATACATGCATATGAAAATTAAAGGATTTTTCTGAATATAAAACAGGGTCCGTGAGTCTTGCTTGTTGCGCTTTGAAGATTTCGCAACTTTGCTAGACAGCGAGCTTGTAATATTTCATTGTATGAAGGACATTGCAGCAGTGTCCAATTGGTATCGTCCCTCAAAGTCTAGATCTGCAATGCAAGACGAGTGCGCCTCATGAGGGCGCGCCATATTAAAATCCCGCAGCAGTGTAGTCGACAGGTTCATTGTGGAAAAAAACCAAAAAACATTTCGGGCCGTATTCCAACAGACAGACAGACACACAGGCAGGCAGGCAGATAGACTGACAGACAGACAAACAAACAAGCAATCAATGTTTCTTGTATAATATCAGGCATTAAATGAACATGATTTGTAAACATTTCAACGATTCTTCATGTGTGAATGTGGCAGGATCTAAGTTGCTACAACCATGCACTTCGTAAAATCAAAGTCTTTGTAAGTTCTCGTGTAACAGATCGAGAAGATTGACAGAGATATGTGTATTCTGACCAATAATTAACCAAATTTGAAATAAGTGTGCTCCTATGGCTGTAAATCGGAACCCTAGCACTGTGCGTGGTACAGTAGAGACGGTTTGCGTCCAGAAAAAAATCAGTTTCGAAGGATCTGTATTGAGATGGCATACGTATAACTAGGTCTGTGGATTCAACACTAAAATGGATACGAATTAAAGTTGTGTCATGATTGTCGTTTTACCTGACAAAATGCTGGGAAAATAAGCTGACCACGTGTAAAAACACAGATGAACCGTCATTGTCTGTAAGATTCTAGATCAACTGCAATGGTATACATACTTCCTCTCCAGAGACTGACGGTCTAATTATTTACTGACACGGTGTGCCAGCCAAATGAACTATCCTACTTAATAAAGCCATGACCAATTTCCTGAAAAAAACTACTTTCAGTTATAATTAAAATTGACGCTTCTGAGACTTGTGTTCGTATAGCGACACTCTGATTTTCAGTGAACTCGTCATCTGAACATTGCTCATCATCAATATATCCTAAGAACAGAGAGAGACATGTATCTACTACATATAGGGACACAATTAACAATACACCTCACCTAGTTAGCTACGAGAATGGTCGTATTATGGAGATTTCGACTGAGAACCTGTAACCCCGTACAGCGACTGACGCTTTCAGTGAAATTAAGTTTTAATTTTAAGCCAATGATGGTTTAAGGATGTACGATCGGAAAAAGTTAAAAGTAATGTCAATTTTTTCAAATGGGGTTTTTTGAATACTTACATATGAGAGTAGTCCAAAACTGGAAAAAAGATGAGGTCACCTAGCTTGTTTTTTTACAAAATGACATTAAGAATTCACGATTTTTCACAAAATCACTAAAAATCAATAAAACAGGTCATCATTTTCATATTTATATCATGATTGAATTTTTCAAGTTTACACTGTAAAAGAACATACAAATTATAAATTTAAGCTACTTCGAAGATTTTACTTATATTAAAATTGAGTTTAAAGATTTTACTTACATTAAAATTGAGTTTAAAAGTCACGATATTTATTTTTTAACCAAAATTGCAACAAATATGCTCCAAATTTTAGGGATGGGAGAGGATAATTTATTAATTATTGATAGTTTCTACTAATGTAAATTTTCTCAAACTCTGCTAAATAATAGCTCTTTTTGTGAATTTTTCAAAACCACATTTTTGCAAAATGTAACTAGGATTCATAGGTTCTTGCGATCAACCATGCTCTCCCGGATTCGGCGCACGAGGGCGCTCTTCAAATGCTGCTGACCTCTAGTGGCCTTGTCCCGGCATGGTCATGATTCAGGCCTATCCTACCTGTAAACTTTAATGAGCAGGAAATGAAAAAAACAAAGCAAAGACTTTCAGGTTCTACTTTTTAGAGTCTGTATACTAATACAGCATACAAAAAATTACGTAATATTTATTGCCGTGACGATGACAATCGTAAGGCAAGCCCACAACTGAGACAAGTGTCAAGATTTTCGCCTAGTACACTCAAATCGACAATGCGATGGTCATTTCTCCATTCTCCGGTAGATCTTCTAGCGACACTATCATTAGGATTATAATATTCGTCTTTCACTCCTCTTGTTTAGCGAATCGGACGTCACACTTCTGACTTACGCTGTACAGGCTATGGTCATGTTGCATTTTTTTTAATCTCTTCGCTGAATTCCCGGCGGTGGCAGTCCCCGGGTTGGTGGGTACCCATGCTTGTTACCCAAGTTTGAAAAGTACCCCCTTTCCTAGAATATTTCTGAGAAAAACACCCCCTATTTGTGGCAAATCTGGGAGAAATTAGCTGTAAAAAACATACCCTTATTTTCGAAATCTAGGAGGTTAGTATGTTGACTTCCCGGGTTGACCCTGGAGGTTGACTTTGTATACATGTACATACATCACAGGGGGGATGGACCCTAAGTGATGGGCATGTATACGTCATATGTACATACAAACGTACGGTACTGTTTTCCATTTTCTTTGTGAGTGAGACTAGACCAGATTTAGTGTCCTGGGGAGATTATGAAAGGACTACCTCTAATCTCGGAGGTTACTCTGAAAAAGTACCCCTTTTTCTCGATTTCACGGACCTAGAATCTCCGAGATGACTGAAGAAAAACACCCCCTTTTCCGTGAATTGGTAAGTTAACGCGCATGGGTACCTACCAACCCGGGGACTGCCACCACTGGGGCTGAATTCTCGTACCTTCCAGTATGTTTTGAGGGCACGCTGTACATTTTCTCGTCGCGATTTTTCTCCGCGAGATAGAAATTTCCCCTTACCTGCAGACGACATTTTGTACAACGCAAAAACGTTCGGAACGTCACTATGCGCGCGTGATTACTATGGATACATTTCTGCGCGGAAATCTGCGCAGTACGCTAATATTTTTCCGATCGTACATCCTCAAAACCTTGTATAAGGTAAACATATTGTTCTGCTCGTGAAATCAGCAAAATCATCTGCCTTTCTTTAGAAACTGCAGTTTTCACATATTTGCTACTCCTTGCTACACAACGCGGTGGCGCTAGACAGCATGATTATGCACTGACAATGGTCAAGCAAGGACCTCAACAGAGTTCAATTGGCGACCGATGTTTGAAATCGATTCGGCCATTATGGCTCTTCAATGATGATAATCAAGAGGCTACCCTGTCAACGATTTCCTCGTACTTTATCGACAAAATCTACATAAAAAGCACGCATTGGTTGGGGTAATGACAATTTACCACTTTCTAAGGCGATCATCAAGTGATTTAATTTGGTGGCGGATATATTAAGTTACATTAAAGCACAAATAATCTATCAGCCAAAACTCAACAATAATTATTGAAAGTCATTTTATATACTAGTGATGGTAACACCTTAAGGAAGTGATTGTTGATCTAAGCTCATGAAAGAGATAGAAGGTAAAGTTCATGATTTGTGCTAATTTGTCAAATTAGGCTAAGGCAATTCAAGTTCCAAGTACAAGGATTGTTAGTAAAACACCGATCATTGAAATGTAAACAGGAGCTGTCAATACAGACGTTTTAAACAAAGTTATCTGTGTTCTATGCATACATTTTACATAAGTTTATATATTTCCCAAGTTTTGTGAATAAAAACAACTATTTGAAGAAATGCGATGAGAGATTACGGCCGGCAACAATCACAGATCCCAGGACTGAACTATTTTTTTCCCAAGTTAAAGTTTGATTTCAGTTATGTGAGACTGGCAATGTCCATAGGACGAACGATGGTCATCGATATCACACGATGAATTACTCAGTTTGTTTTTTATAAGTTGAGAGGTCACCGCTACGTCACTGTAGTGACGTTCTGCAGAGAGCCTCGAACAACAGTTTTACGCCAGCAAAATGGCGGTCTCCGGGTAGTCATGTCGGTTGAAGCTAGAAAAAAGGCGATATTTCAGTGAATTTTAAGCGGATTTCTGGTCGTGGTGAGTCCCTAATAACCAAGTTGTCGATGAGTGTTGGCAATTTGTAATTTGGATGGAAACTTTTCGAAATATCGCCGAACAAAGTTGCGACAAGGGTGCTGTCGGGCGTAACGTGGACGCTATTCTACGCATTTTCCCATAGCTACATGTGGTGGTGGCGTTAAAATCGTAAAAGTCAAAACCAGCCCGTAAAAGGCAGGAATCCCGTCTGAAAACACCACAGCTATGGACCCACAGCTAGATGTGAGATATCCAAACCGTGGGATTGATAGCGTGTAAAATAGCATATTTTGTCTCTACTATGATAATTTACAACATAAAGTGCCGACTGCTAAAAATCACAGTTACTAACGTTGCATGGTCAAGATATGTGGAGCCGGAATTTGATTATATATGTTTGAGGTACTCTTTCATTCCAAAGTTAATCAAACGTTGATTAAACTGACATAACAATATCGTTATCAAAACTTGTCGTTTTACTGTAACTTTAATGCCCATTGGAGTACCAATGTCAATGTCAATGTCAATGTCAGTAAACATTGATTCACTACATCAGGCCAGTGACGATTCTCAACGAAATGTTCATAGAATTCCAAGTTCAGCTTTACTGGATGCAATGTCCTGTTGTTAATTTCTTCTTCCAAACATTGTAAAATCAGTGCATCATAATCGATGTGGAACTTATTGGCAAAGAGGTGTGGACGACTCTCAAGCCAAGGTAGATCTTTCCAGGAAAATACACAAACGGTTCTCACATGTTTACCATGGCATATCTGGCCAGGCGTGTTCCGAGTCTTTGCTCTCGAAACGAGTCCGAAGATTTTCCTTGGACCAGGTCCACCCGGTGCTTCGCGGAGATAGGAAAGGCTGTGATAAAACATTTCGTCTGGAGTTCTTGTGTCGCGTACCCAATCATAGAATTTTATGGCAAGCTCGTCTGAATGCAGATACTCGATGAAGTCTCGTGTGAGGGCGCAATGCAATTCACCTTTGCGAAGGTTAATGTTGCCAGGAATGGGTTCTGTTTTTAAAAGTGGGGTCATCACAATGGTATCGAATAAGACGCTGTGTTTAAACTTGTCCCTCACGAAGGGTGGTTCATCCCCAGTTTGGATATCATTCTGTCCATTGAATGTCTTCAAAATCTGCACGATTTCCAGATTCGGTTTCAAAGGGAATTCTTGGCCAGTTAAGTTGATGAAATATTTCCATTTTTTATTCCGCTCCAGGGCATCTTCTTGACAATGCATATCTGCCTGTACTATACTCATTGTTCCCCACACAGTTAAGTTCTCTCTGATTTGGAAGCTATGAACACATTATCAAAGCAGGAACTTATAGCTTGCATAGCTTCGTGAAGTTCTGCTGACGATTTGCTATCAACATGAATGCAATAAATATGATGAGGTCTGTAAATTGTTCGAAGTAACTGTTCAACTTGGTGCGCTGATTTATACATAAGGATACCAAACGCTAGAGGAAAATCTTCTTCTTCCTTGGTGACTGGTTTATTTGCATATCCACCTTCGTTTGCAAAGTGTGTACAGTTTTGTGTCAAGTGTACAAACGCTGTATCCGGAAGTAAGTGTTTTTGTAACTCGTCCATAGCGAGTTGAACATTTTCCTCCGACGATCGCGAGATATGACATTTTGCCAGGTCACGACAGGTACTGTTGTCAGTTGAACGGAAAGCCTTCAAGGATTGTCGGCGGGAATGTACTACCTTTTCGGACGGCAGTGGATCAGTGGTCCATGCTGCTTATCTCCTTTGGCGAAAGGTTAGATCATGTTTTGTCTAATTAATGCGATCAAATATCGCAAAATGTGTTGAAACAACATTTGATGGACATTCATGGATTCATGGATCATGAAAAAGTGTCGAAATTATTCCTCTGGTAGTGATTCGCATGCTTTATACAGAGCTCTCTTTTACGTTGTTAGCCTTTTCTCTTCAAATTCGATTACGTTTATGCCAGCATAAACGTTTGAAGCGAGGACTGCGTTCTGTTTTGAACATAGCTTACAAACTACAATTTGCCGATGGTACACATTATTTTTGATAAGTCCTTTTAAGTTAAAAACACAGTGAGAGTGACAGTCACTGAAGGATATCTCTCACTGCGAGCTGTAGTTAAAAAGGCAACCAACGCCAATATCGTAATCCCCATATTATGTAATTGCAGACGTGCCTTCAAAATGACTCAACTGAAACAGTTTTTTGACGTACCATCGCTGAATTTTTTTAAAGGATATATGTCACTTTAAAATCACATCATTTCATGGCCAAAACAGTGAACATACAGTTCCAATTTTCATTTCCACTTCAACGTTGGTATTTTAGTTCTGTTGGTGTAGCGTCGCCTCCGTCGATTTTAAATTTCACTGAACGAACGCAGCGAACAATGATCGCTTCCTTTCTCCCTGTTTCTCTTCGTCTCTTTGTCCCTCTATCTTCTCTGTCTATATCTCTACATACACAGTCGCTGTCACCATACGTCCATGCTGTCACACAAAGAATCTATCTATCCACGGAGATGATCTATCCATCTACTACTTTGTCTAGACCTGTCTGTTTATCTAATGCTATATTTCGAATCATGCAAATTGCAAATACTGGTCGAGAAGTTTTATAGTTCGTTCCTTTGTGAAAAAAACACTCGGAATGACAATCACTGGAAGAAACTGGAAAGCGAAATGAATTATTACCCGGTCAACTTCCGGTACGTCTAGTCTGGAGACAAAGACGACTCCGCTTGTGTGAAACACTGCCGTTCTGAAGATACACAATGTTTTATTCAGATCAGAACGCATTCATGACCCACTGAGTTTAAGTCTCCGCTCCTGCTAAACATCAGCATGTCGTTGGCGTGTACACACGGTAAAAATAATCTATCTTTATTTATAATAAAGTGAAACTTTGATCATGACACACTCTCATGAGATCGTTCGGAAAACGGGTAATGATTGGGTCATGTGATTATCGCCTCGTAGTTCCGGGAAATTATCTGAAATATTGATTGCATCCATTTTCTCGTGCTCCCATGGAAATTTCGGGGCAACAATATGCTGAACAGTAGTACGTTCGTTCGCTTCATCGCTTGTCAACACTCCACGAAAGTTGCAAATAATCTGCCATGGCGTAACCGACGATGAAGTCAAAAAGAAAAGAACAGTGCCCCTTGTTTTTAAAAGCAGAGGGTGTGCATCATCAAAATGCCAGCAAATAAAATCTTCCGGGGATGTTACTTCACTGCAATGCAAGTTACTATGCTCGGACATGGACCCTCGAGGGTCTATGGCTCAGAGTCAGAGAAGTGTTTTAGCATTCACAACAGAACAGGGTCGATCGACACTCTTTAGCAACAGTAAACTTGCGCACATGCACACGTCACTCATATGAAAACATAGCTTTTACTAATGTTTTACGGCTGGAACGTGTGCCTTCACGATAGGTGCAAGTATAGTTCAAAAGAATGGGGAAATTCCATGGAAATATGTCGTGTAAATTTTCTACGGTAGTGCTGTTTGATCCGGACCATCGCTGGCGCAGTCAGTCAAAAATAAAGTCGAAGTCTTACACCACGGAGCGAGACACAGATCTGGCTCCATGCTTACACCGATACTTTGTATATGCAGCTGATGATATATACACGTCTAGGTACAAATGGTCAAGTGCCAATGTCCTCTTGCAGGGCCAAAACCGGTATCGATTAAATTAATATCATCGTGACAGTCCCTCTGGTGGCGCTTTTCGCAAGCGATTAACAGCATCGGCGAAGTTGTTGTAACCTCTACAAATGTAATAATCTCCATAAATGTAATATCAACCATAAATGTAATAAAAATAAACCATAAATGTAATATCGCCCATAAATGTAACAAAAATCAACCATAAATGTAATAAAAACATCAACCACAATTGTAATAAATGGTAACCATAAATGTAATAAAAAAATCACCCATAAATGTAATACTTGTCAACCATAAATGTAATAATTTTAATTTGTCGGTGCAATTGAGTAATTAGCTCTTAAATATTTATCTTTGTAATAAGGAAAGCAACTCAACACATTATTCATATCTTATTGTTTGCGTTTAGTGATTTTTGTATATTTGAAAGTGCATTTTACGTTTCCCTATTTTGTGTACAAAACTGATTGGCCATGGCGCGACACAGCTGTAATCTGAATGTCAGTGCAGTCTCTACTCCAGAGTGAAGGAGACTGTATAACGCTACGATCCTTTAACGCCATTTTTTTTTTGAAATTTGCCGTAATCAGTCGCCTCAAATTCATCTTCAGTGGAAAAATTGTGTTGAATAATCGATAGATTTTCCGTATTCCTATGTTGTCCCACTTGATGTTTATTGTTCCTTCACTGAGGATGTAAGGATGTCTAATTTTGTTCTACAGTGTTCAAGGTAGTGTTCGTATTGTTTTTACTAGATTTAAATATGGATACATGTTCTCGTTAACATGTTTTGTGTCGTAAGTTTCTATTATAAGGTTGTATATTTCTCTGTTATTTGTTCTGAGTCATCAGTCATAAACTTTGTGTGGTATCACTGGTTGACGAGTTATTTTGACGCTTCCTTATTATGTAATTATCAGTGTCTAGAACTGCTGTTCCACTTCCATTATCTAACGGTTTTATCGGTACCTTGCCGTTTTCTGATAGTGTTCTCAAAGTATTCTATTCTGTGTTTCGGCAAGGAAACCTAGTTTCAGGAAAGTATACAATTTCATTACACTAGTCTTATTTAAGTTATTATTTACTCAGGGCATTGATAAACAAATGATCACATATGCAAGTTCAAGTTTATTACATTTATGGTTGAGTTTTATTACATTTATGGTTAATTTGTTTATTACATTTGTGGTTACGGGTTGTTACATTAATGGTTGACTGTTTTATTACATTGTGGTTGATTTTATTACAATTGTGGTTGATATTACATTTGTGGAGATTATTACATTTATGGAGGTTACAGTTGTAATGTATAGAAATTGCCGCAGTAGCGATTTGTTTGGTGCCACGTTCGCTTCCGCGAATTATAATTTCTTTTCTCCCTGCCCCTCTGTTTGTTCCTCTCTCTCTTTTTAGCTCACGTGCTCACACACTCGGGCTACTGTCGCGGC
Organism: Ptychodera flava; assembly: GCF_041260155.1. NCBI lineage: Eukaryota > Metazoa > Hemichordata > Enteropneusta > Ptychoderidae > Ptychodera > Ptychodera flava. Next base: position 8,782,716 of record NC_091932.1, on the reverse strand, counting down.
GATGTCTGTGTGTCTGTCTGTCTGTCTGTCTGTCTGTCTGTCTGTCTGTCTGTCTGTCTGTCCGTCCGTGCGCCCGATATCTCAGATCAGAATCAAATCTGGTACATAGATTCAGTGTGCAAATGGCAAGAACTGATTAGTTTTTGGTGGGTGCGGTTTGCTTACTTTTTGCTCATTTGCATAATTAATGATTTTAGAAAAAAACGGATATACATTGAAAATGACTGCATAGAATTTGATGAGCTTTGCTACAAATGTTGATCACATCCAGATATATTAGCCGTGAAAGATATTATGCGGTGACATAAAAGAAAGTTGCTGATCTGCATATTTAATGAACTTTCCAAATTAGGGATATATATCTGATTTGACTTGATCAAAATTGACAAAACTTGGCATGTATATTAAATATACTATAATTTAACATTATTGAAAGTCATTAAGCATTTTAACTTCAGCCAATTCCATATTTTCATATTTAATGAACTTTCCTAATTAGGGATATATATGAATTGAATTGAGCAAAGTTGACGAAACTTGCTACATATATTGAAGATACTATGATACAATATTCTTGAAAGTCTTTAGGCATTTTCACTTCAGCCAATTCCTTATTTGTATATTTAATGAACTTTTGAAATTAGAGCTGTATATTTGAATTTACGACCAAAGTTGATGAAACTTGGTATGTTCATCAAAGATACGATGATATAACATTATTGAAAGTCAAAAGGCATTTTTACTTCAGCCAATTCTTTTTTTTTACATATTTAATGAATTTTCCTAATTAGGGATATATATCTGAATTGACTTGACCAAGGTTGATGAAACTTGTTATGTACATTAAAGATACTATGGTACAATATTATTGAAAGTCATTATGCATTTTCACTTCAGCCAATTCCTTATTTGTATATTTAATGAACTTTTGAAATTAGAGCTATATATTTGAATTGACGACCAAAGTTGATGAAACTTGGTATGTACATTAAAGATACTATGATACAATATTATTGAAAGTCATTATGCATTTTCACTTCAGCTCATTCCTAATTTGCATATTTAATGATTTTTTCCTAATTAGGGATATATATCTGAATTAACTCGACCAAAGTTGACGAAACGTGATATGTACATTTAAGATAATATGATACAACATTATTTAAAGTCATTAACAATTTTAACTTCAGCCAATCCTGTGTGCATATTTAATAAACTTTTCTAATTAGGGATATTTATCTGAATTGACTAGACCAAAGTTGACGAAATTTTCTATGTACATTAAAGATACTATAATACAACACTATTGAAAGTCATTGAACTTTTTTACTTCAGGCAATTCCTAATTTGCTTATTTAATGAACTTTCCTAATTAGGGATATATACCGGGATTTCCTTCAAAGTCGGCAAAACATGCTATGTACATTTGTGATTATACCTGGTTAAAACAATATTGAAAGTCATTTCGTATTTTCGTGTCAACTAATTTATAATTTGCATATCTAATGAGCTTTCAGAGTTCGGCATATATAGCTTGAAGGACTTGACCAAAGGCAATTACAGTTGCTATATAAAGTGGTGATTGAATGACAGCAGTCACAGAAATTTAGTATTTTTATTTCAGCTAATTACATATTTGTATACTGAATGACCGTTAAGAATTAATCTGTGGTGAATAATGTTCATTGTGTTCATCATAATACTTTCAATGAAGTTGCAAACATATGGCAAAGTTTCAAATTTACACATAACCGCAATATATGAAACACGTGAGCATTTTCAGTTCATATCTGGTTCTTTTTTACCTGCCCTCTTCCCTTCTTTCCCTCTTCGCTCAGGCCCCAGCCCCATTTCCCACCCCAACAGACCGGCGCTACTCGCACTCAGCCAACACGACAGAATAACTACAAGTGCAAATGCAATAAGCCGGCACACGGCCCGTGGGCTTACAAAATAATATTGCAGCTGCTCAATCTCTGTTCGAAAGCCTTTAAACTTTACATCGCCTAGATCCCACCTTTCACTCAGGGTTTAGTCCGGAAGTCGGGAAAACAAGAGTAGTAGAAAAAGCATATCGTCTCTACGTGTAGAGACGTCAACTGTACTACTGTGACATGTGATGCGATGCTGGCAGCGACGCTGACAAAAAGAATTTTGGCCCCGGTTACTCTGGGTTGAGCCTGCCTTCAGAACATTTTCATAATAAAATGGAATATTCAAATTTTATCTCGGCTACATGACGCAAACAGAGGTACAAATGTGCGTCCTGTTACACTTACAAGCAGTTTTACGTCTCAAATACGCAGTATGGATCGGGAAAAGATGGAACTTTCGGACCAGGATTAACAGCAATTGACAAGCCACAGGCCGCGGTGCGAATAAGAAATTTAGATTCCTTATTAGCACCGCTGCGGTGCGAATATTCGTTATACGAAATTCCCTATCCGCGCCGCTGCAGTGTGAATGAGAAATTAAGATTTCTTATTCGCACCGCTTCGTTTCGAATAAAAAATTTAGATTCCTTATCTGCACCGCTGCGGTGCGAATAAGAAATTTAAATTCCTGCGAATAACATGCAATGCTATCAGTTAACTATTTGGTACAGAGTCATTGTAATTCCTTTTGTCGAATACATGTGAATAATAAATCATAACTGTGCAAAATCAGGCCAGACCAATAAGGTACTTGATCTCATTAAACATCACGGATGTTACCAGAAACACATCGCTATTCCCGGAGGCCGTTTCTGGTAACGCAAGGCCACGACGATCCTCTATTTTAGTGTCCCATTTAAGGTAGTATGCGCCTCGAAAGTTAAAGACTTAAAGCCCCAATAGCTGCGAATGTGCAATAAACCGATCTCAAAATATCCTCAGTTTTCCTAGCGTTTCTTTTGAATAAGACCTATTAAAGACTAAAAAAAGGGTATAACAATGTCATATGTGTGGAGAGTGGCATGTAAAATCAAACTTTTTAACATGATCATTTTAGATTTCCGGCCTTTTTCAAAAACTAATCATGTGACAGAGTAAGTAAAGATTACAACAACAAAATGTTGGACATCGTGTGTTGTGCATTCAAGTAAATGGCATCATGTTTCTTTCCCTTATGATCAAGATGTGTATGTGCAGGCAATGCATTTTTATGCTTTTCCGTGCATTTTATGAGTGCAGCATCCGTTTAACGTGATAAAGCGTGTAGGCATGGTCCAAATCAGCGAGGGGTGATACTTCCATACATATCCTTCAGTTAGCACATTTACACGAACAAACTTTGGTTTGAAAATAAAATCATGAAAATAATGCATAAAATTCGCAGCTCTTGGGTCTTTAAACTTTTGCTCAAACTTTCCTGAAGGAATCTTTGACCAGTTTATTTCAAATTCAAGGATAACCAGATGTGAACTGAATGTGCTCACGTGTTTTACAACAGATTCATTAATAGTAGTACGCTTCACAGAACAATCAAATATCTGTTATTTCATTATATGTAGCAGGTTTCATCAACTTTCGCACAGTACTCTCAGCGTAAAATTACAACACTTAATTTAATATACAAACGAGGTCTTTATTAACCTGACACTGCTTAATGCTTCATGGGACAATAAGATATCTATCAGATAAGATATGTAGCACATTTCATAAAATTTAATGCTGTAATTTTGGAGTAATATCACTAATTACAAAGTTCATTAAATATGCAAATGAACTCTTAATTAACTTGACACTGCTCAATGTTTCATAGCACAATTACATATTTATCAGATCAATATCTGTATCACATTTCATCAAATTTGGTGTTGTAATTTTAGAGTTAGATACCTAATTACAAAGTTCATTAATATGTAAATGAACCCTTAACTAACTTCACACTACTAAATGCTTTACAACACAGTCAGATATCTGTCGGATCAGTATCTGCAGCAGATTTCATCACATTTAGTGCAGTTATTTTCGAGTTATTTGACTATTATCAGAGTTATTTCGAATTCACTAATTACAAAAGTTCATTAAATATGCAAATGAGCAGATAATTGATATGCACTCACAATATCATCATAATGGTCTGAGATTGTCATCTGTGAAACGTTTTATGAAATTTTGTGTAGTATTTCTTGACATATGTCGACACTGTCATTACTGTCTCCAAACCATTATATAAAAGAATGATATAACATAACTTCATTAATATGCAAGCCACACTAACCCAAATCTAATCGGTTCTTGCAAGTAGCATATGGTACCTGTCTACGAAATCTGACAATCTGTTAAGACGTTTTTGAGTTATGGTGTAAACAGTCAGACAGACAGATAGACAGACTGACAGACAGACAGACAGACAGACAGACAGACAGACAACACACACACGGACAGACAGACAGACATCGCTATGACATTAGCTCACGTGTGTGAACACGTGAGCTAAAAATCGGGGATCACTATGCAAATTGTGGTACAACGAACCGAATGATTCAAAACTGTTATCATCCCTATATTAGCTTAATGGAGAAAAATAAAGGTTTCGGATTTTCGAAAATCTTAGACAGTAGAATTTTTCTTACACAAAGAGCTTTAAAATGAGTCCTCACAATCGTTAGATCAGAAAAGGATTTTGAAAGTTTGGAAGTCTGACTCTCTGTCGCCCACGTGCATTCTACCTTAACATACTCATCGTTGCGAAACTGTATGAAACAGTGTGATGCTGACGCATCAGAGCCAGTGATATACACCGTAACAATAATGATTTTATCACGATCAATGTAATTGGCAACCGAACACGTCTTTCGATAGAATATGCCGCAACTACAGATATTCTAACTCTCAATCTTTATAACTCTTTACTGATATTCTACTTGTGGTGGTTAATCAAAGCTATTGGAGTAAGAAAAAAGTTATTGTCGACGTCTTAGAAAATTGCAAGTTTTATACTCACAGAGTAAACACAGGAATGGCGGCCATTTTGAATTTCAATGTCGGTAAAAGATAGGTGAGTTTAATTTGTCTAGTGTCAAAAGTGCACGAGAAGTTCTGATATGTAATCTTGACTTGGTATAGAGAATCCTTGAAAGTTAAATTGAGGAAAGTTTGGGCAAAAGTTTAGGTAGACTTTCAATTTCAAGGTGCGTGTCACCTTAGATAGAGAAATTGTTGGAAGCATACTTGACTAAAACAGAGTACACTGTACATGCTAGATCTGGAAGAAGGGCAGTTGAAATTTATATTTTGCTAAAATGTTACTTTCAACAAAGAGTGAAAACATGTATCGGTAGTGAAAGCTGCAATCGTCCAGCGTTGAATATAATTTTAGATATAAGTCGATTTTATATGACATATACAGACTGTGAAACTTCCAGATACAGTTCATTTCAATATAGGGCTATCTGTATATAATACAAAAAATACAATATCGACAAAATCTACTTTGAAAAAGCACGCACTGGTTGGGGTATGACAAATTTATCACTTTCTAAGGAGATCATCAAGTGTTTTAATTTGGTGTTGGATTTATTAAGTTTGATAAAAGCACAAAAATGATCTGCCGGCCATAACTCAACCATATTTATTATAAGGCGCTTTTATTTACTGGTGACGTCAGATTTGCAAACTTTTCACAGGGTGCGCACTACTCACTGACAAGTTCTGGGGGCCCGTTGTAGTTAGCGTGGGAAATTTTCATAAATTTAGATGGTTTTGGGGGTTCGTTGCTAATATAATGGAAATAACAGATTCTGCGCCGACCATTAACGTTTATTTATGGGCGCGGGCTCGAGGAAAGCCAAAATTAACGGGCTCGGTAAGCCGTTAAGTTTTGGTTTTCCTCTCGCCCTTGCCCATAAATAAACGTTAATGGTCAGTGCGTCGCCCGTTATTTCTATATTATATCGTCTGTGAATGATTAGAATTTGGGAGAACAGGATATTGTGGTAATATTGGTTTACTCAACAAATTTAGGCTTGTCTATTTTTCGTGATTTATTGTTGTTGGTTTTTTTTGGGGTTTTTTTCTTTTTTCCAAAACTGAGCTATAGAGCTCATACTAATTTTGATAAATGTAATCAATTAAAAGATCATATTCTGAAAAATTAGTTGCAATCGTGCTAATATAAAAAGTAGTCTGCCGTTTTCGGACGTCTGAGAGAGCACTAGGTTCTGTCCCCTGCCCCACTCTTTGGTAATGCATATCGTCAAGTTTGATGTCAATATCAACAAATTCTTCCATATCTAATGTTTCTAAGGCATGGACAGCTAGAGGAAATTCGGGGCACAGGTGCGTGCAGTGTTGCTTGGATAGTAGATGGAAGGCCCGGGAATCGAAGTGTGAGACCGAAGGCCAAGATTTGCCATTAATGTAAAGAATAGAAGGTATGGCATGTTAAATCGGCGAGAAGTCCAAAACCAAAACAATAAAACATCTGCCCTCACAAAAGTAACATCAGACGGTCGAAAATACAATCAAAAGTTAAATCTTTACTCAAGTAACTGCATTTGACCGATACATACTACATTCTCGCATAACGTTGCCATTCAACCATTGAGATGTGTATTTTCACTCCCGTAATCCTTTGTATAATTGAATAATCTCATCGGCGATCTGGCATCCTGAATGCGAAGAATTGCCGGAGAATGGCCTGAATAGTAACCACAAGCAACTGTGGTATGTCTTTTAATTTATTCAATTCTCAGAATTATTCTCTTGTTGGCTATATTTCGCTTCAGGAATGGAGTTGACTGTACTTCATTAAATGTACATATATAAAATGCCGAGCAATCTTGGGGAATATGTCTATGCCGTTGCCGTGGAGGAATCTATAGCTAGGCACTGACATAGCGTGATGACTATGTCTAAAAGCAAGAAGCAGAATGAAACCTTTGTTCGCTTTCCTCAAATGTTACCATTGGGTTGTACGCTTTCCATTCATTTATAGGCGTGGGTTGGTTTTACCAGTATTGTGCATTACCCTGGTACCGCCCGATACCGTAGGTTAGTTACTGCCCGGCATGGAATGTGTTGGTTATTTATGATAGCTGAATTTATGATAGCTAAATACCGTATCAACAATGGTTGTTTCCAACGACCACCTAGCTGCCCCAAAAACAGATTAGTCACGTGATCGCTGTACTCAAATGTCCAAATAGGCATTTTACCAATATGGCGTTGCACTGGATTTGGTGCACTGGGCTGTTGATATCAGGTGAGATGTATCAGGAACACTGTATCAAATGTTTGGCATTCCAAATAAGCAGGGGCCGCGAGGTAACTCCGACTCAACAACTTCAATCCAAAAGAAATCACAATGCGCTTTTTATATCATTGCTGTAACAAAAATCACTTCAGTACAATAACTATGTAGTGCTCACTACACGGATTCAAGGTATAGCATCGTGTCTTCAGTGCATTTCTGGCGGCACTTGGACAATTTTTTTTGTAATGGATCGATGATAAATTTTATGCTGGGACCGTCAAGAAATAACACCTACGCCTGTAACCCGTGGAGTTTCGTCGTACAGTAAGTTTCGGTATCAGAGGACGCGGAGTCCAATAACTTTGACGCGGAGTACAATAACTTTAGGTGTTATTGGACGCTATTTGACCTTTGACCTCAAAACACCTTTACGTCAACGCGAGGAAAAAGAAGAGAATATTTCACATTTTTACAACAATATATACTTCTTAACATTCAGTACTTCACAAAGCAAATCATGGTCAGTCCAAAACCGGTGAATTTGAGTGAAATTTTCGCTGATCACTGCGTCTCACGTGACTTGACTAGACCACAGTCCCTCATATGCCTCAGAACCATTAGATACGGAAGAATTTACTGATATGAACAGGATGTGCATTACCAAAGAATTGGACAGGGGACAGAACCTATTACCATCTCAGACGTCCGAAAACGGCAGACTACTTTTAATATTAGCACGATTGGAACTAATTTTGCAGAATATGATCTTTTTAAATTTATCAAAATTACTAGGTGCTCTATAGCTCAGTTTTCCAGGGACTGTGACTAGACGCAGCACGTAGTAAGTATAGGATAAAGCCCGAGTACGAGGGCTCTTCTGGTATATAAAGTCCAACCCAACGATAAAATGTCGAGGCCGCAGGCCGAGACATTTTATCGTAGGGTTGGACTTTATATACAAGAAGAGCCCGAGTACGAGGGTTTTATCCGACTTAAAAACTATCGCCCCTAACTGATATATTTTCGTTTTCAATGTGTTTACGTCAACCGTCCCCTTTGTCAATGTAACATGTTTAGGATATGAATTAAAACTTTTATTTGTGAAATAGCCTTCCAATGTAATGGAACATCCTATAAATGCCCTAGGGCACATTATATAAATGCCCTGGGGCACAGCAGATTTTGTGTTGCAGCTGGTTTCCGCTGTGTTACCAAAATTGAATATTAAAACGTACCAGATGTCTACAGAATATGACATGTTCACTTTTGATTGGACAGTACTTTACTACGGCGCTGTCATTCGTTTCTGGAATTTGGTGACCAAGGCTTTATGAGTAGATAAAACACCCTGAATTGAGCACTCTGATTGGTCAATCAACAGTAGATAGTTTTTAAGACGCAGATACAGGCAAACCGCCATTTTGAAATGAGACAGTTTTTGGTCTCCCGGAAGTTGTTAATTGTGCATGCCCGCACATAGTGTATCATTTTTTGTGGCATGCTTTTTAGTCTAATCTGGTGGCTGCCAATATTTCAAAACTTGTAAGAATGGTAATTAAATCCTAGGTTAAAATTCTAGCCACGTTCGGCGGCATCATGAAACTGTGATAATTTTAGCTTTACTTCCAAGTAAAATTGAACAGCCAATGACAGCGTCCCATGATTCAACCAATCAGATTTCGTAATTCGATACATGGCGGTTTCGGCAGGCGGCAGAAGTTGCAACTGAAAAATGACCTCAGGGCAGCACTGCCCTTAGGGCAGTTCAGAGTGGAGGAAACATGTGCACAACCTCCAATGACGTCACTGAGGAACTGTATGTCTGCCCTGAGGGCAGCTCAGACATTGCTGCCCTCAGGGCAGATTGGCAGATAGGATAGGAAATATATGTCTGCCCTTAGGGCAGCTCTAATATATTGCTGCCCTCAGGGCAGATCGGTAGATATACACTATGTAATACTTTAAGGATAGGAAATGTATGTCTGCCCTAAGGGCAGCTCTAATATATTGCTGTCCTCAGGGCAGATTGGCAGATAGGATAGGAAATGTATGTCTGCCCTGAGGGCAGCTCTAATAAATTGCTGCCCTCAGGGCAGATCGGTAGATATACACTATGTAATACTTTAAGGATAGGAAATGTATGTCTGCCCTAAGGGCAGCTCTAATATATTGCTGATAGGTAGATATACACTATGCAAAACTTATTGCTGCTCTAAATCCAGATTGGTAGATTACACTATGCAATACTTTAAGGATAGGATATATAAATATGTCTGCCCTGAGGGCAGCAATATGTCTGAGCTGCCCTCAGGGCAGACATACATTTCCTATCCTGAAAGTATTGCATAGGGTATATCTACCAATCTGCTCTGAGGGCAGCAATATATCTGAGCTGCCCTCAGGGCAGACATACATTTCCTATGCCCACACATCATTGCATAATTGTATATCTATCAATCTGCCCTGAGGGCAGACATACATTTCCTATACTATCTACAATCTGCCCCGAGGGCAGCAATATATCTGAGCTGCCCTCAGGGCAGACACACATTTGCTATGCTCACACATCATTGCATAATTGTATATCTATTAATCTGCCCTGAGGGCAGCAATATATCAGAGCTGCCCTCAGGGCAGACATACATTTCCTATCCCATCTACCAATCTGCCCTGAGGGCAGCAACATATCTGAGCTGTCCTCAGGGCAGACATACATTTCCTATATATCCTATCTGCCAATCTGCCCTGAGGGCAGCAATATATCTGAGCTGCCCTCAGGGCAGATATACAGTTCATCTGAGCTGTCCTCAGGGCAGACATACATTTCCTATATATCCTATCTGCCAATCTGCCCTGAGGGCAGCAATATATCTGAGCTGCCCTCAGGGCAGATATACAGTTCATCACTGACCTCATTGAATGTTGTGCACATGTTTCCTCCACTCTGAGCTGCCCTTGGGGCAGCGCTGCCCTCAGGTCATTTTTCAGTTGCAACTTCTGCCGCCTGCGGTTTCTTACCTGCCTCTCAGTGCTTGTCACTGAGGCGGGACCAGCCAAAGTGAAATTATACTGCTGACGCAAAATTTCTACCACGCGCACTGCGCAGCGCGGGTTGAAATTTCGTTCTGTGCGCTTAGTGGGCAAACGTTTAGGTATACTTACACTTTCAAGGCGCGTGTTACCTTAGATAGAGAAATTGTTGGAAGCATACTTGACTGAAACAGAGTACACTGTACATGCTAGGTCTGGAAGATGGGCAGTTGGGAAATTTCTATTTTGCTAAAATGTTACTGTCAACGAAGAGTCAAAACATATATCGGTAGTGACAACTTCAATCGTCCAGCGTTGAATTTAATTCTAATCTTAAATCAATTTTATTATGTGTACAGACTGTGAAACTTCCAGATACAGTTCGATTCAATATAGGGCTATCTGTATATAATACAAACAATAAATTATCGACAAAATATCTACTTTGAAAAAGCACGCACTGGTTGGGGTATGACAAATTTATCACTTTCGCAAACTTAGCAACTTTTCAGCTAAAACGTAAATTGTAATTGTACAAAGATCATAATCAATCACAAAATAAAATGGAACACTTGTGCAAGTTGTGGACCAGGTTTAGACACCTTTTTTGAAACAATCTCCTGATATGCAGACTTTCACTGAGTGCGCACTACTCACTGACAAGTTCTGGGGCCCCGTTGTCGTTAGCGTTGGAAATGTTTGTAAATTTTGACGGTTTCGGGGGTTCGTTGATAATATAATGGAAATAACAGACTCCGCGCTGACCATTAACGTTTATTTATGAACGCGGGCTCGAGGAAAGTCAAAATTAACGTGCTCGGTAAGCCTCGCCCGTTAACTTTTGGTTTTCCTCTCTTCCTTGCCCATAAATAAACGTTAATGGTCAGCGCGTCGCCCGTTATTTCTATATTATATCGCCTGTGAATGATTGGAACTAATTTAGGAGAACAAGATATTGTAGTAATATTGGTTTAACCAACAAATTTAAGCTTGTCTATTTTTCGTGTTTTGTTGTTGTTTTTCCTAAACTGAGCTATAGAGCACCTAGTAATTTTGATAAATTTAAAAAGATCATATTCTGCAAAATTAGTTCCAATCGTGCTAATATAAAAGTAGTCTGCCGTTTTCGGACGTCTGAGATGGTAATAGGTTCTGTATTCTGTCCAATTCTTTGGTAATGCACATCCTGTTCATATCAGTAAATTCTTCCGTATCTAATGATTATCTGAGGCATAAACAGCAGAAGGAAATTCGGGGCACAGGTGCGTGCAGTGTTGCTTGGATAGTAGATGGAAGACCCGGGAATCGAAGTGTGAGACCGAAGGCCAAACTTTGCCATTTATGTAAAGAATAGAAGGTATGACATGTTAAATCGGCGAGAAGTCCAAAACCAAACAATAAACAACTGCCCTCACAAAAGTAACATCAGACGGTCGAAAATACAATCAAAAGTTAAATCTTTACTCCAGTAACTGCATTTGACCGATACATACCACATTCAGGCGAAAAATCACAGTCGAACAATTCTCGCATAACGTTGCCATTCAACCATTGAGATGTGTATTTTCACTCCCATAATCCTTTGTACTTGAATAATCTCATCGGTGATCTGGCATCCTGGATGCGAAGAATTGCCGGAAAACGGCCTGAATAGTAATCAACAGCAACTGTGGTATGTCTTTTAATTTATTCAATTCTCAGAATTATTCTCTTGTTGGCTATATTTCGCTTCAGGAATGGAGTTGACTTTACTTCATTAAATGTACATATATAAAATGCCAAGCAATTTTGGGGAATATGTCTATGCCGTTGCCGTGGAGGAATCTATAGCTAGACACTGACATAGCGTGATGACTATGTGTTGAAGCAAGAAGCAAAATGAAACCTTTGTTCGCTTTCCTCAAATATTACCAGTGGGTTGTACGCTTTACATTCATGTATAGGCGTGTGTTGGTTTTACCAGTATTGTGCATTACCCTGGTACCGACCGATACGGTAGGTTAGTTACTGCCCGGCCCTGGCATGGAATTTGTTGGTTATTTATGATAGCTAAATACCGTATCAACAATGGTTGTTTTCAACGACCACCTAGCTGCCCAAAGACAGATTAGTCACGTGATCGTTGTACTCAAATGTCCAAATAGGCATTTTACCAATATGGCGTTGCACTGGATTTGGTGCACTGGGCTGTTGATATCAGGTGAGATGTATCAGGAACACTGTGTCAAATGTTTGGCATTCCAAATAAGCAGGGGCCGCGAGGTAACTCCGACTCAACAACTTCAATCCAAAAGAAATCACAATGCGCTTTTTATATCATTGCTGTAACAAAAATTACTTCAGTGCAATAACTATGTAGTGCTTACTACACGAATTCAAGATATAGCATCATGTCTTCAGTGCATTTCTGGCGGCACTTGGACAATTTTTTTTGTAATGGATCGATGATAAATTTTATGCTGGGACCGTGAAGAAATAACCATTATTTGAATCGTTGTCTGATATGAGTAAAACCTGTCGTCAGTTTCATATTAAAGATTCGAATTCGGTCAGTTTAATCTTCAACAAACCATGGATTCTTAATGAGAACATATAAGCTTATTGGTGATACAATGGTAGGCTCGGTCGTGTTCCTGGTTCGGGAAAATTTTATTGTAAATTCTAATGGCTTTGCTCGCCTACTTCTCACGTCATACTTACTACACAATTTTTGTATCTTTAATTGCTTATACATTTCTTACGGATTTTACAAGTTTCGTTATTGAGGTGTAGAAGTAAACGATTTGATTTCCAAGGTAATTCCTTGATGCCCACCATTTGCCTTTACATGCAATATGCTATGATATGATATCACGTGTTCTATTAGCACTCATGTTGATACGATTCACGAAAAGGTGATAATGGGTAACAATGTCCAAGCATTTTCAAAAATTGATAATACATTATATGATATCACATATATATCGCACACTTGTGTATAACTTCGAGATTCCCATTGCTGTTGTTTGGTCACAAAATTTCTGAGATAATCACACACAAAATACGTTTTCCTATAATGCATCACATTCGTTTCTTAAGGTATAGAACGCACCTCGGGGACAGACATTCGGACTCTCAAACTTTTACAATTCTCTTCTGATATACCACATGTGGGGGTTCATTTTAAAGCTCTTGGTGAAAGAAAACTTTTCACCGGCTTAGTTTTTCGAAATTCGAAAATTTTTATTTTTCTCCATAGAGTTAACACAGGGATGGCGGCCATTTTGAATTTCCAATATCGGTAAATCTTAGGTAATTTGTTTCTCTGGTACCAAAATTTGCACGGTGACCCCCTATTTTTATTCTTGATTTTGAAAGAGAATGATTGAAAGATTCCTTGAGGAAAGTTAGAGCAAAAGTTAAGTCTTTCACTTTTGAGGTACATATTACCTTAAGATCAAGCACGTCACGATGAAAGCTGTTCATATACACATGTCAATTCGTCTATAACGTTTTTTCTGGACAAATACTTCCAGTGCCAAGATTATAGTATGGTACTACAGCCATCGACAGTGAAAAATTTTGTAGTGAAAGTAATGAACTGTACTTTTTACTGTGTATTTGATGTTAGCTCGCTCTTTTTTTCAGTTCTACATATACATGTGGACGGTTTAACTGTTAGAACAGAGCCACTACACTCGGGCCATGTCCTATCATCTACAATACTCAAATGTAACCATGATGTTCCAGAACTGAACAATAGAAGAGTGGTCAAAGCGTGGACAATGATATCTGACCAGACTGGCAAAGAAGAGTTGGTATTTTTAGCGAATGATCTAGAGGACGGGACGGGATTCGGCCGTTATCGAGATCGTGTGAATATCGTTGGATCAAAAGCTGATTTGAACATCTCTAGACTCGAAGTTGCTGACACGGGTGACTACAAATGTGAAATTGATTACTACGTAGAAGGTTTGTCCGGTGAAGGGAAGACAAGACTCAAAGTTTACGGTACGTTTTATGTTCACAAAGATTTGTAGGTTAAACTCAGCTTCAAAGTTACTCATGCATTTTGTGTTTGTCACTCTTTTACGCAATGAAATTAATAAAAATTGACACATGTACGATGTATATATGCTCAAATTGAAAAGTCATATACTCGATTTGAAGGCAATTGCGGTGTAAGGCAGTTTGGCAATTAAAGTGTCACCGGAATATAAGGTGAAATGAGCGAAGTATTATTATATTAAAATTGATACTTAGACATTATAAAGCACACCCAGCGACGGTATACCACGAGATTTTGACCAGTTCACGACTTATATGCACGAGCGATAGCGAGTGCATATATGAAGTGAATTTGCCAAAATTGACTAGTATACCTTCGCTGGGTGTGATTTATTGCGATTATATCATAAAAGTATATTGAAATTCAATTAGGCCACAAAATTGGTGACCAATAACTGACACACAAACAAATTTCCTTACAATGATTAACATGCTCATAACTGTGAAATACATAAGTGGGCCACAAAATGGGTGACCAATTAACAGTCTAACAAAGAATTCACCTACATAGGTAACTCATTTAATCTTGCCCCAATCTTGTGGGGCCCAAACACAAATCCATACATGGTAAAATGTGGTGGAAAGGGGAGGAGGAGGGCGTTGTTAAAGTTCAGATGAGGTCCAGCTGCCGAAATGGCAGTCACTGGAGGACCGTCTCAGGGCAAAAGAGGATAGGACAAGCCTACTCGATGACCTCTTGAACCCGCCACAGGTGGCGCTGTATGAACGTTTGCAGGAGATAAAATTCCTTTCTTTTGTAACTTCTTCTACCTGAGATAGGCGTTGTTACAAAGGAAGTATGTATCTTCCATGCATTAGCAAGCACCTACAAACTCTTCACTCCAACTTCTCGAATTTTTGGCCTCCACCTGCCAAACGTATGAGAGCTTTTCAATAGTAGAAGTCAATCTGTCCGTCCGAAGACAACGCTGGTAGAGATCACAAAGAAGTCTGAGTTTAAAGTAATAACTTGAAAATTTAATTTGTCGAATATTTGGGTGCATTATTGCAGAGGAGATGCCCTGCATAACTAGAAAATGTTTGAATGTTATGGGGGTTTTCATAAATTTGACAACTTTAATGTGATGATGGAGTAATAATATTTATGCTGATATAAATGTTTTCTTATTCATATTCCTGATACTTACGTCATAATTGGTTAGTGTGTCACATAGAGAACAAGTTTTGTGAGTAAGCTTAAAGCAATAACTTCACGGTTTGCTCAAATGCTCCTGAAATTTGTGTAGGCAATTTTAAAGACAAAGTTCCTAATCTTTTTATCAAAACATCGAAGTAATGTGAGTCGTGCGCAAGGTACAAATATGGTTTTGGCATACAGTGAGATAATAGGGCCACGGGCGATTACACATAAGGGTATACAGAACTGTTCGTGCGAACAACAAGAATAGCATGTTAAAATCTACCGTGATTCGGTTTGATTGAAAACCATGCAGAGCATGTGTGGGTTTTTCTTAGTCGGATAACGTATTGTTATGACTACAGCCGTATCTTATAAATTTTAGTATCTTGAACAATATCAATTTCTGCTTGAGAATGTTTTTTTCATTATTGAATAATCATTTGAACTATTGGAAGAAAAAGAGGGGTCCAAATTTCACCAGTATTGTGCCGGAACAGGATTTGATATTTAACAGAAATAAGAAAAGAAGTCTGCATGTCAGCAGAGAAACTTTTTCGACTACATACGCCAGTTGCTGATTGCTGGGTTTTCCAAATGACAACACTGAAGTGTTTTTGCATGCACAAATCATAATTTTCATTTGCTATTTTCCCTGACTCTGTTGCCTTCTAGCGATGTTAAATATTTACTAAAATAATATTTGTATAATGACACTTTCAGAGTGAAATTAATTGCGAAGACGCAAACAGAACGGAAGAAGTTTTTGCACAATGACGTCAATACAAATCAGAGAGAATTGCTGGAAATTCCACTCGCTGCAACGCAGTGCATCAATCATTATCATAAAGGTGACAATCAATTCAAAGTATACATTTAGGCGATGATATACTGGAATCAGGAGTACTGCCAATGAAGGAAGACTGCAGACGATGTCCCGCTAAAAGGTCAGCAGGCGCGATGTCTTCATAGCAGTTGAAAGTATCGAACCTTGAAATTTTTTTGATGGTTTCCATCAAGGCTAACAGTAAACCATAACACAGGCAAATCAAATTTTACAGAAATACAGTGGTGAAAAGATGCTCTTACTACTTAGTCATTTCTCTATGCTTATTCTATAAATGTCTCACTAGAAATTGTATTCCACATTTCAGTAGAAAGATATCTGTCAATATGTTTATTTCCAGTTTTTAAACATCCTAGCAATTCGACGAAGAGATCAAAAATTACTTTTTAACTTGCATAAAGAAATTATCTGATTCATTGAAAAAGCCTAGGAAAGGTACTTCTCAATATCTGACATTAAATAACTGTGTTCTGTTATGTTCCGTTTGCGATTCGAAATAAAGTTTCTCGCCGTTCTTCAAAATTCATGTCGAAGTGCCTCTGCTAAATTTGTTTACATGCCTCGTGTATGTGTTATGTCTGATGTTACCATTGACAAGCGAATTGCAGTCCGTATTAAAACTTTTTTGTCAACAGAACACCGTATACTGTACACAATGGGTCACATTTTGCGGGAGTAATTTATTACCGAGGTCCTGTAACTTCCCGTTTAAGAAAATACTGCAAAGAATGCAAGGGGACATTTACGCAGTGCATTACCCGACGCGAAGCACAGGGCGGTTCTCTGTACCCATGTCCGAGTGCATCCTTTTGCGATATTTTCGTAATAACCTACAGTTACGCTATCACAAAATCTTGTGTTTTCTATTAGTCATTGCGGCTGGGCGCAAGTTGTGCGAAAGTTGCAAGTCTTGCGCCTCTTTTTTTCAATACAAAGAAATTGTGTGAAGTGGTATTGCGAAGTAGATGAGTGTTAATTACTCGCAGAGAAACTGGAGTCTTGGTCGTTAAAAAATCCCAAATCTTGCGAATGTTTGGTCTTTTCGTGAGGATTGAATGAATGACATTACATTACATGCTGCGACAGCTAAACAGGCGCAACTTGCGAGAGTCTTATGAGCTACGTGGCTCAATCGCGCTGTATACATACAATGTTGAACAGCGCCCTCTGCCTTATAGTCACCGATATCGACAATTTCGCACTTGACTACGGTCAGTCGAGACTTGACGGGTTCCAAAATTTGCAGTTTCAATGTAGTGACTGATGCATATTCAAAAAAGTACTGTACCGTACAACCATATCTATCAGTCCTAGATTTGATAATTCAAAATAGTCGCCAAGCTTCGTCCACTGCGATGCATATATCGTAACATTTCTGTCCGGGAGCTATTGTGAGAGTTACAGGCAACAAGCGTGTTCGATGTCTATAGTTCATTGACAAGTGACCAGGCCTTGCATGTAATGACTGTTCAACCTGCACCATAAACCGTGGACGTTTTTTATCCATGCATGCAGAGCTGGCAGTGGGGCTCAGAAATTCGTTGAATTTCATTGAGGTACGTTTCTACTAGAGCTATTTGCGAGCTATTTGTCCCGATGTTTTCCCAGAAAGTGAAATTTCAATTCTTGAGACAATTTTATACAAGTACGTAAAAGTGAGTAAAATTATTCGAGTTTTGATGGAGATTTAAATAGAGGTGTGTGGCTACGAAAATAGAATGCTGACCCAATAATTTTCATTCAAGATATATAAATTTCAAAACTGCAGCTACCATGTGTGAAATTTAAGTGCTTGGAAGTATGATTGAACAAAGTATTTTGTTGTCAAAATCGGAAATTTCAATATAAACTGTGAGCGAAATGATATAAAGTGTGATCATTCAGATTTTCATGATAACATTTCCATGGAAACGTTTCAAAAGTTTGACATTTTTGGACATGACGAAAATTTTTATGGTCATTAGAGAACTGTACATAGATTAGGTAAGGTCAAATTACGTGGAAAATTATATAATTATCGTTTTCTCGATGTAAAAATTGAATGCATTTCAACTCCCTCCATTCCCAAAACTAATCTCGTAACGTGGAGTTTTTTCCTTTTATTTCAATGTATTTCAACATCTGTTTATGCTCTTTGCATGAGAGAGAGAGAGAGAGAGAGAGAGAGGAGAGAGAAGAGAGAGAGAGAGAGAGAGAAAGGAGGAATCACATGTAATCTAAGACTTCACAAATGACTTTAGCTTTTTGGCAAAACTAATATTCAAACTTTGAAAAACTTTCACCAGGTAAAATGCTTGATATACAACAATATACTACTGATTCTGTACATTTGTCAGCTACACGTTAGTATGCAAATAAAATGCACAGGTACAGTTTACACTGTCTCCAACAACATGCTTTATGTATACTCTTGTCCATCATAGATATCAACGCATTGACATGTTCCATGTACAAAGATATACGTTACGTTACCACTAATGTGATGCTTCATGATTACACTGACCGTATATCAAGCATTTTACCCTGTGTTTAACTGAGTACTGACTGTTTGGTGCCTGTAATAAAAACATTTGACAGTACCAACGTGATTTTTCAAATTCAATGTCATTATCATCAGCTGTGAATCGGAATCGACTGTTACTGAGTTGCTCATTCTAGTTTGTGATGAGAAGAGAAGACTTTCAAAATGTTGAGAGAAATTCCGTGCAATTCCACATTCAAAGCCAAGCTCACAAAATAATTCTTTTATTAGTCCTTTTAGGAAATAACGGAAATTTCACAATCATTTCACATGAGGAAGTAACGTGAAAAAATCATGTGAATAACGTAAACGCTATAGGATTGATGAGCAATGAAATCATATACGACGTTGTATTTCTCATATCTCACTGAAAAAGCGTTCCTCAGTTGCGCTGGCGGTATACAAAGTAAGCTTATTTGACGGCGCTTTAGTGACCGTATAGACCGAAAATGTTAATGCAAAGTAAAGCCAGCCTAGTGAACCCTTAAAAAGTATCACATATTCGATGAGGGCCAAAGCGTGAAGCCCTTTGACACAAAATTTAGAGCTTCATTGTCAATAAAACTAGTGAGGTAGAGTTCTCAGAAAAGTAGACTAAGTCTTGTGAGATTGTAAAAGAAGTTCTGTGATTGATAAGGAGACTTTCATTTTAGAACATAACACATCTGTTACACAGATGATGAGTGACAGCACTTCTAACTTTGACTTTACACAGCGATTTAGCAGTTTCACTGGATTACTATTGATTTTGCCAGTTTTAGACTATTCTTGACGGAAGTAGCAGGGTACCCTTACCTATTCCGTACACTGTGTACTCACCTGACTCAATTTAATTTGAGTCCAGATGGCCTTTTACTACATTGTAAATATTCTTGGGAATAGAACCTAGTGCTTTTTTATCTTATATCATTTGGATTATTAGATTTCATTTTATGACCATCAAATTCGTATGTAAGGTAAAATAATCAGTATATCAGCATGTAATAAATTATGTGCGATGTTACATCTCCGCTCTATTTTGTAATTAACAGTATTTTGAAAACTTGCTTCTCGTAAGTGTCGAGGGGAGGAATTTTTAATAAATCTTCGCAGCACAAATTGACATAGCTGAAGTTGAGCAGTGACCTTGTGTAGGCCTATACTGTGTTTGGTTGTTGGAACGGCCAAACTTTCCCCGAGATGCGCGCCATCTCTGATCTTCTCTAAAATATTCTTTTAACCTCGTTCGCAATGGTGACAAAAGTGGAAGCGACACTTGGCGCGTTCGTTCGTTCGTATATGCATAGAGAAAAATAGAACGTTTCAGCGACGGAAAATTTGCAGGGTACAAGGCCACGACCGATTGTTACTGCGAACACAGTATTCTGTGCTTAGCGATGGATAGATCTCACGGTATGCATACCATGTTTGTCTCCAAGTCTCAAATGTAGTACTTTATCTCACGTTCAAAATGTTAGGTTTATTGTCTCTGACAATAATACTGTACCATTTGACGTGGGGAAGAATACGCGTGAAGAGGAGAAAGCGGCATTCATTTCGAGAGCCTCCAAGTGAAAATAAGAGTCGGTGAGTGTCATCACAAAAAACATGACGACTGCATGAACGTGAACGTCTCAAAACTTTTAAGTGCCCGAGAAATTTATAAAATTTGATTTAAGCTATCAATTTATTCAGAAATGATTACAAATATGAACTTTCTTACTTAAGTGTTAGACAGAGAGTTCGGGAAGAGAGCGAACAACACCATGAGTCAGGAGAGAATAACCCTTCACAAGCCGGCGTCGATGAATCTCAGGTAAGGTGAAGGAAATTAAAGGTAAATTACTTGTTTCGAACATTTCTTGTTTGCGTTCCTGGCTTTGGAAGGAAGGAAAAAGCTGCGGTCATTTTAAATAAATTAATTTATTGTGTTAATGAACTAAGATTAGAAGTAGTCGGGATTCAGATGATTAAGGAAATAGTCGGAATGTTTTACTGTCATTTTTGAACGGTGGCAACATGACTAGTGTTATATCATCATTTGTGGGTTTTGCACTCTTACGTTTTCAACACTTCTTCAACGAAACACTTGACAATGATGTTTTTGTTACATTATTGTGGTACAATTCATACAAAATACTGTAATGCTTTAGTTTGTTAACACCAACATAAAACAATGACCATTTACTGTTTTGCGTTTTGCCTGCATCTCATCCATTTCTTTATTTTACGCTGTGTTGAAACAGTTTTTACTTCATTTCTTGGTTGTTGAAGCGCTTGATACATTGCTATTGCAATGGTGGATGTACATGTACCTGTTACAGTTTTATTTCTTTCGCGTTCGGTCTAATAACAATACTTACAATACGTTAAAACTCATAGGTAACATAGGTTACAAACGCAAGCGTACAATAATACCAGACTGTTTTTGGCCGTGTGGTTTCTGCCAAACGTTTAATTGTGTACACCTATCATAATTGAATTCGTAAAATGATGACTTTATCGCTTCAGTTCAAGGCTTCGAAAGACAAATATCTGATATGGTAATCTGATATGTTTCATGATCCCAGTGTGTATTGCAAAATTTTGTACAGCTATACCTTAGTATTGTCAACGCACATTTTATCATTTTCAGAGGAATGGCGATGGTGTGCAGGTTCTACCGGCCCAGGTTGAAGTTCAACCTTGCCCGAGTCCTTCATCGTCGACGACTGATCGTGGTGGTACTGCGTCACCTAGCCCGACTCTAGATTCCATGGAAACGACAGACTCTTCATCGACTTCAAAAGAAAATACTGTTCACCAAGATGCAAAGGTGAAGAAAAGAGAATTTACGTAGTAAAGAATCAAATCCATGTTGACAAAACAACCAACATCAGAAGAAAACGCGTACAATTCTTGTAAAGATTTGACAAAACTCACAGATACACAAAATATTAATTTATTGTTGAAATGATGAGATATTGGTTACCAAGTTTTGCTTTTCGTCACAATAATCTAGATCTATAATGCTAGCTCTCCGTGGGACCGATATTTATCAATAATTGATACGAACAAATGCCATTGCACTGTTTCCTTTTTAAATCCTCTGAAACCCTAACTTACGATTCCTTTAAAATATCTTATATCTTAATGTCCATCGTTTGGATATTCATGTGTGAAATTCACAGTCTTCATACAATTAACGAAATTTGCTTAGAATTAAAGTATTCATACTGTGCTACATGATATCCTCTAACAGTAAAGTTTATCATTAGAATTTACCCTACTCTGATGAGTTCAATCAAATAAAGCTTAAACGTTGATATTTCCATCATATTTTATAAGCTGATTTTGCGGATACAAGGACAAACTCTTTACTACCTTATTTCATTAACAATAACCACTATTGTTTCGGAAATATTGAAGCATCTTTTTCGCATAAATACATTTGTAATTTAAATTCACAAATAACCGTAATGGTGATCTTCGGCAAAAATTGTTTTCAACTTTCAGGAAACCGATTCTAATGGTGCGCCAACAACATACCAGGCGACTAGCCTGATTTCTGAATCAGATTCTAGCGTTCCTTCGAAATGAATGCCCGTACACAAAAGCACAGCATAGCAAACATAGTCTAATAAGTACAGAATCATTATAACAGTCGTATATACATCTTATTATTTTCAGAAGAATTCTAATGATGACTCTCAGGCATGTTCAGCGCAGGGTGTTGTACAACCTTGTCCAGCAACGTCAGTGACGAACGATTGTTGTGGCTCTGCACCATCTGTCCTGGTTAATAACTGCACGGAAAAGACCAACTCTACCTCGATTGATTTGGTTCGCCAAGATACCAAGGTGAGTGATAGAAATCTGAAAGTAGCACAGAATCAACCCTCATTACATAAGTCAGCAACTTTAGGAGATAGCGTCATATCAATTTTCAACATTATTTACATTTTCTCGCAAAGACTGGCCTTACGTCAAAATGGGACTCAAGTCAGCGTACCTTCGAAAGTTGAAATGGTTCACCCACAAACAAACGCAGAGTATTGTAAACAGAGAGTACCGAGTAAAGAATTATTACAATTATTGTTATTATTAAAAGTGTCATCAATCCATCTTATTATTTTCAGAAGAATTCTGATGACGACTCTCAGATGTGTTCAGCGCAGGGTGCTGTAGGCCTACAACATTGTCCAGCAACGTCAACTTCTGTGACTGATTGTTCTGGCGCTGTATCACCTGTTCCAGTTGATGACTGCACGGCAAAGGACGATTCTACCTTAGTTCTGAAAGTTGATTTGGTTCGCCAAGATACCAAGGTGAGTGATAGAAAGGTGAAAGTAGCACAGAATCAACCCTCATTACATAAGTCAGCAACTTTAGGAGATAGCGACAATATCAATTTTCAACATTATTTACATTTTATCGCAAAGACAGGCCTTACGTCAAAATGGGACTCAAGTCAGCGTACCTTCGAAAGCTGAAATGGTTAACCCACAAACAAACGCACAGTATAGTAAACTGAATGTATTATAAGTGTCATGAATACATCTTATTATTTTCAGAAGAATTCTGATGATGTATCTCAGGTGCATTCAGCTCAAGGCGTTGTACATCCTTGTCCGGCAAGACCCTCTTCGGTGAGAACTGATTGTTGTGGCGCTTTGTCACCTGGCCCGGCTAATGAATGCACGGTAAAGACCGACCATATCTTGGTTTCGAAAGTTGATTTGGTTCGACAAGATTCCAAGGTGAGTGATAGAAATACGGATGTAGAACAGAATCAACCCTCGTTAAATAAACAAGCAACCTTAGTAGATAGTGAAATGTCAATTATGAACATTATTTACATTTTCTCACAAGGACTGGCCTAATTTTAAAATGGGACTCAAGCGTACCTTCGAAAGTAGAAATGGTTCGCCAACAAACAAACGCAAAGTGCAGTAAATAGAATGTACCGAGTAAAGAATCATTACAATTATTATTACTAAAACTTTCATCGATACATCTTATTATTTTTAGAAAAATTGTGATGATGAATCTAAGGTGAGCTCAGCGCATGTTGATGTGCTACCTTGTCCGGCAATTTCTTCGTCTGTGAGAACTGATTGTTGTGGCGCTGCATCACCTGCCCTGGTTAATGACTGCACGGAAAAGACCGATTCTACCTTGTTTCAGAAAATTGCTTTGGTTAGACAAGATACCAAGGTGAGTGATAGAAAGGCGAATGTTGCACAGAATCAACCCTCGTTGAAAAAGCTAGCAACCTTATTAACAATGTCAATTATCAACATTATTTACTTTTTCTCCCAAGGATGGAACAGATGAAATCATGCTCGTAGAGTTCCGTAATGTAATCTTTTCCGTCTTTGCTCAGTACTATCAGTTATCAATTATCTTTGGTATGAGAATATCATGTCATTCAGTCAGTCTGTTTTCTTTATATGCACTATTTCATATTGAACATCGCCCTAAAACTGAAATATGATTATCTATCAGTTTGCATAGCAAAGAACAAATTTATGAATCCCACGGATTGGTCATATTTCAGATAAATAAAGGTCTTCAGTTTGTGGGTTTTTTTGCTATTGAATGTAGAATTTGTGTTCATAAATATAACAGAAAATTTTCTTTCGTCCCTATTTTATGACATTTTGTTAGAACGGGAATCAATTTTCAGAACGGAGCATTACCTCCTAGTGGGGAATTTTGTAAGAACAGATAATTTTTGTCGGAACGGAGAAGTTTTGTCAGAACGGAGGATTATCTCCTAGTAGAGACATTTTTGTCGAACGGCGAAATTTTTATCAGAATCGAGAATTATCATTTTCGTTGACGGTAGAAAAAAAAGTGTGCCAAGTAAAGAATCATTATTGTTATTAAAAGTGTCGTTAATACATCTTATTATTTTCAGAAGAATTCTGATAATGACTCTAAGGTGCCATCAGCGCAGGTTGATGTACAACCTTGTCCGGCAATTTCCTCGTCTGTGAGGACTGATTGTCGTGCCGCTGCATCACCTGACCCGGCTAATGACTGCACGGCGAAGACCAACTCTACCTTGGTTGATTTGGTTCACCAAGATACCAAGGTGAGTGATAGAAAGGCAATGTAGTATAGTGTCAACCCTCGTTGAAAAAGCCTGCAACCTCAAGAGAAAGTGATCATTTCAATTTTCAACAACTGTTTTACATTTATGAATTATTTACTTTGTGTCTTAAGGATGGAAAAGAAGAAATCATGCTCCATTAGAATTTCATACTGTGCTTTTTCCCGCCTTTGCTTAGTACTGTCAGTTATCAATTATCTTTG
This sequence comes from Ptychodera flava, assembly GCF_041260155.1. Taxonomy (NCBI): domain Eukaryota; kingdom Metazoa; phylum Hemichordata; class Enteropneusta; family Ptychoderidae; genus Ptychodera; species Ptychodera flava. Next base: position 8,757,672 of record NC_091932.1, on the reverse strand, counting down.
GTATGAGAGTATCATTTCATTCTGATTTCTTTTTATTCCTGATTTCATGCTGCATATCGCCTTCAAACTGATACATGATTTCAAGTATAATCAGTTTGCATAGCAAGGCTTTTACTCGTACAGAATAATTTTTAATCCAACGGATTAGGGAGATTTAATCTGATGAAAATATATCCAGTGCAATGCTTTGCCATTGAATGTAGAATTTGTGTGCGTAAATATTCCTAGGCAGATAAGTCTAATTAAGGTACTTTTTCAATTGACTTTATACACTCTCCTTCTATCAGCAGATAGAGGAATCTTGCTTTTTTTTAATTTGAATGACAATATCTTTAATTAGAAACAGTTACAATATAATATACAGAATATACTTGGATTTTCCTTCAAAATCTTGTCAACCTTAATATTTGAGGATTGTTTTGGAAAATCGAACATAAGGTTCATCGATTAGATATTTATGTGTGAATATATATGGTGAATAATATTTCCAGTACTGTAGTAAAGATGAATATTCAGTTTGATTAATGAATCACCTTTTTCCTATTATGCCGTCTTTACGTAAAATGCTGGCTCAAGTTTTGTTTTTGTTTTGTTTGGGTTTTATTTTGCTTTTGGGGTTGAAGTTCATTGTAGTAGCCGATTGTATCATGGATACAGTGGAATCTGTATGTGTCGTTTCTATTAAAATAGTTACTATTGTTTCCGATATATCTATCCATGTTTTCGCATAGCTACATAATATATTTACTTATGTTTGCAGTGATTTCCGAGGCTGTGTATCATCGGATATCGATTCATTAACTCCCCCTACATTTGTCATAATTTCAAAATCGGACTCTACCCTACTAACCAAAGTTGGAATGGTTCGCCAACAAACATAAAAAGGACGAGACAGAAAACTGAATGTATTTTGTACAAAAAAATTGTTAAGCCACCTTTAATACCAATATTTTGTAGCATACACCTCAAATAGGTTAAAGCTGTTAATTCTCCCTCCGCAAATCTAAGGGCTGATTTACAAAATTACCACTTCCTCAAAACTTCTATATTTGTACTATATAGTTAACTTTGTACTACTGTATAGGCAAAATGCAACGCTTCCTCCACACCACTTGTTACTCACGTCAGTTGCATAACAAACCTGTGTTACTTGAGGACAAGTTCTTTAATCCAAGTGACATTGCTAGATTTTGAATATAAGATAAGATATTAGTATACACCTGTCATAATGTAAAGAATAATTCATAATTAGTTAGTCATAAAGTCAGAGGGCAAAACGACAAAATCTGCTGAAATACTCCAGCGATATCTTTTGATCATATTTTTCTGATATACCCATCACTGTCATTAATAAATGTTATTAGGTTCAGAGGAATGATAGTGATGGTATTCAGGTAAATTCGACCAAGCCTGATGTACAGTCCCTTCAAGCAACTTCCTCATCCTCGACGATTGGTTGTGGTGGCGCTGTGTTGCCGGTCTTGGCAAAGAAGAACTGTACCTGGTCCTCCACTGGTGATATTATTCACCGAGATACAAAGGTATGAGACAGAAAAGATAGGGTACCAAGTACAGAATAAAAATGTACCTGTCATAATTTCAGTGTGTTTTGAAATATTCACTTTAGTCACAAGTCCTTCAAGTTGAAACTATGAAATGTCCAGAGATACAAGGACAATATGGTTTGCGTTTAGTGCTTAGGTATATGGAGCATATACTTTCTTCATATAGGGGCATTTATGATTTCCATAAATGTATGTTATCATTTTCAGGGGAATGCTGATAATATTCTTACAGTGAAGGTCGACGTTCAACCTCGTCTAGCAACCTCTTTGTCGTTGACGACGGATTGTGGTGGCGCTGTCCTGGATAATGACGTCATGGCGGTGGCCTGTACATTGGCATGCAAAGGTGACACGGTTTTCAAAGATAAAATGGTAAGTAATACAAAGGCCAATGTACGCAGTACAAGTACTTCATACGTGTTGAAAAAGACGACAGCACTGGTCAAACGCGACCGATACATTTTTTCTGTAGTAACTGTTGTAAACAATACAATTGTGGGAACGGAATACACGGCATGAATCTCCTACTAATGCAGCTGCTGGATCCCATACTTAGTATTAGTTTGCAGAGGTTTAACAGACTTATGGTTGCCTTTGAATGTTAAAACCATTGTGCATAGATTTGCCTCAGTAGCAAAGTCTAATGAGGGCACTTGCCTTAAAAATTGACAAAAGTTTGTATATGTATTGAGACATTACCTTCTCTAATGAGCCACTTACAGATTTTGCTTTGCCGAAATCTTCTGAACCTCAATATTCAGTATTCTAAGAACATGTATAATATCTTAAGTTTCATCAACTCTCCCGACACCTGCCGTAACTTTCAAATTAGACTCTATCATACCTTCAAAAGTTGAAATGGTTCGTCAACGAACAAAGGTGCTGAAGAGAAAGGCAAGTGTGCCTTAAACACAGGCATTATCGTTAAGTAACTTTCAATATCCAGTATTTTGTCGTGTACACCTCCAACAACGTAATTTAATTTAATTCAATTCAATTCAATTACTTTATTATCCACAATAAATGTAGAAATTTGCCTTCAGGCTCATCATATACAAATTAAAATAGTACAACTAGCAAGAGCATTCTATAAAAAGGGACGCTATTACACATTGAAATGCTTAAAAACACACACATGGTAGCGACATAGATTCAAAAATTGAAACACAGACGGAAACAACAAAGGACCAACTGGAGGTTTAAAACAACTACATCGAGTTTGAGTTTAAAATTGAAACTGCTGATGGAAGAAATGACTTTTTGAAGAGGTTTTTCTTTGCACGAGGAACCCGAAAACGTCTCCCTGACGGGAGCTTCTGGAAGTAACCATGAAGAGGGTGATCAGAATCATTGACAATGTTCTGCGCTTTGCTTTTCACTGCCAGCTGGTAAAGGTTTACAAGGGAATTTGGACGACAGCCAATAATTTTTTCTGCCATCCTCACAATACGAGAAAGCTTACTTCTGTTTCTGACAGTCAAATTACCATACCACAAAATGATATTATAGGTTTAAAACACTCTCAATGAGGGATATATGCTCAATGATAGCATATTATATTACCATGCCCTGCCCGTCGCATTTGATTGGTCGAGCTAAACCACGTGGACTGACCACAAATACACAGTAATGGTTTGTTTACATGCCCGTGAATATGAATAATAAGATTAACAACTCAAAGTATCGTAACTTTACAGCTCAAACGTAAATCATAATCAATCACAAATAAAATGGAGCACTTGTAGGTCAAGTTGAGATACTTTTTTCTGAAAACATCTCCGGATTTGCCAATTTTTTATAGCACGCGTGACAGTGCGTCGCGTATTGCTCAGTATCCGGGGCCCAGTTGTCGTTCGCTCCGGAAATTTTCGCAAATTTTGACGGTTTTCTTGGGTTCGCTGATAATATAATGGAAATAACAGACTCCGCTCTGACCATTAACGTTTATTTGTGGGCGCGGGCTCGAGGAAAGCCATATAAACGGGCTCGGCAAGCCTCGCCCGTTAATTTTTGGCTTTCCTCTCGCCTTGCCCACAAATAAACGTTAATGGTCAGCGCGTCGCCTGTTATTTCCATATTAGAAACATTAGGATAGTTATCGCGTTATAGGTGCAGACGATAAAGTAACGGTATACAGAAACAATATATTGTTTCACTTTGGTCTGCTTTTATACGCAATTTTTTTGAGGAGACATATGTAAATTTCTCACTGTCAAAAATATATGTTCTTACTTTCAGAGGAATGCCGATATGGATAATCGCGTACTTTCTGCAAAGCCTGGCGAACCACCTTGCCCGGCATCTTCATCTTTGTCGACAACTGATTATTCTGGCAATGCGTCACCAGTTGTGGCGACTGATTTTACGGCAAAGATTAACTCTACCCTGGCTTCCGGAATAGATAGGGATTGCCAAGTGTCAAAGGTTAGAGATGGTAAACCTAATATAGATGGCACAGATGCCAAACACCCGTGGGAAAAGCCACGGACCAAGGTCGATCGTTAAAAAAATTGAATGTTGAACAATTGAACAGCTATTGCAAATTACAACTTTTGTCGGGAGGTTTTGCTGTTGAGTATGAAGCTTTAATTTTTCGAAACTTTTTTATAGATTTGCAAATGTTTAATGCGTCGTATTGTTTATATATATATATATATATATAGAGAGAGAGAGAGAGAGAGAGAGAGAGAGAGAGAGAGAGAGAGAGAGAGAGAGAGAATAGGTTGTAAGTGTCCGATGTATTTTGAGCGTTACCCATTTTCTTTCTGATAAATGATATTATGTTCAGAGGGAAGGCAACGACGATATTCAGGTACGTTCGGCCAACCCTGATGTTCAACCCGTGACTAGTGATTGTGGTTGCGCCTCATCGCCCGTCTTGGCCATTGACAATACGGCAAGGAAGGACTGTGCCTGGACTAACATTATTGATGTATTTCGCCAAGATCCAAAGGTGCGGAACATAAAGTTTTATCTACCCAGTAAAGAATCAAAATCTACCTCTGATTTCAATACCTTTTCATGTATTGACTTTCCTTAACCCTTTATTAGTCAAAAACTTCAGATTGTTACTGAACCCAAGTGCAAAATCATGAAATCTCCTGTAATTCAGTAATCTGGTTTTCTTCTGGTGCCTAGGTGTACAGACTCACTTTTTTCAGATACACGTGTTTATGATTGTCATAAATAGCTGTTTTTATTTTTAGGGGTTCGCTGATAAAGTTCGTTCAGCGTTTGTCGACGTGAAGCCTCGTCCAGCAACTTGCTTGTTGTTGACGGAGGACTGTAGTAGCCCCGCGTCATCTGTCCCGGGTACTGGCTTTCCGGCAAAAACAACCCGTACCTTGGCTTTCAAAGGAGATGTGGTTCAACAAGTCGGAAAGGTGAGAGATGGAAAACATAAAATAGTTAGCACAAATACTCAATAACTGACTGTGGTGGCGCTGTGGCGCCGTCTTGGCTACTTGCTGAACGGCAAAGAAGGACAGAACATAGGCTTTCGTTGGTGATTTGATTCGCTGAAATACAAATGGGCGGAAAAGGTTCAATATACCAAGAACAGAATCAAAATATACCTGTTATTCCGATATTTTTTGAAGTATCGGTTTCTCATAAGCTGAGATTAGTCAAACATATTGGATAGATATCAAGTCGTAGTGCAAAACCTTGAAATCGACAGTAATATAGAGAAAATCTGGTTTGCGTCTTATTTGCCAACGTGTAGAGCCACATTTTTTTAGAGTCATGTTTTTGTGATTGTCATTTATGGTGTTGTCTTATTTTCAGGGTTTTGCTGATGAAGTTATTCCGGCGAAGAAGGACGTTAAGCTTAGTCCAGCAACTTGCTTGTCGGTGATGGCTTGTAATGGCCCTACGTCACGTGACGCGGTCTCTGCCTTCCAAACAAACACAAACTGTAACTTGGCTTCCAAAAGTAATATGGTTCACCAAGTCGGAAAGGTGAGAGATAGAAATCCTAATATAGAAAGCACAGATACGCCATTAACTGTTTAAAAGTCACCACCATGGTCTATTGTGACCAAATTTGAATATTCAACTATTGTGTCAAATGTAAATATATAATTTACTTTTATCTGGAGGATGGCTGTAGGGTTTTAAACTCTATGTTTTCGATGCTGCCTTCTATATAGGTCTGCAAACGTTTCGTACTTTTTATCGATTCTCGTTGCTTGTCCATATCTTTTTATTGTACAATTGCATACTGTTTTCTTAGTCCCATAATAAAACTCTTGTTTCTGGAGGACACAGTTTTCATTTCAAATGATATAGCTAGTTTTTGAATGTAAGAGTACGCATTTGCTATAACATTTAAGATAATTCACAAAAGGTCGTCATAATTATGTGAAAGGAGGAAACAGCAAAATCTGCAGTAATACAGCAACATTATATTTTGTTCCTAGTGCCTGCGTGTATTGTTACATTGTTTTTCCGACATACCTATTTATCACTGTGATAAATCGTGTTTTTATGTTCAGAGGAAAGGTAACGACGATAATCAGGTGAGTGCGGCCAAACCCGGTGTACAACCCTGTCGAACAGCCAAGTCCTTGACTACTGATTATGGTGGCGCTGCGTCGCCCTTGGCTACTGACTTTTGGGCAAAGGAGGACTGTACATTGGCTGCTACTGGTGATATACATCCCCGAGATGCAAAGGTGCGAGACAGAAAGCTTGGTTTACCAAGTACAGAATCAAAATCTACTTTTAATTTTAATATGTTTTGAAATATCAACTTTCATAAGCTGATATAATTAACAAAGTTTGGATTATCACGTCCTCGGGCAAACCACGAACTTTGCCAGTAATACAGAGATAATCTCGTTTGCTTCAAGTGCCTATGTGCACAGTCGCACTTATTAAGATACGATATATGATTTCCATACATATATTTTCTTATCAGGGTAATGCTGATGAAGTTCTGTCAGCGATGGTCCACGTTCAACCTCGTCCGGCAACCTTCTTGTCGACGTTGACGGAGGATTGTAGTGGCCCTGCATCACCTGTCCCAGTTACTGACCTCCCGTCAAAAACAAAATCATCCTTGGCTTCCAAAGGTGACACGGTTTTTAAAGATACAAAGGCGAGTACAAATCAATACCCAATATCTGTTAAAAAAGCCACCAAGCTCGGCGAAACTTGTAGTAAACTGTTGTAAACGACAAGGTCATGAGAACGGAACGTATTGGCATGAATTCTCCAGATTTCAGTCTTGTACTCACATTAGTTTGTTTTCGTTTATTAATTTTATCAATGATCATCGATAGGATTACTACGGTTGATAAGAAACTCTCTTGATTACAGTCAGTGGCAAAGCTTACGTTCCTTGGGGACAAATATTTGATGTTCTGGGTATGGCTTGTTTTAGACGATAAGAGAAATGCAGAGGTGTCGCTGACTTTGTTTTCCTTTGAATGTAACAACATGCATAAATTTGTCTTAGCAGATAAGCTTTATGAAGTCACTGCTAGCTGAATTACTGTACAATTACTTTGTCACTGTTGTTCAATTTGACGGCGAGTATAGCATACTAGCAGGGTACGTTTACCCGTTCCAGACACTGGTACCACCAATAAACCAGTGTTTCGAGATTACACCATTGATTTTGTCATGTTTTTTATTGTTTCCTTGACCTGTTGATTTACTTGCCTTGAATTATAAGAATTGCTTGAATTGATTTGATGTCATTTTTACGACCAAAAACATATCTTTTGTCCAGAGGAATGTTGATGCTGATATTGACATAACTAAGACGAAGTTTGACTTAAAACCTTGTCTAGCACCTTCCGCTTTATTGTTGTCAACGACAGACTGTGATTGTGCTTTTTCAACTATCCCAACATCTGACGAAATAGAAATAACGGATTTACCGTACCTATGCAACTGAAAATGTTTCGCCAAAAACACAGGTGCTTGAAAGAAAGCCAGCATATAAGTACAAAATCATTTTCATTATTCTACCTAGCATTGCAATACGTTTTGTAGTACTAGAGTGCATCTTTAACAGCATAAAACATATTCACAAGGTGGGATTTATCCTGTCAACGGGGAAGACAAGCAAAAATGTGCAGTAATACACGAAAAACATGTTTTGGTTTTGGTGCCTGAGCGTATCGCCACATGTTTTCAGATAATAGACGTATCAATAACGGTATGGTATGATGTTATCGTTTTCAGAGAGACAATGCCGATGATATTCAGGTATTTGCGCCACAGATTGAAGTAGAAGCTTGCTTGACAACGTCCTTGCCACCGTTGACGACAGAGAGTCATGGCGCTGCGTCATTGCATATCGTCGGTACCGATGTTATAGCAAAGTCCGATGTAACTTTGGAACCCAAAATTGGTATGGTTCGCCAGGACACAAAGGTGAGGGATAGAAAGCCGGACATACTAAAGACAATAAAAGTTAGCGATGTATCGGATCTACTGTCTAAAGATACACTCAGTACTGAATACAGTTTGATGAAAAAAGCGACCGGGCTTGGGATGACGAATACTTGAAATTTTGACAACTAATAGCGTTGGTGGCAGTTTCAGGTTTGTTACTAAATATAGTCGAACGCGCGCGACATTGGATACTATACTGCTTGAAAGTCCGACAAATTTTATTGATGCGTGCGTGGCTGTTGTTATAAATTTTAGCTGTGTAGTCTGAGCAATAAATTAGTGTCAATTGTAAGACTGGCAGGTTTTATTTTTATCGCTAATACGGAAAATGCGGACAAGTATTTATTTTTGCATATAAATGAGAGAAAAATGACGTCATATGTGATCAGTGCTTTTCAGATATATAAAATGTTTACGTTAGGACGTTATTTAAGGTACCGATCTATAATTTGCAGTGCTGAACTCTCTTATACTTTGTCTTTCCCAGTGCTATTACTTGTCAATCATTTGTGGTAAGAAAACCACCTTTAGTGTTGGATTTATTTTTCATTTATTTTTTTGTTTGTTTGTTTAATATCGAAAATTTGTTGGCATCGAAAGGGCAGTGTTCCAACAGGACCAGTAATTTCAGATATATTGCATATTTTAGATGATAAGAGTACAGTTGGGGCTGTGGTTGTCTGTTTGTTTGCCGTTTAATCTGAAAATCATTTGCATAAATTTGCCTCAGCAAATAAGCCCGATGGAAAAAATTGCCTTCGCTATTATATACCACTTATAGCAACATGTCCTAGAAAAGATACTGTATTGTATTTTCTTTTCTAAAATTTCTAAGCCTGGGATTTTTTATTGTTTGAAAATCTTAAATTGTGTGAATGTGATGAATAGTATTCATACTCTGAATAATTTTTCCCAAAGTAAAACTTATCATTAACTTTATCACTTTGATAACTTTTTTCAGATGAATTGTGATGACGTTAAACCTTGTTTAACAACTTCCTCGTTATCAAGTGAGGGCGCTGCGGCACTTGTCCCGAATACCGACTTCATGGCAGAGACGGACTCTACCTTGACTTTAAAGGTAAAGTTGATATAGATCACAATGACACAAAAGTGAGGACAATTTGTTTACTTTCTTACTTCAATTGCAATAATCACAGTTGTTTCCGATTAAGCTATCTATGTTTACATGACCACATTTCTTTAAATTTGCAGCATGATCGAAATGATGGGCAAGTGTCTACTCCTTCGTTTGATGAAACGATTGATTTACTCAGCCTGTCCTCCAATGCTGGCGACACTTATGATGGTTCAGTAAATTCGCGGGAAAATGATGGTATTTGTAATTCACGTGAACAGTACGATACTCAGGCCCTCATTGAGGCGGCAGCAAAAATCAAATTGCCACCGCAGACACCAAGGCGACGGAAAACAACAGGAACTGGTAACTTAGTAACAATAGGAACTGGAAGACCAACACCACGTCTTGACGGAAATGCCAAAAGGCTCTTTGATTCACCAACTGTCGGTACCTCAGCTCCAATCGGTCAGTGTATACAAGATGTCAACGGTAGAACCTTTGAAGATATTAACAAGCCGACTTCGCTTCACAAAGCTGTCGAAGTCATCGATGATACAACCTGTTCCAACACGATGAGCAAAGACGATGCAATTCAAACAATTTCAAGTGACAACAATCAGATACACACCGTCTCTAACACAAGCGGCCACCCCCGTCGAAAAAGACGATTCAGCTTATCTTCAATAAAGAAGAGGTTTATATCAACTTTTTCGGGGTCGAAGAAAGAGGATGAGATCCCTTTGTTAGAAGACTATGACTGAAGATGTTAGAAATATATTCATATGTATTTCCGGTCATCGATCGTGCACTTTATGAAATAAAAATATCGTTAAACACACTTTTTCGTCTCATGTCTCATGACTGTTTCCCCTTAACCAGTTCCGGTGCAATACACAAATGTGGAACTTTTACGATTACAAATCAAAATTATCATATGAACGATGCTTTAAGTCTTCATTACCGATCATTGGTGTTACTCCACGTGGATAAATCACATACAACTCTTCATAATCTGACATTAAATCGTTTTGATATGACTATCTATACTGATAGAATACTCATGTCCTCAGCATCAAAATTGGAGTCAAGAGAGTAAAATGTCGTTGGAAGCAAACCTCTTTGCATTATTAGCGTAAAACTGGATTTGACGTTGCGGTAATAAATAGAACTCGCAGAATGGGTTGGAGACTAAAATTTGTGTTGGTCTTCTGAAACTAGTTCTCCACTGGAAAATCATCTCAATAGAGAGGTTATCAGTTTTATCGAAAATGTCACGTTGTGCCTCTTCTGAGAGTTTCTTCAAACGAACCATGTAGTACATATTCATAAGAGATAGGAGATCATCAGACCAGTAATCGAACAGTCAACTGTTATTTAATCATTGTGACACGTTAGATTCCGTAAAGTCTCTTCCATCCATAACATTTCACATAGACGAAATACCGATTGTTCTATTTGAGGAGATTGAACCAATGACATACTATTTCTGTTTTTAACAATTCTTTCACAATGTTACTGATCATTTCCAACTTATGCGGCCTCAGTCTTCTCGACTGCTTGTACCCAGCGAAAAGTTTGAGCTTGCAAGGAAAGGCACAATGCCAAATGCGTCTTTCGGCTGTTTACTGTCCACAGTCCAGAAACGTTAAGCTTTATACCATGGGACATCTGTATGTCCATGCTTTGTAAGGATCATTTGCAAGGATGCTACAAAGAATGTTAATGCTATGAACAATTTATCAGAGTAAGATTATATTTTATTCAGTGAAAAAGAACGTGAAAATATAAAGTCGACTGGAACTGCGTACAAGTATTGTGCCAATTAGACAAAAACATATCCTCCATAGTATCTGTAAATTTTTCTTTTGTCGAATATGTAAATAACTACTATTACAATAAGGAATATATTTTTATCAAATATGTATGTTTGCTTACTTCCCTTCAAGAATATGGGAAATCTTCGAAAATTAAAACATTTACCCTCAACATACTAAGGTAGTCGTTACGTCAGAATACAATGTTACAGTGACAAACTCATCCATCGATATCGCTTCCTCTTCAGCTTCTTACTCGGATTTCGGACTACTCATTTTGTTGTTGACGCTTTGCAATGCTGCGGTGTGATTTAATGACTTTGATTACAATGAACGAGTAATTCTGAAAATTTTGAAAGAAATATTGTGATCAATGTGGAAATATTTAACCGCTTTTCAATACAGCATCTTTGTCACTACGGTAAAACCCTTTAAAGTAAGCGAAGAAATGAGTCAGCTACATAGTACAATTTCCATCAAGATAAAATAACTTATTAGAATTCATAGTTCGTGAATTCATAGCGGGGCATTTTATCAGTATGCAGAGTAATAAAAAAATACTAGCAGTCTGAGTCAACTGTTAAACTAATACAGAAATTCTCTATAAATAAAAGTTTCTTTTCATGAAGTTCAAAACGATGGCTTTCGTTTTTACCGTGTCGAACTTGTTTTTGTGGATCATTGATTGAATCGCCGATTGCCATGAATAACGTCTATAAGTAGCGTTTAGTGGAATGACTCATACGCATCTCAATACAGGAAGTTTTAAACTTTTGTTCAAAAAATCTACAAGAAAACTTTAAATCACTTTTTTTTGGGTATCGAGAATAAAATTAAGGGTTCAAAGTTCAGGTTTTTGGATTAGAGGTCATGAATTTACCGATATTTAAACCACAGTGACTGCGAATTTTATGCATGATTTTCATGACTTTTCTTTCAAACCAAAGTTGTTCGTGTGAATGTGCCAACTAAAGGATGTGTATGGAAGTATCACTGCTTGCTAATTTGGACCATGCCTATACGTTGTAATAGACTGAAAAATAAGCGGGTGCCGCACTTATAAAATGGCGCCCACGGAAAAGTACAAAAAATGCAGTATTTCCTATAATATACAATTACACATCTTGATCATAAAAGAAACAAGCACGATGCCATTTATATGAATGCCCAACACAGGACGGCCAACATTCCATTGTTGTAATCTTTATTTTATCGTGACATGATTAGTTTTTGAAAATAGCTGGAAATCTAGAATGATAGTAAGACTTGCTGAATGTGAAAGTGTGAATTATCTAGGTGTTACATTGTCATCTCTTAATACCAATGTACATATTTTGAATAGAATTAATGCATGCAGAAAGGCATTTTATGGTTTTCAAGGTGCCGGCTTCCATAATGGTAATAGTAAATATGATATGCTTGCCTATGTATGGAATGCTGCCATTAGGCCAGTTTTGACGTACGGTATTAACTGTGTACATGTTTCCAAATCTTCTCTGGGTGAGGTAAAAAAGACTCAAGCTAAGTTGCTCAAAGCTGGTTTTGGTATTCACAAATTCTGTAGAAGCACTCAGTTCCTGAAAGCGCCCAATGTTATGACTGTTGAAAAATCATTAGAGATAAATTCTCTTGAACTACTGAAATCAATCTTCGCTGACAATTCACGTGCTCGTTGTTTTCATTTGCATCTTTTGAACATGAATTTTTGTGGTAATCTGAACGGTCACATGGATTTACTCTCACGTGTTAATAAGATTTGTGCAAAACATAATGTTTCTTTCATTCGATACATCTTTGATAAACATTATTCAAATTCTGTATTAAAGGTATGAAGACTTTTCCTACACCGGATGGATTAACCGGACAGTATACGTCATCTTTTATTGACAAGAGGTGTACATAATAGGCACATTCTTAACATGTTGCTGATGCCGTTTTAGCTCTGTTCTGCGTTGTTTTGTTGTATTGTATCTTGTTATTTTTGGTATATTATGTATTTTTTCTCTTCTTTTTGAAGGCTAAATAAATAAATAATAATAAATAATAATAATAATAATGATGTCAAAACTTTTGAAATCACATACCAGTTTTTACACTTATGACAGTGTTATACACTTTTAGTGTGTGATGGGTCTTATTCAAAGAAAACTCTTGGAAAACTCAGGATATTTCTAGATTCGTTTTATTACACATTCGTAGCTATTAAGGCTTTAAATAGAAATGGCAACACATACCCCGTCGTCATTCTATTTGGAAAATAAAATTTTCGATTTTTTTACAAAAATGAGACCATTGACTCCGCAGGCTACAAAATAGGTCCAAATATCGTCATGGCAGTAGACCATTAAAAAGTATTGTAAAAAAATTATTGATTCCTGTCCCTAAAGTATATTTCTACCTCAAATGATGTGTGCATTTTTGGTGAGTTTGTTGAGTAAGCTATCACGTGAACATTAGAAACAACACTGATTGGTACAAGACGGAGTTATTCACAGCCATAGGACATTCAAATACAGATTTTGTATCATTTGATGTTCGACCATAATTGAAATGGAGTAACAGATACATCATGATTTAGTAATCGAATTATGAACAGTGTGTATCTTCTTCATGCAAATGTTCTAAAAATAAAATGCTGATGACTGTACAACTGCTCAACAGAGAGAATCCGCAGCTGGTCTGTGGCAACTATAATAGAGAGCGCCCTCAGGTGACGGATTACCAGTCCAGCTGTTTTCTACACAGTGACTTACAAAGTTGCTAAAACTTATATCAAGCCATTCATCGTGATTTTCCGAAGACGTGTTGTATTTCAAATGCAAACTTTAGATTGTTCCTTTGATGTAGCAAACGCAAGCACACGACCTGATTGCAGTACGCATAAACATATTTCAAACACTGAGTAGCCGGGGTTTTAGCGATAAAATTACATATTTCTACCATATACCGTGTTTGAGGAAGTTGAAATCATGATTTCTTGGCAGGATTTAACACTTTCAGACTCTTGGAATGGGAGTGCTAGATCAAAGTCATGCGTTTCATTGCCAAGCTCGTTTAAATTATCAATAATAATAGGTGGAATCAATTTGAATGTCATTGCACTCAGCTGATCGCACTAAGTGGTGACGACACCGCTGAATGCAAATTGAAATAAACAACGTCACCAAATGACACGTAAGAGCATCAGGTCAGATAAGCCTTCGAGACACAAGTTGTTCATCGGCTGTCAACTGTCACTTTTCATCACATGCATGCATGCATGCATGCATGTATGTATGTATGTATGTTATGTATGTATGTATGTATGTATGTATGTATGTATGTATGTATGTATGTATGTATGTATGTATGTATGTATGTATGTTCGTATGTATGTATGCATGCATGTATGTATGTGTGTATGTGTGTATGTGTGTGTGTGTGTGTGTGTGTGTGTGTGTGTGTGTGTGTGTTATGCATCATAAGATGGAAACACAGAATGCACAGACATATCCAAGCTGTGTAATTCGAAGTTATGTCTAATCATAGAGTAACAGCAAAAAAGAAAACAAGGACATATTCACCTGACCCGATGATGTCAAGCATGAAAGTTGGTTCAATCACTGCAGGCATTGTTCACTTTTTGTTCATACAAACAAAATCGCATTGATGATGCATCAATTAGTTAATAGCTTCTTTAGCGAGTGGTGTAACTTGATATCATGAGGTAAATTTAAAGTAGTCTATGTGTAATTTTTTCACAACGACATGAACACCTGCAAACATTCAAGGAGTCTAAAAGCGCTGAAAACGAAGAAAAGGAGCCCATAGCATTTACGCATCAATTTGTTGAAAAAATAATATGATCGATGTAGACCACATTATAGTCATTTTGTTAGAAAATCACCTGACTTTTGACGAAGCATAAGCTATTCAGTTCTTGTGAACTATGCGTTTTCGAACGGCAGATACTATTACAGCCATGGACAATGGTGTTCAAACAACTTCGTTTACATTTCACAGAACCCAGTGGAAGTGGCGTTGTAGACAGACAAGACAGAAACGGAACACGTGATAAAATACCGGGTAGGTAATCTGATCTATTGCTTATCCATCGATAAAAACTAGTTAGATATCCGAGTGTAAGTTCAGTTTTGACTATGGTCGTTTTAAAATATGGATATATTGACTGAATATCACATCTAATTTTCCTTTTCATCTTTTACTGCATACTGTCAGATGTTGTGAACCGTTGTCAAAGGAGTCTGCAGGAAACTTATCAATGTTGGTCCCATATTAAACCGTTTCCCTGGTGGGACGGAACAGACAGGTTGAAGCTTGAAGATGTATACACCGAACTTGAACTACAGACAAAGATGGAAAGAAAACACAGATTGCTAAAGCTGACATGTTTTCTCCAAGAGACGACTGTGGCACTCCAAGACGAATACTAATTGAGGGAGATCCAGGTATGGAAAAACAACATTCTGTAAAAAGTTGGCCTTCGATTGGGCAAGTAAAGAATCAGGTTATTTGAACCGTTTCAAGCTTCTCTTTTTTCTTGAATTAAGAGATCTTTATGACTATCACAGGATAAATCCTGATAAGCAATGCCTCATAGATGTCATTTCTGATTTACTTCTTGATTTTTGTGATAATAAGAGTCATTTGTGGAATTATATTCAACAGAATCAATCAGAGATTTGCATTGTATTTGATGGTCTTGACGAGGTCCAAGCTGAAGATCTTGCAGATTATTTTAAGGAAGTTATTAAAGAAAAATTTAAAATGCTGAAGAATAGTGTTGTCATTGTGACGTCCCGGAAAATAAGAGACAAGATCAGTAAACAACACTATGACACTCAACTGTGTATCAAAGGTTTTGATGCTGTCACTTTCAAAGAGTTTGTAAAGAAACACTTTAAAGCCACTCATACGAGTGAATTAAATGGCGAAGGTTTCTTTGGCGAACTTAAAGATTTGGCCCACGAACACATCTTAGGCGATCTCTCAAAAAGTCCGCTGATGGCGTTAATGTTGTGTGATATAGCAATACAGAATGAAACACTTCCCGAAACAGTAACAAAACTGTATACTTGCATAGTAGACATTGTTGTGAATCGGTATATAGATAAAGGAAACTTCCGTGAAGAAGAAACAGCAATAGTGAAAACAGATCTCATAAGAAGCCTCTGTGAAATTGCTCATGAATGCCCCTACGGAATTGAGGAAAAAAGACGTTTCGGATGACAAGCATGTCTTAAAAGTGGGTTTTTTAACAAAAGCAAGTAGACCTCTGTCATCAGGAAGCCCTAGATATAAATTTGTACATAAGACATTTGAAGAATATTTCGTTGCCCGACATTTGAGTAATGATCCTGATAGCGAGACTTACGGATGGATGGAAATGATGGACAACATCTTCTTTTCTGGCTATGTTCCCTTAACCTTCATGAAGCGTTTGGCAGGTAGTTTAGGAAACAATGTGGCAAACTGTTTAGAGATATAAGATATGGTCAAATGTTCAGGCTCAACGGTTTTGAAAGGACCACATGTGTTAAAGACCGAGAATCATATCACCGTGACGTGATTTATGATATAATGCTTGACTTAATAATAGAAAGCTGTTCAGACAGCAAAGAATCAATTGAGGCATGCGCTGCCATGATGCCCAGAACATTGAAATTAAATCTCGATACTATTTCGAAGTACAACCGACATAAGAAAGTCGTCAAAGAAGTGATAAGCCGTTGTATTACTTTTCCTGATTCAGGTGATACATTAATATTTCAGATGATGGATATAAACGAAAAGACCAGAGAAACGTTCAAAAGCCTGAGTACGTGGCTGGCGGCTCATGATTCCAAAATAAAGCAAGCATTGTATGTTGATTACATGTGTTTTGAGAGTGAGTTTGACTGGCTGTCATCGAACTTGCATCATATTCGAGAATTGCAAGTTTTGATATACCTGATGACTTTAGTGACATTGTTTCTAAAGTGCGCACTCTGCATACACATAAATTGCTCGATGTAGTTGTTCTACGATCTGAAGAAGGCTACACTGATACCTTCGAAGTATTTGTAAGAAAAAGAGATAATGATTCAACAAATGACTCATCTGATGGAATCCATGTCAGTCTTAAGTATCGGCATATGGACAAACAAAGTTGCATCCAAATGGCCGCCTCTTTAAAATCAATGAAATCGATCACTTTCGATGAAATAGAATTGGACTAAAATTGAAGGAATTTTCTAATTTACGGTGTGATACTTTTGATATTGTAGAATGCGTACAATCTGTTAATGCTAAACTAATGTTAATAAGTTGGATCATGACCTCTTGGAATAGAGATTATAGAGAGCTTCAATTAATTGATATTACATCTTCACTGAAACCGTTACATCCTTCAACTGAAAAGTCAACAAGGGACGGAAATTGAAACTCTCCATGAAAGTGTATCACCACTTCGTATTTAGTTTCCCCAAACTCATAGACTTACTCTCATCTATGAAAAACACTGCTCTTGACAGGTTTGAATTGATTTGTATAAGCATAGACTCACCAAACATGACGTGTAAAATGATTGAGGACGTGCTAGATTGCTTGACAAAGTTTCAAGCTCGTCAAGTTTGCTTAACTTCCCCTTTATTCCCAATCGGTTTTGATTCCATAGGAGCCGTTTGCACGACAATTCAGAGAAACAGCAAATCGCCATCGATAGATGTCACATTCAGTGACATGGATTTCCAGTATAAATATGAATGTTTCGACTATATCGCCTCGCAGATTAGTTTTCAATTTGGGAAACACACCCTTCGTTTTACTACGAGTTGGGGTTTTGATGTTGATGACTTAACACAAGCGGTATCTGATCTTGCCATTTCGAGAGTAGCGATTGAGACTCATCATAAAGTTCATCAGATAGAACATGGATTGAATTGCCCCGTGATGCGTATGTCAATGAGCATGCCGAGTATGGACGGTCAGTTAATTGATAAAGTTTCCGACATACAAGGAAAATTGATTGGCCACTTCTATCGGACTTTGGACTTATATACCAAAATCATTGGTTTTGGTCGATTCGCCGAGTTTTATGTATACACTATACATGCACGACAGTATTGTCGGTATGTGGATCAGTTTGAGATAATTGAGCTCATAGGTGACAAAATAGCATCTAATACATCATTTGTTCAAAGAATAAAACTTTCAAGACGCGAAATGTGTGTGATTGGCAAATGTCAAAACCCTACCACTCAAGCTAACGATGAGTTGATGTTATCTTGTCAGTTTAACGATCGTGGTGTTTCCTCCATCGTCGACGACAATTACGATCGTAAATATTCAACCGATGAGTATTTAGATTCTTTCACTGAAGAAAAGATATCGTATCCCCCGTTGGATAAAAGATACTCAGATTTATGCCGCGCGTGTGAGAACAACCCACAAACACAATGTTTGTGTTTAACATTTTCAGAGAAGGATTCCGCCGAGAAATCACTCACTGAGCAAATTGTAAATATAACGCATGGATTACGCTATCTTCGTGAACTAGATATTGTGAACGGTGATTTTACATCACGGACAGACGACGATGAATTATGGTTAGAACTACTAAAGAATAGGTCACTATCAGACATCACTTTCTACAAATGTAATCTTCACAATAGAATCAATACCCTGACATGTGCAATACGTGAGGTAGACAAGGGCAGACAGGGTAAACTTCAAGTGACTCTGTGTGATTCAGTGGACATCGGCAATGTTACGAAAGTTAGAGATAAACTGTGTGAAAGCCACTTTAAAGTTTCCACTGCAGACAATATCTGCCTTAAAGGAGCCAATATCTCAGTAAACATAGAAAACGTGAATATTTAGTGTTTGCATGAAATATGATAAGTTGGTTTTTGAAGAGACGTGCTTAAAACAAAATTTCCCAATATAAGAATACCATTAGCACAGTACAAAGATCGTTGAAGTTTTCCCAATACTGTTATGAGAAGGTAAAATATTCTACGCTACAGCGCTATGTTGGCGGAACATAACATCTGTGCGGTCTATATCCATAAAATTAAAGCATCAAAGATAATATTTACATTCTGACTTTTTGTAAGTTCTAATAAAATATTCATTACCTCTGGTGTGTTCTGTTAGTTTTCAATTATATGGATACTACTGTACAAAACAATCAGTGAAAGGTGGTGGTAATTTAGAAACTTTCTAAGTTTAGCATATTAATAGTCACAAACTTGTACAGTTTTTTCTACTATATGATATTCATCCTTCGCAGTAATATGAATGGTAAATTGTATACAGTGTGTTTATGAAATATGACATTATAGCATTGCAATCAATGTTACTTTCAGTCATTTCATCGAATTATGACATTGTCAGACTTTGTAAATTCAATCATGTCAGCATCGTATTTTATCTTCTGTAATTTTAATGTGATGTATGTATGTTTTTGGAAGCCCCTAAACGTTTTACTGATGCTCAATAGTCATAAATGAAGTATTAGCATAAATTACGCTTGTGAAGTTCGACTTTCCTCTAAAAACTGCAATTTTAGGCCATTATACTCTGATAAGTATATGAGGTCGCAATTTTAAAGTTATGCAGCATTGATTGTATTGTATTGTATTATATTGTAATTTACTAGATATACATTGTATTGTATATGAATTAATATTAATAGTCAATATTGATAGATTTTTAGAAATGCTACATGGTTTGAATTGTATTAAAGGGAATGTTTTTTATCATTTTTACCTTTGAACAAATTAACCAACACAACTTTCAAAAGAGAACAAAAGGTTAACATCAAATTAAACAGCAAGATTTCTGCCTTTAAAACACATGTCTGTGGATGTATTTGTGGTTATTTAGATTATGACAGAGGTATTGCAGGTATTTTGTTAATGTATATGCGTAAATACTGCTCTTCATCAAGTTCTCTTGTGACGAATTGAAGGATTTGTATTCCTCAAAAACATTACATTGTAACTTTCTCAAAATGTTACTTTTCACAGCCATTTGTCATTTTAAGAAAAAATGTTTTAATAGTCACCTTTTAATCGTAAAATGGAGAATTTGAATACTTCTCTGTCTAGATTTTAAATCTACTAATGAGATCTCCAACAGACATATTTGTTTATGGACGTTTAAGATGAAGCTTTGGATCAGACTCATTACATTAATCCATTTTCGTAGAAACATTGTGTTTCAAAAGAGAATGTCTGATTGAGCGGTCCGACTTACGATTGCGCATTGTAAAATGACGAATTGTTTTTATAAAATGCTGGACGTCCCTTTTCGTAACAAATGTATGACACGTTTATGCCATGATATCAGTGTATATAGGCTATTCTTTAGTCTGCTGGATTTCAGAGGGGCGTTATACCCGATGAACATATGTCTATGATGAAGAAATTAAAATATGTAATCTTTTGCTCTAATTGTGTTATTTTTTGTGTGAACGTCATATTTTTAGAACTGCTGTAGTAATAGCTTTAAAATGTATTGATAGCTTCCTTAGAGTGAGATTATTTTGACAATTATTATGACCATTACCCAGTTTCTGACATCATACAGATGATTGGCCCTTTTAAACTTAACAAGTCAGTTTCCATGAACCCATCATGATCATCAATTTTGTCGGAAAATCAGAACAATAGCACAGAATCGTGACAATATTTATTTACAACACCGAGAAATTGCAAAATTTCAAAAAATGATCAAAGGTGCTCAATATTTGGAAGATGTTCATGGATTAGAAAACACAATTAAGTTGGCCTGCAGCTATCCGTGGTGGTGTTGACCTTTGATGACCCGCATAGCGACGCGACGCACGCTACCCGCAAACAGATTACACAGCTTTCATTCACGGTAATAGTCCGTGGGCTAGAGGGGGTCTACGTGCACCCCCCCCCCACAGGATAACAAACCTGTATTTTTCAGAACCCTTGGGATCCCTAGAATACGAAATGGAATTTTAACAGGAAAAATATAGGGACGCAATAGCTGTTATGGTCATGTTTTGAAGGGTACCGCAAAATCACGATTTTCCAAGCCAAATGCATTTTCGTCAAATCTGTCTTCTTGTAAGTCATGTGCTGAGCTCATTTTTTAACATAACCTCACTTGTTTGGTATCATTAGAAAGGGAATTTATTCCTCTTTAAGATGACATATTGCACTATGCAATATCTTCTACAGTTTTTGTCAAATATAACCAAAACTTACCCCTTACCCCAAAATTTAACATTGCAAATTACAGTAAAACTCAAATTCTACCAATTTTTTAGCTGGGCATAATAAAATATGCATTGCTTTGTCTGAAATCTGTTTTATTTGATACAGGGACATGTCAGAAATATGAAATAGACTTTCAACAGAAAAAATATTGGGAATCTACAGCTGTAACAGTCATATTTTGAAGGGTACCGCAAAATAACAGTGTTGCAGATTTGCATGCATTTTTGTTAAAACTGTCTTCTTATAAGTTATCTGCTGAGCTTGTTTTTGAATATAACCTGGCTTGTTAGGTATCATTAGAAAGATAATTTACTAATCTTTAGAATGACATATTGTAACATGCAATATCTTCTATAGTTTTCATGATATGTAACCAAAACTTACCCCATACCCCAAAGTTTACATTGAAAATTTCAGTCATAGCTAAAACCAAATTCTACCATTTTTTTAGCTTGACACAAAAAATATGGCCGTTTATGCTATGAAATCTATATTATTTGGTACAGAGACATGTCAGAAATATGAAATAGACTTTTAACAGAAAAAATATTGGGAATCTACAGCTGTAACAGTCATATTTTGAAGGGTACCGCAAAGTAACAGTGTTGCAGATTTGCATGCATTTTTGTTTAATTTGTCTTCCTATAAGTTATCTGCTGAGCTTGTTTTTGAATATAACCTGGCTTGTTAGGTATCATTAGAAAGATAATTTACTAATGTTTAGAATGACATATTGTAACATGCAATATCTTGTGTAGTTTTCATGATATATAACCAAAACTTACCCCATACCCCAAAGTTTACATTGAAAATTTCAGTCATAGCTAAAACCAAATTCTACCATTTTTTTAGCTTGACACAAAATATGGCCGTTTTTGCTATGAAATCTATTTTTTTTGGTACAGAGACATGTCAAAAATATGAAATAGACTTTTAACAGAAAAAATATTGGGAATCTACAGCTGTAACAGTCATATTTTGAAGGGTACCGCAAAGTAACAGTGTTGCAGATTTGCATGCATTTTGCTTAATTTGTCGTCTTATAAGTTATCTGCTGAGCTTGTTTTTGAATATAACCTGGCTTGTTAGGTATCATTAGAAAGATAATTTACTAATCTTTGAAATGACATATTGTAACATGCAATATCGTGTGTAGTTTTCATGATATATAACCAAAACTTACCCCATACCCCAAAGTTTACATTGAAAATTTCAGTCATAGCTAAAACCAAATTCTACCATTTTTTTAGCTTGACACACAAAAAATATGGCCGTTTTTGCTATTAAATCTGTTTTATTTGGTACAGAGATATATCAGAAACATGAAATAGACTTTTAACAGAAAAAATATTGGGAATCTACAGCTGTAACAGTCATATTTTGAAGGGTACCGCAAAATACAGTGTTGCAGATTTGCATGCATTTTTGTTTAATTTGTCTTCCTATAAGTTATCTGCTGAGCTTGTTTTTGAATATAACCTGGCTTGTTAGGTATCATTAGAAAGATAATTTACTAATGTTTAGAATGACATATTGTAACATGCAATATCGTGTGTAGTTTTCATGATATATAACCAAAACTTACCCCATACCCCAAAGTTTACATTGAAAATTTCAGTCATAGCTAAAACCAAATTCTACCATTTTTTACCTAGACATATAACATCTGGCCATTTTTGCTATTAAATATATTTTATTTGGTACAGAAATATGTCAGAAATATGAAATAGACTTTTAACAGAAAGAATATTGGTATTCTATGGCTGTAACAGGCATATTCTGTGGAGTACTGCAAAATCACAGCAGTGCAGACTAATATGTGCTTTTGTTAACTTTGTCCCATTTTAGGTCATCTGCTGCGCTTATTTTATTACATAACCATGTTTATTTGGTATCATTAAAAAGCTAATTTACTACTGTTCTAAATGACATATTGTTATATGCCATGTCTGATATAGTTTTCATGGAATATGACGAAAACTTACCCCATACCACAAAGTTTATATCGAAAATTACTTTCGTAGCTATCGTCAAATTCTACCAATTTTCTAGCTAGACATAACAAATAAGGCAATGCTTTATATGAAATCTTTTTATTTGGTACTGAGGAATGTCAGAAATATGAAATAGACTTTTAACAGAAAATACATTGGGACTCTACAGCTGTAACAGTCATATTTTGAAGGGTCTCGCAAAATCACAGTATTGCCAACTCGCTTGCTTTTTTGTTAAATGTGTCTTCTTATAAGTCATCTGCTGAGCTTGATTTTTGACATAACCTGGATTGTTAGGTATCAATAGAAAGGTAATTTACTAGTCTTTAAAATGACATATCGTAATATGCAATGTCTTGTGTAGTTTTCATGAAATAGGACCAAAACTTACCCCATACCCCAAGGTTTACACAGCAAATTACTGCAAATCTGAAACTCTACCTTTTTTTACAATTTATTAACTTTATATACCAAAGGCAATGCTTGTATGCAATCTATGAAATCTGTGATTTTGTTAAAAAAGTATGTCACAAATATGAAACTAACTTTTAACAGGAACATAATATGATTTTGTAGCCTTTTGGATCATATTTGGAAGGGTACCCAGGTATCAGGGCAAATTTGCCGAAACACATACATTTGCAATATATGGGTTCCCCCTCCAAAAATGATCCAAATGGCTACTAAATTTTATCATCTTGTGACATACTTTTGTAACAAATAAATCAGATTTTAAACAAGAATTGCCTTTTGTATTATGTGCAGCAAAAATGGTAGAATTTAAGATAAGCCGTAATTTGCGATTTGAACTTTTTGGGTATGGGGTAAAGTTTGACCATATTCCAGGAAAACTATGAATGACATTGTATATTACAATATGTCATCTTAAAGAAGAATAAATTGCCCTACTAATGATACCTCACAAGCCAGGTTGTGTCACAAAATAGTTCAGCAGATGACTTACAAGAAGAAGAATTTAACAAAAAAGGTGCCAGTTTGCGGTACTGCGATTTTGCATTTCCCTTCAAAATATGGCTGTTACAACCATACAGTCCAAATATTTTTTCTGTTAAAAGTCTATTCACATTTCTGACATGACCCAGTACCATATACAACAGATTTAATACCGAAACAGAGCTATTTTTATCATGTCTAGCTAAAAATTCACGGAATTTGATCACGTTATCTATGACTGGACAGTACTTTCAATATAAGCCTTGGGGTATGGGGTACGTTTTGGTCATATTCCATGAAAAATATACAAGATATTGCCTGTTACAATATGTCATTGTAAAGAATATTCATTACCTTGTCAATGATACTAAACAAACTCAGTTATAATCAATACAAGCTTAGTAGACGACTTATAAGATGACAGATTTAACAAAAACGCATACGAATCAGGAATACTGAGATTTTGCTATCACCTTAAAAATACAGCTGTTACAGCTATAGAATCCTAATATTTTTCTGTTAAAAGTTCATTTCATATTTCTGATATGGCAAAATATAAAATAAAACAGATTTCATACAAAAAATTGTCTAATTTTTTATGTCTGCGTAAAAAATTGCTTGAATTTGACAGTAGCTATGACAGTAGTTTTCGATGTAAATTTTGGGGTATGGGGTAAGTTTTGGTCATATTTCATAAAAATCTGTACAAGATATTGCATGTTACAATATGTCATTTTAAAGACTAGTAAATAATCTTACTAATGATACCTAACAACTTACATTATATTCTATAAGAAGCTCAGCAGATGACTTAAAAGACGATAGATTCAACAAAAATGCACACAAGTCAGGAATACTGAGATTTTCCTGTACCCTTCAAAATCTGACTGTTACAGCTGTAGATTCCAATATTTTTTCTGTTAAAAGTCTATTTCATATTTCTGATATGTTCCTGTACCAAATAAAATAGATTTCATAGCAAAAACGGCCATATTTTTTGTGTCAAGCTAAAAAAATGGTAGAATTTGGTTTTAGCTATGACTGCATTTTTCAATGTAAACTTTGGGGTATGGAGTAAGTTTTGGTTATATATCATGAAACTACACAAGATATTGCATGTTACAATATGTCATTCTAAAGATTAGTAAATTATCTTTCTAATGATACCTAACAAGCCAGGTTATATTCAAAAACTAGCTCAGCAGATAACTTATAAGACGACAAATTTAACAAAAATGCATGCAAATCTGCAACACTGTGATTTTGCGGCACCCTTCAAAATATGACCGCAACAGCTGTAGAGTCCTAATATTTTTTCTGTTAAAAGTCTATTTCATATTTCTGACATGTCTCTATACCAAATAAAATAGATTTCATAGCAAAAACAGCCAGATTTTTTGTGTCAAGCTAAAAAATGGTAGAATTTGGTTTTAGCTATGACTGAAATTTTCAATGTAAACTTTGGGGTATGGGGTAAGTTTTGGTTATATATCATGAAAACTACACAAGATATTGCATGTTACAATATGTCATTCTAAACATTAGTAAATTATCTTTCTAATGATACCTAACAAGCCAGGTTATATTCAAAAACAAGCTCAGCAGATAACTTATAGGAAGACAAATTAAACAAAAATGCATGCAAATCTGCAACACTGTTACTTTGCGGTACCCTTCAAAATATGACTGTTACAGCTGTAGATTCCCAATATTTTTTCTGTTAAAAGTCTATTTCATATTTCTGACATGTCCCTGTACCAAATAAAATAGATTTAATAGCAAAAACGGCCATATTTTTTGTGTCAAGCTAAAAAATGGTAGAATTTGGTTTTAGCTATGACTGAAATTTTCAATGTAAACTTTGGGGTATGGGGTAAGTTTTGGTTAGATATCATGAAAACTACAGAAGATATTGCATGTTACAATATGTCATTCTAAAGATTAGTAAATTATCTTTCTAATGATACCTAACAAGCCAGGTTATATTCAAAAACAAGCTCAGCACATCAGCAGATAACTTATAGGAAGACAAATTAAACAAAAATGCATGCAAATCTGCAACACTGTTATTTTGCGGTACCCTTCAAAATATGATTGTTACAGCTGTAGATTCCCAATATTTTTTCTGTTAAAAGTCTATTTCATATTTCTGACATGTCCCTGTACCAAATAAATAGATTTAATAGCAAAAACGGCCATATTTTTTGTGTCAAGCTAAAAAAATGGTAGAATTTGGTTTTAGCTATGACTGAAATTTTCAATGTAAACTTTGGGGTATGGGGTAAGTTTTGGTTAGATATCATGAAAACTACACAAGATATTGCATGTTACAATATGTCATTCTAAACATTAGTAAATTATCTTTTTAATGATACCTAACAAGCCAGGTTATATTCAAAAACAAGCTCAGCAGATAACTTATAGGAAGACAAATTAAACAAAAATGCATGCAAATCTGCAACACTGTTACTTTGCGGTACCCTTCAAAATATGACTGTTACAGCTGTAGATTCCCAATATTTTTTCTGTTAAAAGTCTATTTCATATTTCTGACATGTCCCTGTACCAAATAAAATAGATTTAATAGCAAAAACGGCCAGATTTTTTGTGTCAAGCTAAAAAAATGGTAGAATTTGGTTTTAGCTATGACTGAAATTTTCAATGTAAACTTTGGGGTATGGGGTAAGTTTTGGTTATATATCATGAAAACTACAGAAGATATTGCATGTTACAATATGTCATTCTAAAGATTAGTAAATTATCTTTCTAATGATACCTAACAAGCCAGGTTATATTCAAAAACAAGCTCAGCAGATAACTTATAGGAAGACAAATTAAACAAAAATGCATGCAAATCTGCAACACTGTTACTTTGCGGTACCCTTCAAATATGACTGTTACAGCTGTAGATTCCCAATATTTTTTCTGTTAAAAGTCTATTTCATATTTCTGACATGTCCCTGTACCAAATAAAATAGATTTAATAGCAAAAACGGCCATATTTTTGTGTCAAGCTAAAAAAATGGTAGAATTTGGTTTTAGCTATGACTGAAATTTTCAATGTAAACTTTGGGGTATGGGGTAAGTTTTGGTTAGATATCATGAAAACTACAGAAGATATTGCATGTTACAATATGTCATTCTAAAGATTAGTAAATTATCTTTCTAATGATACCTAACAAGCCAGGTTATATTCAAAAACAAGCTCAGCAGATAACTTATAGGAAGACAAATTAAACAAAAATGCATGCAAATCTGCAACACTGTTATTTTGCGGTACCCTTCAAAATATGACTGTTACAGCTGTAGATTCCCAATATTTTTCTGTTAAAAGTCTATTTCATATTTCTAACATGTCCCTGTATCAAATAAAACAGATTTCAGACAAAGCAATGCATATTTTATTATGCCTACCTAAAAAATTGGTAGAATTTGAGTTTTACTGTAATTTGCAATGTTAAATTTTAGGGTAAGGGGTACGTTTTGGTCATATTTGACAAAAACTGTAGAAGACATTGCATAGTGCAATATGTCATCTTATAGACGAATAAATTCCCTTTCTAATGATACCAAACAAGTGAGGTTATGTTAAAAAATGAGCTCAGCACATGACTTACAAGAAGACAGATTTGACGAAAATGCATTTGGCTTGAAAAATCGTGATTTTGCGGTACCCTTCAAAACATGACCATAACAGCTATTGCGTCCCTATATTTTTCCTGTTAAAATTCCATTTCGTATTCTAGGGATCCCAAGGGTTCTGAAAAATACAGGTTTGTTATCCTGTGGGGGGGGGGGGGGGGCACGTAGACCCCCTCTAGCCCACGGACTATAATGCATGCCTACATGGATGAATAGATTAATGAACGTATGTAATGCATTTATATATGCGTTATCCGGCTTTTTTAAAAAGGAAAATAAAATTTATTCACAAAAATTTTCTTTGATAGTAGATATGTCTACCATTAACGTGAAGCACTACATAACTGTGAAGTAAGTACGTTTAATATCCAGCCTTTACGAAACTCAACTTTCTGGCGCCCTCACTGTCCAACCGCGCTGATCAGGTCAATGCAATCAGGGTCAAAGGTTGAGATGTAAACTCGCTCGCGTTCGAAGCAGTCATTTCATTTTCTTATTTCCATATCGATGTGGAACAAATCGGAGCCTGTTACGTGAAATCACCTGCGTTCGGTCCATTCATCACGGAGGTAGGTCAAGGAGATCGAAGCACAGGTACTGCCCCGCTAGCCCTGCTGCGTACGATGCTGTGTGTTCCGCTACAGCTAATAGCCCCGCTCACCACAGTGAGCGGGGCTATTAGCTGTAGCGGAACACACAGCATCGTACGCAGGGCTACTGCCCCGCTAGCCCTGCGTACAGGTCTGTGTGTTCCCGGCTACGGCCTCCGTTATATTATACGCCGGGAACACAAAGACCTGTACGCAGGGCTACTGCCTCACCTCCCCATCATAACTGCATCAGTGACGGCTTGCTCGCAATCGAGGCGAATGCCTGTGGCCAGTGTGGTTATATAACCTAGAAAGTAGCGGTGTGGGGGGGGGGGGAGCTCTTCACCCTTCTACCGTCTATGGGTATACACATTTGCAGTACTTAAAGGTGCAGCCAACGAACAATACACATTTAAAGGGGTCCTTACTATGATAAGATATATGTACATGACAAGTAATGTGAACTGACAAATTTTAAGTCATTAGGGTAATTAATTAGCTGTTCGTAATTTGCCCTCCAACTGAAAATTTTTCTACTTACCCTGCCGCACTCAAACTTCATTTTTATCGCTCCACACATATTTTTGCCTGTTTCCCCTCCCCACTGTGAATGTGTAAAGCTCCCCTGCCCTGTGGCGAAAAAAAACTTGCCGATTTTCCCTGCCGTCGAAAAAATTCCCCTAAAATTTTACTCTTTCCATTTCCCCTGCAGACATGAAGCTACCCTACCCTGTGATGAAAAAACTGTCGATTTTCCCCTGCCCTGAGAAAAAAAAATCCCCTAAAAATTAACATTTCCATGCAGACACATACTGCAGTGGCCTTGTATTTGGTTTCCATCTCGCAGTACATAGAGTGAGATGTGGGGTCACTCGATAGGCTAAGTAGTCTGGGTTACCTTTAAAATGTATAAGTACTCACTTGCACTGTGTCACCATCCCCGGAACCACCTTGGCTGAAATTTCCCTGTCCCCGTTTTAAAAGTAGCTTCCCCTCTCCTCGTTTTCCCCAAGCCCTGTCCCCAGGACAATCAACCAATATCTCCCTGCTGGACAATAAAAACTAAATTTGCTCCCTGCCACCTAAAAATATGTCGCCTGCCCTAGCAAAATTAAAATTCCCCCTGCCCTCAAAAATTGCTTCCAGATCAATAGCTTTTTTTGATGAATAGCTCTGTTGGCTGCACCTGTACTTAGTACTACACTGGCAACTTGCCAGGCCCCAGGTTCAAGTTTGCAAATTACTATTTCAGTCATAATTTTCAGTCTTTGTTATTCTCATTCAGCCTTACAGCAATAACATTGGAATAAAATGAAGCCTATGTCATCACCTTGCAGTGTGCTACTGGAAAATGAAGGGATCACTTGATGCATCAATTTTGAACAGTTAATACAATGTACACCCGAAAAATTGAAGAGACGTTTGCAATGTTTTGCATGCAGGTATGGCAATACTATTTCATAATATCTTAGAAAGCCATATCTAAGTCTTTGATTTCAAAAGAAACTTGAATAGTAAGGACAGGCTCTGTCAGCATTCTGTGTAAAAGCAAATAGCACTCTCTGATGAAAATGAACAATGAATGACCTTTTGTGACCTCAAATGACCTTTTGTGACCTCCAAGGATAGATTCAGCCATGTAAATGACAACACAAAGTTAGGGAAGCATGTCAGTTTTCAAATCAGTCAGTTCTTATTGTTAGAGATTTGCATCATCAATATGGCTGTATATGTGTTCATATTTAAACATATACATTTTCCATATAGAAGTTGCCGTGCAGCTATTTTGTAAATTCATTTTGAGACCAAAGATGTTTTTGTTCTACAATCATCATTTCCCAACAATCTATTTGTTTGATAACTTATATATGTGTGTTATGTTCAAGATTCTTAATCAGTCTGGCGTATGTACAGTTATACAAGTATATATTCCACCTGTCACAGGGAGCCTGTCTACATCAAGACTTCCATACTGCGAGAGAAAACTTTTGCTGGCAATCTCAGTAAGGTAAGGTTTGAACTCACAAACTTTTCATCCCCAGACCAGTTTTAGATTGGTGGATTTCATAAACTAACAGTTCAACAATAATGACACTTTCTGTACTATCTTGATGCTAAATATATTGCGTGGATTCAAGTTCAAATTCACAGAATCCATTTACAAATTTGGTAAAGGTAGTGATCAATATTATGTGTCATAGTTACACATGTTACATGAACACTGACACAATAAGCTTCCCTGAACACTGATAAATACTGATAGTTAGAACTTGTCAAAACAACAGATCAAAGACTTGTGAGTTTGAACATGAACCAAGGCAATGAATTCAGTGTCAAGATTGATTGATTGAAAGCCATAGTTCTAAGTTTGAATTAACCCTTTGAGTGTTGTAATTTTTCCCACCAAAATTTTAGTGCAACATCTTACCATTTTATGAATTTTTCTGTAATTTTATTGATAATTTTGGACCAAATGGACATCACATTTCATTGGCTACAGTTTTTTATCAAAATTTTGGCAAAAATCTGAAAAAAACAATCTGAGAAATCTGAAAAAAACTGACTGGATCACCATATTTATAAAAGGGGACAAAAATCTACCTTGGCACTCAAAGAATTAAAGACCATAAACAGCTTTCCAATAAATACACTTCCAACTTCTGTTTTGCAAAGAGAATAAAAATTATATCCCTGTTCGGGTGCAAAAAATGACTGCATTGCCTGGAATAGGTCAAAAGATTATGTCCTCTGTGATCCTTTCATCGGTGATAATTTGTAACTATGGACCCAACTTGGTAAATAAAAAATGTACTCTCTGCCATTTTCACCACAAATTAATGATCAGATAAGTACAGTCATTCTAATTGCCCCTTTAATAAAATACAATGTTGAAAACACTGTGACATCTAGTTGACAGTACTTTGCCAAGTCTGCTGTGTTAATGTTGTTAGGATTGATGAAGAATGAATTGTAAATACCTAAGTCTGGAAATAGTTCCCTAATACGATCATTTTATGAGCCAATCTACAATCTGTTACCATGGCAAATCTAGTGTGAATGCTAGCATTTGATACAAATAATGCATCAATGTTTGGATAGCCAATGCCTTAGGCCAAGAAAAATAAAAAGATTGTTTCTCATCCTAGACATATAGCAAAAATGATGCGGACATAGATTTTTTCTTCTCAATATTTTTTATTTTTCAACCAATGAGAATGCGCTAAAACAAATGTAGAGCAGTGTTGCTTTAGTAATTTTGTATTGCACAGTTCGTGGTTTGACTTTTGAAGCAATGCACAGTTTTGACAGCTTAATATAGCAGTGACATACATTGTATGTGTACAGGTCTGAATGGAATGTTAGTGTCAGTTATTTTGTTGACAGTTCTGTTTTATACAGCACTGTCGTCATATATTTTTGCGTTTTTTTTATTATTTTATTTCCTCATTAGCAGAAAAAAAGGTTGACATGGTGGGTCTGAATTGAGGCGTGCGAGGATGAGAAACAAACTTTTTATTTTTCTTGGCCTTATTGTTTGTGTTTATTAATTGGAAATGAATTTACTAAGAAACTGGCAATGTTATTTCAATAACCTACACATTGCCTTGCCTTGTATATCCTGGTATTTTCAACGGTAAACCAAGCTAACTCTGGTTTTCCATCTCCTATGATGTCAATAGAGCTAAACTCGCCTCGCGAACAGTCTCATTAGAATCCGAGGGAAAAATACCTGCACTAAAATGTCGTACAGGCAGTATAAAGTTTTACACAAAAAATAAAATTTGATACATTGAATACATTACATAGGTTGCTATGATTGCCAACACTTATGAAAAAATGTACTGAAGGTACTGTAATAATTTCTGCTTTAACTTGCCTTGCATTTGATTATCAAAGCCATTGCAAAATTGTGACTTTTTCCAATGGCCTCCTTCAATGAAAGTTGTTCAGTATTCTGCTTTTGAAATTCTTGTTGGCAAGTAAGTGAAATCACCAGAACGTTTGTTCTAGTTGGCCGTGAATTTGATTTTCTGGTGGTGATTCAGCAATTATTTACAAAACTTTACTGACATTGGTAACTTTGTGACATTAGTGTGAAGTGTACGGTATTATTTGAAATACACTAGAACCAGATAGCATCACATAAGTTGTACACATCGTTTGTTTGAGAAACGTGTGTGCTTTATCTTCCACCTGGTCATTTGTAAAACATGGACTTTTATACAGATGATATGAGACAACTATTAGTACATACTGAAATACAATGCCATGCAAGTGCAAATTGAAAAAGCTCTCAACATGAATCACTTTATTTACACCTTAAAATCTCCATTTTCATGTACACCGGATCACTGTTCCTCTTTCCCCATTGCAAACATTAAAGTTGGGTAGTACCATGGTGGTGATTGGATTAAAACGGGACACACATGGTAATCTGTTGTCAATGTGTAAAAAATATCCAAGATGGTGTGCATGCATATCGGATACATGGCATGCCCACCAACTTGGTTTATTTTACACATGTAGTGACTACAGATTACCATGTCTGTCTTGTTCTGTTTGAATTCTTTCAGTACCATGGTACTATAATCCTGTATAGCTTTTCTATGGTAGAATGTCAGTCCTGTACTGTGGACAAAGTTCATTCCCCACACCAGAATATGTGAACAGCAACACACACAGACACACACAGACACACAGACATGGATAATATGATGCATATCATATGGAGGCACATTATTCTGTTTAATTCCAATTATTATATCAAAGTATACAATCTTACATAAAATAATCTGTATTCCACATCTCTCTGCATTAACTAAATGTATGGCAATATTGATACCAACATTTATGATTTTACATCATATTATCAAATCATAAATTATTTCAGATCTACTGATCATGTATTGCTTGTCTGTAGCTATCATGTTTTATACATTTTTGCAATCTTAAATTAGTTTAGAGAATACAAGTCAAAAAGATTCATCATTTAATTTAAAATATTCAGCACTGATTGCAATGGAAATCTCATGTCTTCCCAAAATAAACTTTTATTAATGTTCCACTCACTCTAACTTTGATATATTTCCTGTTTTTGCTGATCATAAAATTGCTTCTTGTTCAGCTCTTAAAATCTATTATGTTTACATGTTAACACAGCTTTACCTGGTATGTGTGTAAATATCTACTAGTAGGTTATTGTCGACAGCTGAGATTAAGTTTGGACTAAAATTTGTTCAAAACATAATGAATGCATACAGTGCACAACTTCCACTTTGTGTTTGAAGTTGACTTTGTGTACAAAACGGTGAACGTACTCAAGGCAGAAGAAGAAAAAAGGAATTGTTCTCATTTCTTGTTTAAAAGTTACTAAATGAAAATATAAATCCAAAGAAAATATTGCAGCACATTATCAGTAACTTCTTTGTTATGTGCTAAAACTCCACTCCTTGTACAAACAAGTGAATTTAATAAAGACATTAAAAAACAGCAATGAAAGAATTAATTGTAAGAAAAAGGGAAAGTGATATTTTATATATTTTTCAAGTGTTTTCATTGAATCATGATACACCTGTGTTTGACCTGGTACTTTTTGACATTATTGAAGATTTTTGTAGAAAGAAAATCTAATAACAGCAAACCCCAATCTAATACTAATGAATGGAAATACAAGTATTTGCTATCCATCATAAAATATAATACATTTAATGGTGTTACTGGCAGACATGGTGAAATATACCATCTCCTCAAAATGGTTCTCAGCTTCTTATTTGCCAACATCAATCAAAAAACACAGTGTAGCATAATTTATTGTGATGTTATCACTGTACAAATACTTTGATGCTGTGGTTGTGACAGTCGGCTACAACCACCCTGCAAGGTACATCATCTGTCAGTGCTATACCAGTGGGGTACTGCAGCCCATCACTTTCACTATCAATACGACAAACAAACTTGCCACTACTCTCAAACTTCAAAGACTGCTTGGGTTATCAGTAGTAACATAGACATATTTATCACTATCAATTGATATTCCCATTGGGTATCCCATCTTCCCATTTACAAGACGACAATCAAAGGAATACAAATACTGGTCGTGTGAATTGAATACATGGATACGTTGGTGACCATGGTCTGCTACAAATACCATTCCAGTACTTCCTATGACAACACCCCAGGTCCTATTTAATCCCCTGTGACCTTTACCATATGTCCCAAATGACCTTAGATATTTGCCATGTTTTGTATAAACCCTAACACAATGATCACCCTTGTCTGTGACATAGACATTGCCATCTACCGGACTAATTGCGATGCCATATGGATCTGTCAACTCATTGTGTCCAAAGCACTCGACGACATTTCCATTCTCATTGCTCATAACTACTTGCTTATTGTTGTCATCTAAACTATAGTATGTATTATCACTTGATATAGCTACATCACGTGGTGTGAAAGGCTTCTCAAACTCTTCGAATTTCAAAATTTTCTTAAACTTTCCCTTTGAAGTGGTTATCTGCAACCTATTATTGGCCCTATCTGCAGTGACAATGTCTCTGTCTTTGTTTACAGCCACACTCCAGGGTTCATTGAACTGTCCTTCAGCGTTTCCCATACTGCCAACAGCCTCCACCAATCCTTTGATGACAGGTATTATTATAGGACAGCCTGGTATTAATTGATCCCCTATTGTCATGGTAACTTGATATTCTCCATCCAGTTGTGCTGTTATTGTAACCCCTTGTGTGCCATCTCTGTGATTGGTTGCATCAATTTCTTCCCATGATGCATCAGGTTTACTGACATTAACTCTCACCGATTGTTTAAGGATGATTTGCTTTCCTGTGGAATCTCTGGTTGTGATCAGTAGGTCTGCAGAGTCACCTTTCAGGAGTTGTTTTGGAATGTTTTCAACTGTACAACGTGAAATACACACATCAGATTTCAGTGTTCCCAGAATGTCGTGCTCACAGAATTCATCATGTGGTGTGAATGTGATGTATTCATGTTCAGCCTTTGCTACAGTTTCCATGGTAGTCAGTTGCTTGATGCGAGTGTCAACATCATCCTTTGTGGAGAGAAGTTGAGCCGCATTCCCATGATGCATCAGTGCCTCTACATAGCTGCATGCGCTCTTTATGTTACAAAGTTTTAATTCAATCTCATCAATATCAACTTCTGCTATTTTCATTTTCATGGTGTAATTGTTTTGTAGCTCATCTATTAGTCTCTGCTCTTCTCTCTTTATTTTCTCGATGATTTCTTCTGCTTTCTTTCTCACCTTCCTTTCTTCTCTGCTGCACTGCTCTGTAAGATCACTGTGCATCTGCTTGGCCAGAGTTTTGTTGTTTTCAGCTTCCTGTTCTTTCACTTTCAGTTTGTCAACCATGGCTTTCAGTTCTGTAAGATACTCATCCGCTGCATCTTTCAAGTCTCTGTGTACATGTTCTGGCATGTGGTGTGTAACAATGGTGCAGTTTGAACAGACAGGTACCTGACAGGTCTCACAGTAGAATTCAATTTCATTCTTTGGATGAACACTGCAATATTCCACTGCTTGTATGGCCACTGGACTGTCTGACTTGGCTTTTTCATATTCTTCAATGCTCATTAGCTGGTGTGTCTGTGTGAATGGTAGGTTTCTGTGTACCTTAACACAGTTGTCACAAATATAATGTTTGCATTCCACACACCTGTGAGTGGCTGTATTCTGTTGGCAACCTTTACACTTGATCTCGGCTTCCTGCATAGACCCCAGTCGATGCTTGAATATCTCTATCAGGTTGCTCATAAAGAAGTTGCCCTTTATTGCCGGCACGCCTCCAACAGGGAGCTGATATTGTTGTCTACATTCTGGACAGTTTAGAGAGCCAGTCTTCTTTACCAGTGTGGCTAGACATTCCTCGCAGAACGTATGCAGACATGGTAGAATTTTAGGAGACTTGAACTGCTCCAGGCAAATGGTACAACACAGGAAATCTTCACCAATTTCTTCCAGAACTTTTTGTGCAGGAGCAGCAGCCATTCTGCATAGATGTATGTGTCAATTAATCACCTTACAGGTACAGACCTGTTTATAAAGAGGGACCCCTTAGAATGATGGTGCTAACACTCTTCATAGCGTCACATGACCCATAGATGCATACAGTTCTGAACCTCTGCAAATTCTCTATTAACGCTAACATAAGGACATCAATGTGACCTAATTCTGGATCACATAATTCACCTTATGTTAATGTTGACACATGTGACTGTAGGAATGTTTGGGGTCATTCTGACTACAATGGAGGCAGGCTGGTGAGGTGAGGGCCATGCATAAGTACATGTAACTGTTGATAATAAATTATACTAATAACTCAGTCTCCACCCACATTGGCGGAGGGACGGCGTTAATACCAAATTTCTGTAAGATTATTATAAAACATCAGGCTTTAAAATTTGAACAAAAATAGTTTAGACTCAATTGCACCACAGTGGTTAATGTAATATTGAAGTAATCCATTCTGATACTTTTGGTTTCATATGTAATAACAATATAATAACCTTTTAACTATCAAATTTTGATATGTGCTGTTAACAATTTTTGCCAAATTGAACATTCAAATTATGAAAAAAGCATGAAAGCTTTCAAACACGTTAAAGAAGTTATATATATAAAATAATGTTTTGCTTTTTTTAGCTCCATTTGCTATACATGCAATTTTGAAAGCTAGCAATCAGTTGGACTTTTTGAAGTCTTTGTGTACCTTGTATACATGTAATATAGCCACATTATATTCATATGTAACAGTAATGTTTACATTTATGTACATGTATGTATGTTAGTACATATATGTCTGTATGCACCAGGATATGTTTAACTGTCCATTGCAAAAACTGTATAATCGCTTCATTGGTTGAATTTTGGTTCAATTGTTAAAAATGACCATAACAAGATGTAAAACATTTGAAATATGCTAAGAATTTGAAAATGGTCAGATTGCAATGATATTTGATTTGTTTTGATGTCAGAGGTGGAGATGTGGTAGATTTAGTCAATTTATAATGACAATATTATCTATGTATTCCAAGTTTTGCCTCAGTTCCCATATACACTGCACATAGCATAGGAATACAACAATTGGAATCAGTAATGTGTGGAAGTCTATCACTTACAAACACTTGAGACTGCTGACATCCATAACCAATATTTGCATATCTCATTTGTTTTCTTCAGTAAAGATAGATCTCTAATAGTCTGTAAAAGTGTTTATATTTGTAGCAGCCATGCAGTGTTATCAAACCAATCTACCAAATCACAAGTTTATTCTGTAAAAAGTGTAAAATTTGAGCATCAGTAGTGGTAATGGCATTGCACTGAGATTATTTCATAAATTTAATGGCAGTGAAATTTTATACCGAATGATGCAACATTACTCTATGTAATTAAACCATCAAAATATCAGACTCATGAATGAAATTAATGTTGTAAATCAAACATCTAATCAGGACATTTTCTCACACAGTTGTACTTGACTGGTAGACCACTTTATAGCATCTTGGTGGCAAGTTTCCTGATGACGTGAGGTTGCTGGACTGTGTGGCACGGATTAAACAAAGGAAGGCCTCTTCAGAATAGAGTTGAAGGAATGGAGAGATAAGCTAGCCCATCTGTGGTGAGTGAGAAATTTTCTTTTGTGTTATCATACTATTATTTTGGCATATGTGAGATTACTGTGATAAATGTGAGATTACTGAATTGTGTACATGTTATCATTCATTCGAATCTAGAAAAAACTAAATGAATTGATACAGACAATTTGGTGTGCCAACAACCAGGTAAATTGAAATTTTTTTTGCAAATTAATCCATTGAAAAGTCTTGATAACAACTACCGGTACAGTAATATGGACAGACCAATTTATAAAATATGAGTTTTCAATTCAAATCACAGTGTGTGTGTTTCTTTATTGAAAAAAGCAAAAACCAGCCTTAACATACTAAAGTGAACAACATTCTTTGATTTTCTCAAATATTTCAATTCAATATGTGCTTCAAGTTCCTGCTCCGACAGGATGAACTTGCACTTTTGTGCCAATCAATTGAATGTCCAGTAAATCTAACTTTTGATGATTTTCGGTTCCATGATATATATCAATATATATTCATGAATGTATATCAATTGCAAGCTCTTATTAAACTCTTAAAAGTACGTTGAAACAACAACGGTTACCATTGAGTTTGTCAACACAACATAAAATGCACTGTTATTGTTAACATTTGAATTCTTGTCCAAACCAGAATTCACTAGTAAACAATAACAATACAGTCTACAAATGTACAGGCCAAGATGATAAACCGAATACAGTGTATATCAACATGCTCTGGGGAGTAGAATATGAAACCCTGGTTGACATTTAAATAAAAAATAGTGACTTTAAAAACTGATCAAAACTTACAGCCATTCCCTCTAATTGACCAGCTGCTGTCATTGAAAACTTCAAGATGACACTCCACTCACAGTCATGTGGTGAGTCATCACTGCTGCTAAACTTATAGCCCCTTGATATTGGGTTTTCTCAAGCAAGCTGGTATCCCATGATGCAATTCAGCGATACTAATTTTTGCTACTTTCTTGCCGCATAGCAATTAAGCAGAATGATTATACATAGTATCATAAAAACTAACCCTATGGCTTCGGGAATCCCTGACTTTGGCTGCCCAGCTGGACTTGATGGAAAGTTCTAGTAAACTAAATTACCAAACTTTAACCCCCTTGTTGCTTGTTGAAATGGCAAATGCATTTTCACTCTAATTTCCATTTACTGGTCATTTATCTGACGCTTAAAGTATTTCTCTTGCAGATGATGTACATGATAGCATACAAGGAGTTTCAACCAGTCTTACCAAACTTTTAAGTGGATTGACAATGGATTTAAAGCGGATGATATAATACAGAGATCTTCCTTTAAACATCTGAAACGGTTGCTTAAGTCTGAATATATGTTTATGTGACCATCAGTACAATACAAACAGTATGATAGAAAAAGTACATGAATGGGTTAAAGAAATCAATAAAGTTAAAGGCAAAAGTGTCTGTGAACACTTTTCTAAACACTCAAATGATCTCAAGTAAACATTTCACTCCAGAATGTACTCAGCTTTACACCATACATTATGTTGTTCAAAGTTTGCTTTTGTCCATTATGTTCTGGGAGGGGGTACATTATTGCGTAATCTTATTTGAAGTGCTAAAAGACGTCATATATGAGGTTGACATGTCTATTGGCCCTAGTGGCTTTCTGTGATTTACACTTCACCACATTCTTTCTTTGCCAGATGAAATAAATTAAACTTTTACTCTGTGGAAGATTCTTACCCATCATGCATTATCCATATCACAAACATTACATCAATAATTTGTGTGTTTTCATTGACATAGAAATTATTTCAATAATTCTTGACTCAATTATTGTTTCACTGATTGAGTGTTTTATTTCCTACTAAAAGCTAAAATCTTTACCTTTCATACACATTACTGAGAAATCGTTGTACTTTATAAATTTATTGCAAGTAGGATTACTTTGTTCTTGTGAAAGTTTGAGCAAATGAAAGAAACTCTGTGATTGCTTGTGAAAATAATGGATGATAGTTTATATCAATTTTAAGATGAAAGTAAAACACCATTGGTGCTGAGACCCTTGAAGAAGGTAACTGACAGCAGTTCCTTACACTAATGTAATGATTGAAAATAACTGTAAGATACCATTATAGACTTAGAAAATAAAAGTGTAAATGCTTATCTAATTTTCACCATTTCTTTGTCTTTCCTCATGGCTATCAACTTTGACTACCAAATGTAGGTTGAATACAAAATATGGTTTTGTTGAGTCAAAGGTCATACATTCCACTCAAGTATAATATGAACATTTATACTGTGCACTGGTAATGGCATTCTGTGGATAACTTTTATGTATGTTTCAATGTCATATTTATTTCATAGTTATTGTAGTTTTGCATCATTTTATTGCAAGACTATTCTATTGAAACATATTTCAGGAATTTCATCTTTCTCATCAGTTAGTACATGGCACTTCATGACTGATTTTATCTCAAATTGAGGATTTAGAACTTTGACAGTTTATTGCATCGTAAATTATAAGCATTACTCAACAGATTTACACAATTATATCTATAAAGAGAGAATGCTGTACAGATGACGGTTTCTGATTTGAATGAACCCAATTGTTATCAAAGAGAGACCCATAGAGAAAGAGAATGATGTGATGAATTCACTGGTAATTGCAACTGACAGTTTGTATAGCTTGTCTGAAACACATTTGGTGTGATATCAGAAAAATAATGATTTTTTTTTTAATTTTTCTTTTAGCTTATTAGTATTTTTTGCACACTTTGCTTGTTATATGGTATTTTCAATGCTGAATTTATTAACACTACAAAATCTTCATCACATCAGCAGAGTAGACGGTCAATTTATTTTGACAAGCAGAGTAAGGAAAGTTAAAGCTTAGCTTAGAACTCAAAATGATCACTCATAAATGTTGACTATGACATCAATATAGGGGCACAAGCCTCGCAGCTTGGGTAGCCTAATAATCATAATAATAAAAATAATACTTATCATGCTACGGGGATGTGACCTGGTATGAGCGTGGGGGTCAGACCGATGGAAACCAAACAAACAGTGAAATATGCGTGACTCAAACCCAGGGGATGTATGACATTATATGAGCCTGGGGGAAGTCGGACAGACGGAGAATGCACGGACCAAGAAACATGAATGGATATAGGGGATCATGGTGATATGATGCAAGCTTGGGAAATCAGAACGGAATAGACAATGATCCATGCATAGGATATAAGCTAAACCAGATATGACTGAATGGGCTCACGTGTTTTACAAAAGGTTCATTAATAGTAGTATGCGTCACAGAACATTCAGATATCTGTCAGATCATTATATGTAGCAGGTTTCATCAACTTTCGCACAGTCAGAGCTAATTCACTAATTAAAAATTTTTATTCAATATGCAAATAAGCTGTTTATTAACTTGACACTGCCCAGTTCTTCATGGGACAATTAGATATCTATCAGATCAACATATGTAGCACGTTTCATCAAATTTAATGCTGTAATTGTGGAGTAATATCCCTAATTACCAAGTTTATTAAATATGCAAATGAACCCTTAATTAACTTGACACTGCCAAATGCTTCTCAGCACAATTAGATATACGTAAGTCAATATTTGGTGCATGTATCATCAAAGTTGGAGCAGGAATGCCAGAGTAATGTCTCTAATTACAAAAGTTCATTAAATATGCAAATGAGCAGATAATTGACATGACACTCACAATATCATCATAATATTCTGAGATTGTCATATGTGAAAGTTTCATTACATTTTGTGCAGTATTCTGATGTAGGTCGACACTGTCATTATTGTCTCCATAGGGAAACCATTGTATGAAAGAAAATGATATGTCATAACTTTATTAATACGCAAGCCACACTAACCAAAATCTGAAACAGTTCTTGCAATTAGCATATGGTACCTGTGTACCAAATCTGACTTGAATCTGTTCAGGCGCTTTTGAGTTATTGTCTAAACAGACTGACAGACTGGCACACAGACAAACACACACACACATACACACACGGACAGACAGACAGACAGACATCGCTATGACATCGCTCACGTGTATGAACACGTGAGATAAATACTACAGAACTTGCCAAATGTTCAAGACTTTTTCCATGTTTGATAAGGAATATTTCTATGTTAGGTACGGAACGACAAAAAAATTTGATGATACAAAAAGATATAGCAACATGAAGCAAATGTCATCAGAGATGAGATAGTCTGAGTTATGGTACTGGACCTAAAAAATCTACACACTAGATGTGAACTGAATGTGCTCATGTGTTTTACAACAGGTTCATTAACTGTAGTACGCTTCACAGAACAATCAGATATCTGTTATATCGTTATATGTGGCAGGCTTCATCAACTTTGGGACATGCTCTGAGAATTAAAACACTGATTACAAAATTTTATTAATGTATGCAAATGAGCTGATTATAACGTGACACTGCTCAATGCTTCATGAGACAATTAGATATCTATCTGATCAACTATGTATAACGTTTTATCAAATTTAGTGTTGTAATTTTGGAGTAATATCGCTAATTACAAAGTTCATTTTATATGCAAATGAACCCTTTATTAAGTTGACAGTGCTCAATGTTTCATAGCACAAGTAGATATTTATCAGATCAATATCTGTAGCAGGTTTTAGCAAATTTGGTGCCGTAATTTAAGATTTATATACCTCATTACAAAGTTCATTAAATATGTAAATGAACCCTCAACTTCACACGACCTTAATGCTTTACACCACGGTTTGATAACTGTCGGATCAGTATGTGCAACAGATTTCATCAGATTGGTGCAGTTATTTTGGAGTTACATGACTAATTACAAAACTTCATAATATATGCAAATGAGCTATTTATTAACTTGACACTGCCCACTGCTCCTAAGTACAATAAGATCTAAATCATATCAACATTTGTTGCATGTATCATCAAATTTCAGGAATTTCAGAGTTATTTCACTAATTACAAAAGTTCATTAAATATGCAAATGAGCAGATAATTGACATGACACACAGCATCATCATAATGTCCTGAGATTGTCATCTGTGAAAAGTTTCATGAAATTTTGTGCAGTATTTCTTGACATATGTCGACACTGTCATTACTGTCTCCATACCATTATATGAAAAAAATGATATTGCATAACTCAATTAATATGCAAGCCACAATAACCAAAATCTAATGAATTCTTGCAAGTAGCATATGGTACCTGTCTACCAAATCTGACTTGAATCTATTAAGACGTTTTTGAGTTATCGTGTAAACAGGCAGACAGAGAGAGAGAGACACACACACGGATATACAGACAGACACACATCGCTATGACATTAGCTCATGTGTGTGAACACGTGAGCTAAAAATCGGGGATCACTATGCAAATTGTGGTACTACGAAACAAATTACCCAAGGTTTACCGAATGATTCAAAACTGCTATCATCCCAATGTTAGCTTTATGGAGAAAAATAAAAGTTTCGGATTTTCGAAAATCTTAGACAGTAGATTTTTTTCTTACACAACGAGCTTTAAAATGAGTCCTCACAATCGCTAGATCAGAAAAGAATTGTGAAAGTTTGGAAGTCTGACTCTCTGTCGCCCACGCGCATTCTACCTTAACATACTCATCGTTGCGAAACTGTATGAAACAGTGTGATGCTGACGCATCAGAGCCAGTGATATACACAGTAACAATAATGATTTTATCACGATCAATGTAATTGGCAACCGAACACGTCTTTCGATAGAATATGCCACAACGACAGATATTCTAACTCTCAATTTTACAACTCTTTACTGATTTACCACTTGAGGGGGTCAATCAAAGCTAAGAAACTTTATTGTCGACGTCTTACAGAATTGCAAGTTTTAACGACACTCACAGAGTAAACACAGGAATGGCGGCCATTTTGAATTTCAATATTGGTAAATGATAGGCAATTTGTTTCTCTGGTGGTAAAAGTACACGATAAGTTCTGATATTTAATCTTGACTTGGTAAGAGAATCGTTGAAGTTTAATTGAGGAAAGCATGGGCAAAAGTTTAGGTATACTTACACTTTCAAGGCGCGTGTTACCTTAGATAGAGAAATTGTTGGAAGCATACTTGACTGAAACAGAGTACACTGTACATGCTAGATCTGGAAGAAGTGCAGGTGGCAGCAAAATGTTACTGTCAACAAAGAGTCAAAACATGTATTGGTAGTGACAACTTCAATCGTCAAGCGTTGAATTTAATTCTAGTCTTAAGTCGATTTTATATGTGTGTACAGACTGTTAAACTTCCAGATACAGTTCGATTCAATATAGGGCTGTCTGTATATAATACAAACAATAAAATATAGACAAAATATCTACTTTGAAAAAGCACGCACTGGTTGGGGTATGACAAATTTATCACTTTCGCAAACATGGCAACTTTTCAGCTAAAACGTAAATTGTAATTGTACAAAGATCATAATCAATCACAAAATAAAATGGAACACTTGTGGGCCAGGTTTACACACCTTTTTTGAAAAAATCTCCGGATATGAAGACTTTTCACTGAGTGCGCACTACTCACTGACAAGTTCTGGGGCCCCGTTGTCGTTAGCGTGGGAAATTTTCGTAAATTTTGACGGTTTTGGGGGTTCGTTGATAATATAATGGAAATAACAGACTCCGCGCTGATCATTAACGTATATTTATGGACGCGGGCTCGAGGAAAGTCAAAATTAACGTGCTCGGTAAGCCTCGCCCTTTATTTTTGCCTC
Source organism: Ptychodera flava (assembly GCF_041260155.1). NCBI lineage: Eukaryota > Metazoa > Hemichordata > Enteropneusta > Ptychoderidae > Ptychodera > Ptychodera flava. The sequence continues at coordinate 8,712,983 of NC_091932.1, read as the reverse complement.
TCTTCCTTGCCCATAAATAAACGTTAATGGTCAGCGCGTCGCCCGTTATTTCTATATTATATCGCCTGTGAATGATTGGAACTAATTTGGGAGAACAGGATATTGTAGTAATATTGGTTTAACCAACAAATTTAAGCTTGTCTATTTTTCGTGTTTTGTTGTTGTTTTTCCTAAACTGAGCTATAGAGCACCTAGTAATTTTGATAAATTTAAAAAGATCATATTCTGCAAAATTAGTTCCAATCGTGCTAATATAAAAAGTAGTCTGCCGTTTTCGGACGTCTGAGATGGTAATAGGTTCTGTCCCCTGTCCCACTCTTTGGTAATGCACATCCTGTTCATATCAGTAAATTCTTCCGTATCTAATGATTCTGAGGCATAAACAGCAGAAGGAAATTCGGGGCACAGGTGCGTGCAGTGTTGCTTGGATAGTAGATGGAAGGCCCGGGAATCGAAGTGTGAGACCGAAGGCCAAACTTTGCCATTAATGTAAAGAATAGAAGGTATGGCATGTTAAATCGGCGAGAAGTCAAAAACCAAACAATAAAACATCTGCCCTCACAAAAGTAACATCAGACGGTCGAAAATTCAATCAAAAGTTAAAATCTTTACTCCAGTAACTGCATTTGACCGATGCATACCACATTCAGACGAAAATTCACTTTCAAACAATGCTCGCATAACGTTGCCATTCAACCATTGAGATGTGTATTTTCACTCCCATAATCCTTTGTACTTGAATTATCTCATCGGCGATCTGGCATCCTGAATGCGAAGAATTGCCGGAAAATGGCCTGAATAGTAACCACAAGCAACTGTGGTATGTCTTTTAATTTATTGAATTCTCAGAATTATTCTCTTGTTGGCTATATTTCGCTTCAGGAATGGAGTTGACTTTACTTCATTAAATGTACATATATAAAATGCCAAGCAATCTTGGGGAATACGTCTATGCCTTGCCGTGGAGGGATCTATAGCTAGGCACTGACATAGCGTGATGACTATGTGTTGAAGCAAGAAGCAAAATGAAACCTTTGTTCACTTTCCTCAAATATTACCAGTGGGTTGTACGCTTCCGGGCGTGGGTTGGTTTTACCAGTATTGTGCATTACCCTGGTACCGACCGATACGGTAGGATAGTTACTGCCCGGCCCTGGCATGGAATGTGTTGGTTATTTATGATAGCTAAATACCGTATAAACAATGGTTGTTTTCAACGACCACCTAGCTGCCCCAAAGACAGATTAGTCACGTGATCGTTGTGCTCAAATGTCCAAATAGGCATTTTACCAATATGGCGCTGCACTGGATTTGGTGCACTGGGCTGTTGATATCAGGTGAGATGTATCAGGAACACTGTGTCAAATGTTTGGCATTCCAAATAAGCAGGGGCCGCGAGGTAACTCCGACTCAACAACTTCAATCCAAAAGAAATCACAATGCGCTTTTTATATCATTGCTGTAACAAAAATTACTTCAGTGCAATAACTATGTAGTGCTTACTACACGAATTCAAGATATAGCATCATGTCTTCAGTGCATTTCTGGCGGCACCTTGACAATTATTTTTGGTAATGGATCGATTATAAATTTTATGCTGGGACCGTCAAGAAATAATCATTATGTGAATCGTTGTCTGGTATGAGTAAAACCTGTCGTCAGTTTCATATTAGAGATTCGGTCAGTTTAATCTTCAACAAACCATGGATTCTTAATGAGACCATATAAGCTTATTGGTGATACAATGGTAGGCTTGGTCGTGTTTCCTGGTTCTAAAATTTTTATTGTAAATTCTAATGGTTTTGCTCGCCTACTTCTCACGTCATACTTACTACACAATTTTTGTATCTTTAATTGCATATACATTTATTACGGATTTTACAAGTTTCGTTATTGAGGCGTAGAAGTAAACGATTTGATTTCCAAGGTAATTCCTTGATGCCCACCATTTGCCTTTACATGCAATATGCTATGATATGATATCACGTGTTCTATTAGCACTCATGTTGATACGATTCACGAAAAGGTGATAATTGGTAACAATGTCCAAGCATTTTCAAAAATTGATAATACATTATATGATATCACATATATATCGCACACTTGTGTATAACTTCGAGATTCCCATTGCTGTTGTTTGGTCACAAAATTTCTGAGATAATCACACACAAAATACGTTTTCCTATAATGCATCACATTCGTTTCTTAAGGTATAGAACGCACCTCGGGGACAGACATTCGGACTCTCAAACTTTTACAATTCTCTTCTGATATACCACATGTGGGGGTTCATTTTAAAGCTCTTGGTGAAAGAAAACTTTTCACCGGCTTAGTTTTTCGAAATTCGAAAATTTTTATTTTTCTCCATAGATTTAACACAGGGATGGCGGCCATTTTGAATTTCCATATCGGTAAATCTTAGGTAATTTGTTTCTCTGGTACCAAAATTTGCACGGTGACCCCCTATTTTTATTCTTGATTTTGAAAGAGAATGATTGAAAGATTCCTTGAGGAAAGTTAGAGCAAAGTTAAGTCTTTCACTTTTGAGGTACATATTACCTTAAGATCAAGCACGTCACGATGAAAGCTGTTCATATACACATGTCAATTCGTCTATAACGTTTTTTCTGGACAAATACTTCCAGTGCCAAGATTATAGTATGGTACTACAGCCATCGACAGTGAAAATTTTGTAGTGAAAGTAATGAACTGTACTTTTTACTGTGTATTTGATGTTAGCTCGCTCTTTTTTTCAGTTCTACATATACATGTGGACGGTTTAACTGTTAGAACAGAGCCACTACACTCGGCCATGTCCTATCATCTACAATACTCAAATGTGACCATGATGTTCCAGAACTGAACAATAGAAGAGTGGTCAAAGCGTGGACAATGATATCTGACCAGACTGGCAAAGAAGAGTTGGTATTTTTAGCGAATGATCTAGAGGACGGGACGGGATTCGGCCGTTATCGAGATCGTGTGAATATCGTTGGATCAAAAGCTGATTTGAACATCTCTAGACTCGAAGTTGCTGACACGGGTGACTACAAATGTGAAATTGATTACTACGTAGAAGGTTTGTCCGGTGAAGGGAAGACAAGACTCAAAGTTTACGGTACGTTTTATGTTCACAAAGATTTGTAGGTTAAACTCAGCTTCAAAGTTACTCATGCATTTTGTGTTTGTCACTCTTTTACGCAATGAAATTAATAAAAATTGACACATGTACGATGTATATATGCTCAAATTGAAAAGTCATATACTCGATTTGAAGGCAATTGCGGTGTAAGGCAGTTTGGCAATTAAAGTGTCACCGGAATATAAGGTGAAATGAGCGAAGTATTATTATATTAAAATTGATACTTAGACATTATAAAGCACACCCAGCGACGGTATACCACGAGATTTCGACCAATTCACGACTTATATGCACGAGCGATAGCGAGTGCATATATGAAGTGAATTTGCCAAAATTGACTAGTATACCTTCGCTGGGTGTGATTTATTGCGATTATATCATAAAAGTATATTGAAATTCAATTAGGCCACAAAATTGGTGACCAATAAACTGACACACAAACAAATTTCCTTACAATGATTAACATGCTCATAACTGTGAAATACATAAAGTGGGCCACAAAATGGGTGACCAATTAACAGTCTAACAAAGAATTCACCTACATAGGTAACTCATTTAATCTTGCCCCAATCTTGTGGGGCCCAAACACAAATCCATACATGGTAAAATGTGGTGGAAAGGGGAGGAGTAGGGCGTTGTTAAAGTTCAGATGAGGTCCAGCTGCCGAAATGGCAGTCACTGGAGGACCGTCTCAGGGCAAAAGAGGATAGGACAAGCCTACTCGATGACCTCTTGAACCCCGCCACAGGTGGCGCTGTATGAACGTTTGCAGGAGATAAAATTCCTTTCTTTTGTAACTTCTTCTACCTGAGATAGGCGTTGTTACAAAGGAAGTATGTATCTTCCATGCATTAGCAAGCACCTACAAACTCTTCACTCCAACTTCTCGAATTTTTGGCCTCCACCTGCCAAACGTATGAGAGCTTTTCAATAGTAGAAGTCAATCTGTCCGTCCGAAGACAACGCTGGTAGAGATCACAAAGAAGTCTGAGTTTAAAGTAATAACTTGAAAATTTAATTTGTCGAATATTTGGGTGCATTATTGCAGAGGAGATGCCCTGCATAACTAGAAAATGTTTGAATGTTATGGGGGTTTTCATAAATTTGACAACTTTAATGTGATGATGGAGTAATAATATTTATGCTGATATAAATGTTTTCTTATTCATATTCCTGATACTTACGTCATAATTGGTTAGTGTGTCACATAGAGAACAAGTTTTGTGAGTAAGCTTAAAGCAATAACTTCACGGTTTGCTCAAATGCTCCTGAAATTTGTGTAGGCAATTTTAAAGACAAAGTTCCTAATCTTTTTATCAAAACATCGAAGTAATGTGAGTCGTGCGCAAGGTACAAATATGGTTTTGGCATACAGTGAGATAATAGGGCCACGGGCGATTACACATAAGGGTATACAGAACTGTTCGTGCGAACAACAAGAATAGCATGTTAAAATCTACCGTGATTCGGTTTGATTGAAAACCATGCAGAGCCATGTGTGGGTTTTTCTTAGTCGGATAACGTATTGTTATGACTACAGCCGTATCTTTATAAATTTTAGTATCTTGAACAATATCAATTTCTGCTTGAGAATGTTCTTTTATTATTGAATAATCATTTGAACTATTGGAAGAAAAAGAGGGGTCCAAATTTCACCAGTATTGTGCCGGAACAGGATTTGATATTTAACAGAAATAAGAAAAGAAGTCTGCATGTCAGCAGAGAATCTTTTTCGGCTACATACGCCAGTTGCTGATTGCTGGGTTTTCCAAATGACAACACTGAAGTGTTTTTTGCATGCACAAATCATAATTTTCATTTGCTTTTTCCCTGACTCTGTTGCCTTCTAGCGATGTTAAATATTTACTAAAATAATATTTGTATAATGACACTTTCAGAGTGAAATTGCGAAGACGCAAACAGAACGGAAGAAGTTTTTGCACAATGACGTCAATACAAATCAGAGAGAATTGCTGGAAATTCCACTCGCTGCAACACAGTGCATCAATCATTATCATAAAGGTGACAATCAATTCAAAGCATACATTTAGGCGATGATATACTGGAATCAAGAGTACTGCCATGAAGGAAGACTGCAGACGATGTACCGCCAAAGGGGTCAGCAGGCGCGATGTCTTCATAGCAGTTGAAAGTATCGAACCTTGAAATTTTTTTGATGGTTTCCATCAAGGCTAATAGTAAACCATAACACTTGCAAATCAAATTTTACAGAAATACAGTGGTGCAAAGATGCTCTTACTACTTAGTCATTTTGCTTATTCTATAAATGTCTCACTAGAAATTGTATTCCACATTTCGGTAGAAAGATATCTGTCAATATGTCTATTTCCAGTTTTTAAACATCCTAGCAATTCGACGAAGAGATCAAAATTAATTACTTTTTAAACTTGCATAAAGAAATTATCTGATTCACTGAAACAGCCTAGGAAAGGTACTTCTCAATATCTGACATTAAATAACTGTGTTCTGTTATGTTCCGTTTGCGATTCGAAATAAAGTTTCTCGCCGTTCTTCAAAATTCATGTCGAAGTGCCTATGCTAAATTTTTTACATGCCTCGTGTATGTGTTATGTCTGATGTTACCATTGACAAGCGAATTGCAGTCCGGATTAAAACTGTTCTGTCAACAGAACACCGTTAACTGTACACAATGGGTCACATTTGCGGAAGTAATTTCTTACTGATCATGAGGTCCTGTAACTTCCCGTTTAAGAAAATACTGCAAAGAATGCAGGGGGACATTTACGCAGTGCATTACCGACGCGAAGCACAGGGCGGTACTCTGTACCCATGTCCGAGTGCATCCTTTTGCGATATTTTCGTAATAACCTACAGTTACGCTTTCACAAAATCTTGTGTTGTCTAGCAGTCATTGTTGCTGGGCGCAAGTTTTGCGCAAGTTGCAAGTCTTGCGCCTCTTTTTTCAATACAAATAAATTGTGTGAAGTGGTATTGCGAAGTAGATGAGTGTTAATTACTCGCAGAGAAACTGGAGTCTTGGTCGTTAAAAACAAAGCAAAATCTTGCGAATGTTTGGTCTTTTCGTGAGGATTGAATGAATGACATTACATTACATGCTGCGACAGCTAAACAGGCGCAACTTGCGAGAGTCTTATGAGCTACGTGGCTCAATCGCGCTGTATACATACAATGTTGAACAGCGCCCTCTGCCTTATAGTCACCGATATCGACAATTTCGCACTTGACTACGGTCAGTCGAGACTTGACGGGTTCCAAAATTTGCAGTTTCAATGTAGTGACTGATGCATATTCAAAAAAGTACTGTACCGTACAACCATATCTATCAGTCCTAGATTTGATAATTCAAAATAGTCGCCAAGCTTCGTCCACTGCGATGCATATATCGTAACATTTCTGTCCGGGAGCTATTGTGAGAGTTACAGGCAACAGCGTGTTCGATGTCTATAGTTCATTGACAAGTGACCAGGCCTTGCATGTAATGACTGTTCAACCTGCACCATAAACCGTGGACGTTTTTTATCCATGCATGCAGAGCTGGCAGTGGGGCTCAGAAATTCGTTGAATTTCATTGAGGTACGTTTCTACTAGAGCTATTTGCGAGCTATTTGTCCCGATGTTTTCCCAGAAAGTGAAATTTCAATTCTTGAGACAAGTTTATTCAAGTACGTATAAGTGAAGAGGAGGTGACTCCTCCGAGAGTAAAATAATTCGAGTTTGATGGAGATTTAAATAGACGTGTGTGGCTACGCAAATATAATGCTGACCCCTAATTTTCATTCAAGATATATAAAGTCAAACATTTCAGCTACCATGTGTGAAATTTAAGTGCTTGGAAGTATGATTGGACAAAGTATTTGTTGTCAAAATCGGAAATTTCAATATAAACTGTGAGCGAAATGATAGAATGTGTGATCATTCAGATTTTCGTGATAACATTTCCATGGAAACGTTTCAAAAGTTTGACATTTTTTGGACATGACGAAAAAAATGTTTATGGTTATTAGATAGCTGTATATAGATTAGGTAAGTTCAAATAAGTGGAAAATTATATCATTTCCGTTTTCTCGATGTGAAAATTATATGCTTTTCAACTCCCTCCTTTCACAAAACTAATCTCGTAACGTGGAGTTTTTTTCCTTTTATTTCAATGTATTTCAGCATCTGTTTATGCTCTTTGCATGAGAGAGAGAGAGAGAGAGAGAGAGAGAGAGAGAGAGAGAGAGAGAGAGAGAGAGAGAGGGGGAATCACATGTAATCTAAGACTTCACAAATGACTTTAGCTTGTTGGCAAAACCAATATTCAAACTTTGAAAAACTTTCACCAGGTAAAATGCTTGATATACAACAATATACTACTGATTCTGTACATTTGTCAGCTACACATTCGTAAATGCAAATAACATGCACAGGTACAGTTTACACTGTCTCCAACAACATGCTTCATGTATACTCTTGTCCAATATGCATTGACATGTTCCATGTACAAAGATATACGTTACGTTTACCACTAATGTGGTGTTTCGTGATTACACTGGCCGTATATCAAGCATTTTACCCTGTGTTTAACTGAGTACTAACTGTTTGGTGCCTGTAATAAAACATTTGACAGTACCAATGTGATTTTTCAAATTCAATGTCATTATCATCAGCTGTGAATCGGAATCGACTGTTACTGAGTTGCTCATTCTAGTTTCTGCGATTGGAAGACTTTCAGAATGTTTATTCCGTGCGATTCCACATTCAAAGCCGGCCTACAAAATAATTCTTTTATTATTCCTTTTAGGAAATAACGGAAATTTCACAATCATTTCACATGAGGAAGAAACGTGAAAAAATCATGTGAATAACGTAAACGCTATAGAAGGATCGATTGATGAGCAATGAAATCATATACGACATTGTATTTCTCATATCTCACTGAAAAGTCTTTCCTCAGTTGCGCTGGCGGTATACAAAGTAAGCTTATTTGACGGCGCTTTAGTGACCGTATAGACCGAAAATGTTAATGCAAATTAAAGCCAGCCTAGTGAACCCTTAAAAGTATCACATATTCGATGAGGGCCAAAACGTGAAGCCCTTTGGCACAAAATTTAAAGCTTCAGTGTCAATAAAACAAGTGAAGTTCTCAGAAAAGTAGACTATGTCTTGTACGATTGCAAAAGAAGTTCTGTGATCGATAAGGAGACTTCAAATTTCAGAACATAACACATCTGTTACACAGATGATGAGTGACAGCACTTCTAACTTTGACTTTACACAGCGATTTAGCAGTTTCACTGGATTACTATTGATTTTGCCAGTTTTAGACTATTCTTGACGGAAATAGCAGGGTACCCTTACCCATTCCGTGCACTGTGTACTCAACCTGACTCAATTTAATTTGAGTCCAGATGGCCTTATACTAGATTGTAAATATTCTTGGCTATATAACCCAGTGCTTTTTTATCTTATATCATTTGGATTATTAGATTTCATTTGATGTCAAATTATTATGTAAGGTAAAGTAATCAGTATATCAGTATGTAATAATAGTGTGCGATGTTATATCTCCGCTCTATTTTGTAATTAACAGTATTTTGAAAACTTGCTTCTCGTAAGTGTCGAGGGGAGGAATTTTTAATAAATCTTCGCAGCACAAATTGACATAGCTGAGGTTGAGCAGTGACCTTGTGTAGGCCTATACTGTGTTTGGTTGTTGGAACGGACAAACTTTCCCCGAGATGCGCGCCATCTCTGATCTTCTCTAAAATATTCTTTTTAACCTCGTTCGCAATGGTGACAAAAGTGGACGCTACACTTGGCGCGTTCGTTCGTTCGTATATGTATAGGGAAAAATAGAACTTTTCAGCGAGGGAAAATTTGCAGGGTACGAGGCCACGATCGATTGTTACTGCGAACACAGTATTCTATGCTTAGTGATGGATAGATCTCACGGTATGCATACCATGTTTGTCTCCAAGTCTCAAATGTAGTACTTTATCTCACGTTCAAAATGTTAGGGTTATTGTCTCTGACAATAATACTGTACCATTTGACGTGGGGAAGAATACGCGTGAAGAGGAGAAAGCGGCATTCATTTCGAGAGCCTCCAAGTGAAAATAAGAGTCGGTGAGTATCATCACAAAAACATGACGACTGCATGAACGTGAACGTCTCAAAACTTTTAAGTGCCCGAGAAATTTATGAAATTTGATTTAAGCTATCAATTGATTTAGAAGTGATTACAAATTTTAACTTTCTTACTTAAGTGTTAGACGGCGAGTTCGGGAAGAGAGCGAACAACACCATGAGTCAGGAGAGAATAACCCTTCACAAGCCGGCGTCGATGAATCTCAGGTAAGGTGAAGGAAATTAAAGGTAAATTACTTGTTTCGAAACATGTCTTGTTTGCGTTCCTGGCTTTGGAAGGAAGGAAAAAACTGCGGTCATTTTAAATAAATTAATTCATTGTGTTAATGAACTAAGATTAGAAGTAGTCGGGATTCAGATGATTAAGGAAATAGTCTGAATGTTTTACTGTCATTTTTGAACGGTGGAAACATCACTAGTGTTATATCATCATTTGTGGGTTTTGCACTTTTACGTTTTCAACACTTCTTCAACGAAACACTTTAAATGATGTTTCTGTTTCATTATTGTCGTACAATTCATACAACATACTGTAATGCTTTAGTTTGTTAACACCAACATAAAACAATGACCATTTACTGTTTTGCGTTTTGCCTGCATCTCATCCATTTCTTTATTTTACGCTGTGTTGAAACAGTTTTTACTTCATTTCTTGGTTGTTGAAGCGCTTGATACATTGCTGTTGCAATGGTGGATGTACATGTACCTGTTACAGTTTTATTTCTTTCGCGTTCGGTCTAATAACAATACTTACAATACGTTAAAACTCATAGGTAACATAGGTTACAAACGCAAGCGTACAATAATACCAGACTGTTTTTGGCCGTGTGGTTTCTGCCAAACGTTTAATTGTGTACACCTATCATAATTGAATTCGTAAAATGATGACTTTATCGCTTCAGTTCAAGGCTTCGAAAGACAAATATCTGATATGGTAATCTGATATGTTTCATGATCCCAGTGTGTATTGCAAAATTTTTGTACAGCTATACCTTAGTATTGTCAACGCACATTTTATCATTTTCAGAGGAATGGCGATGGTGTGCAGGTTCTACCGGCCCAGGTTGAAGTTCAACCTTGCCCGAGTCCTTCATCGTCGACGACTGATCGTGGTGGTACTGCGTCACCTAGCCCGACTCTAGATTCCATGGAAACGACAGACTCTTCATCGACTTCAAAAGAAAATACTGTTCACCAAGATGCAAAGGTGAAGAAAAGAGAATTTACGTAGTAAAGAATCAAATCCATGTTGACAAAACAACCAACATCAGAAGAAAACGCGTACAATTCTTGTAAAGATTTGACAAAACTCACAGATACACGAAATATTAATTTATTGTTGAAATGATGAGATATTGGGTTACCAAGCTTTGCTTTTCGTCACAATAATCTAGATCTATAATGCTAGCTCTCCGTGGGACCGATATTTATCAATAATTGATACGAACAAATGCCATTGCACTGTTTCCTTTTTAAATCCTCTGAAACCCTAATTTACGATTCCTTTAAAATATCTTATATCTTAATGTCCATCGTTTGGATATTCATGTGTGAAATTCACAGTCTTCATACAATTAACGAAATTTGCTTAGAATTAAAGTATTCATACTGTGCTACATGATATCCTCTAACAGTAAAGTTTATCATTAGAATTTACCCTACTCTGATGAGTTCAATCAAATAAAGCTTAATCTTTTATTTCCATCATATTTTATAAGCTGATTTTGCGGATACAGGGACAAACTCTTTACTACCTTATTTCATTAACAATAACCACTATTGTTTCGGAAATATTGAAGCATCTTTTTCGCATAAGTACATTTGTAATTTAAATTCACAAATAACCGTAATGGTGATCTTCGGCAAAAATTGTTTTCAACTTTCAGGAAACCGATTCTAATGGTGCGCCAACAACATACCAGGCGACTAGCCTGATTTCTGAATCAGATTCTAGCGTTCCTTCGAAATGAATGCCCGTACACAAAAGCACAGCATAGCAAACATAGTCTAATAAGTACAGAATCATTATAACAGTCGTATATACATCTTATTATTTTCAGAAGAATTCTAATGATGACTCTCAGGCATGTTCAGCGCAGGGTGTTGTACAACCTTGTCCAGCAACGTCAGTGACGAACGATTGTTGTGGCTCTGCACCATCTGTCCTGGTTAATAACTGCACGGAAAAGACCAACTCTACCTCGATTGATTTGGTTCGCCAAGATACCAAGGTGAGTGATAGAAATCTGAAAGTAGCACACAATCAACCCTCATTACATAAGTCAGCAACTTTAGGAGATAGCGTCACACCAATTTTCAACATTATTTACATTTTCTCGCAAAGACTGGCCTTACGTCAAAATGGGACTCAAGTCAGCGTACCTTCGAAAGTTGAAATGGTTCACCCACAAACAAACGCAGAGTATTGTAAACAGAGAGTACCGAGTAAAGAATTATTACAATTATTGTTATTATTAAAAGTGTCATTAATGCATCTTATTATTTTCAGAAGAATTCTGATGACGACTCTCAGATGTGTTCAGCGCAGGGTGTTGTAGGCCTACAACATTGTCCAGCAACGTCAACGTCTGTGACTGATTGTTCTGGCGCTGTATCACCTGTTCTGGTTAACGACTGCACGGCAAAGGACGATTCTATAGTTCTGAAAGTTGATTTGGTTCGCCAAGATACCAAGGTGAGTGATAGAAAGGTGAAAGTAGCACAGAATCAACCCTCATTACATAAGTCAGCAACTTTAGGAGATAGCGACATATCAATTTTCAACATTATTTACATTTTATCGCAAAGACTGGCCTTACGTCAAAATGGGACTCAAGTCAGCGTACCTTCGAAAGCTTAAATGGTTAACCCACAAACAAACGCACAGTATAGTAAACTGAATGTATTATAAGTGTCATGAATACATCTTATTATTTTCAGAAGAATTCTGATGATGTATCTCAGGTGCATTCAGCTCAAGGCTTGATGTACAACCTTGTCCGGCAAGACCCTCTTCGGTGAGAACTGATTGTTGTGGCGCTTTGTCACCTGGCCCGGCTAATGAATGCACGGTAAAGACCGACCGTATCTTGGTTTCGAATGTTGATTTGGTTCGACAAGATTCCAAGGTGAGTGATAGAAATACGGATGTAGAACAGAATCAACCCTCGTTAAATAAACAAGCAACCTTAGTAGATAGTGAAATGTCAATTATGAACATTATTTACATTTTCTCACAAGGACTGGCCTAATTTTAAAATGGGACTCAAGCGTACCTTCGAAAGTAGAAATGGTTCGCCAACAAACAAACGCAAAGTGCAGTAAACAGAATGTACCGAGTAAAGAATCATTACAATTATTATTACTAAAACTTTCATCGATACATCTCATTATTTTTAGAAGAATTGTGATGATGAATCTAAGGTGAGCTCAGCGCATATTCATGTGCTACCTTGTCCGGCAATTTCATCGTCTGTGAGAACTGATTGTTGTGGCGCTGCATCACCTGCCCTGGTTAATGACTGCACGGCAAAGACCGATTCTACCTTGTTTCAGAAAATTGCTTTGGTTCGACAAGATACCAAGGTGAGTGATAGAAAGGCGAATGTTGCACAGAATCAACCCTCGTTGAAAAAGCTAGCAAACCTTATTAACAATGTCAATTATCAACATTATTTACTTTTTCTCCCAAGGATGGAACAGATGAAATCATGCTCGTAGAGTTTCGTAATGTAATCTTTTCCGTCTTTGCTCAGTACTATCAGTTATCAATTATCTTTGGTATGAGAATATCATGTCATTCAGTCAGTCTGTTTTCTTTATATGCACTATTTCATATTGAACATCGCCCTAAAACTGAAATATGATTATCTATCAGTTTGCATAGCAAAGAACAAATTTATGAATCCCACGGATTGGTCATATTTCAGATAAATAAAGGTCTTCAGTTTTTGGGTTTTTTTGCTATTGAATGTAGAATTTGTGTTCATAAATATAACAGAAAATTTTCTTTCGTCCCTATTTTATGACATTTTTGTCAGAACGGGAATTAATTGTCAGAACGGAGCATTACCTCCTAGTGGGGGAAATTTTGTAAGAACAGATAATTTTTTGTCGGAACGGAGAAGTTTTGTCAGAACGGAGGATTATCTCCTAGTAGAGACATTTTTGTCGAACGGCGAAATTTTTATCAGAATCGAGAATTATCATTTTCGTTGACGGTAGAAAAAAAAGTGTGCCAAGTAAAGAATCATTATTGTTATTAAAAGTGTCGTTAATACATCTTATTATTTTCAGAAGAATTCTGATAATGACTCTAAGGTGCCAAGAGCGCAGGTTGATGTACAACCTTGTCCGGCAATTTCCTCGTCTGTGAGGACTGATCGTCGTGGCGCTGCATCACCTGACCCGCTAATGACTGCACGGCGAAGACCAACTCTACCTTGGTTGATTTGGTTCACCAAGATACCAAGGTGAGTGATAGAAAGGCAATGTAGTATAGTGTCAACCCTCGTTGAAAAAGCCTGCAACCTCAAGAGAAAGTGATCATTTCAATTTTCAACAACTGTTTTACATTTATGAATTATTTACTTTGTGTCTTAAGGATGGAAAAGAAGAAATCATGCTCCATTAGAATTTCATACTGTGCTTTTTCCCGCCTTTGCTTAGTACTGTCAGTTATCAATTATCTTTGGTATGAGAGTATCATTTCATTCTGATTTCTTTTTATTCCTGATTTCATGCTGCATATCGCCTTCAAACTGATACATGATTTCAAGTATAATCAGTTTGCATAGCAAGGCTTTTACTCGTACAGAATAAATTTTTAATCCAACGGATTAGGGAGATTTAATCTGATGAAAATATATCCAGTGCAATGCTTTACCATTGAATGTAGAATTTGTGTGCGTAAATATTCCTAGGCAGATAAGTCTAATTAACGTACTTTTTCAATTGACTTTATACACTGTCCTTCTATCAGCAGATAGAGGAATCTTGCTTTTTTTAATTTGAATGACAATATCTTTAATTAGAAACAGTTACAATATAATATACAGAATATACGTTGATTTCCCTTCAAAATCTTGTCAACCTTAATATTTGAGGATTGTTTTGGAAAATCGAACATAAGGTTCATCGATTAGATATTTATGTGTGAATATATATGGTGAATAATATTTTCCAGTACTGTAGTAAAGATGAATATTCAGTTTGATTAATGAATCACCTTTTTCCTATTATGCCATCTTTACGTAAAATGCTGGCTCAAGTTTTGTTTTTGTTTTGTTTGGGTTTTATTTTGCTTTTGGGGTTGAAGTTCATTGTAGTAGCCGATTGTATCATGGATACAGTGGAATCTGTATGTGTCGTTTCTATTAAAATAGTTACTATTGTTTCCGATATATCTATCCATGTTTTCGCATAGCTACATAATATATTCACTTAATGCTGGCAGTGATTTCCGAGGCTGTGTATCATCGGATATCGATTCATTAACTCCCCCTACATTTGTCATAATTTCAAAATCGGACTCTACCCTACTAACCAAAGTTGGAATGGTTCGCCAACAAACATATAAAGGATCGAGACAGAAAACTGAGTGTACTTTGTACAGAAAAATTGTTAATCCGCCTTTAATACCAACATTTTGTAGTATACACCTCAAATAGGTTAAAGCTGTTAATTCGCCCTCGAGAAATCTAAAAGCCGATTCATAATATGGGTTAGTCACCACTTCCTCAAAACTTCTATATTTGTACTATATAGTTAACTTTGTACTACTGTATAGGCAAAATGCAACGCTTCCTCCACACCACTTGTTACTCACGTCAGTTGCATAACAAACCTGTGTTACTTGAGGACAAGTTCTTTAATCCAAGTGACATTGCTAGATTTTGAATATAAGATAAGATATTAGTATACACCTGTCATAATGTAAAGAATATTTGCATAATTAGTTAGTCATAAAGTCAGAGGGCAAAACGACAAAATCTGCTGAAATACTCCAACGATGTCTTTTGATCATCTTTTTCTGATATACCCATTTATCACTGTCTTTAATAAATGTTATTAGGCTCAGAGGAAATATAGTGATGGCATTCAGGTAAATTCGACCAAGCCTGATGTACAGTCCCATCAAGTAACTTCCTCATCCTCGACGATTGGTTATGGTGGCGCTGTGTTGCCGGTCTTGGCAAAGAAGAACTGTACCTGGTCCTCCACTGGCGATATTCACCGAGATACAAAGGTACGAGACAGAAAATATAGGGTACCAAGTACAGAGTCAAAATGTACCTTTTATAATTTCAGTGTGTTTTGAAGTATTCACTTTAGTCACAAGTCCTTTAAGTTGAAACTATGAAATGTCCAGAGATACAAGGACAATATGGTTTGCGTTTAGCGCTTAGGTATATGAAGCATATACTTTCTTCATATAGGGGCATTTATGATTTCCATAAATGTATGTTATCATTTTCAGGGGAATGCTGATAATATTCTTACAGTGAAGGTCGACGTTCAACCTCGCCTAGCAACCTCTTTGCCGTTGACGATGGATTGTGGTGGCGCTGTCCTGGATAATGACGTCATGGCGATGGACCGCACATTGGCTTGCAAAGGTGATACGGTGTTCAAAGACAAAATGGTAAGTAATACAAAGGCGAATGTACGCAGTACAAGTACTTCATACGTGTTGAAAAAGACGACAGCACTGGTCAAACGCGACCGATACATTTTTCTGTAGTAACTGTTGTAAACAATACAATTGTGGGAACGGAATACACGGCATGAATCTCCTACTAATGCAGCTGCTGGATCCCATACTTAGTATTAGTTTGCAGAGGTTTAACAGACTTATGGTTGCCTTTGAATGTTAAAACCATTGTGCATAGATTTGCCTCAGTAGCAAAGTCTAATGAGGGCACTTGCCTTAAAAATTGACAAAAGTTTGTATATGTATTGAGACATTACCTTCTCTAATGAGCCACTTACAGATTTTGCTTTGCCGAAATCTTCTGAACCTCAATATTCAGTATTCTAAGAACATGTATAATATCTTAAGTTTCATCAACTCTCCCGACACCTGCCGTAACTTTCAAATTAGACTCTATCATACCTTCAAAAGTTGAAATGGTTCGTCAACGAACAAAGGTGCTGAAGAGAAAGGCAAGTGTGCCTTAAACACAGGCATTATCGTTAAGTAACTTTTCAATATCCAGTATTTTGTCGTGTACACCTCCAACAACGTAATTTAATTTAATTCAATTCAATTCAATTACTTTATTATCCACAATAAATGTAGAAATTTGCCTTCAGGCTCATCATATACAAATTAAAATAGTACAACTAGCAAGAGCATTCTATAAAAAGGGACGCTATTACACATTGAAATGCTTAAAAACACACACATGGTAGCGACATAGATTCAAAAATTGAAACACAGACGGAAACAACAAAGGACCAACTGGAGGTTTAAAACAACTACATCGAGTTTGAGTTTAAAATTGAAACTGCTGATGGAAGAAATGACTTTTTGAAGAGGTTTTTCTTTGCACGAGGAACCGAAAACGTCTCCCTGACGGAGCTTCTGGAAGTAACCATGAAGAGGGTGATCAGAATCATTGACAATATTCTGCGCTTTGCTTTTCACTGCCAGCTGGTAAAGGTTTACAAGGGAATTTGGACGACAGCAAATAATTTTTGTCTGCCATCCTCACATACGAGAAAGCTTACTTCTGTTTCTGACAGTCAAATTACCATACCACAAAATGATATTATAGGTTAAAACACTCTCAATGAGGGATATATGCTCAATGATAGCATATTATATTACCATGCCCTGCCCGTCGCATTTTGATTGGTCGAGCTGAACCACGTGACTGACCACAAATACACAGTAATGGTTTGTTTACATGCCCGTGAATATGAATAATAAGATTAACAACTCAAAGTTTCGTAACTTTACAGCTCAAACGTAAATCATAATCAATCACAAAATAAAATGGAGCACTTGTAGGTCAAGTTGAGATACTTTTTTCTGAAAACATCTCCGGATTTGCCAATTTTTTACAGCACGCGTGACAGTGCGTCGCGTATTGCTCAGTATCTGGGGCCCAGTTGTCGTTCGCTCCGGAAATTTTCGCAAATTTTGACGGTTTTCTTGGGTTCGCTGATAATATAATGGAAATAACAGACTCCGCTCTGACCATTAACGTTTATTTGTGGGCGCGGGCTCGAGGAAAGCCATATTAACGGGCTCGGCAAGCCTCGCCCGTTAATTTTGGCTTTCCTCTCGCCCTTGCCCACAAATAAACGTTAATGGTCAGCGCGTCGCCTGTTATTTCCATATTAGAAACATTAGGATAGTTATCGCGTTATAGGTGCAGACGATAAAGTAACGGTATACAGAAACAATATATTGTTTCACTTTGGTCTGCTTTTATACGCAATTTTTTTGAGGAGACAATATGTAAATTTCTCACTGTCAAAAATATATGTTCTTACTTTCAGAGGAATGCCGATATGGATAATCGCGTACTTTCTGCAAAGCCTGGCGAACCACCTTGCCGGCATCTTCATCTTTGTCAACAACTGATTATTCTGGCAATGCGTCACCAGTTGTGGCGACTGATTTTACGGCAAAGATTAACTCTACCCTGGCTTCCGGAATAGATAGGGATTGCCAAGTGTCAAAGGTTAGAGATGGTAAACCTAATATAGATGGCACAGATGCCAAACACCCGTGGGAAAAGCCACGGACCAAGGTCGATCGTTAAAAAAATTGAATGTTGAACAACTGAACACCTATTGCAAATTACAACTTTTGTCGGGAGGTTTTGCTGTTGAGTATGAAGCTTTAATTTTTCGAAACTTTGTTATAGATTTGCAAATGTTTAATTCGTCGTATTGTTTATATAAAGAGAGAGAGAGAGAGAGAGAGAGAGAGAGAGAGAGAGAGAGAGAGAGAGAGAGAGAGAGGAAAGGTTGTAATTGTCTGATGTATTTTGAGCGTTACCCATTTTCTTTCTGATAAATGATATTATGTTCAGAGGAAGGCTACGACAATATTCAGGTACGTTCGGCCAACCCTGATGTTCAACCCGTGACTAGTGATTGTAGTTGCGCCTCATCGCCCGTCTTGGCCATTGACAATACGGCAAGGAAGGACTGTGCCTGGACTAACATTATTGATGTATTTCGCCAAGATCCAAAGGTGCGGAACATAAGTTTTATCTACCCAGTAAAGAATCAAAATCTACCTCGATTTCAATACCTTTTCATGTATTGACTTTCCTTAACCCTTTATTAGTCAAAAACTTCAGATTGTTACTGAACCCAAGTGCAAAATCATGAAATCTCCTGTAATTCAGTAATCTGGTTTTCTTCTGGTGCCTAGGTGTACAGACTCACTTTTTTCAGATACACGTGTTTATGATTGTCATAAATAGCTGTTTTTAATTTTTAGGGGTTCGCTGATAAAGTTCGTTCAGCGTTTGTCGACGTGAAGCCTCGTCCAGCAACTTGCTTGTTGTTGACGGAGGACTGTAGTAGCCCCGCGTCATCTGTCCCGGGGACTGGCTTTCCGGCAAAAAACAACCCGTACCTTGGCTTTCAAAGGAGATGTGGTTCAACACGTCGGACAGGTGAGAGATGGAAAACATAAAATAGTTAGCACAAATACTCAATAACTGACTGTGGTGGCGCTGTTGCGCCGTCTTGGCTGCTTGCTGAATGGCAAAGAAGGACAGAACATAGGCTTTCGTTGGTGATTTGATTCGCTGTAATACAAATGGGCGGAAAAGGTTCAATATACTAAGAACAGAAACAAAATATACCTGTTATTCCGATATTTTTTAAGTATCGGTTTCTCATAAGCTGAGATTAGTCAAACATATTGGATAGATATCAAGTCGTAGTGCAAAACCTTGAAATCGACAGTAATACAGAGAAAATCTGGTTTGCGTCTTATTTGCCAACGTGTAGAGCCACATTTTTTTAGAGTCATGTTTTTGTGATTGTCATTTATGGTGTTGTCTTATTTTCAGGGTTTTGCTGATGAAGTTATTCCGGCGAAGAAGGACGTTAAGCTTAGTCCAGCAACTTGCTTGTCGGTGATGGAATGTAATGGCCCTGCGTCACGTGACTCGGTTTCTGACTTCCCAACAAAAACAAACTGTACCTTGGCTTCCAAAAGTAATATGGTTCACCAAGTCGGAAAGGTGAGAGATAGAAATCCTAATATAGAAAGCACAGATACGCCATTAACTGTTTAAAAGTCACCACCATGGTCTATTGTGACCAAATTTGAATATTCAACCACTGTGTCAAATGTAAATATATAATTTACTTTTATCTGGAGGATGGCTGTAGGGTTTTAAACTCTATGTTTTCGATGCTGCCTTCTATATAGGTCTGCAAACATTTCGTATACTTTTATCTATTCTCGTTGCTTGTCCATATCTTTTTATTGTACAATTGCATACTGTTTTCTTAGTCCCATAATAAAACTCTTGTTTCTGGAGGACACAGTTTTCATTTCAAATGATATTGCTAGATTTTGAATGTAAGAGTACTCATTTGCTATAACATTTAAGATAATTCACAAAAGGTCGTCATAATTATGTGAAAGAAGGAAACAGCAAAATCTGCAGTAATACAGCAACATTATATTTTGTTCCTAGTGCCTGCGTGTATTGTTACATTGTTTTTCCGACATACCTATTTATCACTGTGATAAATCGTGTTTTTATGTTCAGAGGAAAGGTAACGACGATAATCAGGTGAGTGCGGCCAAACCCGGTGTACAACCCTGTCGAACAGCCAAGTCCTTGACTACTGATTATGGTGGCGCTGCGTCGCCCTTGGCTACTGACTTTGGGCAAAGGAGGACTGTACATTGGCTGCTACTGGTGATATACATCCCCGAGATACAAAGGTGCGAGACAGAAAGCTTGGTTTACCAAGTACAGAATCAAAATCTACTTTTAATTTTAATATGTTTTGAAATATCAACTTTCATAAGCTGATATAATTAACAAAGTTTGGATTATCACGTCCTCGGGCAAACCACGAACTTTGCCAGTAATACAGAGATAATCTCGTTTGCTTCAAGTGCCTATGTGCACAGTCGCACTTATTAAGATACGATATATGATTTCCATACATATATTTTCTTATCAGGGTAATGCTGATGAAGTTCTGTCAGCGATGGTCAACGTTCAACCTCGTCCGGCAACCTTCTTGTCGACGTTGACGGAGGATTGTAGTGGCCCTGCATCACCTGTCCCAGTTACTGACGTCCCGTCAAAAACAAAATCATTCTTGGCTTCCAAAGGTGACACGGTTTTAAAAGATACAAAGGCGAGTGCAAAACAATACCCAATATCTGTTAAAAAGCCACCAAGCTCGGCGAAACTTTGTAGTAACTGTTGTAAATGACAAAGTCGTGAGAACGGAACGTATTGGCATGAATTCTCCAGATTTCAGTCCTGTACTCATATTAGTTTGTCTTCGTTTATTAATTTTATCAATGATCATCGATAGGATTACTACGGTTGATAAGAAACTCTCTTGATTACAGTCAGTGGCAAAGCTTACGTTCCTTGGGGACAAATATTTGATGTTCTGGGTATGGCTTGTTTTAGACGATAAGAGAAATGCAGAGGTGTCGCTGACTTTGTTTTCCTTTGAATGTAACAACATGCATAAATTTGTCTTAGCAGATAAGCTTTATGAAGTCACTGCTAGCTGAATTACTGTACAATTACTTTGTCACTGTTGTTCAATTTGACGGCGAGTATAGCATGCTAGCAGGGTACGTTTACCCATTCCAAACACCTGGTACCACCACTAAACCAGTGTTTCGAGATTACACCATTGATTTTGTCATGTTTTTTATTGTTTCCTTGACCTGTTGATTTACTTGCCTTGAATTATAACAATTGCTTGAATTGATTTGATGTCATTTTACGACCAAATTTTGTCCAGAGGTCCGAATGCTGATGCTGATATTGACATAACTAAGACGAAGTTTGACTTAACCCTTTCACCACCATGGTTTGTCCCAAATCCATTGTTTTCTATGGTAAAGTTGGACCTGTATACAGGGAACTGGGGGTGAAAGGGTTAAAAACCTTGTCTAGCACCTTCCGCTTTATTGTTGTCAACGACAGACTGTGATTGTGCTTTTTCAACTATCCCAAAATCTGACGAAATAGAAATAACGGATTTACCGTACCTATGCAAATGAAAATGTTTCGCCAAAAACACAGGTGCTTGAAAGAAAGCCAGCGTGTAAGTACAAAATCATTTTCATTATTCTACCTAGCATTGTATTACGTTTTGTATAGTACTAGAGACTGTAGAGTGCATCTTTAATAGCATAAAACGAATTGACAAGGTGGGACTTATCGTGTCAACGGGGAAGACAAGCAAATATGTGCAGTAATACAGGAAAAAATGTTTTGGTTTTGGTGTCTGAGCGTATCACCACACGTTTTCAGATAATAGACGTATCAATAACGGTATGGTATGATGTTATCGTTTTCAGAGTGACAAGGCCGATGGTATTCAGGTATTTGCGCCACAGATTGAAGTAGAAGCTTGCTTGACAACGTCCTTGCCACCGTTGACGACAGAGAGTCATGGCGCTGCGTCATTGCATATCGTCGGTACCGATGTTATAGCAAAGTCCGATGTAACTTTGGAACCCAAAATTGGTATGGTTCGCCAGGACACAAAGGTGAGGGATAGAAAGCCGGGTATACTAAAGACAATAAAAGTGAGCTATGTATCGGATCTACTGTCTAAAGATACACTCAGTACTGAATGCAGTTTGATGAAAAAAGCGACCGGGCTTGGTAGATCATGACGAATACTTGAAATTTTGACAACTGATAGCGTTAATGGCAGTTGCAGGTTTGTTACTAAATATAGTCGAACGAGCGCGACATTGGATACTATACTGCTTAAAAGTTCGACAAATTTTATTGATGCGTGCTTGGCTGTTGTTATAAATTTCAGCTGTGTAGTCTGAGTAATAAATTAGTTTCAATTTTAAGACTGGCAGGTTTTATTTTTTATCGCTAATACGGAACATGAGGACAAGTTTTTATTTTTGCATATAAATGAGAGAAACACGACGTCATATGTGATCAGTGCTTTTCAGATATATAAATGTTTACGTTAGGACGTTATTTAAGGTACCGATCTATAATTTGCAGTGCTGAACTCTCTTATACTTTGTCTTTCCAAGTGCTATTACTTGTCAATCATTTGTGGTAAGAAAAACCACCTTTAGTGTTAGGATTTATTTTTTATTTATTTTTTGTTTGTTTGTTTAATATCGAAAATTTGTTGGCATCGAAAGGGCAGTGTTCCAACAGAACCAGTAATTTCAGATATATTGCATATTTTAGATGATAAGAGTACAGTTGGGGCTGTGGTTGTCTGTTTGTTTGCCGTTTAATCTGAAAATCATTTGCATAAATTTGCCTCAGCAAATAAGCCCGATGGAAAAAATTGCCTTCGCTATTATATACCACTTCTAGCAAAATGTCCCAGAAAAGATACTGTATTGTATGTTCTTTTCTAAACATTCTAAGCCTGGGATTTTTTATTGTTTGAAAATCTTGAATTATGTGAATGTGATGAATAGTATTCATACTCTGAATAATTTTTCCAAAAGTAAAACTTATCATTAACTTTATCACTTTGATAACTTTTTTCAGATGAATTGTGATGACGTTAAACCTTGTTTAACAACTTCCTCGTTATCAAGTGAGGGCGCTGCGGCACTTGTCCCGAATTCCGACTTCGTGGCAGAGATGGACTCTACCTTGACTTTAAAGGTAAAGTTGATATAGATCACAATGACACAAAAGTGAGGACAATTTGTTTACTTTCTTACTTCAATTGCAATAATCACAGTTGTTTCCGATTAAGCTATCTATGTTTACATGACCGCATTTCTTTGAATTTGCAGCATGATCGAAATGATAGGAAGGTGTCTGCACCTTCGTTTGATGAAACAATGGATTTACTCGGCCTGTCCTCCAATGCTGGCGACACTTATGATGGTTCAGTAAATTCGCGGAAAAATGAAGGTTTGTGTAATTCACGTGAACAGTACGATACTCAGGCCCTCATTGAGGCGGCAGCAAAAATCAAATTGCCACCGCAGACACCAAGGCGACGGAAAACAACAGGAACTGGGTAACTTAGTAACAACAGGAACTGGAAGACCAACACCACGTCTTGACGGAAATGCCAAAAGGCTCTTTGATTCACCAACTGTCGGTACCTCAGCTCCAATCGGTCAGTCTATACGAGATGTCAACGGTAGGACCTTTGAAGATATTAACAAGCCGATTTCGCTTCCCAAAGCTGTCGAAGTCATCAATGATACAACCTGTTCCAACACGATAAGCAAAGACAATGCAATTCCAACAAGTTCAAGTGACAACAATCAGATGCACACCGTCTCTAACAAAGCGGCCACCCCCGTCGAAAAAGAAAACTCAGCTTATCTTCAATGAAGAAGAGGTTTATATCAACTTTTTTGGGGTCAAAGAAAGAGGATGAGATCCCTTTGTTAGAAGACTATGACTGAAGATGTTAGAAATATATTCATGTGTATTTTCGGTTCATCGATCGTGCACTTTATGAAATAAAAATATCGTTAAACATACTTTTTCGTCTCATGTCTCATGACTGTTTCCCCTTAACCAGTTCCGGTGCAATACACAAATGTGGGAACTTTTACGATTACAAATCAAAATTATCATATGAACGATGCTTTAAGTCTTCATTACCGATCATTGGTGTTACTCCACGTTGATAAATCACATACAACTCTTCATAATCTGACATTAAATCGTTTTGATATGACTATCTATACTGATAGAATACCCATGTCCTCTGCGTCAAATTGGAGTCAAGAGAGTCAAATATCGTTGGAAGCAAACGTGTTTGCATTATTAGCTTACAACTGGATTTGACGTTGCGGTAATATAGAACTCGCAATGGGTTGGAGACTGAAATATGTGTTTTTCTTCTGAAAGCCTAGTTCTCCACTGGAAAATCATCTCAATCGAGAGGTTATCGGTTTTATCGAAAATGTCAGGTTGCGCCTCTTCTGAAAGTTTCTTCAAACGAACCATGTAGTACATATTCTTAAGAGATACGAGATCATCAGACCAGTAATCGAATAGTCAACTGTTATTTAATCATTGTGATACGTTAGATTCCGAAAAGTCTCTGCCTTCCGTAATATTTCACATAGACGAAATACCGATTGTTCTATTTGAGGAGATTGAACTGTTGACATATACTATTTGTGTTTTTTAACAATTTACTGTTCATTTCCAACTTATGCGGCCTCAGTCTTCTCGACTGCTTGTACCCAGCGAAAAGTTTGAGCTTGGAAGGAAAGGCACAATGCCAACTGCGTCTTTCGGCTGTTTACTGTCTACAGTCCAGAAACGTTAAGCTTTATACCATGGGACATCTATATGTCCATGCTTTGTAAGGATCATTTACAAGGATGCTACAAAGAATGTTAATGCTATGAACAATTTGTCATAGTAAGATAATATTTTATTCAATGAAAAAGAACATGAAAATACAAATTCGACTGGAACTGCGTACAAGTATTGTGCCGATTAGACAAAAAATATCATCCATAGTATGTGCAAATATATATTTTTGTCAAATATGTACAGATTTACTATTAACATAAGGAATATATTTTATCACATATGTATGCTCCGCTAACTTCCCATCAAGAATACATGAAATCTTCCAAAATTAAAAAGAAATACTCTCAACATGATGTAGTCATTACGACGTCAGGATACCGTTGCAGTGACAAACTCATCCATCGCTTCCTCCTCAGCTTATTATTCGGATTTCGGACAACCCACTTTGTTGTTCACGCTTTGCAATGGTATGGTGTGATTTTGAATGACTTTGATTACAATGAATGAGTAATTCTGAAAATTTGAAAGAAATATTGTGATCAATGTGGAAATATTTAACCGCTTTCAATACAGCATCTTTGTCACTACGGTAAAACCCTTTAAAGTAAGCGAAGAAATGAGTCAGCTACATAGTATAATTTCCATCAAGATAAAATAACTTATTAGAATTCAAAGTTCGGACCAGCGGGTCATTTTATCAGTATGCAGAGTAATAAAAAAACACTAGCAGTCTGAGTCAACTGTTAAACTAATACAGAAATTCTCTATAAATAACAGTTTTCTTTCATGAAATTCAAAACGATGGCTTCCGTTTTTACCGTGTCGAACTTGTTTTTGTCGATCATTGATTGAATCGCCGATTGCCATGAATAACGTTTATAGGTAGCGTTTAAGTGGAATGACTCATACGCATCTCAATGCAGGAAGTTTTAAACTTTTGTTCAAAACTTCTTCAAGCGAACTTTAAATCACTTTTTTGGGTATCGAGAATACAATTAAGGGTTTGTGCTGCGGCATTTTGTAATACTGACGTGTTTTGTAATAACGTCTGCAGTATTTTGTAATAAACCAGTCTACGCGTTTTGTAACAAGGGTATCAGCATTTGTAATAAAAAAATTGTCTACGCAAAATGTAACAAGGGTATCAGCATTTTGTAATATTCGCACTTTGTAATAACAGTTAACGCATTTGTAATAATTTTAAAACCTTTCCCAGTTTTAAAGCATTAACAGATATTTTATTGACTTTGGAATGGTATTACAAAGTGTGTGTTTACTCGTTAAGTAAGTACAAAAATTGATCGCTCCCTGACTTCCATTTCAAATTAGAAAGACTTAATTTTAGATAGCTGTCAATCAGTATTTTTACCAACTGATCATCTGAGGCAGGTAACTACTAGATTTTGACTAGTTTATTGAGAGAATCATTGGTATACACAGTCAGTTGATTTATTAAATAGAGGATAACGACATTCTTTCTGATGTATTGCAGACAACCAGCAATCAACAGGTAGATACTCAGATAAAATAAAATATAATAACATAAAATAAATTATTATACATCTGCCTTCGCAAACAATAGAATCGAGCTTCCGTAAAAACGGGCACGTAACGGGCATGCAATAACCCCTTTACTTTCATATTTGATGATAAACATTGCGTCATTGAATGGCTCCATACTGAAACTCCATACTGTACTTTGAAAATAACTTCTGATAAAAGAAACAGAAGTAAATATATTACGACTGTTTGAAGGTGAAAAATATTATGAGAGTTCACCAAGACATCGAATGTTGGATGAGCGCGCGATGTAAACAAAGATGGCGCTTACCCTTAACCCGCACACATTAACCCTTTCACCCCAGTTCCCTGTATGCAGGTCCAACTTTACCATAGAAAACAATGGAGTTGGGACAACCATGGCGGTGAAAGGGTTAAGAGAGCGATGCATAATATGCCTCTAAAGTGTATGGAATAATGCATCGGAAACGACGGGTGTATATATTCTTGATAAAAAAGGAGATGTATGATAATAATTTTTACGAAAATACACCATAAAATACTTGTCCAAAAAATATACAAATTATGATCACGTAATCTCATTAAGTATTCAAATGGCCGCCAATATATAAAATAGTATTTTTTCAACATATTTCTTTATTTTCATAGGAATTCCTCATTAACTCATCATCTTTATCCCCAAACCTGTTTTCTATCACGTCAGCATGGACTGAAATGAAATTGTGACTCTCATAAAAAAAACTCTCATATTTTGTATCATTTTGACCTGCTAAGTGTAATGTAAATAAAGGCTCTGTATAAGTGTTAGATCGGTCAAAGTATAATGTAACATAACATCCAGCACCTAATATTATGAAATATTTCCCACAGTAAGTATGTATATTTTGAACGACAATGACACACTTGTCCCAAAAATATGCTAATACTGGTCATGTGACCTAATTAGGTATTCAAAATGGCCGCCAACAATATAAATGTATCATTAATTTTACATGTTTTCCAATTTGCCAGTAAAAGATAATCGATATTGTAAACTTTATATATTATGATACACTTTACACAGATTTGATAAAACTTACACAGATTTTCTTGTGTTCACTCATAAGTGAAGAATTACACACAGCGCCCTTGAATAGGGGTCAGACAGGTCAAGGTATCCTATTTTATAACATCTGACTATTGAATTTATCAAACTTTGTCCACAATTACAAAATATTTTTGGAATTGTAGTATTACAATTGCCCGAAAAATATGCAAATACTGGTCACATGACCTCATTAAATATTCAAAATGGCCACCCGTATTCTAAATTTACAATGATTTTCACATATTGCTTTCTTTCTGGCGACATTCTAAAGAATTTATCTCTTCCCATTTCTCAATTATGTTTACATGTATATTAGATTCTGTTGTCTACAACTGATGATTCCAAGAAAATGGTTGTTACGTCATTTTTATGAACCAAATGAAAGCTTTGTTCAAATCACAGTGTATACTAACATTACAATCATTTTGCAAAACTCAGAATTTGATTATTCGAGTTTTATAAACTTCATCCAATATACATGCAAAAACATAAGAATACACAATTTTATTGTAACCAAAAACAATATTTATTGTTTTTCTTTAGTAAAAAAGTAAAAATAATGTAGCAAAGCCTAAAAAATCAGACCGAAACCCTCAAAATGTCATAAGGGAACCATTTCTGGATAAGGTTGGTTTTGTGGCATGTCCATCATTAGTATAATAAAATTAGATATGAACTGAAAATGCTCACGTGTTTCATTATATTGCAGTTACAGTGGAATTTGATCGAGTGTCCGTTTTGCCTTGCAGAGCTCGACAAGTCTACATGTTGCTTATCATTAGAAAAGTAAACATTTGCAACAAAGTGAGTCTTTGATGTTAGATTATACAGCGCGCGCGGCGAACGTTTCCCATACACTGTCTAGTCTACAATCATGACAGTCGTTTCAGCATGCCACTCATGCACAACAAGCTTGACACCGCACTATAGCTATAGCACATCATCAAAGTTTTCTTTCAGCCATTTGTGTACTTTGATTTGGGAAATACAACTCGGACAAAACTCACTGGCATATTTTCGAGTGTCGGATCTATATCTCGAGGAAAGTCCCAAACATCAACCGGACTGACTCTGGGCGTGTTATTATAGTAGAACACTGTATTTCTTCAGCAAGGTGAAGAATATTTTGAAGGCAGAGAGCTATCACCGTCCCTTCCATGCTAACCCGTTGCCGTGTATGATGCCGTCCGGGAAATTCAGTGCCAAAATACAGTGAATTATTTCAGAAACACTGTGTGTGTTATTCGATGGCACAAAATGTACCGTGTTCATTGAATTGCACTTGAATGTGCAAAATCAACACTTTTCTTTTCTTCAAGTCTATTTTGTAGCTCAGAGAAGTGAGAGAGTTTCATTTAGCTAAGACAAAAGAGAAAGCGGGATTAAATTTTCATGCAGGAGTGTTTAAGCATTTTCTGGTTGACAATATTCAGTGTCACTTGTATCGTGTCAAACTTGTTGATAGAGTAGACTGCACTGGCAATGCTACAGACTGCATGCTGAAGGAACTGTTGTCGTGATTGCTGACATCGAGAGGAGAAGAAAAGTTTTGTTTTTAAAAAGAATTTACTTGTTTCTTCATAAAGTTCCCAATTTAAAAGTAAACACCTAAAAGAAAACTGGTGATGTGCATGTAGTGCAGTGTTATGTTTGTTGTGAGTGACATGCTGAAACGACTGCAGTGATCGTGACGAGACAGTGTATGGGAAACGTTTGCAGCGCGCTGTAATCTAACACCAACCAAAGACGAAGACTCAATTTGTTGCAAATGTTTACTTTTCTAATGATAAGCAACATGTAGACTCGTCGAGCTCTGCAAGGCAAACCGGACACTCGATCAAATTCCACTGTATCTGTAAATTTGAACCTTTGCCACATGTTTTCAACTTCACTGAAAGTGTTATGATCAACATAATGAATAATATAAAGCACAGATTAATTCTAAATCCAAGTATATATCCCCAATCAGGAAATTTTTTAAAATATGCAAATCAGGAATTGACTGAAATGTTCTCATTAAATATGCAAATTAGGGATTGGCTGAAGTAAAAATGTTAAATGACTTTCAATAATGTCCTATTGTCATAGTATCTTTAATGTAAAAAGCAATTCGTCAACTTTGGTCTAGTCATAGACAGTACAAGGGGGAAGATGGTCTCGTCAAGACGGATAAATATCCCTAATAAGAAGAGTTCATTAAATATGTGTTTTACAGTATCTTCAATATATGTTGCAAGATTCATCAACTTCAGTCGAGTCAATTCAGATATATATCCCTAATTATTTAAGTTCATTAAATATTTAAATAAGGAATTGGCTGAAGTGAAATTGCTTAATGATTTTTAATAATGTTATATCATAGTATCTTCAATGTACACAGCAAGTTTCATCAACTTTGGTCAAGTCAATTCAGATATATATATCTTATTATGAAAGTTTATTAAATATGCAAATAAGTATTTGGCTGAAGTAAAAATGCTTAATGACTTTCAAATAATTACAAAACTTCATGAAATATGCAAATGAGCTATTTATTAACTTGACACTGCCCAATGCTTCTAAGTATAATTAGATATATATCAGATCAATATTTGTTGCTAGTATCATCAAGTTTGGTGCAGGAATTTCAGAGTTATGTCACTAATAACAAAAGTTCATTAAATATGCAAATGAGCAGATAATTGACATGACACTCATAGTATCATGATAATGCTTTGAGATTGTCATCTGTGAAAAGTTTCATGAAATTTTGTGCAGTATTTCTTGATATATGTCTACACTGTCATTACCGTCTCCATAGGAAAACCATTGTACGGAAAAAAACGATATTGCATAACTTCATTAATATGCAAGCTGCACAAACCAAAATCTAATCAATCCTTGCAAGTAGCATATGGTCCTGTTTACCAAATCTGACTTGAATCCGTTCAGGCGTTTTTGAGTTATCGTGTAAACAGACAGACAGACAGACAGACAGACAGACACACACACACACACACACACACACACACACACACACACACACACACACACACACACACACACACGGACAGACAGACAGACATCGCTATGACATTAGCCACGTGTTCACACACGTGAGCTAATTAGGTCTTACAACACAACACAATCAATGTTGATGATGTCGCTGTCTTTTATCATATTCTGAGCTCTGCATGTCATGTCATCTCCAAGCCTTCCTCTTTCCATCCACCAAAAGTAACATTGAAGAGAAAAAAATGCAGAAAGGACTACAGTATATTGTCTTTTCAAAGTACAGCACTGTATGTAAAACATACAAAAACTTTCTCAGTTTGTTTTCTCAATTATAATCGCCCACAATAAATCTCACCCCCCCCCCCCTTATATGGCGTTAATATGATTGCCTAGCACTGGTAGTGAGATATAATCTCGATATCATTATATGCTATTATTTTTTTACGTATTCAGAAACCACAAAGCATTTTGAAATACATACAATATCAGCGTATGTTTATAATTATTACAAAATGCGTTAACTAATGTTACAAAACGCGTTTTATTACAAAACGCTGATACCCTCATTACAAATCGCGTAAACAATATTTTATTACAAAATGCTGATATCCTTATTACAAAATGCGTAGACCATTTTATTACAAAATGCTGATACCCTTATTACATTTTGCGTAAGTTATTACAAAATGCGTCATATTACAAAATGCCGCAGTACAGGGTTCAAAGTTCAGGTTTTTGGACTAGGGGTCATGAATTTACCGATATTTAAGCCACAATGACTGCGAATTTTTATGCATGATTTTCATGACTTTTCTTTCAAACCAAAGTTGGTTCGTGTAAATGTGCCAACTGAAGGATGTGTATGGAAGTATCACTGCTCGCTGATTTGGACCATGCCTATACGTTTTAATAGACTGAAAAATAAGCGGGTGCCGCACTTATAAAATGGCGCCCACCGAAAAGTACAAAAAATGCAGTATTTCCTATAATATACAATTACACATCTTGATCATAAAAGAAACAAGCACGATGCCATTTATTTGAATGCCCAACACAGGACGGCCAACATTTCATTGTTGTAATCTCTATTTTATCGTTACATGA
Source organism: Ptychodera flava (assembly GCF_041260155.1). NCBI lineage: Eukaryota > Metazoa > Hemichordata > Enteropneusta > Ptychoderidae > Ptychodera > Ptychodera flava. Next base: position 8,681,527 of record NC_091932.1, on the reverse strand, counting down.
TTAGTTTTTGAAAATAGCTTGAAATCTAAAATGATGTTAAAACTTTTGAAATCACATGCCAGTTTTGACACTTATGACAGTGTTGTACACTTTTTAGTGTGTAATGGGTCTTATTCAAAGAAAACTCTTGGAAAACTCAGGATAATTTTAGATCCGTTTTATTACACATTCGCAGCTATTAAGGCTTTAAATTAGAAATGGCAACACATACCCCGTGGTCATTCTATTTGGAAAATAAAATTTTCGATTTGATACAAAAATGAGACAGTAAAAATCATTGACTCCACAGGCTACAAAATAGGTCCAAATATCGTCATGGCAGTGGACCATTAAAAAGTATTGTAAAAAAAATATTGAAACCTGTCCCTAAAGTATATTCTACCTCAAATCATGTGTGCATTATTGGTGAGTTTGTTGAGTAAGCTATCACGTGAACAGAACAACATTGATTGGTATAAGAATGAATTCTTCACAGCTATAGGACATTTAGCTAAAGATTTTGTATCATTTGATGTCCGACCATAACTGAAATGGAGTAACAGATACATCATGATTTAGGTAATCGAATTATGAACAGTGTGTATCTTCTTCATGCAAATGTTCTAAAAATAAAATGCTGATGACTGTACAACTGCTCAACAGAGAGAATCCGTAGCTGGTCTGTGGCAACTATAATAGAGAGCGCCCTCAGGTGACGGATTACCAGTCCAGCTGTTTTCAACACAGTGAAGTAAAGTCAAAGTTGCTAAAGCTTATATCAAGCCATTCATCGTGATTGTTCCGAAGACGTGTTGTATTTCAAATGCAAACTTTAGATTGTTTCATTGATGTAGCAAACGCAAGCACACGACCTGATTGCAGTACGTATAAACATATTTCAAATACTGAGTAGCCGGGGTTTTTTCGACTCAAAATTACATATTTCTACCATATACCGTGTTCGAGGAAGTTGAAATCATGATTTCTTGGCGGATTTAGTACACTTTCAGACTCTTGGAATGGGAGTGCTAGATCAAAGTCAATGCGTTTCATTTGCCAAGCTCGTTAAATTATCAATAATAATAGGTGGAATCAATTTGAAATGTCATTGCACTCAGCTGATCGCACAAGTGGTGACGACACCGCTGAATGCAAATTGAAATAAACAACGTCACCAAATGACACGTAAGGGCATCAGGTCAGATAACCCTTCGAGACATAAGTTGTTCATCGGCTGTCAACTGTCACCTTTCATTATAATGAGCACATACCTTTAACATTGCATATATTCATCCATTCAGATGAATTTTAGAAAAAAGAAGGTTGTTTCTCCGTTACCAGTAATGACGCCAAGGCTAGTGTTTTTTGTATACAAAGGGCTGACCTCGATTGATCAGTTCCTCGTGTTTATGCCGGCAGGGTTTAGAATTTCACTGTTTTGAAATGATATACAACGTGTAAAGTGAGGAACAAAATAATTGAAAGGTTTTCACATGATAAATCAACCAACTATGATGGTGTAATTTTTTACAATACCCACATTGCACATTTTGCGCAGTAGTTGTATTAACTTTGTATTTGGCAATATTTTTGTTCAGTTTATACAACTGCGTTCTTGTTCTACTCCTTACAGCATGTTGACCTGTCCTCTATTCAGCTTGCCACACAGCCTACGTGTACCGTGCATTTTTATCATTGACAAAAAACTTTCAATCTGAGCTCTAATTCAATTATCACCAATAATTAGACGAACGGGCTTTGTTGACAAACTGAATATTGTGTTTTTCGTTATGCTGTAGAGAGACACCAAGAAACTGTGTTTTATACATTGCGTAGAAATATTGAAAAAATACCAGCACTTGCAGCTCCTGCCCCATTACAAGGCCAACTTGTTGTTTTTACGAAAATTTAATGGCATTCATACATTTTTAGATTTTTTCGAGATTAAAGTCATAAAATGCGACAAAACGGTTCTAGATTTGTTTAATTATTACTAACATTAGAACCATTGGACGACATCAAAATGTTGGGAGCCAAAATATTTTCAGGTCCCCCGTATAGACAGAGCAAAACTTTCAAGTCCCCCTCGACTACCCCCAAAATTTTCGAACCCCCCTGAATTCCTCCAGCCCCCTCACCATTTTTTTGAACGCGGCATTACCCTAATATATTTTCCTTCCATTCGTTTTAAAGAAGTAGAGATGATGTTTCTCAAATAGACAGTGTTGTTCATCTATCGGTCATTTTATCAAAGATGACCGTTGCTGTCTATGGGAGGATTTGACCTCGTATGACCTTTCCGCAATGATAAATCATCTTCAAGTTGTGTATTATTGCGCAGTCGCCATTGCGCATAGTATTAATGGTTTGTCTTGTTCCGTAACCGGTCCATAGACAGTCTGGCTTCCACTGTACATGCTAGTACCAGGGGGCATGTAGAACATACATGTAACTCCGCTGGGGTAGTATCAGTAGTATGCCTCACCGACGCAACTCTCGTCACTGAATCACGGTCCCTCTGCACCTAAAACATGGTATCACGTATTGACCCTTTATCTATTCTATACAACACTTTGAACTCGAAGCTCGGCAAGGAAGATGAGGACAAAATACGAATCCTGGTGGGAGGTCAAATTTCAAAACGGGATCTGGAAAAACTACAGAATCCAGCTGAAATATTCAAACATCTCGAAGAGCATGGTCATATAGGCCGGGATGATCTGGACTTTTTGAAAGAAGTGTTAAAAACGATAGATCGTCCACCGCTGATAAAGTTTGTGGAAGAATGTGAAGAAAGTCTGGAGACCTATCATGGAATGCCTAGAAGCAAAATACCTCGTTTAAGCAGCGGCCATAATGCAGGTACGTCAGCGTCAGCGTGGTTTTACATGCGTGCTATTTTAAATTGTAACACATCGATTCAAGTACCTTTTGCACATATCAAATACTATATTCTGTAAATACCGACATGTCAAATCTATACTTGTGCACTCCATGTCCTTCTATGTGAAAAGATAAATCAATAATTATGGTGTTTCTTCATTGTGAAGTTCACAAAATCACGTGAAGCCTTTTGCTCGAGTAATATTTGATCCATTGGTGTAATGCTAGTTAATATTTAATCCATCGCCAGAGTTTGCTGTGTAAATATTTATTGCCAAAGTAAATATTAACTGTCATGAATGTTAAGTGACAATTTCTTTGAGCCACGAAGATATCTGACAGTGTGACAGTGAGGAAAGCATGGTGACATGTCAAAGGTTTCATTTACATGATGTGATTATATGTATATAGGTGCACAGTAAATATACGGTGAAGTGGACACATCAAAAGCATTTGATATCTTCACATAATGTTACAGTACTCCGATACTATTTTTAGAAAAGCGTTCTTTTGAATTTGAGTACAAACGCATGAGAACAATGCAAGTAATGTTGTTTTGAAGACGAGTACCATGTTATTTTAATCATAGGCCCGTAAAAAGGGTCTACGTTTTAATGTGCAAAAAACATCAACGTACTTTATTGAATTATTCAAAGTTTTATACTCTCATGACTGTGACTGAGAATATTTATGACGTACAATATTGACAACAAGAAAAGAATACCTTATAAATCTTGAAGACGTAAGCATGCTGTGTTCTTTTGAGGCGTCAGCAATGTTAGCACTGTATGAAGAATGAATAACAACTGAACCAAACATTTTGTCATACAATTTTCCTCGCAGGTTATGGTGAAGCAAGTAGTGTGACTAGCCTCGCACCCACGCACCGAGATATGGCGACAGCAACGCCAGACCTTGGAGGGGACACGAAAAGTCAACAAGATCACAAAGAAAGCATAGCAGATTGTATCAAGAAGGAGAATCGATGATAGAAGAGGTAAATTTAGGAGCCAATGGTAAGATAATTATAAGATTTTGCTTAATTTGCACCGCAACGTCTTTACTGATTTTGAATTTGATATCGTATGTAAATAATTGCTGAAAAGGTTTGATTACCCCTACACTAACCACTTTACAACCTTGAGTATTTCTTTCATCAAATTATTCCTCATAATAGTTCATATCCTTTCTCATGTACTAAAATGTATGTATGTATGTATGTATGTATGTATGTATGTACGTATGTACGTATGTACGTATGTACGTATGTATGTATGTATGTATGTATGTATGTATGTATGTATGTATGTATGTATGTATGTATGTATGTATGTATGTATGTATGTGTGTGTGGTATTATGCATCATAAGATGGAAACACAGAATGCACAGACATATCCAAGCTGTGTAATTTGAAGTTATGTCTATTCATAGACTAACAGCAAAAAAGAAAACAAGGACATATTCAACCTGACCCGATGATGTCAAGCATGAAAGTTGGTTCAATCACTGCAGGCATTGTTCAGTGTTTGTTCATACAAACAAAATCGCATTGATGATGCATCAATTAGGTTAACTGCTTCTGTAGCGAGTGGTGTAACTTGCATATCATGAGGTAAATTTAAAGTAGTGTATGTGTAATTTTTTCACAACGACATGAACACCTGCAAACATTCAAGGAGTCTAAAAGCGCTGAAATCGAAGAAAAGGAGCCCATAGCATTTACGCATCAATTTGTTGAAAAATAATATGATCGATGTAAACCACATTATAGTCATTTTGTTAGAAAATCACCTGACTTTTGACGAAGCATAAGCTATTCAGTTCTTGTGAACTATGCGTTTTCGAACGGCAGATACTATTACAGTCCAGGACAATGGTGTTCAAACAACTTCGTTTACATTTCACAGAACCCAGTGGAAGTGGCGTTGTAGACAGACAAGACAGAAACGGAACACGTGATAAAATACCGGGTAGGTAATCTGATCTATTGCTTATCCATCGATTAAAACTAGTTAGATATCAGATTGAAAGTTCAGTTTTGACAATGGTCGTTTTGAAATGTGGATATATTGACTAAATGCCAAATCAAATTTCCCATGTTCATTTTACTGCATACTTTCAGATGTTGTGTATCGTTGCCAAAGGAGTCTGCAGGAAATGTATCAACAGTGGTCCCATATTAAACCGTTCCCCTGGTGGGATGGAACAGACAGGCTGAAACTTGAAGACATATACTCTGAACTTGCACTACAGGCAAAAGACGGAAAGAAAACAAAGATTGCTAAAGCTGACATGTTTTCTCCAAGGGACGACTGTGTCACTCCAAGACGAATCCTAATAGAGGGCGATCCAGGGTATGGAAAAACAACGTTTTGTAAAAAGTTGGCCTTAGATTGGGCAAGTAACGAGTCGAGCTATTTGAAACGTTTCAAACTACTCTTTCTTTTTGAATTAAGAGATCTTTTTAATTATCACAGTGAACATCCGAATAAGAAATGCCTCAGAGATGTTATTTCTGATTTATTTCTTGATTATTGCGATCAGGATGAGATTTTGTGGAATTATATTCAACGTAATCAATCAGAGGTCTGTTTTATATTTGATGGTCTTGACGAGATCCAAACGAAAGAACTGCCAGATTATTTTCAGAAAATTGTTAAACAAAAATTTGCAATGCTAAAGAATAGTGTTGTTGTTGTTACGTCTCGGAAAATAAGAGACAAAATCAGTAAACAACACTATGATACTCAACTATGTATCAAAGGTTTTGATGGTGTCACTTTCAAAGATTTTGTAAAGAAACACTTTAAAGCCACTCATACGAGTGATTAAATGGCGAAGGTTTCTTTGGCGAACTTGATGATTTGGCCGATGAGCACATCTTAGGCGATCTGTCAAAAAGTCCGCTGATGACACTGATGTTATGTGACATATCAATAGAAAACAGAACACTTCCTGAGACAGTAACAAAACTTTATACATGCATAGTCGTCATAGTTGTAAACCGATACATAGCTAAAGGAAACTTTCAATGAAGAAACAGCAATAGTGAAAACAGATCTCATAAGAAGCCTCTGTGAAATTGCTCATGAATACCCCTACGAAATTGAGGAAAAAGACGTTTCGGATGACAAGCATGTCTTAAAAGTGGGATTTTTAACAAAACAAGTAGACCTTTGTCATCAGGAAGCCCTAGATATAAATTTGTACATAAGACATTTGAAGAATATTTCGATGCTCGACATTTGAGTGTTAATTCTGATAGCGAGACATCGATAGAAATGATGGCGAAATCTTCTTTTCTGGCATTGGTCCCTCAACCTTCATGAAGTTTTTGGCAGGTAATTTCGGAAACAATGTGGCAAAACTGTTTACAGCGATAAGACATGGTCAAGCGTTCAGGCTCGAAGGTTTGGAAAGGAACACATGTGTTAAAGACCCAGAATCATATCATCCTGACGGGAATTATAATATAATGCTTGACTTATTAATAGAAAGCTGTTCAGACAGCAAAGAATCAATTGAGGCATGCGCTGCCGTGATGCCCAGAACGTTGAAATTAGATCTTGATAATATTTCGAAGTACAACCGACGTCAGAAAGTCGTCAAAGAAGTGATACGCCGTTGTATTACTTTTCCTGATTCAGGTGAAGCATTAATATTTCAGATGAAGGAGATAAACGCAAAGACCAGTAAAACGTTCGAAGGCTTGAGTAGATCGCTTGCAGCTGATGATTTCAAAATAAAGCAAGCATTGTTTGTAAAATACACGTGCTTTGAGAGTCAGTTTGACTGGCTGTCATCAAACTTGCATCAGATTCGAGAATTGCAAGTTTTTGGTATACCCAATGAATTTAGTGACATTGTTTCTCAAGTACGCACACTGCATACACATAAATTACTCGATGTAGTTGTTCTTCTATCTGAAGAAGACTACACTAATACCTTCGAAGTATTCGTAAGAAAAAGAGATAATGATTCAACAAATGACTCGTCTGATAGAATCCATGTCAGTCTTAAGTATCGGCATATGGACAAACAAAGTTGCATCCAAATGGCCGCCTCTTTAAAATCAATGAAATCGATCACTTTCGATGAAATAGAATTGGACATAAAATTGAAGGAATTTTCTAATTTACGGTGTGATATTTTTGATATTGTAGAATGCGTACAATCTGTTAATGCTAAACTAATGTTAATAAGTTTGATCATGACCTCTCGGAATAGAGATTATAGAGAGCTTCAATTAATTGATATTACATCTTCACTGAAACCATTACATCCTTCAACTGAAAAGTCAACAGGGGACGGGAAATCGAAACTCTCCATGAAAGTGTATCACCACTTCGTATTTAGTTTCCCCAAACTCATAGACTTACTCTCATCTATGAAAGACATTGCTCTTGACAGGTTTGAATTGATTTGTATAGCAGTAAATGCGTTCAGCTTATACAGCATAGGCTCACCAACCATGACGTGTGAAATGATTGAGGACGTGCTAGATTGCTTGACAAAGTTTCAAGCTCGTCAAGTTTGCTTAACTTCTCCTTTATTCCCAATTGGTTTTGATTCGATAGGAACCGTTTGCAAGACAATTCAGAGAAACAGCAAGTCGCCATCGGTAGATGTCACCTTCAGTGGCATTGATTCCCATTATAAATATGAACGTTTCGACTATATCACCTCGCAGATTAGTTTTCAATTTGGGAAACACACCCTTCGTTTTACTACGAGTTGGGGTTTTGACGTTGATGACTTAACACAAGCGGTATCTGATCTTGCCATTTCGAGAGTAGCGATTGAGACTCTTCATAAAGTTCATCAGATAGAATTTGGATGGAATTGCCCCTTGATGCGTATGTCAATGAGCATGCCGAGTATGGACGGTCAGTTAATTGATAAAGTTTTCGGTGTACACAGACAATTGATTGACCACTTCTATTCGACTTTGGACGAATACACCAAAAGCTTTGGTTTTGGTCAATTCGCCGAGTTTTACGTATACACTATACATGCACGACAGTATTGTCGGTATGTGGATCAGTTTGAGATAATTGAGCTCATAGGTGACAAAATAGCATCTAATACATCATTTGTTCAAAGAATAAAACTTTCAAGACGCGAAATGTGTGTGTGATTGGCAAATGTCAAAACCCTACCACTCAAGCTCACGATGAGTTGATGTTATCTTGTCAGTTTAACGATCGTGGTGTTTCCTCCATCGTCGACGACTATTACCATTATCGAGATTCCGTCGATGATTATTTAGATTCTCTTACTGAAGAAAGGTTTCGTATCCCCCGTTGGATGAAATATACTCAGATCTATGCTGCACGTGTGAGAACAACCCACAAACACAATGTTTGTGTTTAACATTTTCAGAGAAGGATTCCGCCGAGAAATCACTCACTGAGCAAATTGTAAATATAGCGCATGGATTACGCTATCTTCGTAAACTCGACATCGTTAACGGAGATTTTACATCACGGACAGACGACGATGAATTATGGGTAGAGCTACTAAATATTGGGTCACTATCAGACATCGCTTTCCACAATGTAATCTAAACGATAAAATCAATACCCTGACATGTGCAATACGTGAAGTAGAAAGGGACAGACAGAGCAAACTTAAAGTATCTCTGTGTGATTCATTGAGCATCGGCAATGTTACGAAAGTTAGAGATAAACTGTGTGAAAGCCACTTTAAAGTTTCCACTGCAGACAATATCTGCCTTAAAGGAGCCAATATCTCAGTAAACATAGAAAACGTGAATATTTAGTGTTTGCATGAAATATGATAAGTTGGTTTTTGAAGAGACGTGCTTAAAACAAAATTTCCCAATATAAGAATACAATTAGCAGAGTACAAAGAAATACATCGTTGAAGTTTTCCAAATACTGTTATGAGAAGGTAAAATATTCTATGCTACAGCGCTATGTCGACGGAACATAACATATGTGCAGTCTATATCTATAGAATGAAAACATCAAAGACAATATTTACATACTGACTTTTTGTGAGTTCTGATAAAATATTCATAACCTATGGCGTGTTCTGTTAGCTTTCAATTAGTATGGAATACTACTGTACAAAACAATCAGTGAAAGGTGGTGGTAATTTAGAAACTTTCACAAACTTGTACAGTTTTTGTTCTTTTATATAATATTCATCCTTCACAGTAATATGAATGGTAAATTGTGTACCAGTGTGTTTATGAAATATGACATTATAGCATTGCAATCATATTACTTTCAGTCATTTCATCGAATTATGACAATGTCAGATTTGTCAATTCAATAATGTCAGCATCTTATTTTCATCTTCTGTAATTTTAATGTGATGTACGTATGTTTTTGAAAGCCCCTGAACGTTTAAGTGATGCTCAATAGTCATAAATGAAGTATTAGCATAAATTACGCTTGCGAAGTTCGACGTTCCTCTAAAAACGGCAATTTTAGGCCATTATACTCTGATAAGTATATGAGGTCGCAATTTTAAAGTTATGCAGCATTGATTGTATTGTATTGTATTGTAGTTTACTTGATATACATTGTATTGTATGTGTATTAATATTATAACAATGGTCAATATTGATAGATTTTTAGAAATGCTACATGGTGTGTATTGTATTAAAGGGATATTTTTTATCATTTTTACCTTTGAACAAATTAGCCAACACAACTTTCAAAAGAGAACAAAAGGTTAACATTACATTAAACAGCAAATGTCAAATTACCCAAACAGCAAGATCTCTGCCTTTAAAACACATGTCTGTGGATGTATTTGTGGTTATTTAGATTATGACACAGGCGTTGCTTACAGGTACTAGGTATTTTGTTAAGATATATGTGTAAATACTGCTCTTCATCAAGTTTTCCTCAAATGTTACATTGTAACTTTATCAAAAATTTTGTCATTTGAAGAGAGAATGTTTTAATAGTCACCTTTAAATCGTAAAAGGAGAATTTGAATACTTCTCTCTCTAGATTTTAAATTTACTAATGAGATCTCCAACAGACATATTTGTTTATGGATGTTTAAGATGAAGTTTGGATCAGACTCATTACATTAATTCCTTTACGCAGAAACATTGTGTTTCAAAGAGAGTGTCTGATTGAGCGGTCCGAAGTACGCTTGCGCATTGTAAAATAACGAAATGTTCAATAAAATGCTGGACGTCCCTATTCGTAAAAAATGTATGTCACGTTTATGCCATGATATCAGTGAATATACGTAATTCTTTAGTCTGCTGGATTTCAGAGGGACGTCATTTTAATTTCTTTCTAGAATGACCTGATGAACATATGTCTAAATGATTAAGAAATTTAAATATGTAATCATTTGCTCTCATTGTGGATTTTTTGTGAAAACGTCATATTTTTAGAACTGCTCCAGTCATAGCTTTCAAATGTATTGATAGCTTCCTTAGAGTGAGATAATTTTGACAATTATTATGTCCTTTGCACATGTTAACTTTTAGAGCGGTTTTCTCTAACTTTGTTAGAAAATAATATTTTCCGTATATTCCGATCATTGCTCTGCATGCTTTCACACGTGCACACGATCGGAGTTCACCTTGGACTTGCAATTGATTCTATCATCTTTCTGGTGACACTGCCTTAATATACGGCAAAGTGAAAACACCTTCCAAATCCAAAGTCAGTCAAAGTCGCAACTTACCGTTACATTATCCGATCGATCAAGCTGTACTCGTCGAGTTTTTGGTTAAATGTTTGAACGGAGGATATAGAATTACAGCATTTTGAAAAAAAAATCCTCTGAAAGTAGGCCAACGATCAGGAATTTATGTCGGACGAATGCAGTATCTATGAGACCAAATGTCATTTGTTTATTCTAATTTACATGAATGCGATAAAACTAACATCTGAATCATATAATCTTTATCTAGTTAAGCATGGACTCATAGTGTGGTCATTAAAACAGTTTACTTTAAGGTATTACGCCCATCGAAAGAGAAAAATTTAAACTTTTGCTCAAACTTTTCTCAGTAAACTGTTCATAATTCCCTTATAAAACTAAAAAGAAATATGGGAGGTCACTATGCAGATTTTGGTACAAGAGAAACTATTTATCTTAAATTTACCGATATTTGAAATGCAAAATGGCCATCATCCCTACGTTATTTTTGTTAGGGGAAAATAGCATTTTCGTGTTACAGAAATAAGCCGGTGAAAATTATATTCCCTCAAAGGGCTTGATAATAAGTTCACACAAAATTGTAGATCAGAACAGGACTGTAAAAACTTGAGAGTCTGAATATATTTCCCCGTGGCACATTGCACCTGAAATTTCTGTCAACGAATGAAGATGAGTCAGTTAAGTTTTGATGATATTTAAAGACATACATACACGTACATCTGTATTTTGTTATGATGTAACAGCACTATTAAATTTGAAAACGTTCTTTAAACAATTCATCGCCACAGTTTTAACAGTGGCAAGACTTTAGAATGAAAGAAATAAAGATATGGCAAATTTATAAAATCCTGACCGATCTAGTCGAGTTTGGAAAAGTAGTAATCCGAACCACACATGTTGAACTTGGCCTTATTCGATCTGCTTCAAGACAAGTTTTTATCTTGTAGTTATAATACACGTTGAAAATTCACCAATTTGACAATCGTAATACAGTAAAATTCTTTTACCAAAAGGACTTGCGACAATATCGCCGCTCAGAGTCCATCGTTACGTATTTAATATATCAACGTGAACGCTCCTCTTGAAAACTTAACGTACGTTTACATACCTACAATCGTTAAAGGAGTTACAAAGAAGTAATTTTCTGCTGCTGCATATTAGCCCTAATATTTTATCTGACTGTAACCGTTGTTCGTACAGCGCCAACTGTGGTCGAAGTCAAGGATAAAGACAAATTAACAATTTCACATGTCGGATCAAATTTGGAATGCTGCTATCCTCACAAATATCTAAATAGCTCAATTTACAGTGAAATGTAATAAATTATTTACTGGTCACTGGTCAGATCATACCCCACTAAGAGGATTGACCTCATTCGAACAGTAGAAATATTGAGAAATCGTTTAAATTTGCTTCCCTAGATTACATAAGTGCCCTTCTTCGAATGTATGTCCATCTGTTTGATAGGTTTCTGAATCCGAAATATTTTCTTGCAATAACTATCTTTGATGAGAACAACACCTGTCAACAAGTGTTTGTGCAACTGCGGGATTATCCCGTATGGTGCCCCCATGAACCGTATACGTACACAGCGGGCTTTGAAATTGAAAATACGTAAAACATGGCGTCAGGTAGGCTACAGCCCTATATTTGCTTTGCACAACCGTTTTCACTCAAGCGAGAAGAAGTGGAAAATAAAGTCCTGTTGAGAGGTCGCCACATTTTAGAGCGAGACCAGGAGAAACTACACAATGCACTAAGAACTGAAATATTTCAACATGTCGGTACTGCATTTATCAATATATTTTTTACCCAGTTTCTGACATCATAAGCTTACAGATGATTGGCCCTTCTAAACTTAACAAGTCAGTTTCCATGAACCCCATCATCAATTTTGTCGGAAAATCAGAACAATAGCACAGAATCGTGACAATATTTATTTACAACACCGAGAAATTGCAAAATTTCAAAAAATGATCAAAGGTGCTCAATATTTGGAAGATGTTCATGGATTAGAAAACACAATTAAGTTGGCCTGCAGCTATCCGTGGTGGTGTTGACCTTTGATGACCCGCATAGCGACGCATGCTACCTCGCCAACAGATAGCTGCGTTTCCACAGCTATCATTCACGGTAATGCATGCCTACATGGATGAATAGATTAATGAACGTATGTAATGCATTTATATATGCGTTATCCGGCTTTTTTAAAAAGGAAAATAAAATTTATTCACAAAAATTTTCTTTGATAGTAGATATGTCTACCATAAACGTGAAGCACTACATATTTTAAGCACTACATATTTTAAAGTGAGTACTTTTAAGGTAGCTTTCCGCCTTGGCGACGACCTATTTTCAAACGTAAATTTTGCCATCTAGATGTTTACTTTTACCCAAGTATTATATATCACCTGAAAGCTATTTCTATGATTTTTTTGTTTTATCGAGAAAATTAGTGTGCGATGAATTTTTTTGAAGATCTTAGTGAAAGTGTAAAGAAAATGGGTGGTCTCACGTAAAAAAGTTTAAGTCTGAGCGGAGAGGGGCTATTGTTTAGGTGTTAACGGGCAATTGGTCTTCAGAGTACTGGCTACAAAACCGTGTCTCAGATTGTTGAAAAAGGCCTTAGTTTTTTCACATCGTTGAGTCAAAGTTTATCCACCGATTAGTCTTACAATGCCGCCTAATTAAGCAGCAATAACTCGACTTTAAAAATCTTCATAAAGAAACTGAGACACGGTTTTGGAGACAATCTACTTGACAAACGTCTGTGAAAATCTGGTGAACTTCCGTTCACGCGTTCTCGAGTTAAACTCTTTTGAACGTGCTGCAATGTGACAAAATGCCGAACTGAGCAAAAGGCGATTTAGTAAATCGGTTCGGGTTTTTCCTTTTGAATGGCAATAAACAATGTACTCAACCGACAAAACACTAAAACCAGATAGTGAAATCAAAGTGTGTTCAACTTCAACAGTATATTCACTCATTGAAATCAGTGTCAACGGTCGAAATGAGGCTAAAAAGGGTGAATTTTGGGAGCGTTGTACTCTTTTTAGAGCGCAATCTACACAGTAGCTGATGAGTAAATAAACTTGGGGAGTGCCAGGGAAGGGATTATGCATAATCTGTTGACTGATTAGTTGTAAGGTTTAAATAGAGTATTAACTGTTCGACCTAACTGTCGGAACTAACTGACAAGCGTACACTTCAGTGTAAGTTTATGGCAGCATTCGATTCGACCTCGGAAACGACTCACGGCTGCGGAATGAAAGCGAGCCCGATGAGTGATATAGGGAAAACAGTATTGGCTGACAACAAAAATATCTGCGTTTGTATGTGGATGTACATTTGCGGTGTCTGTGATCATGGAGATAAAAAGAACAGCTCCATGCTGTGATTCATTACGGTTAGAGTAACCGAGGATTCTAGTGAGCAGCCATTTTTTAGATCTTCACGCGCCTTGAAAACCGATTAACACTAATCAAACTACGAGCATTTCTGAGACAATAGTTCGTCCTCACTCTGTACAGCATTTCTGTGGGTGAAGACCGTTTCTGGAGTCATTATGCTAAAATGAGCCAATCGCCTGTCGGCGGCATAAAAGTCAAAGGAGAGAAGTTGAGAAAACATGAACACAGAGAAAAGTACGTCATTTCATCAAGCGCAAGTTGCATGCGATAGACCGCTCGTCAAGCGTCATACGTCACAGATAGATAACTCTCTGCTGTCGTTCGTATCCAACATGAGTACCATCGATTCCAGGCGAATATGATATCAGACCGTCTTCATTACATGTAAATTTCAGGATTAGGATGGTGTTTTGCACTGTATTCAAGTGGTTAGCCCGTAAGCGTCTCATTAAATGGTTTACCGACCAATGATGACATGTTGATGAAAACTCAGGGCGATTACGTTATTACGTTGTGACGGTCAAATTCATATTGAAATTTGTCTTCGGTCCTGCAGCATTTGGCTACTGCCATGATAACTGATAACAATGTTGTCGTGTCCATTCCCATAAAATCATTTGATTCACATTCGTCCGGTGTACGATGAACATTTGTTAGTCGACGTATGTTTTACCTTGTCAAGTCGGTAACGAAATGGGACAAGGAAAAACGGGACCGCGGGATTGAAACGACTTCGACATTATCAGTTCACTGCCATTGTGCCAAAACGTCTGCAAACCAAAGCAGCTATTGTTTTGTGGCGTGTGATTTCTGCATCGCTACGTATTTTGCCTTGGGAAAATTTCCTGTCGATGTCTTGAAGCCCATGCAATTTGTTTCCACCTTGTATTTTCTAATCCCAAGTAGTTCAAGTTCATTTTTATTCATAAATTGTTCAACTCACTCAGTATTCTCATCGAACGGACAATGTCGGGTTTCTAGACCTTTTGGCGCAAGTCGTTTCGGCCGCACAATTTCCGACGCCAAGACGTTTAGGCAACGCGACCAAAGACGTTTCGGCACTACCTGGTTGGGGGAACTCGTGCCAAATGTTACAAATCAAAACACTGAGAAGTATAGTGTCAGCATTCACATGCTTTAAAGTTTGTGAGAACATGGTGAAAAACCGTGAGAAAAGAGTTTCATATCATTTTCAATAGCAATAGCCGCCGACACTGTCAAAGTTTGAAAAGCGGCGCCTAAACGGCACTGTAAAAGTCATACTGGTCAGAACGCAAAGGTCACGCTTATGAATATGACTGGTCTGTCAGTTACTTATAAGTTTGAAGGGAAAAAAATAAATCGTAACGGGGGTGTCGAAATGTCTTGGGGCCAAAAGAAGCCGAAACTTCGGCCGAAAGAGGCCGAATGTTGCTTGAATGTTGAAGATGTGAAGGGTGTCTGTTGCGGTATTCAAGTGTTCCCGCTGTCACTGAGGCCGCCAGTGGAACGTACCATTTATGTATACGGGACAGCCTCTTCAAAGATGTTTAACATTACGAAACTTATCCACCACTCCTGGTGCTTTACCAAAGCACAAAAATGTCCCAGATAAAACATTTAGTTTGTGGGCCATTTTTGTACTCTGAAATTGTACCGTCAACAATGTCATAAGTCTGACCTTGTCCGATTGTGTCGATAAATTATGATCTTTTGGGAGCGGCCACCCCTATGAGAAAAACGGTAAGACCCACCTTTCGCCAGGTACACTCTATGGTCTTGACCCACGCAGTGAACAGTAGGTGCTAATGGGATTTTCACAGTGGATGTTGTCTAAGTGCATGCGAATACTGTGACGCTGCTTGCTTAGCGTAATCCCTTGTCAATCAAGACTTAACGGTAGTCTCAAATGCCAAAATGTAAACCTGTGCCTCTCATACATTTTTATTCCAGAATTTCACCCAAAAACAGGAACTTCACGACCAAGATATTCTACACACAAGGAAGATCAATATTATAGGAATACTTTTCAGGGATAAAAGAAAAATCGTGTTTTTATCTCAAAATACCAAAACAAAGGCGGAAGCTACCTTAAAGCGCCGTTATCGTCGTCTGCGCAGGTGCCAGACCGAGTCTCTGGTTACGAGGATAAATGTACAGTGTATCCCATAAGGCAGTGTATTACCAAGGCTCACAAGCAAGATGGCGGCGACCATAGTCTGTGCTGGAGGTAGTGAAAAGGCTCCGAATTGGGTAAAAAGAAGGGACAAAACTAAAATTTATTTGTACAGTGCACACGAGACATGGAAGGAGGCGAAGGCAGTCCGCTACATGACTGCATCAAATGCAAAATTTGCCGAACATGTCCTTGCTTCCCACCGGGAAAACTGTCACGAATGTTTTCCCTCTGTTCGTGGGTGTGGTATAAATCGCGACTCCGACGGAGACAGTCAAAGACGTGGAAACACAAGTGGAGAACTTACAGCTGCTACTATCCAATCCAAAAGGTGAGTGGATCGTTCTTGTGAGCTTGTACATTGTATCAGTTTACATGTTAGTTGTAAAGCCTGTCCGGCAATTTTCGGGAACGCAGCATGTGCACACCGAATACGGAGGATGGTGTCTGGTAATAGCTGTGGGTCCATAGTGTGCTGTTTTTGGACGGGATTTCCGACTTTTACGTGCTGGTTTTGACGTAAAAGTCAAAACCAGCATGTAAAAGTCAGAAACCCCGTCCGAAAACACCACAGCTATGGACCCACAGCTACAAAGCCTGCAAGTGCAAGTGCATGTACAAACTTACCCAGACCATGGAGGTAGAAGAAGAGATCTCTCCTTCTACCTCCATGGCCATGCCCAGACAGCGATCAAACATGAAGCGAGAAACATGGAGCTAGAAAAGCTAGAAAAAAACGTACCGAAATGTCTCTGGTTTCTGAATCTAAGGCCAAATTGTCTCAAGTTTCCAAGTTTTAGTGCTGAAACGCAGGCTGAAATCTCTCCTGCGTAAAAAATCTTCATTTTACACTGTCAACCTCGTAATATTGTTAGTCTCCATGATTAGTGTATAGGCCTACCCACGCACGGTTGCAGCAAAGGCATATATACACTGTAGTGTCTTTATGATAATTACATGTAGCCAGCTATAGGGCACTCTCCATGCAAGTATAACATAACAAGTAGAAGTGAAACAGTTTCACATTAGTAGAGCAGATACTGTAATTTGTTCTGCAAAGAATTTAGACACTGGAGAAGCATGGAAAGGGTCTCTTGTAAAGAGTGCATGGTCATGCCATTAATGATATTTATAACAGCTCAAGATATTTTTCTTAGCATCTCTCCCATTGAAGGTACTCTCAAAGGTAACTATAGACTATCCGGTTTGACTATTTAATGATTTTCGGAATGCTTTTCTACAAATTTTAGTATTTTACATAAGATGTTGAAATCTTTACTTTTTGCATTTATTTTTGTACATATATTTGAAATGTAGAGAAACTGACAAATGTCCTAAGTGTTGAATGGACACTTGCTTTGATTAAGTCTATGACAAGATGAAGTAAAATTATATGCATGATATGGTAATTACCTTGTAACATTCACTAGTCTTCTAGCCCCCACAAAATCATGTTGGTACATGTACATAACATTTGATAATACCTTATTATTTGTTGGTCGTTTCATGTTTTTATATAAATTTTTTATTAAAACATGTTTTATATATTCATTTTTATTACATAATGATGACTACCCCAAAGGGCATGTACCACCACTATTTCGACCCTAACTACACACTTCATTATTTGTTTGACTGATTGTTTCGATGATTCAGCAAGTTTTTTCTGCTAGTTTTAGAAATGCATGTGTAGTATTCTCTATGGGAATTTCCACTAACTATAATCTTTTTAGTCAAAATAGTAGTGTTTATGTAATTGTTCCACTTTCTGTTTTTCTATCAATTTCAAAATAGAGTAATTAAAATGTAGAGAAACTTACTGTAGATGAAAATGTTGTAACTTTGATTATGCCTGCATGTCCATTCCAATTTTGAAAAATCAGATGCTGACAAATGCATGTATTTTGTTGTTGGCACTTTTCCTAAAATTTAAGGCACCATTTACAAACACCTGGGGGCTTGATATGGGATCACAGTTTTGCTTTTCAACAAGATAATGTGACTGGTATTTGCTGTGTACAGAAAGTGTTGTTAAACGTCCATAAACTTAAGAAATCTGAAATCTGGCCATACCAATATTAAACTTTCTTACCTGTTTTGTTGTATCGCCAATTGAAAGGAGGAAACTTGAGAAGTTCTGAGTTTGTTAGATGTACTTCAAAACTGTCCTGATTTTCTTGCCCCTACCATACCCCCTTCCTCCAGAGGTGTTTGTGAATGCTTTCTAGTACTTCTTGAACCCATTTTATATTTTCACTTGTATGTTATATTTGCAGATGTATGCCAAGGCCCCATTGCAACATCAACTCCAAGGAAACCAGGCATTTGTAAACAACCTCTTTGGTATGTACTTCTAATGATACTGAATTTTGTGAGGTATAGAGAAGAAAATCAGACTGAATGGTAGTATTCCTGCCATTTTTATGGGCGAGTGTTTTTTTAAGATTTCATGTTATTCACGTAAAAATATACTTTGCAGATTTTTCGTTTTCCCTTACCACTTGTATCCCGTGTAGAATTAAAAGACAACATCACATCTATAATGTATAGATGTCAGACTAAAAGTTTCCATCCTTAATCAGTGTTCAGATGCTCCATTATCTGTAATCATAACTGGAAATTCAGTTTAATAATACGATGGTTTCAACCGGGACTCGAACCCATATGTACAGTTACACACTATCCTTGTTGTTGATATGCACATTCAATTATTACAATTTTGTGATCATACTTGTCTGACAGACATACTGGTACTAGTAGACCATGTATGTTTACTGTTCTCCTTTTTTGAAATACAAAATGTAGTGATTTTTCTTGTTTTGGACTTTTGAAAAATATCGAATGATTATTTTTTTGCTTTTTTGAGATAGTGAAGAAAGAGATAGTGAAGACACTCTGTCAGCTATTGAAAGTGACTCCAGCGATGGAGAAAGTGATGTTCACTCCGAGTTAAACTGCAGTGCAGGAAGGTGAGCAGTATTCAGTTTTTGATGTTCCTGTTAGGTTGTGCTGCTACATGAATGTTTACTCAACAAATTAAAATGTTTTACTACAATGTTCAATGGACTTTCCATCCCATTTCAGAGGCAATCCACATGTGTCCATTGAGGAAGCTGTGTTTGATGTTGTTGAAGATAAAAGATTTCTGAGAACATTCAGCTACTATGTAAATTTCAGGTATGTTGTTATTTGCTACCATAGCCATGTCTGTACACTCATTTGGAACAATCCTTGACACAGAAAGTTCAAGTACAATAACAGAATCCACTGAAATCTGCAACTTTTGCAATGCCTTGTTCAAATCTTTAGAAATTTTTGGGTTTAGGTTTCGATGGGTGTTCAGATATGTTCATTATGAGAAAACTATCAGTGGTTAATGTTAATGAACAAATACATGTATGCTACACAGGAAATCTTTACCATCACAGTACTAAGATGTGCATACTTATGTCAGCATTCTAGCACAGCATCTACAAGCTCTATTTTTACCGGCCTTGAAACAAGGGTGTGCACATCTATGGTTCATGGATATGAAATGCAACTGTTAGTGGTAACACCATTTTGCTGACCTATGACAATGCTATATCAGACAAGTATTTCTCATAGCTGGTACAGTCCCAGGAGATTTTCAGAGCTGGTACAGCTGTGTGCTCATGTCTGTACCATTACATGTAATGGAAACTGTACAGGTTTCTGTACAGGTCTGTGTGAATTTTTCTGTTTAGGCTGCCTGACAGACCCAGGTCTTGCTTTAATACAGAGAGATAATATTTGTGACATGAGTATGTGTTTATAATGATCCAGCTGGAAGCAGAGTGTCATTTGATGCTATTTGTTTCATTTTTCCCCAGACACAGTGGCTTTGTGGAGTCTTTCCACAGTCACCTTTTGATGTATGCCCCAAAGAGACATGCGTACACGTAAGTATATTTGTGTGTTCTTTAGTATCATATGTTGCACCGTACAGCTTGTCTAAATCAAATCTGGTTGCACTCAGTACATCTTCTACATACAACACTGTGTTCAAAGAACTTCAATAAACCAGACTCCGAACACCTCTGCAAACCCAAAAAAATATTCTCCTTGCCTTCAATGTCCCATTTTAATAGACAAATTTTACAGTGTACTGATTGTACGTAGAAATTACTGTTAGACTGATTGTTTATGTCTTGGGAAAGTAAAATTTGGGGGCAGTATTACGTCTGCAAATTATTGAAGTCATGCTGTATAATGTAAACGATGTGCATGTACAGTTTTATCCATATTTTCATCGTAGACTCTTTAGGGATGAGGAAAATCCAAATTTAAAACATGACCATTTCATACCTTCTTAACTTCAGATATGTTGCCTATAAAGCAAGAATTCAGTGGCTGCCATAGATTTTAATAAACATACTAATCGGAAGCAAGCACTGGACAAAGAAGGGAAACCAAGGTGTGTTATACTGCAAGTATGATGAAATATTCATTATTCCTACCAGTACATACTCGGCTTTGTAGGATTGCTGTAGGCAGAACAAGAAACTTCATTTTATATTCACAATGAAAATCAAGAAATACCCTAATGTTACTATTGTAGACCCTTTAGTACTGACACATTGCCTCCACACACATTGGTAAATGATATTGTTGAAAGTGTGAATAGCCTACAAAACTATCCTGATGCTGGTTATGGATTTGAACTTCAGATTGTACCGTCTAGACTTGTTACAATAGGCTGCATAATCACAATCTTGTTATGTTTGACATATCAGGATACATTAGAATCACACAGTCATGTTTATGATAATCTATACTGCTTGAGAGTTGCTTTAAAACTATCTGCATGATTGTTTTTCAGGTTTGAAGTCAAATACTCTAAGCAGTCCAAGAGGTTTTATCCTACTGCCAAACTAGAGCCCAAGAAGTATGAATACATTGGTGAGCTGCAAAGGCAGATCTTCCAGTCTCGGCAAAATGACTATGGCCATATGTCCTGGCATGTGTCCTTGGATGAGAATGATCCCAGGCGAATCCATAGCACTAGACATTTGGTGACAAGGCCTAGTTTAAGTCAAGTTACAGCACAGTATCAGAGTAGATTTGCCACATCACAGTCTCATGAACTTACTGGTAGTTCTAATCAATGAATGCACAGTAAACTTTATCCAGCAAGGAAAATAGAACATTAGAAACTTTGAAAGTAGTCAAAGTGTGATCTTCTATTGCCTCCATTGATTTTATCATTGACATAAATATTGCATTATTGATACGTGTATCTGTCATATCCAGTAACAGAAAACTGCTGTTCTAAAATTACTGAACTCAGATTAATATTTTGAGAGGTTCATGAACCAATTTATATAAACTGTTTGGTCATTGTTTTATTGATAAAAACTTTTTGTGTACTTGAGTCTGTCACTATGTTGGAGCAGAGATATCATACCCAAGCTACATGTAGGTCAAATGACATCATTGAATTTTTAGCTTCAAAATCAGTGACACACACTGGCCTCAGTATTCAGCCAACCTTGCACTGTAGAGAGGATAGTTGATGGCCTGAATAGTAGTAAAAGATAATTATCTACTCAACACCTAACATTTCAGTATTTCATAAATACACATGTGGCATAAAGCCAAGAAGAACTGAAAAATTAGTTCTCTGATTCACTGCTTTAGTTTTCCAAACGAGATTGTGTGGTAAAACTGCCATTTTCAATGAATTATTTTGCAGTTTTTAGCTGGCTTGGATCCCTATGAATTTCATGCAAACGTTAACATTTGTTTTTGAAGTTAATCATCCGGAAGTGTAAATTTATTTTTCCTGGGCTTTGAAGGGGTTTATGTGAATTATTGAAATTTCATAAAAGTTGACTTTTCAGGAGTGGTACATACCCCAGAAAAAACAGACATCATGAATGTCCATGCATACAGTTTTGTAAGAATGACCATGCTATAGGACAGCTCAAGGTGTTGTTCATTTTATTGTATATTACCAGTTTGCAATGACTGATACATACCTGAAGAAAGTGAACCAGACACATCACATGCATATTCAAATGTTAATAAAAATTTGTTTGAACAGAAATATTGTGGTTTATGTTGTCAATATCTACTTTGACGGCATCTAGGATAAATAAAACAGTTCACAGTTCACCAGCTAGTCCTGAATTTCTCCTTCTATGTAGCCAACATACACGTTATTAGGACTTGGATAGCGTCTTCTAATAACTAGAACACAACATGATGGAATAACACGACGGTTTCCTCTGCCCAACCGACCATGTTGCCAATATATAAACTGGCGATATGCAAAGTGTCTATAGCATGCATTGTTCCTTGGTTGATCTTGTGCATAAGTGTCTGCAACTGTTCTCATGGCAATTTCTAAAACATTAGGGTCCATAACAAGTTGTTGAAATAACCATGTCCTTGCTATGCATTCTTGGCCAGTCCTTTTTGCACAACATTTGTTTTCAACCTGTGAAGGCATTGGTCGACATTCTCCACACCTACACCATGGAGGAGATACTATGTCATCAGGTTTTGGATCAGGGGATGGCTGCTGATGAAACTGATTGAAGCCTTGATCGGTTCCATCCAAGACAAAGTCTGCCCATGCATCCGGTTGCCTTCTGATCAATTCCATGGTCACCTCTTCCAGTCTTTCTCTTGTTAAATTCTGTATATATTGCTGAAAGCAATGAAAGAAAACAAAGATTAACAGGCTTAAAATCCTACTTATTTGATTTTGAAAAATCATAGCAAATGTCTAACATCATTTTGAATATTATTTTACCCATACAGTCTTAGCACTGCCTGTTCAAATTTTTATACTTGACTTTAACACTTCTGTTGTTCACATGTCAATCAAATGAAATAAAAAACAAATGTGTATAACTGACATCAAAGGTAGTTTTCTACAAACCTGTACATTTCTTTCATGAGCACTGTGCCTGTCCTGTTCATCCATGCAATCTAGCACCTGTGATAGCTGTTCAGACTGGTAAGCAACACGTCGTCTTTTCCTAATGTTTGACTGTTCAGGTTGTACAGTATTCTCATCTTCCTCAGATGACGACTCCTACAAAACACAGCCCCCCCCCCCCAAAAAAAAAAAAAAAAAAAAAACACCCAACAAATAAATAAATAAATCACCAGAAAAGGTACACATGATTAAGATTTCAAAAATATAAATAAAGATATTGGAAAAGCAATAACTAATAATGGTAATGCTGGCAAGGTAACACTATAGCTACACAACAACATACTTTTTAGTGACATGATATAAGAAATTGTATGGCAGTTGTTGACAAATAATTACTGCTTACTGCCTCCACCAGGATGTACACCCTGAAAATTTCACTCATCTGTAGAGAAAACACATCACAATTTATGATGCAATGATGCTGAGGACAAGAGCCAGAAGTTAGCCAAATCTACCGGCCACTTGGGTTTTCTGACAAGCCACTTTTTCAGTAGTAGGCTGAAGTTCATAGTTGTGTGAAATGTTTTTCTCGGATTACATGTTAGTTGCTGCTCCTTTTGCAACTTGTGTACCAGTATGAAGTATGGGGATACTGAGATAGTATCTCACTTTGTCAGATTTAATAATTCAAGTCGACTTTTCACTGAAATCATCGTCTATGAATTACAATCATAGCAGCAACTATGCAATGAATACGATTCAATGTTGGTTCCAAACCTATACGGCAACCTTTTTCCAAATCAGCGACCGACGAAGTCACAGAAGTTCATTACAAGTGCTCTCGCCCATTATGAAGCGTATCAAAAGGAATTCATAGACTAGTCTAGAGATTGAAATCCGGAACTTCAAGTAAAATAAGTATCAAACGATATTTGAGCTCAGGGTCTATCTACGAAAAAGAGTGCCCGGAAAGCCGGATGGTCGATCATATAGCATTTTGGTTTACACATGGCCGATTCCGTGGAAAAAGTACGCTTGGAAATTGTTATCCCAACTGGGACAAACAGCATTTCTACAATGGTTATAATACTGTAAATAGGGTGTGCACATAACGGCATAAGCTGTGGCGAGGCCATGCTTCGTTCGTCCGAACTTTTTGAATGCAGTCATGTATTGGAAAAATGAACGCACATACTAGGCTTAGATAGTAGTACTCAAAGGACAGGACTGTCCACATGCTAGTATTAGATGCAAATATTTCGGGCCATAAATACCGATAAATAATAATGATCGACCAAGCTGTAGTATGGTAGCGTTACAGTACTTACCGGTTCTATATTCACACAAGGACGTCGTCTGCCACAGGTGCATCCATTATTGCAATACTCGTCTATGGCCTTGCACGGGCATGCACCACGGCCACGTTTCCTTGAGCACATTCCTCTACAATTACATGATTTTGGTTCTTGTGAGTTATTTTCCAAAACATCGGCAAGAGCAGCGTCCACTCCGCTCATATCAAAGCTAGCGCTCATGGGATCCTCGCTCGCCATCGTGGATTGCAATGATTTGTGGGATTGAACGTGAATGTTTGTAAACACGAAATCTGCACATGCGCAGACGACGATAACGGCGCTTTAATGTCCAGCCTTTACGAAAACTCAACTTTCTTGCGCCCTCACTGTCCAACCGCGCTGATCAGGTCAATGCCATCAGGGTCAAAGGTTGAGATGTAAACTCGCTCGCGTTCGAAGCAGTCATTTCATTTTCTTATTTCCATATCGATGTGGAACAAATCGGAGCCTGTTACGTGAAATCACCTGCGTTCGGTCCATTCATCACGGAGGTAGGTCAAGGAGATCGAAGCATAGGTACTGCCCCGCTAGCCCTGCGTACAGGTCTGTGTGTTCCCGGCGTACACGACCCGGCCTACGGATAACGCCATGGCGCCACAGATCCGTACGCAGGGCTACTGCTCCCCTAGCCCTGCGTACAGGTCTGTGTGTTCCCGGCGTGATACGGCCTTCACCACAGCCCTGCAACGGTCTATGGGGATGACTTGCGACAATGCGGTCCAGATCCGGACCGCAACGAAAAGACTGTCTTTTTGGCCGAAATTCTGCTCTATCGGGGCAAAATCCTTTCCTGCCTACCTTACTCCTAACCGACCCCAGAAAAGATGCGATTAACTTCTCCTAACGTCCAAAACCGCTCGTTTATTCTGAAACATAACGTACTCGACAAGTTGTTTACCCACGGAGATCGCCATTTTGAATCTCGCCAGTTATCTCTATGGACCCTTGCAAGTTGCAGGGCTGTGGTGGAGGCGCCGTACCATGCCGGAGACACACAGACCTGTAAGCAGGGCTACTGCCCCCCCCCCCTTCTCCCATCATCACTGCATAAGTGACGGTTTGCTTGCAATTGAGTCGAATGCCTGTGGCCATTGTGGTAAGGCCAAAGTAATTAAATTCTTGTTTTGCGTCCCCACCCGCGTAGGTTTTAAGGTTCCCTTACCAAATTCTCGCCACAAAAGGTATAGCTTAGGTATCTCTTTGGTATACCAGAGGTATACCAAATCACTTCTGGTATACTCCTGGTATACCAGATGAGTACCTATTTTCAAGGTCAATTTTTGATACAGTGTACCAAAGCTGTACCTCAGTACTCAGGTATAAATCAGGTATACCTAACATGTACCAGTTCATTTTAGGTAGGAAACAGGTAGTACCTATTATGTACCTCTTCTACTATGTATGGTCAAGTTGAAGACTGGTATACCAGAAATATACCAATCCATGACTTAGTATTTTTTTTTGCCATATGCCAGTCTGCTTGTAGAGTGCATGTCGATGAAAACTCTTGTGATTATATACCTGAAATGTCTCTGCCTGTTTGATTGATTCATATTATTGCTGCAAATATGAAGTAACTGTATTTCATTACCAGGCAGTACAGTGTGTGACCGGTCATATTCAAGCAATGCAAAATTTATCTTTCATTTATATTCATTTATTTTTAAAAACCCAATGAACCTATTATTAATTAAATTGTAAACACAAATCTGCTCCTTAAAAATCGATACAACTCAGCAACATTGCTATTTTAGGATGGGTATTGCATGTGTAGTGACATTAACTATGTCATTTAATTTGGTTGGGTAAATCATGGTTTGATCAACAGCAGAATTTTTCGGAAAACAAATTATTAAAACAGGGCCTTGTCTGTCTTGCAAGTCTAGCCCTGTAGTTTCTCAAAATATTTTCACACCAAAATTATAATGCAGTTTCAAACGAAAAGTTGTTTAATTACGTTTATCTGTACGTACACCTCTTTGTAAATGAGCAGCAAGGACAGGTCGTAGAGTTTTAATCAATACCGCAAATTTGTACCTTACAAATGTCGACAGACGAGAACTTTTCATTTAAGAAACAGACAAGTTAATGTCAATGCATTCAATGTGTAAAGCAAGGACCCGTTACCTCCAAGCACAGCATGTGACCGCGGTCGTATTACAACTCTGAGCAAAAGATCGGTACAGTTATTTTAAAATCCTAATAGGATGCCCTTCATGGTACTGCTGTCTCCCTGCAGCGATGTCCCGAACAAAATCTAGCCATCTGATGACATGGATTAAGGTGAAGGCTTTTATCTATGTTTTCAGCATCAGAGCTATTGCCGATCACACATTTGAGGTTTAGGATACTACATCCCGAGCTGCTAAACGAAAATCCAGTATGCTACATTGCCAATGTCCAACGCGTTTTGTTTTGCCGGCCCAGCTGTGAGCAGCCATCATGTTTACTCTCAGGTCACGGGTTCATCAAGTTCAGTTCGCGCATTGATATTGATTCTTCGTGCTGAAAGAATTTTACTCTCTTCGTAGTCTTTCTATCATTCAAATCAACCATTTTTATTCATGTAATAAATTGATTGCTATATTTAATATGAAACATAACAGATTTGTGCAGATGTAGAGTCAAGTCCATGCGTTTAAAAATGGAACTATTTTATCGATCGCGTAATGATTTATAGATAGCACTTCCGTGAATGTCATGAGGCTCAATCGGCGCGAATTTAGATTTTAGTGTTGTCGGCTGTGTATTGTGATCGGGGAGTTATCTGATGGACAATTTTGTGACCTTTCTATGAATTACACCCAAATGATATCATAGTGTCGCAAAAACGTGTATACAGTATCAGGGACAGACAGAGTTCAAAATTTGTGAACGCGAAAAGCAGTAAAAATTCCGACTATATTTTCTCATGTATGACACACAACGGAGACTCGGAGAGACCTCGCTGCAAATGGGAACCGTCCAGTGTCTATCCTGCCAGCTGATCAGAATGTAAGTCAATGTGCTGTCTATTTACACGTCGCTATTATGTTCTGTAACCCTTATATTGCTCTGTTAAACAACAGATGCGTTTTGTTGAGTACGGATTCATACAGAATTCATTTGTTTCACAACAGCTGTACATTGTCGCCATCGTGTATGTAAACATGGTGCTCCTCCGTTTCTAGCTCCTTGTAAACAGCATACTGCGAGTTGTTGGCTGTCCATTTTAATCATTATTTATAAATGATCATAATTATTTATGCATTTGGTTTCTCCGCTTAAATTTTCCAACGTGCTTTTGTCTCATTTTCAAATAATTACAGATTACTTTCATCAAATTACGATGTTCACAGGTTTTGGTCAAACAAGAAAGATTACGTTACACTCAGTCTATCCTCAATGATTTGTATTTTGCAGAATGCATTGCTGGTACTGTAAACGGACAAGAAATACAGAGAGCAAGAAAGCCAAATCACAGCCTTTGACAGTAATATAAGTGTTACATGAAACTTCATATGTCAAATGAATGTCTTTTGAAGACACTTAAGTTGCATGAAATGAGCATGGCATTAGAAAATAAATCATACCACAAATTGAATTTAACCTTTTTTTCTCTGTTGTCTTTTTAATAATACCTTTATTTGCTAATAGCTAGGTTTCTTGTGATGCTGGTATTTCAAAGCTTAGTCGGATAAACATATCTTGTGCTGTCAACAATCTGTTAAATTTGTCAGCTTCTCATTCTCAATCATGTCATCATCTTATCGTTGGCATTGGCCAAAAGTGTTTTTACAACTTCTATGTGCTTATCATCTGAACTGAATTTATTATTGTAAGAGAAGAGAAAAGATGTTGAAACTTATGGTACAATGCATAATTTTTGCTGTCACCTGAGTATGTTGTTTCTTTGGTTTTCAGCATCTCTGGTTTTTCTGGTAAAGAGTCAGATCAGATCCATCTCAGGACACTTGCATACCAAAGTAGGTAATACCAGAAGTAAACCTTACAAAAACAAATGGGTATAATTTAGGTAAATACCTGAAATTTACCTATTTTGTTTACATAGTTCAGATCGTCTGAACAACTATGTAAACAAAATAGGTACATTGCAGGTATAATACCTAAATTATGCGTATTTGTTTTGGTAAGGTATATTTCTGGTATACCTATTTTGGACGCAAGTGTCCAAATCTGGACAATTGCAGGTATACCTACATTGTACCTATTTGTATACCTGAGGTATACCTGTGGTTTAAAAAAGAGCCTACCTCAGGTAGTCAGATTTGGACACTTTTGCCAAAAATAGGTATACCTCAGGTATACCTATTTTTGGCAAAAGTGTCCAAATCTGGACTACCCGAGGTAGGCTCTTTTTAAACCAAAGGTATACCTCTGGTATACCAAACATGTACCTACTTGGTCTGAAAAAGTATACCTCAGGTATGTTTTTATTGTACCAGAATTTGGTAAGGGTTTTCATGAAAAACACACACAATGTATTTGAATAGGGAATTTTAGGACATGACCGCTTAGCTTTTCTGAACTAAAATTTGTTACAATTTTTTATTCGCTGCAATCATATTACATTGTGTTAATTTTTTTGTGTGTGTTTTCAGCCGCTTAGACGCGTACCTTTTCCCATTTTGAGTGGACGCAAAACAAAGAATTTAATTACTTTGGCCTAATATACCATAGAAAGTAGCGATGGGGGAGCTCTTCCCCTCTACTGTCTATGGGTATACACAGTACCACACTGGCAATGCCAGGCCCCCATGCCCTGTGAGGACTCGACGAGGTTTTTCCACTGCTAGCTGCAAAATTGTAAACTCTACGGTGAGGCGGTCGGTGAGTTTTGGTCTTTGCGACCTCGCTCACCAGTAGATCTACAATGCCGAAGGCCTGAAGCATACAAAATAAGCACGCTGCACATGGCACGGCATTTCATGTAAAACGCATATATTTACTGCATTTGGTCATACTGATTTATCTCTACTGAAGATTAAACACTACCGGTATACTACACTAACCTTGTCGTGTATGGGGTTTGGTATTTGTTCAAATACGTCGATCGCGTTCCAAAAACATTTCTTGGAGCCGCCATTACCAACTTCCGGTAGTGGCAGCTCCCAGAAACACGCTCAATGTGGGCCTTCGGCATTGTAGCTCTACTGGTGGGCGAGGTCGCAAAAACCAGAGCTACAATTTTGCAGCTATTCCACTGCTTGACCATCTCATGGGACTTGACATTACAATAGGTCCACTCTACAGTACAACGCAGGATTGTGTTTACTATACTCACTGAGAGCTCGTGCAATCTCATTAAAGAGCATCAGAATTACGTATTGCGTTAGTTATTTAAGCAATAAAGCTTGCACAATTGCATTTTTCATCTTCTAACTGTAATTACACAGTCTTATTATAGGCGAATTTCAATTTTCTCATCACAAATCTCAAGGAATAATTGGTCCCCATGCAACTGATAGAAATAAGTTTTTAGCTCATATTTGGTTTTATATCTAAATACCAAAAAGAGCTATATGATTAGTCTAAATGGCGTCTGTATATTTGTGGGTATGTGCGGATGTATGTCCGTCACACACAAAGGCTCCATACCGCCAAAGCTACCGTCTCAGTATTTGGTGTACAGGTAGATGTAGAGGTGGAGATGTGAATTTGTTCAAATGAACACATCAGTGTCAAAAATGTGCGAATGAGGTAAGAAAAAGCGAAATTCTGAAACAGGCTTGAAACAGGCTTACTCCCATGACTTGAGTCATTTCCTGTCATTGTTTATGGAACTGTTACATATTAACAGACCTGCTCAAACCAATAGACAGTAGGGGGAGGAAGACCTCTGGTCAAACCATAGACCTTAAAAACGGAAGGACAGGCAACTGCCAGAAAAGACAAAGAAACTTGCGTGTTTACCCGTACGATCTGGGTTATAATCCTCTGCGCAGTTATGTAAACGCAAAACACGTCACGTGATGACACAGTGACGTCTTGGCAGCACTGGAGCTACACAGAAGACGCTATACCTGTGCTGTCGAGTCAAGTCGCGTTCTGTTCCGGGGTCTAGTTCACGTTGTTTTCAAGCATTGTATTACCCATTGATTTTTACAGACAATTTTGCTACCATTTTCGACAGATGAGTCACTATTAGGTATATTTATTGTTGTTGTTTTTGTAATTCCCGTCAATTCATGATCGAGTCGGCAAAGTTAATTTTGCAATCTAATCATTGTACACCCCTGATAACTCTTCCGTTTATTTCTGATTCATGTGTAATGCTGTAAACTTTCTTTTACTTCATTATGTACTTCTTGCACTTCGGCACTGTAGTATTTTTAAAACTCGTGCGTCTTCAGCCCGATCGGCCATTGTTGTTTACGAAGCGACTTCATGTTTCAACTGAAAATTTCATACCTACTGTCATATTTCTCTGCTGTAATGATAATGCATGTCAATGATAGTAAACGTTTCAACGCTAGGTATTTCGTCAACTGACTAGTATTATGCGGGGCAAATCATGTTTACATTGAAAAACTTGTACCAAATTCACCAAATTTGTACCAAATTCACGTGCAGGCATCTCCAGCTCGATCGGCCATCATGATTGCTGTTGATGGACGATCTTTTTGTGCGTTTCAACTAAGTAATTTTTTTACCCTCTTAATAATGCATGACAGTGCTAATGTACGTTTCTACGTGTCTTATTTCGTGGATTGAACTAGTATTTTTAGGAGGAAGTCATGCGTACATTTGTAAAACTAGGACTATTCACGCGTCTCCGACTCAGTCGGCCATTGTTGTTTACAACACGACATTTTGTGCGTTTCCTCTTAGTAATTTTTCGTACCGTCTCATGTTTCTCTGTTGTAATAATAATGCATGACAGTGCTAATGTACGTTTCTACGTGTTTTATTTCGTGGATTGAACTAGTATTTTAGGAGGAAGTCATACGTACATTTGTAAAACTAGGACTAAATTCACGCGTCACCGACTCAATCGGCCATTGTTGTTTACAACACAACATTTTGTGCGTTTCCTCTGAGTAATTTTTCTTGCCGTCTCATGTTTCTCTGTTGTAACAATAATGCATGACAGTGCTAATGTACGTTTCTACGTGTCTTATTTCGTGGTTTGTACTAGTATTTTTGGGAGGAAGTCATACGTACATTTGTAAAACTAGGACTAAATTCACGCGTCTCCGACTCAATCGGCCATTGTTGTTTACAACACGACACTTTGAAATTAGACGCGAAAGCTTGAGCATGCGCTGATCGCAATGTTGTAGTGATTAACATAATCTCGCGTCTGACAAGTCTCTCAAATCACGGGAATTTCCGTGAGCTTGCGATACGAGAGATAAACAGTTACGTTTGTTATGTTAATGAGTGTTCAAGTTTTTCACGATTATAACCAGGATTACATGAAAGAAAATAGCTAGTTGCCTGTCCTTCCGTTTTTAAGGTCTATGGTCAAACTAATGGGGGCTATGCTATGCATGTTGCGAAAGTTCTCCAGTACCTAAAGTTTCAGACCTTACAGTGCCTTTCACCTAGGTACCGCAACTCAGCGTATGAGACGGACACAATCCACATACAAAACACACGATTAGCTTGGGTATCACGGACACATTTCAAAGCCACCGACTCGTCGATTTATTATAGTAAACCAGCATGGGGCAGCCGCTCTGTCTAGACTGAGAGATATAGTCCAGTCAATCTATGCCAAAAAAGGGGTCAACCTAGGACTAATTGCAACAGAAATTATTTCTTCACCATGCATTTTGGAAAGGTCCCAAAATAACATACTAAAAGTATAATAAAATCTAAGGGGTGCAACAGTCCTAATGTGCATAATGTAAAGGGGGCTCATGGGTATAAAATTGTCGCTGATAGATGGTTTCTACTTAAAATATGTGGCTAAACATGATTTTGATACAGGTTTTTGGGTTATTTGCCTCCTTTTTGGTCTAGGCAATGTTGTTGAAAATATTTTGTCGTCATAGAAATATTCCTCATTTGCATAAATCCAATATGGCCGCCACAACACTTCACTTTTCTTAGTTTTTCTCGAATTAATAGCTATTTTTAAGCTACAACTGACAGCAATAGAATAGTTTTTTCACATTGTATTTTAGACAAGTCCTAGAATAACATACTAAAAGCCTAGTACAATCTAGAATTGTAAACAGTGCCTAATTTGCATATATGTAAAAAGATTATGGGTACAAACTTAGTGCTGATAGAATGTTTCTGCTAAAAATAATTGGCTACACATGATATGTTATGCAGGTTTTTGGCTTATTTGCCTTGTTTTTGGTTTAGGTAATGTTGATGGAAATATCTAGTCGTCATAGAAATATTCCTAATTTGCATAAATCCAATATGGCCGCCACAACCTTCACTTTTCTTTGTATTTTTCCCAATTAATAACTATTTTTATGCTACTTCTGACAGCAATAGAATTATTTATCCACTGTGTATTTCAGAGAAGTCCTACAATGACATACTAAAAGCCTCGTACAATCTAGAAATGTAAACAATGCCTAATTTGCATATATGTAAAAAGATTACAAACTAGGTGCTGATAGAATGTTGCTACTAAAAATATTCGGCTAAACATGATATATGCGGGTTTTGGGCTTATTTGGCTTGTTTTGGTTTAGGCAATGTTGATTAAAATATTTTGACGTCATAGAAATATTCTCATTTGCATAAATCCAATATGGCCGCCACAACACTTCGCTTTTCTTTGTATGTCCCTAATTAATACAGCAATAGAATTAATTTTTCTTTGTGCATTTTAGAGAGGTCCTAGAATGACATACTAAAAGTCCAATACAATCTAAGAGGTATAACATTACCTAATTTGTATAGATATAAACGGATAATGGTAGCAATACATTCACTGATAAAAGAAATATGCATATTGAATTGAGAAAAATGCGACATTATGTTCAAGTAATGTATGCATTTATCTTAATTTTTGTCCAGGCAATATTTTTGAATACATTTTATCGCCCGAGAAATATTCCTAATTTGCCTTAATCAAGTATGGCTGCCACTGCATTTCACTTTAAAATTACATTTAATCTACACAACAAGTAGTTTTTGTTCCACTCTGTATTGAATGTATAGAATGACAAACAAAATTTGAATAAATATAAAACTTAGAAAAGGGAACAAAATCGTTGCTGTTAATAGATTTCTTAAGAATATATTCAACAAATTGATATTTAATTCAAGTAATTTGATTATTTAATGTACTTTTTGTGTTTGTAGGCAATGCATAAAATCATTTAAGTTTCCTCACTTGACGTAGCTGCAATGTGCCCCTCCTACCACTTTACTTTTCCCTTTTTTGACCTATAGAATAAATGACTATATATGTTAAAAAACAACGGAGATCATTACAACTAAATTTTAGTAGGGTCATGGAAGTTACATATCGCAAGTTTAAAGGCCTGTGTTGGCACCAGATTTTCTCATCAGAAAATTTACCCACCAGATTACAATTTCAATGGAAAACAAAAGGCTATTACACCTCAATCATTCTCTTACAGACTAGAACAAAGACGATCCCAGGGATCGCGAAAAGGTATTTAATGAAGTTGTGCATAAGACAGCTAATTTACCCAAATGCTAAATGGGTCATAGATGCTATACAAACCTGGTGCTGATAATCTATTTACGAAAGTGATTTAAGAGATAAGCTGACATTGTAATGACTATGTAACATCATTTTTTTGTTTTTAGTTCAGGGAATGTTTTCAAATATATCTTACAGCGATATAAAAATTCATATTTGCATTTGTCCAATAAGTCAACCATGTCACTTCCTTTTTTCTAATTGGAACGTGAATTATTTCTTCACCTTAAAGCGCAGTGGTCGTCGCGCTGCGCGTGCGTGATTTTTTTGTTGATAAATATACATTTTTCAGAGTTCGCGGTTACGCAAAAAAGTGCGTATTATACGCACTGGAATTTTTTCGCACGCATTTTTCTGGGGGCAATGCGTTTGACTGTACGCAAAATATTGGAGTCCGTTGTGGGCGCTAATTTGTCAACGACGTGTTGTCTTGTCCATTGACTCACCCACCAAAATTGCAACAGTTATTCTCAGGCTTGAAATTGTAACACGTTGAGCTAAAATTATTTCCCCACAACTTTGCTTTGTTATTTCCGAGATTGCAACCCACCGACAACCACATGGTGTCACCAGAAATTGCAACATTTTGCATGTTTTGAGCGAATCAGTTTACAAAGGCGATCCCCTACTACGGTGGCCCCTACACGTCACGGAACTCTATTACTTTTGAATATAAACTCTAATTTTTCTTGACAATATCTTTAATATTTGTAAGAGATTTTGTTTCTCCAACACAAACTTTTAATTTTTAATCAACTTTATCTTAACATTATCTTAACTTTAACTTCTCGGAAGTAGTTTTAGTTTTAACCATAAACAAAATATGTTTCTCAAAAGTATTTTTTATTTTGTAAAACAAAAGTAAAAAATTTTCAAGATGACAAACTCCCCTACACGTCATGGAAATTTATTACTTTTGAACATAAACTCATATTTCTTGACAATATATTTAATATTTGTAAGAAATTTTATTTCTCCACAACAAACTTTTATTTCTGAACGGGGAAACTTTATTTTTGGGTAAACTGTTTTTAAAAACTTTTAACAAAAACACTTTAACTTTTAAAAAATAACTTTAACTTTGAACAAAATATTTGTTGCTCAAAAGCGTTTTTTATTCGAAAAGAAGTAAAAATTGTTCACAGCAGGAGTTTAAGATTTTTGCTGAGCGCGAACTGAGTTACTTAAATGATATAACCTTATGTCTTTAGAGCAGAAAACTTAAATTCTTAAAGAAAAGTTTTATTTTTCCAAGAGTAAAATTAATTTCTTTATGGAAAAAAATTTTCTCAGAGCAGCAAATTGAAATACAGAGAATAAAACTTTTTTCTCAATGGCGAGAAATTATTTTCTGAAGACAACAAAACTAATTCTTTCAAGATATATTTTCTACATATGAGTGTGGTTTAAGAATTTGGTAAAACTGAACTGAGAAAGAACGAAAAAGGAAGGATGAAAAAGTCAAACTTACTTTTCTTCAGAGCGAAATTTATTTCTGAGAGGAGAAATATTTCATGTGAGGGCGCAATTACCTATAATGCACAGCAAACTCTTTCTAGAGAGAGTAAACATATTTTTGGGAAGAGTAAAACATTTTTCCGACGAGCAAAAACTTTATTTTAACGGCGGCGGAAGTTAAACTATCCCACCATGCAACACCCAAGTTTGATGACCCAGAATCTCCGAGACAACCATGCTGACTTCATCGGCGATACAGGCACGCTAGCCCGGCCCTAGCTGCAGTACAGTACCTCGAGGTTTTACCTGGGTATTTGGGTCGGACGGTTTGCCATACTGTACTGCAGCTAGCCTGGCCCTACCCTGCCTGCGTACGATGCTGTGTGTTGGGGCCGTATAACGCCGGGAACACACAGCATCGTACGCAGGGCTATGGGCATGGGAACGCAAACGAGTCAGTTCAACAGTTGCCATTTGTCTGAGTCCCTGAAGAACGGTTTTGTGTTTGAGTGATTCGTCCAAAGACGTTGTGCGACGGGATGGACCGCATTGGATTCCTTCATTAGCTCTGCATGGGCTGTGTGTTACCGGCGTTATACGGCCTTCCACCACATAACGCCGGTAACACACAGCCCTGCCATGCAGAGCTATTCCTTCATCAGTTGCTGTGTTGTTAAATGTTATGTTGTGTGATAGTCATCTTTTCTATAAGCCAGATTCGTATTTGATAGAGTCTTCGACTGAAACCGAACCTGGCCCGCCAGATTTGACCACAGTCGAGCGTGGATCAATACAGTAGTTGTGGGTCCACAGCTGTGGTGTTTTCGGACGGGATATGCCTTTTACGGGCTGGTTGACTTTCACGTTTTTGACCCCGCAAACCACACGTACGTGAAAGTTAAAACCAGTCCGCGACTGTGGTCAAATCTGGCGGGCTCGGTTCAGTTTCAGTTTCTATAAATTACGAATCTGGCTTCTCCTCTTAGAAAAGATGAATATCACACACATTGGCTGTGTGTTACCGGTGTTATGTGGTGGGAGACTGTATAACGCCGGTAACACACAGCCCTGCCATGCATAGCCCTGCGTACAGGTCTGTGTGTTCCCGGCGTATAATAACGTATAATAACGCCGGGAACACACAGACCTGTTCGCAGGGCTATGCTATGCAGAGCTAATGAAGAACCCCAATGCGGTCCCGTCGCACACCGTCTGCCGTCAGGACGAATCACTCAAACATAAAACCGTTCTTCTGGGACTCAGACAAGTGGCAACTGACCCGCGTGCCCGTAGCCTGTGTACGATGCTGTGAGTTCCCCACAGCATCGTACGCAGGCAGGGTAGGGCCGGGCTGGCGTGCCCGTATCGCCGATGAAGTCAGTCATGATTGTCTCGGAGAGCAGATCGTCCATGTAGCCGACATGAACACGAACTGTCTGACACCGGCTACCAACTCGGAGACTCTGGGTCATCAAACTTGGATGTTGCATGGTGGGATACTTTAACTTCCGCCGCCGTTAAAATAGTTTTGCTCGTCGGAAAATGTTTTACTCTTCCCAAAAATATGTTTACTCTCTCTAGAAAGAGTTTGCTGTGCATTATAGGTAATTGCGCCCTCACATGAAAGATTTCTCCTCTCAGAAATAAATTTCGCTCTGAAGAAAAGTAAATTTGACTTTTTCATCCCTTTTTGGTTCTTTCTCAATTCAGTTTTACCAAATTCTTAAACCACACTCATATGTAGAAAATATATCTTGAAGGAATTAGTTTGTTGTCTTCAGAAAATAATTTCTCTCCATTAAAAAAAAAGTTTTATTCACTATATTTCATTTGCTGCTCTGAGAAAATCTTTTTTCCATAAAGAAATTAATTTTACTCTTGAAAAATAAAACTTTTCTTTAAGAATTTAAGTTTTCTGCTCTAAAAACATAAGGTTATGTCATTTAAGTATCTCAGTTCGCGCTCAGCAAAAATCTTAAACTCTTGCTGTGAACAATTTTTACTTCTTTTCGAAATAAAAACGTTTTTGAGAAACAAATATTTTGTTCAAAGTTAAAGTTATTTTTTAAAAGTTAAAGTGTTTTTGTTAAAAGTTTTTAAAAACAGTTTACCCAAAAAATAAAGTTTCCCCGTTCAGAAATAAAAGTTTGCTGTGGAGAAATAAAATTTCTTACAAATATTAAATATATTGCCAAGAAATATGAGTTTATGTTCAAAAGTAATAAATTTCCATGTCGTGTAGGGGAGTCTGTTATCTTGAAAAAATTTACGTTTGTTTTACAAAATAAAAAATACTTTTGAGAAACATATTTTCTTAATTGTTAAAACTAAAGCTACTTTCGAGAAGTTAAAGTTAAGATAATGTTAAGATAAAGTTGCCCGTACAAAATTAAAAGTTTGCGGTGGAGAAACAAATCTCTTACAAAATTAAAGATATGTCAAGAAAAATTAGAGTTTATATTCAAAAGTAATAGAGTTCCGTGGCGTGTAGGGCCACCGTACCTAACGGACGCAGCTGCCAATCATATTGATCGTTATGCAAATACGAGGCGTGAATGCATTACTCATTTGATCGAACGCACGTTTTCCTAGGGAGTGTACCCTGGGGAATGTACCGATCTACTAACGTGCCTCGATAAAGTTCTCAACGCCACCAAATATCCAGATCGCGATTTGGATATCCCTGATTACAGCACAGAGTCTTTTACGACACTCATCGCCCATGTTGGTGCTGATCGCGTTGAAGCTGGCCGGCCGACGGAAGCCCCTCGACCGCGGAGTGACGTCAGCAGGTGTAGCGCATACGAGCAAGCTGAATGAGAAATCAGACGATACAGAAGACCGAATGATACAGAAGTTTTTTGGAAAAAGCAGAACTAAAACTCATATCATTTATGTATATTGAAACTCTGAATATGGCGCAGTGCCACAAGTACCCGGTTGACCCGCGGTCGGACGTGATTTGCAAGCAGGGTTTACTCAAATTAAACTGTGGGTCCATAGCGTGGTGTTTTCGGACGAGATTCCTGCCTTTTACAGGCTGGTTTGACTTTTTACGATTTTAACCCCGCCACCACAGCTATGGGAAAATGCGTAGAAAAGCGTCCATGTTACGCCCGACAGCACCCTTGTCGCAACTTTGTTCGGCGATATTTCGAAAAGTTTCCATCCAAATTACAAATTGCCAACACTCATCGACAACTTGGTTATTAGGGACTCACCACGACCAGAAATCCGCTTAAATTCACTGAAATGTCGCCGTTTTTTCTGGCTTCAACCGACATGACTACCCGGAGACCGCTATTTCGCTGGCGTAAAAGTGTGTTCGAGGCTCTCTGCAGAACGTCACTACAGTGACGTAGCGGTGACCTCTCAACTTATAGAAAACAAACTGAGTATTTCATCGTGTGATATCGATGACCATCGTTTGTCCTATGGACATTGCCAGTCTCACATAACTGAAATCAAACTTTAACTTGGGAAAAAAATAGTTCAGTCCTGGGATCTGTGATTGTTTATGCGGCGCGGATCAGGCTGTAATCTGTCAGTTTGTTTTCTTTAAGTTGAGAGGTCACCGCTACGTCACTGTAGTGACGTTCTGCAGAGAGACTCGAACAACAGTTTTACGCCAGCGAAATGGCGGTCTCCGGGTAGTCATGTCGGTTGAAGCTAGAAAAAACGGCGATATTTCAGTGAATTTTAAGCGGATTTCTGGTCGTGGCGAGTCCCTAATCTCCAAGTTGTCGATGAGTGTTGGCAATTTGTAATTTGGATGAAAACTGTTCGAAATATCGCCGAACAAAGTTGTGACAAGGGTGCAGTCGGGCGTAACATGGACGCTTTTCTACGCATTTTCCCATAGCTGTGGTGGCGGGGTTAAAATCGTAAAAAGTCAAAACCAGCCCGTAAAAGGCAGGAATCTCGTCCGAAAACACCACAGCTATCAGGGATTACCCTGGCTCAAGAACGGCATGAGATAAAATCGCACATGAAAAAAAACTGTGCGAGAATTTCAAGTCTGTGGGAACCGGACCTAACTTTCCTGATTTTCTGCATATTGGTTAATTTGCATAACAATGAACTCAGTGAGACAGTTTTTGGACGACCTCAGTTTTCAGACATTTACATGCTGTTCGTTACACTCACTTCGCTCCGTTTTGATAGCGTTTTACAAGTCATGCTACAGCATATTAAGTCAGGTGACGCTGCCGTCCCGTTTCGGATTTTTTTGTAGAAGCTATTTTGGGCTACAAACTTGGTGAAGTTAGCCACACCGTACGATACGAGGTGTCGAACGAAACACACAGGGACAGCCCGTGTCCGATATCTAAGCGCTGAAATATAGTTGCGTCGTCCATGGATTAAACGTAACTAATTATCACGAAATATTTCCATATAGTTTTCTAAACACATCGAAATTGAAAATCGGGGTTCGAAGTTTCAAAATAGCAATATTTAGCCCCTTTACATCACATTCAAAATACGACGTCCGATTACTGCGATAGCAGTCCGATTACATGCACTCAACATGGGGGCAAAAATTTGGCAACTTTGACCCCCTAAATGCCACTTCTGTCGGTGTTTCAGGATAAACACAATAAAGTTTCGAAAGGTATGATAATAAGATTTCGTTGTGCTCGTCATTTATGAAACGGCTTTGGGCGAAATTCACTACCCTGTCCGAAAACTGTCACACTGAATGTAGTTGTAATCAGAGGCGATCGAATCCATACTTTCTAGTGCGGGAGTAACGAAGTACAGTAGTCCAGAATAGTGCATTTTCGTTTTTTCTTCGCACTACCACTCGTACTGGACACGAATATTCCTTCGAAAGCGCCATTTTGAGCGACAACAACACACTGTACATCAGCAATGAACACTTGCTGTATCGACTCCAATGATTTGTCAATGAACGCAAAACTTCCTGTTGGCAACCAATCACAAACGCTGTTGAAACGAAACTCTGCAACAGCTTTTTTCTAGCGTAATTATAGCGCTCTCTACGGTGACACAATGAGTGGTTCTGTACTGAAAACCTGCCAAATGTTACGATGAATTTAGATCGCGTAAAGGTATCACGTACGCGCCATTTGAATTATCGGCGCGACTTTTTGCCCAATTGATTTTCTGAATGCGATTTTTCTAATTTTTGAGCGTAAATATCGCGTTATCGCGCCCCAAAGTGATCCCTGAGCTATGGGACCACAGCTAACTCAAATTTAAATGACGTTGCGTGCCAACGGACGCCCCAATTTCAGCGAATCTTGCCGTATTCTGATAAAGAATATGGAGAGCTATTTCTCATGTTCCGATTGTTATCCTGCATAGCTCTAGTGATTCCGGTTTCTTACGTGCCCTGCGAACGGGGATTCAGTTTCCAAAACAGTGTTGAGTGTTCTCATCGCACGACTTAATCAACTGGGGCGATGAGAATGCCGATAATCTGATGCGTCACACAATCGTTTGACCGAGCAATAAAAATTTTCACTGTGCGAGACAATAGAAACCCCGTTATATTCTAGAGATACCTGTTTGAATTTTCCCTTCACGTGCAAATAGAAACTTCTCTTTGATATGATTTTCAAGTTTTACGACTGTTAGTTACGGTGTTACCGGTAGTTACAATACAAGAACTATACGCGCTTTCACTGCAGTGTATGACGACTTGTGATGTGTTATCACAGTTGTTATCACAGTTTACTGTTTTGTGTATTTTTCATTCAGACTTGTTTCTCTGTATGATCAAGATTTCATGATGTTACATTTATTAAAAACGTCTCAATTATCGTGAAAAAATTTTCCTGTGTCAACCAAAATTAATTTGCCTCATTTTCGCCCTGGGTGAATGCGGAAGTGGCGGCTGTTTACGCATTCACATGACGACAATAAGCATTTTTCCAACCCTTTGCGTACGTGAAACGCATTGAAAAAAAATGACCGCGAACACTGATTTTTGTAAACATAAGTCTTCTCAACTTCAATAGGAGTGAGATGGGAGCAGTCCCCCACTTTGTTAAGGCTATTGTAAGACTCAACATCATGCAATAGTAAAATATTAGATCGGAAACGAACTTCAGTGGTGTATTTCTATCTATAAACTCGTGTAGAGCTACGAACATTGGGACACTACACTCAGCACATTATGTCAGCTGAGTTTACTGCACGCAGACACAGTGCAGTGAACAAAAAGCTTTGATCGCGCGCGATCACGCTGGTTGTACACAATGCTATGTACAGTACAGTGAAAATACATAACTAAAATGATCAACATTGCCTATATATGTAGACCAGCAACAAGCACAATGCCTAACACAAAAATTACACTCAAGACCATGATCGGCAAGCCAGAGCATGACACCTGAGATGTTGTTGGGAGACGGTCACCGCGTTGACGTACACGGATATAGAGAATCCGGTCCCACAACGTACCGGCCCGCGACGACTTGGCCCACAACCAACTGTTGATCACCATGTCTTACTTCTCCTAGTATTGCGTGGTTAGAAATAGTAAAATGACAGGAAAACAATAGACAAAACGAGCGGGTTTTCGCGGCATTTGGGAGGAAAATTGCACGGCTACACCGTGCATAGACGTATCGAGAGATCCTGTGCACCGGTCCTGTGCACGGTCATGGCAGTGATCCAACCGCTAGCTGTGTGCAGGCCTACCGGTGCTGGGCAAACTTCGTTGTTGTACCTCCTGATTGCCGGATAGGTCTGAATCCTCTTTCAAGAGAGATAACCCCCACAAGGTCCTTCGCTTGACTTGATACCTGTACTCGGAATTCTCGTTTGCACCCCAAACGGGGTAAACTTTGTAGTTGAGTTGATTTCCACAGCCGAGTGTAGCGCGCCATATACCCGGTTTGACACGGACGTTCATACAGACCACGGAACGGAACAGATGCAGAGATGCTTCTTGCTGCAGCGGGCATTGCTCTGCGAGCTGTAGATTTCTGTAGTTTGGGTTGTTGTCTTTGTACTCCTGTCGGGCCTCTTGAAATGAAAGCTCTCGTCCTTGCTAGCGATGTCGAAAACTAGAGCCCGGTCGTTGATAGTCTGTTGGCGTATACATGCGTACGTCTAGCTCTATGGCTCGAGCGATAACAGTAGCCGAGCCCCATTCAACTGATTCAAGAAAATCATGAGCAAATGTTATCTCAATCCAGCGTGCAATTATTGTTCAATATTTAGCAGATATTTAACTTAGATTAATTGACCTTTTATTGCGTGTTAGTTGGTATGCTTGTGACAGATCAGCCGCATTTTAACAAGCGGCAATATCGCAAACATTACAATCAACCCGTAACATGTGCGGCGTTCTTGGATTTGTTTACAACAGAGGGGGACCCCCTCAGGAGGGATGCGCAGCGCGACGACCACTGCGCTTTAAATACTTAAAAGGTCCAAGAAAGGTATATTCAAAGTCTAATACAATCTACATTGTGCAAAGGGCTGATTTTAAAAAGATTTATAGGAAATGCCTACAATGTATTAAATGTAATAATTGAAATTTGAAATGTTTTACAATATCGTAAAGAGAGATTGGAAGTTTTTACTAACATTGCGAATATATTTTACCCAATTTTGAGCGATTACTCATGTGCATAAATCCTATATGATGACCATTAAAATAATTTTCTTTAATTTTTCAAATTGACTTCAACTTATTTTAATTAATTATGTTATCAGTAAAATGAGAAGTTACATCAAGAGACACTAATTGTTCAAGTTATTTAATACTTTAAATTCTTCCTATCGAAAGATGTCCATTTTATAACTTGAATGAACATTTTGCTCAGTACAGAGAAATTGACATAGTTATTTTCTGTGTATTTTAACTTAGGCCAAAATAAAAAATATGTGCTGTTCCGATTACCCGACCTACCCTAATTTTATCCCCCGACCCTAGACTTTTAGAGCTTCGTAAACCCGGAAGTAAAAATAATGATATGAAAAAACGTGAAACGCATGAAATTACAGCTAGTTTTCACACATACAGCATCAGTCGCCTAGCATGAAACTAATTTTAGTTCGATTTTGATACTTTTTGATCTACTTCAATAAAATATTGTTGAAACAATACCACGCGTAAATTTCCGTACGCTGATTTTGCATATGAAAGCCTATCAGCAAGTTGAGAGTTACGTTCACAAAAGTTCGTTGCCCTAGCCCGATAAGGTTTCTGTGTCACATCATCTCTGCACGATCGAGAAAAGGAGACAAACTGAAGGTTTTGTGCATTATATGAATGTCCATAACATTGAAAATAATTCTGATAGCAAAATTGACACGAAACATTGGACTTAATATTGGACTTTACTGGTACAGAAACGTGCTCAGTGCAGACTGAACAAGCATTGAAGCAAGCTGTGGTGTCAATGGGCACATGGGCCCGGTTTTTGAATTCAGTGAACAGACACTGACTCATTTTCAGAACAAATAAACCCTAAAATTAACTGTCGGTGACAACCAACCTTTCTGTTTGTTATTTTCCCCATTCTAAAATGACTGAAAAAAACAACTGGAGCAAATCTGACATCGAGAAAAACTCAACTCCGCATTCAAATCAAAACAAGGGATCTGACCCTCTAAGTTGTTTGTTTTAGCTCTACTGAGTCTGCGCACAAAACTACATGACCAGCTAGGTCACTACAAAAACACAGCTCACTGGTTTGCAAAGGGCAATACAGTAGTGAGGGATGATATACGCACAGTAAAAACGTGACAAAACAAGCACATTATTTTTAGCGACGAAGTTACGTAACTGAGGAAGCTTATAGAGTTGGGAGAAGCAAAGTTGACGTCACTTCCATCAACAACTTCCGTAAAACTATTTTGTCACACCACGTGATCAGTGTTATCTAACGACTCAGCATACCATTCACGCTGCACACTCACTATCAGCGAAAATAGTATTGTGTTGGCCATGGATTGACATTATATTGAACCTAGAGCGTACGTGTGAGTGTATTGGCTTACATGAAAATGCGATAGACAATGATGCATTTACGTTAGAACGTCCATGCTCGATCAAATTGTTTTTGTTCTGTCGGTGTAAATTACGAGATTGGTGGATGTCGATGGACATCTTGCGTGCGTTTGGTCTTTGTCTGACATGCATGTCGTTTCGATCTCCTTTTTACTTTGCAGGGGAGAATGAATTACGTTCCTCATGGGTTTCAAATATGTAAAAAAAATACGAAGTTTTGAGTGGATCTATGATTTCGTTTGCAAAATTACGAGCGAAAATTTCAGCTTCCCATTTCATTGGCGCGACCGTGCAAGAAACCTCAGTCTCCTACTACCTCCATGATCACATGTTGTAGCCCTGCGTACGATGCTGTGTGTTCCGCTACAGCTAATCGCCCCACTCACCACCCGTACGTAGGGTCGGTGACTTCAAATCCATTTTGGGACTTGACGTAAAAAGCCAAATTACTGCCGAAATTCAGCATTCTTGGGCCCAAGTCGTATCCCAGCCTACCTCAGCTACTCGATCGCTTCCAAAAT
This sequence comes from Ptychodera flava, assembly GCF_041260155.1. Lineage (NCBI taxonomy): Eukaryota > Metazoa > Hemichordata > Enteropneusta > Ptychoderidae > Ptychodera > Ptychodera flava. The sequence continues at coordinate 8,636,560 of NC_091932.1, read as the reverse complement.
GCCAGTCTTTTATTCACTTCTCGTAAATAACCGTCGATGTCGGCAACTCTCTCGCTAGCCCTGCGTACGATGCTGTGTGTGAACTACACCTAACAATAAAATGTTGTGAGATGTTGAAACAGTTTACCCTCCTTCTATTCCTACAAAGTTGCAATGTATTGAAACACTTACTCTCCTTTCTACAAAGTTACAAATCCCCTGGTACGTAAAACAAACACTGTTGCTGTTCGATACTACAATATATGGAAAGCCATAGCTGTCTTATAATTTATGATATCATTATGTGATGCTGACATGCCATTATGAGATGATGCTATGCCATTATGTGATGAGGACATGTCATTATGTGATGAGGTTATAGCATTATGTGATGAGGACATACCATTATGTGATGAGGTTATAGTATTATGTGATGAGATTATGCCATTATGTGATGAGGACAAGCCATTATGAGATGATGTAATGCCATTATGTGATGAGGTTATGCCGTTATGTGATGAGGACATGTCATTATGTGATGAGGACATGTCATTATGTGATGAGGTTGAAGCATTATGTGATGATGTTATACCATTATGTGATGAGGTTATAGCATTATGTGATGAGGACATGTCATTATGTGATGAGGACATGTCATTATGTGATGAGGTTGAAGCATTATGTGATGATGTTATACCATTATGTGATGAGGTTATAGCATTATGTGATGAGGACATGCCATTATGTTATGAGGTTACAGCATTATGTGATGAGGACATGCCATTATGTGATGATGTTATGCCATTATGTGATGACGTTATTGCATTATATCATGAGGACATGTCATTATGTGATGATGTTATAGTATCATGTAATGAGGTTATGCCATTATGTGATGAGGACAAGCCATTATAAGATGATGTTATGCCATTATGTGATGAGGACATGTCATTATGTGATGAGGATATGTCACTATGTGATGAGGTTGTAGAATTACGTGATGATGTTTACCATTATGTGATGAGGACATGCCATTATGTTATGAGGTTACAGCATTATATTATGAGGACACATGATTATGTGATTAGGGTTTGCTATCATGTGATGAGGACATGCCATTATGTGATGAGGCTATGGCATTATGTGATGAGGACGTATCATTATGTGATGCGGTTAAAGCATTATGTGAGAAGGGTATGGCATTATATTACACTAAATGTGCTAATTTGTTATATAGCAAATTAGCTTTTAATTAACATGGAACTGCTAAATATCTTACAATATGAGCTTTTCTGTAGGATCAAATTCTGTGCCACTTTTATCGTCTCTGGTACAATAATGTAAGTTCTATATCACTTTAGAACAGTTCATTAAATATGCAAATAAATGTTGGCAATTAAAACTGTGAAGTCTCTTGATAGTTTAATATGTGGACAACAATATCTCCAGTAGGTTTAATGAAGTTTGGAGCAGGGCTTCTTGATTTACAGTGCTATAAGGAACAAAGTCGCTCTTTTTCTACCATTTTTGTTCATTAATTTGTACGATACAAGACACTATTTATGTTGTTTGACATGTTGAAAGATGCTGAATGAATGGGTGACCATGCACAACTTCTATCAAGGTCGTAGACACAATGAATGAAACTATCGCCAAAGGAAAAATCGGTCTGTACCATAAAATCAAGAATTTTTTTGTGCGCATGCCTGTGAGTTCTTGCCTAATGGGGCGCTACACTGTGCTCGGCTAAATCGTTCACTCCACTTGCATTTCAAGAAGGTCAACTTCGTGTTTCGCACTTTGAAATCACATCTGTACAAAAAGTACTGTTTGACAATATCTGAACATCTTGGTGACCACTTACACAAAGCATACGCAGAGTATCGTGACGATGCAACCATGCTGCACACGCACAAGCATGCATGCTTCGTAAAATGCTGGAAATCAAACATGGCAGTTGATTCTATTCGCGCAGACTCCACAGACATTGAACATTGGTGTAAAGACAGTGTAAAGAGCACGAAGATCTTTTTCGGTATCCTTCAAGGCATGCATAATCATTACTTAGATCATCTATGAATTTTGGAAAGTATTAAATGGATTTTTGATATCGAAAATAGGTCGAAAAAGAGTGACTTTGTCCCTTAAATTTGTTAAATGTGCAAATTAGCTGTTAATTGATATGTTACTGCTTAATGTCTCACTCTTCAATCAGGTGTCTTTCATATTAATATCTGTACAATGTTACTTAAAGTTTGATGCGGTAGTTTAAAACTATGTCACTGATTACAAAAGTTCATTAAATGCAAATTCGCATTCAATTGATATGGTGCTTATCAGACTATCTCACACTATTGAGAAAATAGCTTATATGGTAAGTTTCATGATATTTGGTGCAGTAAATCTTGGTTTATGACCCTACGGTCACCATGCTTCCCATAGAGAACCATACAACAGAAATTAAAAATGTGATAACTTCATTAATATGCAAGCCACGCCCATCAAAATATAATCAGTTCCTTCCATTTGATATTTGAACCTCTGTACCAAATTTGGTTGAAATCTGTTCAGCCTTTCTTGAAATATCATATTCACAGACAGACAGACAGAAAGCGCTACAACAACAGCTCAGGTGGTGTGACCATGTGAGCTAAAACTCAACCTTTGTGAACCTCTGCTTTAAGACTACGTGACGGTTGTTGTATACTATCTCCTACATGTTGATATTTCCCTTTGCCGTGAATCCATCAAATAGAAATTTAGCACCAAATCAGTGTTTGTACATTTGTAATGCTTGAAATTTAAGCACAAATTTGTGTTACTTAGAGTACTGAATTATCATGATTATTGAAGCTGTAAAGGTTCTGTTGATGATCAAGTCACATATCCTTAATCATGTAAAAATCATAAGATAACAACTCCGCTCAGTTTTGTTATAAGAATATCAGTACACTTTTTGACAGCATTCGTTCAAAGGTATCTGTTTTCAGTTTCTAGAAAAAAGATTTAATGTATACTCCATTCAATATTTGTGATCAGAAGCAAGAAAGTGAAGTGGCCTAAATTTTACATTTCCACCCAGTGGGATTCAATGCCCTATGTTGCCTACTTACTAGCACTGTTGCAAAGTTAGGTCATTCATAGAAACTTTACTGCATGTATGACAGTCATTTGGTCTTGTCCTACATATTTTAAAAAGTCTGTGTATAAATGTATGGTCACAATATGTCACCTGGCTGGACTTTATTTTATTAGTTACTTCCGTGTTTAATAGTGGCCTTACCGTAGCAGCATTCAACTCACAGACATCAATACAAACATTTACTTTATATAATGTCAACGATAAACATATCACAGTGAAAACCAGTATGTTAATATAACACGTTTGTTAAACTTAGTAAAAGGTGGAACTCCACTGAATATAGCAACTTACGGAAACAGCACATTTGCCAGCCGATTATGTAACCACTTGAAGCTATTCTTGACAATTGACCCACAAAAACACTTTCTTAGAGAAATCACCACTATGACAGCCTATTATAGACAGACTTGTTATTTCATTTCAAAAGTGCAAAGTATATGTAGACTTATGTCCACAAATTTTAAGAACGTATGTATGGTGGAAATACATTTGAAGTGTGAAAGTTTTGGAATTAATCAGCTGTTGTCAATGGAATTACTCTCATTACTCTTACTGGTATTTTACTGATGATATTCCTGAAACAAACAAACCTTCAGTGATGAAATCATCAAAGAATGAGTAAAAAAATGCTAATTGCTTTTAGCTGAGTGGTTAGGTACCTGACTATTGATGTATAACACCTTAAAAGTAACAATTTTGTTTTTATAGACTGAACAATTTAATTTATTTCAAAATACACTACGTGGGTTGTAAAAGCTTGTCTCACAAATCTGATATGAGAGCAAATAACACAAGTTTGGCTGAATCAAAATGGGTGCTTTGAGTATTTGGTTCTTTACTAAATACAACATTTTGCATATCTATCTGATAAAATCAATAGCAAGACCTTGCAAGCTTGTGTTCCAACTTTGAGTGAAAACCTCAATCAAGCACAAAAATTTGGACACTTTCCTCGCCACTGTCCCAACCATATGTACAAATCACTAACCGTACTGGTGCTGACAATTTAGACACATTTACTGATAACAGGCATATACAAGTAATATTCATATCAGATCTTGACATTTGGATGGGATTCAAATTCACATTGACAACTCAATATTCGAAGGGGTCAAAATGATTCAAAACATCATCACAAGGCACCAAACACAATTGTTGTTCTATATTTCAGCTTGATTCTGTCTGTCCTTAATTTGTTTTCAATTTTAAACCAAGAATATGATTGACCTTATTAGCAAGAAACTGGTGTTGCCTTAAAAAATCTCACAACTGCCTACTCCCAAGCCCTACCTAAAGCAAGCTATACAACATACAAATGCACTGTGACATAAGAAATTCTGAACTGTCAACAGTTCACTTTGCTATACATGTTGTTTTTTTCAACCAATCAAGTTCAACCTACACTTCATGTTGTTTATATATATATATATATATATATATATATATATATATATATATATATATATATATATACGGGTATTTTTAACATCTCTACGGCCTAATATGTACTTTCTTTGCACAAGTCAAAACAAGTTTTTCTTTCTCCTCACAAATGATGAAAATTTATATTCAACAACGTAGTTGTGGAAACCCAGCATCAGACATCAAGGTGTCCATCAAGTCTCTACTTTTACACTCGCTGTCTAAAGTTAGTCGTTTCAGTCCCAACCCACAGGTACGTGGAGTACTTGCCGTATAGTACACATAGAAAGGGTATACTACACGGCAACCCCGGACGGCAACTCCACATACCTGTGTCCTAGCCCTGCGTACAGGTCTCTGTGTTCCCGGCGTTATACGGTGGTGGAGGCCGTATAACGCCGGGAACACACAGACCTGTACGCAGGGCTAATCTGTGTCCCAACCCAGCTCGAGTTAGTATGTTTTATCTCGGAAGATAGGACGCTATTGATTGGCGTCACGGTCAGCAAGACAGACGTAGACAAACGTGGACAAACTGTCCAGTCCATGTCCTTTTACATTTCTTTGCACGAATTCCTCGATTTCGCCTGCGTTCCGCTGGACTATGATGACACGAAAACAGAAATGATCGCTCCCTGCGGATGCGGCTTATTCTTGCAGTAACACTGGCACTAGTACCAGTGCCAGTTGCGTTGTGTCGTTGGAAGAATACTCACTTGATGCTTCCTATCTACATAATTCTCTAAGCTCACACGATCGCCTAAGTATGGCGGTGACTCCTAATCGACTCAACTCTCCGTCGGTCAGGGACAATATCGTTGAACTATCAATTCTTTCCTCCTGAAATCTGCGGAGGAAACTTGACAAATTCGCTGTTCTTAGTATAGGCCCATCTCCGTTTTGTGGAGGGACCGTGAGAAAACGTGATACGTCGTCGTCCACCATTTTACTTAGTACTTAGTACTAGAAATTGGGCGCCCTCAATGACAAGTAAATAGCGCCCTCCTCACATCATAAAGAAGTAACATCACATCATAATGAAGAGTCACCATAACGTAATGGCCAGTGTCAGCATCGTAAAGATACAACACCACAGCGTAATGGCTTGTCTGGCATACATAATGAAATAACAGCACAGTGAATGAATTGTCTGCATCACATGATTGGCTAACCTCATCACATAATTGCATAACCTCACCACATATTTGCATGTCCTCATCACACAATGACATGTCCTCATCAACACAATGGCATAACCTCATCACACAATGGCATGTCCTCATCACACAATGGCATAACCTCATCACATAATGCATGTCCTCATCACATAAGGTTATAACCTCATCACATAAGGCTATAACGTCACCACATAATGGCATAACCTCACCACATAACGGCATGTCCTCATCACACAAGGCTATAACCTCACAACATAATTGTATAACCTCATCACATAATGCTATAACCACATCACATAATGTCATATCTGCATCGTGTAACGTTTAATTGGGGTGACATATAGTTCTCATACATAATAAGACAGCTATGGCTTTCCATAACAATACATCATGAACGTAACGTCCATGAATACACTGAGGCCTGCTTTGCCTCTGTGAGTCCTGCAGGGTCGTCCTTGAGTCTATCAAAAGTGTTACCTACTTTGCTGTATCAAAATTTGGCCTGCAACTACTCAGTTTGATAGTAAAAACCATTATTTCAAAGGAAACTTTCACAAATGGAGTCATAATACAAAGGAAAAGGAGAAAAACTGAGGTTATCTGAAAGGTCAAGTCTAGGTCATCTCATCATGTGATGTCAGGCATGAAGACCCCCTAATTACGCAATTATGGTTCACAAGAAACTACCTAGGGTGGTCCAATAGGTGAAAGGTAATTTTGCTGCCTTCCAATTTAAATGGCATTTTGCTGCCTTCCAATTTAAATGGCATTCAGCTTTTGATTGACTCCCATTCGGCCTACTTTCAAACTGCTATAACTTAAACAAGAAATTATGTGATTCTGAATGATTTTAATATTATTGTAGATTCCACCAGTTTAATGATCTAGAAGTGAACATCACCAGACATTTCTTGATGATATCAAAATATCAAATGAAAATATATCTGGGCTAAAACTTTTGAGACTGAATTTGTAAATTTACCAAGAATTTTCGGAAGCTAGAGGGGAAACAGACATAACAGTGTGATGGGCGGACCAGAAAGTCCATGGAAATCAAGCAGGTTTAATTTTCTTACATGAACATTGCTGTTTGGTGTGTTGATTTGTAACACGTTCACTATGCTAACATGTTTCAACACCCAAGGAAACATTTGCAACTTTATAGTCAATGCAACATATTAATAAAATTATTTTATGTTGTGATCATCGCAGTCCGGCTGTTATGAGTAAGCATGTGTACTTGGCTGGACCGATCAAGTTTCTGCAAAAAATCATTTCACTGTCATTGACAAGCTAAAGTGATGTCTTTAATAAATGTGTCCAGTCAATATCCAAAGAAAATCAAGGCCATCAATGACACGAAGAAAGTTTGTCAGTCCCCACGGACGAAGTCTGGGGGGACTTATAGATTGGGTCATGTCCATCTGTGCATGCGTGCGTGCGTGCGTACGTCGTCCGTCCGTCCGTTCACGCAGACATCAGACTGAGACATGCCCTGGTCAGTTTCTTTCAAACTTTGCACAAGGATAGTACCCTACCCCATACAGATGCACGTCGATTTGTTTCACAATGCGATCAAATTTGGCCGTGTTAGACTTGGAGGACTTTTTAGTTTACACCTCCATAGACTCCCATGTATAAGGCAGTTCTCCATAGACTCCCAGGTAAGGCAGTCCTCCAAAGACTCCCATGTAAAGGCAGTTCTGCATAGACTCCCATGTATAAGTCAGTTCTCCGTAGACGCCCATGTATAAGGCCAAGAAAAATAAAATTTTGTTTCTCATCGTATTCTAGTGCAAAAAGGATGCAGTGACACAGTTTTTAGTCCCCACGGATGAAGTCCAGGGGGCTTATAGATTGGGTCATGGTGTCCGTGTCATTGTGTCCGTTCGTCCCTCCGTTCGTCCATCCTTTCACACAGATATCTCAGACATTTTGACAAAATGTCATGTGACATTGGTGACCTTTGACCTCAAATATACATATTTGTCCATAACTCAGTAACCACAAGTGCTACATCCTTCATATATGGTATGATGGGATGACGCCATATATTATACCTCATTAATTATGCACATATCTAATTTTGAGCGAGCCAAAAGAGCTAGAGGTCTGATTTTTGGTATATAGGGATAACTTAGCAATACAATTTTTTTGACATGTCACGTGACCTCAATGACCTTTGACCTCAAATATACATATTTGTCCATAACTCAGTAACCACAAGTGCCACACCCTTCATATCTGGTATGATGGGAGACCTTATGACGCCACATACTGTACCTCATTAATTATGTGCATATCTAATTCTGAGCAAGCCAATAGAGCTGGATGTCTGATTTTTTCGTATATACGGAAACCTATAGGATAGACATTTTTTTGACAAAATGTCATGTGAACTTGATTATTTACCTAAAATATACGTTTATGTCAATAAATAAGTCCCACAAGTGCTATGTCCTTTATATTTAGTAGGATGGGAGACCTTACGACAACACACGCTTTACCTCATTTATTATGCACATATCTAATTCTGGGCAAGCGAATAGAGGTAGAGGTCTGATTTTTGGCATATTAGGGATTTATTAGCAATACATTTTTTTTTTCAAAATGTCACGTGACCTCAATGACCTTTGACCTTGATTATACATATATATATATATATATATGCATATCTCACCAAGGTAAAGTTGGCGTCATCCTCATCCTCAGCCTCAGGTGACCTTTCTAGCTGACGCTGAATATGACGCTACTCAGCGTCAGCTTCAGCATCGTATCCGAAGATTGCCGAAGTTGCGCTACCCGATGACGGATAAATGATAAAATTCGCCCAAAACTTAAGAAAATAACACCTCCATTCTTACTCAACTTTCTTTTGAATCGTAAAGCTGGTTCGCAGGTAATATTTTATCGTTAGAATATCTCATACAGACTAGTTTTTTGGAAATGTTCGTAATTTTCAGTCCATGGATCCGCTGATAAGTTTGTTGGTATCCTCTCAACTCTTGTGTTAAGATTTTTCCAAAAATTGGTGCAAAAAAGTATACGTGGTCCGAAATGTGTAAAAATCGCCACCATGAGAGGCAATATAAAAGCCCTTATTATTCAGAGGACGTATAAAACAATTAACTGGTATAACTATGACTTGAGGCCTGAAAAGTCAACGTATTAAACATACAACCTTTGAACTTTAAGGAAATTAAGGGCTAAGAATGTTGCGTTATAACTACATCGTGAGAAACGGATATTAAGAGGAGAGGTTACTAAATATTATGAAATACATACCCCACTGTGTTTTGATTAACATTTACAGTGATATGAAACTTGGAGCACATTTTTAAAGTCGTTTTTACACTTATCATTCCATCAGACGCATTCGGGAATAATCGGATCTGACGCCGGTGAAGCTGACGCTGTAGCGTCATCATCCTCATTTTCGCGTGACCCCTGAGGCTGAGGATGAGGATGAGGATGACGCCAACTTTACGTTGGTGCATATCTCAGTAAGTTCTATACCCTTCAATTTTGATAGGATATTAGACCTTAAGATGTCACATCTTGTACCTCATTTATTATGCGCATATGTATTTCTTGGCTGGCCAATACAGCTACAGGTCTGATCTTTTTTCCCAATTTAGAACAATAACTTAGACATGCCTCATGTGTTTCAAATTGGGAACAACGACATAGACCTATGTGCCCATAGATCTCAACATATCAATCCAGTGATACTTCTTAATGACCACATTTCCCTGCCCCATCAAGACTAATACTCCTATTACTTTGTCATTGTCAATGACTTGTTTAGAATTATATTTTCGTTTTAAACTACAGTTCTTTGATGCAGTGTGGTCGTCTGGCAATCCATCATCACGGCAGATGTAGTGCATCCAATACACAGTCCACACTGTCCAATCATGCGTGCATGTTTTCCTGTTATAATTCAATAGGGTCAGAATTTTGTAGCAAGGAACATACAAAATCTTGCAGATAAATCAATTTGGATGATCTATGTACATCTATGCAAATTCCAAGTTTGGTGGACATGTGAAAATTATGTTTTTTGCCTTCATGTACAAGATGGAATGTTTACCAAGCTGGACGCTCACTGCTAAAAAACCAATAGGTTTTATTACAGTTTCACATTTCAACCCTTTCTTTGCATCTTTCTCAGCAACATTCCCCAAACCTCTCTCCTTGCATCCCTACCGCTAAATGCACTGAGGAGCACAGTGTCATCATTGACGCTATTTTTTCAGAAGCTACAAAACATTCTTTATAACTACAATAGATTTTTTTCTTGGCTTGTGTAGTGCAGACAGTGCAGTAAAAAATGAAAAAATCCCTTGAAGGTACAATAATGGCTGGCTGTTGTTAATTTTGATGTTTGAATGTACATTAAGCCCTATGAAAGCAAACTTACAGAATATGTACAAACAAACATACAGAATATTTAAGCATGAGGGAATATGCTACAATTTTTAGGGATATTAAAACTTATGAATATTAATGAGCCGTCCGCCACTCTTGGAAGCCCTATACATTCACAACAGTGACACCCAAATTTGTTGACTTTGAAAAAATCTTATAGAGGATGGTGTTTGGAGCCAGCAGCTTGGATTGTGTAAGCAAGTGATTTATGGCTTGTAGTATGTATAACACAAGTGACATCACTGCAACATTAAAACTTACATAAGATGTCCTCAAATGTTTCAGTTAAATCCCCCCAAAATTTTAAAATCCCCTGAAAAATTCCAGGAGAGGGGGACCAATCCCCCCTGGTATAGTATCCTAGATGAAACACTGCATTGATGACCGTAAATATTGTGTTGTGTCAGTTCTTACAAGTCAGACTTACCTGTGGATAAACAGTTCACTTTCCTGTCAAAGAATTGTAATTTAGCCATATCAATTTCCGTGGCAGTCTAATAAACCACAAATTTCAATTCTACTGATGAATATTTTATTTTAATAAATTGGTATTCAATTTGAGTGCGTTTCATGAGGAAATTGTTCACTGTTAGTTTGTTTGAACGCGTACAAAATGCACATTGAGAAATAAAAAAAAAATGAAAAAAAAATTTCCCTACCTACCTACCCTATTTTTGAAAACCATGTAATCGGAACAGCACAATTTTTTTTTTTGGCCTTATTGTAATGATTATATACTAATAGGGCCTACAGAATGAAAAGCCCTGTAAAATAAACAATGATTGATTCATATAGTTCATTTCAATTATCTAGAGAATTTTGCATAATGTCAATAACATTGGGAACTTACTGGAAGATTTCGATTTTCTTAATGCATACCAAAATGCTTGGCCAAATAACCAACACTTTGTACTAAGCGAGGCTGAAGAAAATTGTGTTTCAGCTCTATTTTCTTTTATTTTCACCCTTACCCATATTACTAATATAGATTAAGTGTTGGTAAAATGTAATTAAAGGCCAGGTTGTGTGGTCACTGGTAAATCAGATATACTTTTGACTATGTGCAACTTGCCTGTTCACGCCACATACAGAAATTTATGATAATAATAATAAATAAATTATTAAAGCTGCAAGCAGCGTTGGCGGGGCCCAAGCGGTTGCCATGGTTGAAAGTACTTGCATTGATGATACAATGTGCAAATTTTGAGCTTCCATGTGTTTCATGTGTAGAGAAATCTTTAGACTAGTTGTTAACACATGTGAAAATACGTTTATAAGCTCACGCATCTCAATTCCCATGTGAAATGATTGTGAAAAGTATGCTTGACAGAGAGAGCGAACAAGCATTTTAAGTACAATTGATGTAGAGCATCATAGCTCATTCTGGAAATTTACCATGTGTCCTATGTGTTGACAAATCCTTTGACTAGTTGTTATAAGTGAAAATTTCCTGTCAAAGATCATTTTTCTTTCCCATTTCCCATTTACATGATTTTGAAAAGTGTGTCATAGACAAACGGGAAATAGCATTACAATAAATTTCCACTGATTGTGTGGTCACTTGTCAGCCATACAGACTGATGTGATGACAAGAAAAATAAAAATTTTGTCTGTCATCCTCGTGCCCGTCAATTCAGATCCGCCGCGTCAGTCTTTATTCTGCTCATGTGGAAATAATTAAAAACAAAATAAACACAAAAAACTCGGCGATAGTACATGTATAAAACAGAAGCTTAAAAAAATAATTGACACTTATATTCCATTCAGAACTGTACTCATATGTAACTCTTATATTGCGCTGTCAAAACTGTGCAAATGCTGTGCTTAAGTCAAACAAAGAACTGTTGTTAGACACAAATATTAAGCAACACTGCTGTGCAGTCTGCGTGCATTCCTATGATGTTGTCATGTTTAACTCCGTGTTGTTGATTGAAGAATAAAAAAAAATTACAGTAACAAATTCCTGCCTCACCACATCATTTTATGTCTAGGCGAACCAGCATTTTAAGCCAAATTGATGTATACCATCCTAGCTCATTCTGTAAATTTAATATGTGTCCTATGTGTTGATATATCCTTGAACTAGTTGTTATACATGAAAATTTCGTGTCAAAGATCATTTTCCCCATTTCCCATTTACATGACTTTAAAAAGTGTGTGTCATAGACAAATGGGAAATAGTATTACAATAAAAGTCCATTAATTGTGTGGTCACTTGTCAGCCATACAGACTGATGTGATGACAAGAAAAATAAAGTTTTTTTCTTCCTCTGCGTCCTATTTTCTGCTAATGAGGAAATACATGAAAAAAACCTGCAAAAAATACATCACGATAGTGCATGTATAAAACAGAACCGTACAAATAATTGACACTAACATTCAGATCAGAACTGTATACATATTTCACTCTTATATTACTCTGTGAAAACTGTGCAAATGCTGCACTTAAACCGCTGAACTGTTGCTGTACAAAAATAATAAAGCAACACTGCTGTACATTTGTCTCTGCATGCATCATGATGTTGTCATTTTTTTTCCTGCGTTGTTGATTGAAGAATGAAAAAAGAAACCCGCGTCACCACATAATTTTTGAAATATGTCTAGAATAAGAAAGAAACGTTTTATTTTCTTGGCGTAGTACTAGTTGTTTTAATGACCTGTACACTATGAATTTCAAAATGTTGGGTAGAACAAAAGGGTGTTCTTCAAAACCTGAAAATTCCAAATATTAAAATGCAAAAGTTACTGGCAATAACAAAGTATGGAGTTGTTACTCAGGAAACAAATGCTAAACATCGTGGTAAAAGTTCAAACTACAGTCTCTTTTATAAGATTACAAGTTTTGCAGTAAGAAGAGTGGGTAGCTGAACAAATCATAACAGCCTTGAGTACGAATCCTCCTTTTAAGTGTCAAATAATACTAGTCCTGAGGCAAAAGTTAGGCGTATGCGATGCAGCTATATTTAATAGTTACAAACCTGTAATCGCTATCAATGCTGTACTGCACATATCGCTATAGACAACGGCACGAAACCTGCTTCTGCATACCAGTTTTTCAAACGAATTAGATATCCATTCTCATAGCAGTTCAAAAGTAAAATACTCTTAGACTTGAGAAATGTGTGCATTATAGACTTTCGATAAATTTGCTTTACGCTTGAATTTAGCATGGAGCTTTGGTAGCTCTATGAATTTAACAAGCGATGCTCGGACACTGGCAGCGCACAGCGCATCGATGACACTTGGGTCAGGGGTCATCATCAAAAACGTCAGTGCCTATTCACGGGCCAGCTTGATTGAATCATGCCACGGATCGCGAAAATCACGGATCATATATCCAAATGTTCATGTCTAATACGTAAAGAGAACCCGAAAATATAAAACACATAATGATTTGATATGGAGAAACATCATTTTGTTTCACTGACAATCAAGTTAAATGCTCAAATATAGCGACAAGACTTGCACATTTGCACAATATGAATGCGGAAGTACGTCGACTGTACTCTGCGGACGACCGAGCGCCTTCTCTGAAAATCTGTTTACAATATCACGTCACAATACACTGAAAATTCTTGCGAATTCATCTGTAAGGAAGCCAATTCACACAAGTTCCTAACGTCAGTACAGATATTTTCTTGTTGGCAGCAATACACCACCAACATTTTCGCCGTTCAGGAGTGCCTTACTCGCTCTACGTTGAAAAAAAGCCGTATGCTTTTAACCATGCCGTTCCTAACTTTGCAAATTCCAGTCGACTTTCCTACTCTGATCATAATCTTTCTTTCCATTTCATAGCTTTACTTGCGCTTACAACCTGTGTTAGGGGTGGTTTCTCCCCAATATTGGTGGAGCTGCCTAAAGTCAAAAACGAAAGTTTGCCGTTTTTGCTTAGTTTCACCGTCACTACGATCCTTCAGTGTTGATGATGACACTCACAGGCGTGCTGTTTGCATGGCAGGGCTGTGTGTTACCGGCGTTATACGGCCTCCCACCACATCGTATAACGCCGGTAACACACAGCCCTGTCATGCAGAGCTAGGTATTTGTATAAGTGTAGTTTATGCTATGTTCTGACGTTCTACGGAAGAGAACGTCGGAACGTAGCATAAACTATACTTATACAAACTACCAAGTAAACAGCACGCCTGTGCTGCACAGTGCACGGAGCAATCTGTAGGTACATTGTGCGAAGTTGTCCAACCCAAAACTTAGTAACATCTTAGTCAAATAGTCATGGTAAACATGGGTACTTTTGGTTTGTTAGCTATTTCGTAACAATTTTATTCATTACTGTATGTGTTACAAATACGATCTTCTGACGCATAAGGTCGGGGATGCACAGAGATAAAGTATTACTTCTCAAGTTGAATGCAGGACAGCGCGTGGACAGACAAAGTGATGACGTCATCTGCAATTTTCGATCCGCAAGTTTGGATAATATTTGCCTAAATCTTCTCGGCAAACGCTACTTTTTTCTCGCATTTGCGATTTTGCGAGCAGGCAGCGGAAACACTGCCTGCGTCATTGCGAACAAAGGAAGGCCACAACGCACCTTATTTTCAAGCAGGCGATTTATGTTTGTTTTTCAGATTTCGTCCATTGAAATCACCCTACCAGCACGCGAACGGCAAACAAAGAATTTATTGTATGGCACCTAATGTAGAGTGTTTGGATAACATACACAAGAACGTTCTAAATTACTCATGGAGTTGATCGTTGAAACTGAATAGTGACAGTAGTGGTACTTGGAGCAAAAGTTTCTAGCATTGTTGTTTCTGAACGTTGGTGTCACTCAAGTCCACATGCTTAAATATTCAAACCTTGGAATTGAGGAAGTGCATATTTACTGAGTGTTCCCACTGTAATAAGCTGCGCAAACAAACATTCTGAACAGCTACACTAACAACTGATATGGTCGCACCTAATTAGACCTAGAACAATGGCAAGAGCGTCCAGCTCTGATTAACCATTTTACCTGCAGGCTGTGAGTGACGATTTTGCAGTTCGCCGGCATTGACGTCGATAGCCTGTTATTTCAGCAACAGTGACGCAATACATTTTTCTACAAGTATTTTACTTCTCACTTTCCGATTTCAAAATGTTATGACAAACAGCCTATAATGTTTATCATACCCTTACTTCATAATATTGACATTTTAGTTTCAATTAGATCTCAACGTCACCACGAACTTCATTACACAAGGTGTTGTTTTAATCGATGTGTATCAGCAATTTTGATGTGGTCTTGTTTACATTTTTAATCAGCTACATGCTCTCAGTTACACAACCCACACAAGGGCCACTCCATGCATGTCAGATAGAGAAACATAAAAAAATCACCACACCTTGCAATGTCATATATCTTACTTTTTATTCGTGATGAACAAGTGAGCGTGCATTCAGACACCTACATACAAAATTACCCGAATAGCTTCATTTATGATCCTTGACACTCACAAAACAGCTGTGTGTAGACCCCAGTAATTGTGGCAGGACCTTGTCCCGCTCTATTTCAGTCAATCACAGCAGTCGGCCACCCCTAAAGTTAGTGGCACGCTCTTCTAAGTACTTCCGTGGTAGTATACTTGACAACGTCATCCTGGCGTACAAAACCTGGGCGCTGAAGTTACTATACACAATGGGCCGAGATAGGGTTCGTGCGACTGCTAGTTGAATTTGACAGCGGGCATTGCAGTCTGTTGTTCCGTCTTTGACTCTCAAGTGTACAATATAACATACATCACTGATCGATCTTCTGACTGACGAGGTTTTAAACTGCTGCCTATGAACATTGGGGCGACTTAACCGATCCAAATACCTTTCGAAACTTGAAAGTGCTCGCACTAAGAAAGATATGAAGTAACATTTCAGTTAAATCTGTGTGTTGGTTTTTGAGAAGAAAATTTTTAAGGATTAAATTGCGATTTTCGCTATATCCACTACAGCGAACAAACCTCCTGACTGACCCAAACGCCTTTCGGAAATTAGAAAGAACTACCACTAGGGATTATGAGTGTAAAATTTTAGTTCGATCTGTGTATTGGTTCTGGAGGAAAATATTTTAAAAGATTAAATTACGAGTTTTGCAAAATCAAATATGGCGGCAAAACCATGTGACCTATCCGAATGCCTTTCACAAACCTGAAAGAGATATTACAATAGATGATACATGTAAAATTGCAGTCTACTCGGTGTGTTGGTTCTAGAGAAGAAGATTTTTAAAGATGAAATTACGATTTTCGCAAAATCCAATATGACGGCGAAACCACGTGACCGATCAAAACGCCTTTCACAAACTTGAAAGTGATCACTGTAAGCATGACATGAGTAAAATTCCAGCTTAATCAGTGTTTTGGTTCTGGAGAAGTAGATTTTTAAAGATTAAATTACGATTTTTTGCACAATCCATATGGCGGCCAAACCACATGACCAATCGAAACGCTTTTCGCAAACTTGAAAGAGATCACACTGTAGATGACATATATTAAATTTTAGTTCAATTGGTGAATTTGTTCTGGAGAAGAAGATTTTTAAAGATTAAATTGTGATTTCAAAAAATCCAATGTGGCGGCCAAACCACGTGACCGATCGAAATGTCTTTTGCAAACTTAATAGAGATCACTGTAAGGATGACATGAGTAAAATTTTAGCTTAATCGATGTTTCGATTCTGGAGAAGAAGATTTTTAAAGATTAAATGACTATTTTAGAAAATCCAATATGGTGGCCAAGGTCACGTGACCGCATGCGATTTTATTTGCAAATTCTAGAGACCTTAGGTCATGCTTACTATACAAAAAATTTCAATCGACTAGACCCCTAGGTCTTCTGGAGAAGCCATTTTTAGGTTTTTGGAAAATCCAATATGGCCACCAGGTCACGTGACCAATCAAAATTTCAAGGGTCAGGTGCACGAGTACTAATTGATACCTACTACCCTGCAAATTTTAGAAGTTTTCGTTCAGCCGTTTTAGAGATCTAGGTCGACAAAGAATCGGCAGAAGAAGAAGAATTAAAGCTGCAAGCAGCGTTGGCGGGGCCCAAGCGGTTAACATGGTTGAAAAATCTTGCACTAATGATATTATGTGCAAAATTCGAGCTTGAAAAAGTAGGATTTTGAACATCATGTAATAGTTACTGTACGTTTCACTTGAAATTTAATATTTTACGAAAATCCAATATGGCGGCCAAACCACGTGACCGATCAAAACCCATTTCGCGAACTTGTAACACATCACACTTAAGATGTTTACTTGTCAAATTTCAGTCGAATCGGTGTGTTGGTTCTGGAGAAGAAGATTTTCAAAGATTAAATCACGATTTTCGAAAAATACAATATGGCAGCCAAACCACGTGACCGATCCAAACACCTTTCACAAACTTGAAAGAGATCACACTTAAGATGTTACACATAAAATTTCAGCTCAATCGGTGTGTTGGTTGTGGAGAAGAAAATTTTTAAAGATTAAATCATGATAATCCTAAAATCCAATATGGCGGCCAAACCACTTGACCGATCAAAACGCCTTTCGCAAACTTGAATGAGATCACACTTAAGATGTTACATGTCAAATTTCAGTCGAATCGGTGTGTTGGTTCTGGAGAAGAAGATTTTTAAAGATTAAATCACGATTTTTGCAAAATCCAATATGGCGGCCAAACCACGTGACCGATCAAAACGCCTTTCGCAAACTTGAAAGAGATCACACTTAAGATGTTACATGTCAAATTTCAGTCAAATCGGTGTGTTGGTTCTGGAGAAGACGATTTTTAAAGATTAAATTACGATTTTCGCAAAAATCCAATATGGTGGCCAGACCACGTGACTGATCAAAATGTCTTTCGCAAACTTGAGGAGATCACACTGAAGATGTTACATGTCAATTTTCAGTCTAATCGGTGCGTTGGTTCTGGAGAAGAAGATTTTCAGAGATTAAATCACGATTTTCTCAAAATCCAATATGGCGGCCAAACCACGTGACGATCAAAACGCCTTTCGCAAACTTGAAAGAGATCACACTTAAGGTGTTACATGTCAAATTTCAGTCGAATCGGTGTGTTGGTTCTGGAGAAGAAGATTTTTAAAGATTAAATTACGATTTTCGCAAAAATCCAATATGGCGGCCAGACCACGTGACCGATCAAAACGCCTTTCGCAAACTTGAAAGAGATCACACTTAAGATGTTACATGTCAAATTTCAGTCGAATTGGTGTGTTGGTTCTGGAGAAGAAGATTTTTGAAGATTAAATCACGATTTTCTCAAAATCCAATATGGCGGCAAAACCATGTGACCGATCCAAACACTTTCGCAAACTTGAAAGAGATGAAAGAGATTACACTGAAGATGTTACATGTGAAATTTCAGTTGAATCGGTGTTTTGGTTCTGGAGAAGAAGATTTTTAAAGATTAATGGTATTTTTTGAAAATCCAATATGGCGGCCAAGGTCACGTGACCGCATGCGATTTTATTTGCAAATTCTAAAGACCTAAGGTCATGCTTGCTATACAAAAAATTTCAAATCGACTAGACCCCTGGGTATTCTGGAGAAGCCATTTGTAGGTTTTTGGAAAATCCAATATGGCCGCCAGGTCACGTGACCAATCGAAATTTGTATACCCAGGTGCACGAGATCTCATAGGTACCTATTAGCCCTGCAAGTTTCAGAAGTTTGCGGTAAGCGATGTTTGAGTTCTAGGTCGACAAAAAAAGAGCGGAAGAACCAGAAGAAGAATATTGAACTCCTATAAAACCAATAGGGGCCCAGCCGGTAGGCTTGGGCCCCTAAAAGAGGAAGAAGAGGAAGTAGTAGAACTGACCAATAACAATAGGGTCCCAGCCGGTCGGCTTGGGCCCCTAATAATGATCATGATGATATGAGGTACAATTGTTATACTATATCACCAATTATCATGAAATATGGATAAGGAAAGCTGTTCCTTTATCAGCTGAAAGACATTACAATAATCAAAGGACACTGCATTTCTCAAAATTTTGAAATTTCTTGAATTAATATAACGTCATATAATGGACTGAAGAGAGAGATTTCCTCTTTAATCTTACCGTACACAGCCATAGCATTTGAGGAAAAACTGAAAAAATCTGTCGACTGAATCATGATAATCTAAATCACTGGTAAAAGCAAATCTAGATACTTTTCATAATGTTACATGGTCTAGCTGCTATTTCAAATTTTCATGACCGTGAAACAAGAAAACCAAAATGTGAAGGGATTTGCATCACAGAAGCTGCCGTAACGAGTTTATCAATTAGGATATCAAATTTTGACAGCAAATTATCATAAAATTGGTTATCCTGTATTTTGAACCTTATGGAAGTCTCACCTCAGATTGGCCAGACTGTCAATTCCTTGAGTGATCGATCGTATCGGTAATAATACAAAAGTCTAATAATCTGCAAATGGGAAGTCCATTACATAACAGCCCCATGAGTGATACTTGCACATCTACGATCTGATATGATACGCAGTACAATTATATCATCCTATGCTTCACATCTTTTCATTGAGTTGCCCTTCACCATACTTATGGGTTCTACAATGAACTGCAGCAGCATGAATAACCCCGGCAGAAAGCAAAATCTAGACTTTCTGTTGTCAACGAAAGGATTCTGGCTGTAAACAAATGAACCATCTAGAGGAAGATGTAAACAGAGAGGAAGAGGAAGAAATTTTGATATGATAATGACCATCATAATAACTGTCATCACTCACCACTACCATCATGGTGATACAAATGATGTTCGTATTTATACTAATGATAGTTTAATAATGAGAAAGATGATTCACAGGCACAACTGTTAAGTGTGGTGAACCATTTATTAGTAACTGAATATTTCCATCGTCATTGAAGATAGTGACCAAAAGCATAAAATATTCCTTCAAAAATTTTACTGCAATCGAACATGTTGTAGGAAAAAATGACTGAAAATGACAATTGATGTCAAAAACTTGAGCACGTCCAATGATTTTTTATGAATAACCTTATCGTCGTAAGAAGAGAAAGAATCTGATTCCTTTTATTTAAACAGAAATGCTCTGAAACTCTTCTCTTTATTCATCGCATTTCTGAATAACCAGAAAATGTCAATGGAGCTATTGTAGGCTTATTGTATTCAGAAGACCGTTTGTGTCAATTATTACTAAAATATGCAAATTATACATGCAAATTAGGTTAACCTCATTTGTTTTAGGTAATTCTTGCAAAACCTTAACAATTTCATAGTGAAAAAAATTGTTTAAATATGAGCGTAAACATTCATTTTGTCTGAAATAGTGGAAAAAACTGCGAATATATGCAAATTACTTAATTTGCATAATCTTTATTGTTCAAGCCATTTAGAAAATAACTTGTTGAACGTTACTTAATTGTGTTACAATGAAAAAAGTCACTTGAATTCAGTTTACATGCCTATAATGTGAGTATATCAGTCATTTTAAAGGCGATATATAGCTAATTTGAATATATGCAAATTTAACCAATTTGCACCCCTTAGATTTCCTATACTTTTAATATGTCATTAGTGAGACCTTTCTAAACGGCATGGTGAAGAAATAATTTCTGTTGCAATTAGTCCTAGGTTAAACCCTAAATTGACTGGACTAATACACTTGATCTACAAGTGTGGCTTTTTAGTTTGTTTTCTTTTGAGAATCCTTCACCTCGTGACACTCTTAGCTGAAATTGTAAAAGAAACAGTTACATTGTAGATCAAGTCTAGTCAACTGTTTATCTCTCAGTCCAGACAGCGGCTGCCCCATGCTGGTTTACTGTAATAAATCGACGAGTCATTGGCTTTGAAATGTGTCCGTGGTACCCAATCTAATCGTGTGTTTTGTACGTGGATTGTGTCTGTCTCATACGCTGAGTTGCGGTACCAAGGTGAAACGCACTGTAATTACTTTTGTCATTCTTGCTTTTCTGGTTTAAATATTTCTTGTTGCTTTTCTGGTTGTACTGTGCAGAAATCATTGTCATAACATCAACGTAGAATTTTCCTGCACTGAACAGATAGAAACAACATTTATTGTTGATCTTTGGTACCCATACTGGTATATATCAAATTTGAGCGACACCGTATAATTGCGGTATTTTTAAATAAAAGCGCCTTATGTAAAAGGAACAATTACAGAACTTTTTCATCAGCAAATTAGATTAACCACTCAATCTGCCACTCAATGTTGTCATCATCTTGTAAATGATCTATCAACAAGCATGATATACCGGTATGTCTTCCTAAACATTTTGTTTTCACTGTCAAAGTACTACCAGTACTTGACATTAATTGGTCGTATTGAATAGCATTGACTTTGGTTGTACATACTCTGCCCTGCTCTGCACAGGACAGTGAGTTCACAGAGCTATTATTCATATTGAAACTGATGTAGCCATAGAGATTATGTAAACATCCATTATGCCATACTCATTTTAGAAATGAACCATTGATATCTTTTAAGGGGTGGCTGCAAAGGAACTGGGTCCAAAAGGCAATTTTTTACTGTTGTGAAGAATAGATGGATTCCCAGCGTCTCGGAACATTGTAGCTGATTGGTTGATTGAACATCATCAACCTTCCTAGCAGTTTTACATTGACTGAGAAAAAAGTGAGCTTCATAACATTTAGTAATGCTGTCACACATCATGTAATGTAATATACAGGTATACAGCTACAAAATAGGGTATATATTTTTCACCTTCAAGTATGGTTGGATGTAAAATAAGTAACTGCTTTAATGTTTTCTCAGTTTACTCTCTAGAATGTGGAAATACACTTTAGTCCATTATTTAAAGTTGTTATTTTTTATCATTATTATTGTAAAAATACAAAAATAAGTCCAGCAGCGCATTTTCAATAACATTCCTGTCTGCTTAAGCCATCCCGATTTCTAAGTTGAGTAGTCATAGGTGTATAGATTTGTCAATTTCAGTTTCACATTTTTCAAAGAAATCTCCATTTCCAGTTTGTCAACATGTCACATTTGCACCAGATTCCGGAGTTTTGAAGTTCATACTGTACATAAAAGAAATCAATCTAACCTCAAGAGGTTGCTAGCTATCTCCAATGCTTTCATCTCCAAAGCATTGTTTCCTAGGTGCTGAACTCTATGAAAAATATTTATTTCAGGTTCAAGTTCACAAATTACTATTTCATTCATAATTTTCAGTCTTTGTTATTCTCATTCAGCCTTACAGCAATAACATTGGAATAAAATGAGGCCTATGTCATCACCTTGCAGTGTGCAACTGGAAAATGAAGGGATCACTTGATGCATCAATTTTCAACAGTTACAATGTAGATCAAGAAATTGAACAGAAGATGGCAATGTTTTGCATGCAGGTATGGCAATACTATTTCATAATATCTAAAAAGCCATTTCTAAGTTTTTGATTTCAAAAGAAACTTGAATAGTAAGGACAGGCTGTCAGCCTTCTGTGTAAAAGCAAATAGCACTCTCTGATGAAAATGAACAATGAATGACCTTTTGTGACCTCAAATGACCTTTTGTGACCTCCAAGGATAGATTCAGCCATGTAAATGACAACACAAAGTTAGGGAAGCATGTCAGTTTTCAAATCAGTCAGTTCTTATTGTTAGAGATTCGCATCATCAATATGGCTGTATATGTGTTCATATGTAAACATATGCATTTTCCGTATAGAAGTTGCCGTGCAGCTATTTTGTAAATTCATTTTGAGACCAAAGAGTTTGTGTTCTACAATCATCATTTCCCAACAATCTATTTGTATGATAACTTATATCTGTGTGTTACGGTGGCCCCTACACGCCACGGAACTCTATTACTTTTGAATATAAACTCTAATTTTTCTTGACAATATCTTTAATATTTGTAAGAGATTTTATTTCTCCACCGCAAACTTTTAATTTTGTACGGGCAACTTTATCTTAACATTATCTTAACTTTAACTTCTCGAAAGTAGTTTTAGTTTTAACCATAAACAAAATATGTTTCTCAAAAGTATTTTTATTTTGTAAAATAAAAGTAAAAGTTTTTCAAGATGCAAACTCCCCTACACGTCATGGAAATTTATTACTTTTGAACATAAACTCATATTTCTTGACAATATATTTAATATTTGTAAGAAATTTTATTTCTCCACAGCAAACTTTTATTTCTGAACGCGGAAACTTTATTTTTGGGGTAAACTGTTTTAAAAACTTTTAACAAAAACACTCTAACTTTAGAAAATAACTTTAACTTTGAACAAAATATTTGTTTCTCAAAAGCGTTTTTTATTCGAAAAGAAGTAAAAATTGTTCACAGCAAGAGTTGAAGATTTTTGCTGAGCGCGAACTGAGTTACTTAAATGACATAACCTTATGTCTTTAGAGCAGAAAACTTAAATTCTTAAAGAAAAGTTTTATTTTTCCAAGAGTAAAATTAATTTCTTTATGGAAAAAAGATTTTCTCAGAGCAGCAAATTGAAATACAGAGAATAAAACTTTTTTCTCAATGGCGAGAAATTATTTTCTGACGACAACAAAACTAATTCTTTCAAGATATATTTTCTACATATGAGTGTGGTTTAAGAATTTGGTAAAACTGAACTGAGAAAGAACGAAAAGGGAAGGATGAAAAAGTCAAACTTACTTTTCTTCAGAGCGAAATTTATTTCTGAGAGGAGAAATATTTCATGTGAGGGCGCAATTACCTATAATGCATAGCAAACTCTTTCTAGAGAGAGTAAACATATTTTGGGAAGAGTAAAACATTTTTCCGACGAGCAAAACTTTATTTTTACGGCGGCGGAAGTTAAAGTATCCCACCATGCAACACCCAAGTTTGATGACCCAGAGTCTCCGAGACAACCATGCTGACTTCATCGGCGATACAGGCACGCTAGCCCGGCCCTAGCTGCAGTACAGTACCTCGAGGTTTTACCTGGGTATTTGGGTCGGACGGTTTGCCGTACTGTAGTGCAGCTAGCCCGGCCCTACCCTGCCTGCGTACAATGCTGTGTGTTGGGGCCGTATATAACGCCGGGACACACAGCATCGTACGCAGGGCTATGGGCACGGGCACGCAAACGAGTCAGTTCAACCACAGGGTGTTGTCTAAATGTCCGTCCCCAGGGGTGGGTAGGTTTTCATTGTATTGCTAATAAAGATATATTCTACCAACCTTTGGTGTTTTGGTCTTAACTTAGCACTGCCCTTGACAATCTTGCGTTAACGTTTTATCAACATGCTGTATCTATTATCTGATGAGTTTGAGTGCCTAATGGCCAAAGTAAGCAAGGGTGAATTACTAAGCTGTGGACGCTGTCACCAGATTATCACCGGATTAAATTTGACAAAGTCAACAACGAACGCGCCAGTAAGGTATAACTGAAGACTTACTGGCGCGTTCGTTGTTGACTTTGTCAAATTAATCCGGTGATAATCTGGTGACAGCGTCCACAGCTTAGTAATTCACCCTTGCTTACTTTGGCCAATTAGGCACTCAAATCAGATAATAGATACAGCATGTTGATAAAACGTTAACGCAAGATTGTCAAGGGCAGTGCTAAGTTTAAGACCAAAACACCAAAGGTTGGTAGAATATATCTTTATTAGCGATACAACGAAACACCTACCGCACCCTGGGGACGGACATTTAGACAACACCCTGTGTTGCAACAGTTGGCCACTTGTCTGAGTCCCTGAAGAACGGTTTTGTGTTTGAGTGATTCCACAGGGGGCTGTCTACATGTCCGTCCCCAGGGGTGGGTAGGTGTTTTCGTTATATGGCTAATAAAGATATATTCTACCAACATTATTGGTGTTTCGGTCTATCTTTAGCACTGCCCTTGACAATCTTGCTTCAGTTATACCTTGCTGGTGCGTTCGTTATTGACTTTGTCATATTTAATCCGGTGATAATCTGGTGAGAGCGTCTACAGAATAGTAATTTACCCTTGATTACTTTGGCTAATTAGGCACTCAAACTCATCAGATAATAGACTCAGCATGTTGATAAAACGTATACGCAAGATTGTCAAGGGCAGTGCTAAGATAAGACCGAAACACCAATAATGTTGGTAGAATATATCTTATTAACGATATAACGAAACACCTACCCACCCCTGGGGACAGACATGTAGACAGCCCCCTGTGGTGATTCGTCCAAAGACGTTGTGCGACGGGATGGACCGCATTGGATTCCTTCATTAGCTCTGCATGGGCTGTGTGTTACCGGCGTTATACGCCCTCCCACCACATAATGCCGGTAACACACAGCCCTGCCATGCTGAGCTATTCCTTCATCAGTTGCTGTGTTGTTAAATGTTATGGTGTGTGATAGTCATCTTTTCTATAAGCCAGATTCGTATTTGATAGAGTCTTCGACTGAAACTGAACCTGGCCCGCCAGATTTGACCACAGTCGAGCGTATATCAATACAGTAGTTGTGGGTCCACAGCTGTGGTGTTTTCGGACGGGATATGCCTTTTACGGGCTGGTGACTTTCACGTTTTTGACCCCGCAAACCACACGTACGTGAAAGTCAAAACCAGTCCGCGACTGTGGTCAAATCTGGCGGGCTCGGTTCAGTTTCAGTTTCTATAAATTACGAATCTGGCTTCTCCTCTTAGAAAGATGAATATCACACACATTGGCTGTGTGTGCTGTGTGTTACCGGTGTTATGTGGTGGGAGACTGTATAACGCCGTAACACACAGCCCTGCCATGCATAGCCCTGCGTACAGGTCTGTGTGTTCCCCGCGTATAATAACGTATAATAACGCCGGGAACACACACACCTGTTCGCAGGATATATGCCATGCAGAGCTAATGAAGAACCCCAATGCGGTCCCGTCGCACACTGTCTGCCGTCAGGACGAATCACTCAAACATAAAACCGTTCTTCGGGGACTCAGACAAGTGGCAACTGACCCGCTTGCTGCGGATCCGTAGCCCTACCACTCCCTGTGCTGCATAACATAACCAGCACAGGGAATGGTAGGGCTATGGATCCGCAGCAACTGACCCGCGTGCCCGTAGCCCTGTGTACGATGTTGTGAGTTCCCGGCGTTATAACGGCCCCAACACACAGCATCGTACGCAGGCAGGGTAGGGCCGGGCGGCGTGCCCGTATCGCCGATGAAGTCAGTCATGGTTGTCTCGGAGAGCAGATCGTCATGTAGCCGACATGAACACGAACTGTCTGATACTGTCCGGCTACCAACTCGGAGACTCTGGGTCATCAAACGTGGGTGTTGCATGGTGGGATACTTTAACTTCCGCCGCCGTTAAAATAGTTTTGCTCGTCGGAAAAATTGTTTTACTCTTCCCAAAAATGTTTACTCTCGCTAGAAAGAGTTTGCTATGCATTATAGGTAATTGCGCCCTCACATGAAATATTTCTCCTCTCAGAAATAAATTTCGCTCTGAAGAAAAGTAAGTTTGACTTTTCCATCCCTTTTTTGTTCTTCTCTCAGTTCAGTTTTACCAAATTCTTAAACCACACTCATATGTGGAAAATATATCTTGAAGGAATTAGTTTTGTTGTCTTCAGAAAATAATTTCTCTCCATTGAGAAAAAAGTTTTATTCACTATATTGCAATTTGCTGCTCTGAGAAAATCTTTTTTCCATAAAGAAATTAATTTTACTCTTGAAAAATAAAACTTTTCTTTAAGAATTTAAGTTTTCTGCTCTAAGACATAAGGTTATGTCATTTAAGTAACTCAGTTCGCGCTCAGCAAAATATCTTCAACTCTTGCTGTGAACAATTTTTACTTCTTTTCGAAAAAAAAACGCTTTTGAGAAACAAATATTTTGTTCAAAGTTAAGTTATTTTTTAAAAGTTAAAGTGTTTTTGTTAAAAGTTTTTAAAAACAGTTTACCCCAAAAATAAAGTTTCTGCGTTCAGAAATAAAAGTTTGCTGTGGAGAAATAAAATTTCTTACAAATATTAAATATGTTGCCAAGAAATATGAGTTTATGTTCAAAAGTAATAATTTCCATGACGTGAAGGGAGTCTGTTATCTTGAAAAAATTTTACGTTTGTTTTACAAAATAAAAAATACTTTTGAGAAACATATTTTCTCTATTGTTAAAACTAAAGCTACTTTCGAGAAGTTAAAGTTAAGATAATGTTAAGATAAAGTTGCCCGTACAAAATTAAAAGTTTGCGGTGGAGAAATAAAATCTCTCACAAATATTAAGATATTGTCAAGAAAAATTAGAGTTTATATTCAAAAGTAGTAGAGTTCCGTGGCGTGTAGGGGCCACCGTAGTGTGTTATGTTCAAGATTCTTAATCAGTCTGGTATTGGACAGTTATACAAATATATATTAACCCACCTGTCACAGGGAGCCTGTCTACATCAAGACTTCCATACTGCGAGAGAAAACTTTTGCTGGCAATCTCAGTAAGGTAAGGTTTCAACTCACAAATTTCCATCCCCAGACCAGTTTTAGATTGGTGGATTTCATAAACTAACAATACAACAATAATGACACTTTCTGTACTATCTTGATGCTAAATATATTGCATGGATTCAAGTTCAAATTCACAGGAGCCATTTACAAATTTGGTAAAGGTAGTGATCAATATTATGTGTCATAGTTACACATGTTACATGAACACTGACACAATAAGCCTCCCTGAACACTGATAAATACTGATAGTTAGAACTTGTCAAAACAATAGATCAAAGACTTGTGAGTTTGAACATGAACCAAGGCAATGAATTCAGTGTCAAGATTGATTGATTGAAAGCCATAGTTCTAAGTTTGAATGAACCCTTTGAGTGTTGTAATTTTTCCCCCCAAAATTTTAGTGCAACATCTTACCAATTTTATGATTTTTTCTGTAATTTTATTGATAATTTCGGACCAAATGGACATCAAATTTCATTGGCTACAGTTTTTTATCAAAATTTTGGCAAAAATCTAAAAAAAAACAATCCGAGAAATCTGAAAAAAAACTGACTGGGTCACCATATTTATAAAAGGGGACAAAAATCTACTTTGGCACTCAAAGAATTAAAGACCATAAACAGCTTTTCAATTAATACACTCCCCACTTCTGTTTTGCAAAGTGGATAAAAATTATTGCCTATTCGGGTGCAAAAAATGAATGCATTGCCTTGAATAGGTCAAAAGATTATGTCCTCTGTGATCTTTCATCGGTGATAATTTGTAACTATGGACCCAACTTGGTAAACAAAAAAATGTACTCTCTGCCATTTTCACCATAAATTAATGATCAGACAAGTACAGTCATTCTAATTGCCCCTTTAATAAACTACAATGTTGAAAACACTGTGACATCTAGTTGACAGTACTTTGCCAAGTCTGCTGTGTTAATGTTGTTAGGATTGATGAAGAATGAATTGTAAATACCTAATTTGGAAATAGTTCCCTAATACGATCATTTTATGAGCCAATCTACAATCTGTTACCACGGCAAATCTAGTGTGAATGCTAGCATTTGATACAAATAATGCATCAATGTTTGGATAGCCAATGCCTTAGGCCAAGAAAAATAAAAAGTTTGTTTCTCATCCCAGACATAATTATTGCAAAAATGATGCGGTGACACTGGTTTTTGTCTTCTCAATTTTTTTTATTCTTCAACCAATGAGAATGCGCTAAAACAAATGTAGAGCAGTGTTGCTTTAGTAATTTTGTATTGCAACAGTTCTGTGGTTTGACTTTTGAAGCAATGCACAGTTTTGACAGCTTAATATAACAGTGACATACATTGTATGTTTACAGTTCTGAATGGAATGTTAGTGTCAGTTATTTT
This sequence comes from Ptychodera flava, assembly GCF_041260155.1. Taxonomy (NCBI): domain Eukaryota; kingdom Metazoa; phylum Hemichordata; class Enteropneusta; family Ptychoderidae; genus Ptychodera; species Ptychodera flava. The sequence continues at coordinate 8,607,632 of NC_091932.1, read as the reverse complement.
GTTGACAGTTCTGTTTTATACAGCACTGTCGTCATATATTTTTTGCGTTTTTTTTATTATTTTATTTCCTCATTAGCAGAAAAAAAAGGCTTACATGGTGGATCTGAATTGAGGCATGCGAGGATGAGAAACAAACTTTTTATTTTTCTCTTGGCCTTATTTTTTGTGTTTATTAATTGGAGATGAATTTACTAAGAAATTGGCAACGTTATTTCAATAACCTATATATTGCCTTGCCTTGTATATCCTGGTATTTTCATCTGTAAACCAAGCTAACTCTGGGTTTTCATCTCCTGTGATGTCAATAGAGCTAAACTCGCCTCGCGAACAGTCTCATTAGAATCCGAGGGAAAAATACCTGCACTAAAATGTCGTACAGGCAGTATAAAGTTTTACACAAAAATAAAAATTTGATACATTGATACATTACATAGTTGCTATGATTGCCAACACTTATGAAAAAATGTACTGAAGGTACTGTAATAATTTCTGCTTTAACTTGACTTGCATGTGATAATCAAAACCATTGTCAAATTGTGACTTTTTCTGATGGCCTTCTTAATTGATAGTTATTCAATATTCTGCTTTTGAAATTGTTGTTGGCAAGTAAAGTGAAATCACCAGAAAGTTTGTTCTAGTTGGCTTTGAATTTGATTTTTTGATGGTGATTTAGCAATGATTTACCAAACTGTACTGACACTGGTAACTTTGTGACATTAGTGTGAAGTCTATTATTTGAAATACACAAAAACCAGATAGCATCACATAAGTTTTAGTCATTGTTTGGTTTTTGAGAAACGAGTGTGCTTTATCTTCCACCTGGTCATCTGTAAAACATGAACTTTCATACAGCTGGTATATGATACAAATATTAGTACATACTGTAATACAATGCCATGCAAGTGCAAATTGAAATAACCCTCAACATGAATCACTTTATTTACACCTTACATCCCCATTTTCATGTACACCGGATCACTGTTCCTCTAGCTTCCCCATGGCAAACATTAAAGTTGTGTAGTACCATGGTGGTGAAAGGATTAAAACAGTACAGACATGGTAATCTGTAGTCAATGTGTAAAAAAGTAACCAAGATGGTGTGCATGCATATATCCGATACATGCATGCCTACCAACTTGGTTATATTTTACACATGTAGTGACTACAGATTACCATGTCTGTCTCGTTCTGTTTGAATTCTTTCAGTACCATGGTATTGTAATCCTGTACAACTTTTCTGTGGCAGAATTTCAGTCCTTCACTGTGGACAAAGTTCATTCCCCACACCAGAATATGTGAACAGCAACACACACACAGACACACACAGAGACATGGATAATATGATGCATATCATATGGAGGCACATTATTCTGTTTAATTCCAATTATTATATCAAAGTATACAATCTTACATAAAATAATCTGTATTCAACATCTCTTTACATTAGACTAAATTTATGGCAATGTAGATATTAACATTTATGATTTTACATCATAATATCAAATCATAAATCATTTAAGATCTACTGATCATGTATTGCTTGTCTGTAGCTATCATATTTTATACTTTTTTGCAAATTTTATATTAGTTTAGAGAATAAAAGTCAAAAAGATTCATCATTGAATTTAAAATATTCAGCACTGATTGCAATCTTCTCAAAATATACTTTTATTAATGTCAACAGGAGTTCTAACGTTGATATATTTCCTGTTTTTGCTGATCATAAAATTGCTTCTTGTTCAACTCTTAAACTCTATTGTGTTTACATGTTAACACAGCTTTTACTGGTATGTGTGTAAATATCTACCAGTAGATTATTGTCGACAGCAGAACTTAAGTTTGGACTAAAATTCATTTGTCAAAAACAACAATGCATACAGTACACAACTTCACTTTGTATTTGAAATTGACTTTGTGTGTGAAAACACTGAACATACTCAAGGCAGAAGAAGAAAAAAGAAACTGTTCTCATTTTTAGTTTAAAAGATACTGAATGAAAATATTAAAAACAAAGAAAATATTGCATCATTTTATCAGTAACTTCTTTTGTTATGCTAAAACTCCACTCCCTGTAAAAACAAGTTAATATAGTAAAGACAGTAAAGAACAATGATGAAAGAATTAACTGTAAGAAAAAAGGGAAAGTCATACCGAATATATTTACCAAGTGTTTTCATTGAACCATGATAAAGCCATGTTTGACTTGGTACTTTTTGACATCATTGAATAAGGAAAATCTAATAATAATAAAACAGCAAACCCCAATCTAATACTAATGAATGGAAATACAAATATTTGCTATCCATCATAACATATAATACATTTAACGGTGTTACAGGCAGACAATGGTGAAATATACCATCTCCTCACGATGGTTTTCAGCTTCTTATTTGCCAACATCAATAAAAAAACACAGTGTAGCATAATTTATTGTGATGTTATCACTGTACAAATACTTTGATGCTGTGGTTGTGACAGTCGGCTACAACCACCCTGCAAGGTACATCATCTGTCAGTGCTATACCAGTGGGGTACTGCAGCCCATCACTTTCACTATCAATACGACAAACAAACTTGCCACTACTCTCAAACTTCAGAAGACTGCTAGGGTTATCAGTGGTAACATAGACATATTTATCACTATCAATTGATATCCCATTGGGTATCCCATCTTTCCATTCTCAATGCGACAATCAAAGGAATACAAATACTGGTCATGTGAATTGAATACATGGATACGTTGGTGACCGTGGTCTGCTACAAATACCATTCCAGTACTTCCTATGACAACACCCCAGGTCCTATTTAATCCCCTGTGACCTTTACCATATGTCCCAAATGACCTTAGATAATCACCATCTTTTGTGATCACCCTTGTCTGTGACATAGATATTGCCATCTACCGGACTAATTGCAATGCCATATGCATCTGTCAACTCATTGTGTCCAAAGCACTTGACGACATTTCCATTCTCATTGCTCATAACTACTTGCTTATTGTTGTCATCTAAACTAATACGGTATGTATTATCACTTGATATAGCTATATCACGTGGTGTGAAAAGGCTTCTCAAACTCTTCGAATTTCAAATTTTCTTAAACTTTCCCTTTGAAGTGGTTATCTGCAACCTTTTATTGGCCCTATCTGCAGTGACAAAGTCTCTGTCTTTGTTACAGCCACACTCCAGGGTTCATTGAACTGTCCTTCAGCGTTTCCCACACTGCCAACAGCTCCACCAATCCTTTGATGACAGGTATTATTATAGGACAGCCTGGTATTAATTGATCCCCTATTGTCATGGTAACTTGATATTCTCCATCCAGTTGTGTTGTTATTGTAACCCCTTGTGTGCCATCTCTATGATTGGTTGCATCAATTTCTCCCATGATGCATCAGGTTTACTCACATTAACTCTCACCGATTGTTTAAGGATGATTTGCTTTCCTGTGGAATCTCTGGTTGTGATCAGTAGGTCTGCAGAGTCACCTTTCAGAGTTAGGTGCGGAATTGTGTCTCTTGCCGTGTTCCTGTTCTAAACCCTGTGTATTGTCAATGGGAGCTAAATAAGCTAAACACGATAAAAACACAGCTAAACACAGCTAAATTACGATATTTAGCCCGATCTAGAAAGCGTTCTAAACTTTCTAATTTAGCTGGAGTTTAGCTCGGCCCTGAAGAGTCCAATTTTTTTCCAGCGATATATCCGATAATTACGATATTTAGCCCAATCTAAAAAGCGTTCTAAACTTTCTAATTTAGCTGGAGTTTAGCTCGGCCCTGAAGAGTCCAAATTTTTTTCCAGCGATATATCCGATAATTACGATATTTAGCCCGATCTAAAAAGCGTTCTAAACTTTCTAATTTAGCTGGAGTTTAGCTCAGCCCTGAAGAGTCCAAATTTTTTCCAGCGATATATCCGATAATTACGATATTTAGCCCGATCTAAAAAGCGTTCTAAACTTTCTAATTTAGCTGGAGTTTAGCTCGGCCCTGAAGAGTCCCAATTTTTTTTCCAGCGATATATCCGATAATTACGATATTTAGCCCGATCTAAAAAGCGTTCTAAACTTTCTAATTTAGCTGGAGTTTAGCTCGGCCCTGAAGAGTCCAAATTTTTTTTCCAGCGATATATCCGATAATTACGATATTTAGCCCGATCTAAAAAGAGTTCTAAACTTTCTAATTTAGCTGGAGTTTAGCTCGGCCCTGAAGAGTCCAATTTTTTTTCCAGCGATATATCCGATAATTACGATATTTAGCCCGATCTAAAAAGCGTTCTAAACTTTCTAATTTAGCTGGAGTTTAGCTTGGCCCTGAAGAGTCCAAATTTTTTTTCCAGCGATATATCCGATAATTACGATATTTAGCCCGATCTAAAAAGCGTTCTAAACTTTCTAATTTAGCTGGAGTTTAGCTCGGCCCTGAAGAGTCCAATTTTTTTCCAGCGATATATCCGATAATTACGATATTTAGCCCGATCTACAAAGCGTTCTAAACTTTCTAATTTAGCTGGAGTTTAGCTCGGCCCTGAAGAGTCCAATTTTTTTCCAGCGATATATCCGATAAGTACGATAGTTAGCCCAATCTACAATGCGTTCTAAACTTCTAATTTAGCTGGAGTTTAGCTCGGCCCTGAAGAGTCCAATATTTTTTTCCAGCGATATATCCGATAATTACGATATTTAGCCCAATCTAAAAAGCGTTCTAAACTTTCTAATTTAGCTGGAGTTTAGCTCGGCCCATAAAGAGTCCAAATTTTTTTCCAGCGATATATCCGATAATTACGATATTTAGCCCGAGCTAGAAAGTGTTCTAAACTTTCTAATTTAGCTGGAGTTTAGCTCGGCCCTGAAGAGTCCAAATTTTTTTTCCAGCGATATATCCGATAATTACGATATTTAGCCCGATCTAAAAAGCGTTCTAAACTTTCTAATTTAGCTGGAGTTTAGCTCGGCCCTGAAGAGTCCAAATTTTTTTCCAGCGATATATCCGATAATTACGATATTTAGCCCGATCTAAAAAGCGTTCTAAACTTTCTAATTTAGCTGGAGTTTAGCTCGGCCCTGAAGAGTCCAATTTTTTCCAGCGATATATCCGATAATTACGATATTTAGCCCGATCTATAAAGCGTTCTAAACTTTCTAATTTAGCTGGAGTTTAGCTCGGCCCTAAAGAGTCCAAATTTTTTCCAGCGATATATCCGATAATTACGATATTTAGCCCGATCTAAAAAGCGTTCTAAACTTTCTAATTTAGCTGGAGTTTAGCTCGGCCCTGAAGAGTCCAAATTTTTTTCCAGCGATATATCCGATAATTACGATATTTAGCCCGATCTAAAAAGCGTTCTAAACTTTCTAATTTAGCTGGAGTTTAGCTCGGCCCTGAAGAGTCCAAATTTTTTTTCCAGCGATATATCCGATAATTACGATATTTAGCCCGATCTAAAAAGAGTTCTAAACTTTCTAATTTAGCTGGAGTTTAGCTCGGCCCTGAAGAGTCCAAATTTTTTTCCAGCGATATATCCGATAATTACGATATTTAGCCCGATCTAAAAAGCGTTCTAAACTTTCTAATTTAGCTAGAGTTTAGCTCGGCCCTGAAGAGTCCAAATTTTTTTTCCAGCGATATATCCGATAATTACGATATTTAGCCCGATCTAAAAAGCGTTCTAAACTTTCTAATTTAGCTGGAGTTTAGCTCGGCCCTGGAGAGTCTAATTTTTTTCCAGCGATATATCCGATAAGTACGATATTTAGCCCGATCTACAAAGCGTTCTAAACTTTCCAATTTAGCTGGAGTTTAGCACGGCCCTGAAGAGTCCAATTTTTTTCCAGCGATATATCCGATAAGTACGATATTTAGGCCGATCTAAAATGCGTTCTAAACTTTCTAATTTAGCTGGAGCTTAGCTCGACCCTGAAGAGTCCAATTTTTTCCAGCGATATATCCGATAATTACGATATTTAGCCCGATCTATAAAGCGTTCTAAACTTTCTAATTTAGCTGGAGTTTAGCTCGGCCCTGAAGAGTCCAAATTTTTTTCCAGCGATATATCCGATAATTACGATATTTAGCCCGATCTAAAAAGCGTTCTAAACTTTCTAATTTAGCTGGAGTTTAGCTCGGCCCTGAAGAGTCCAATTTTTTTCCAGCGATATATCCGATAATTACGATATTTATCCCGATCTAGAAAGTGTTCTAAACTTTCTAATTTAGCTGGAGTTTAGATCGACTCTGAGGATCAAAAAGTAATTTCAGCAATGTATCCGAATAATTACACCGCTTATTCTCTTTTCCAACTTTTTCTGTTATGTGAAATATTGGTAACTAGTGTTTCAAACTTGAAGATGGATTAGTTCGAAGACGACATATTGTAGAACCAAGAAAATTATATAAAATACTAGGAGGACAAACAAAATTCTTGACTTAGACCTAAATTTAAAAATGGGACCAATTTCTGAAGACAGCCCCAGAACACAGGTAATTCTCTGTTCCGATTTGTTCTTAGATGTAGTATTGGTAACGTGCGTTTCAGAGAATGATAAAGTACGAAGACGACATGTTGTGGAACCCAGAAAATTATATAAAATACTAGGAGGGCAACCAAATTAACTTGTACGCTGCTCGATAGTTGATGTGTTATGCGGTAAAAATAGCGGTTGTTGGTTGTGTTTCCGATTTGAACTCTCTGTATGAATTGTCCCCTGTACCACGCTCGCTGACATATTCGCTGATCAGTTCCCACCTCTTTGGCGTTCGTTCAGGCATATTGGCGTCTATGGTTCAGGAAGTGACGGGCAGCGGCTACAATACCAAGAACTTGTTGAACCGAGATAAAAATACCCAGTATGTTAAAGTTTACCCAGTGATGTAATGCTTTGTCACGTCAACAAGTACTGAATTCATGCATTTCTCCTAGGTTGGCGTCAGATTGTTTTGCAAGGAAATCTAATTAGTAGATTACAATTTCAATGAAAAACAAAAGGCAATGACATTCCATTGTGCGCTTACAGACTAGAACAAACTTGATCCCAGGGAATTCCAGGTTTAGTGTGGTCGAGCATATTTGTATGGCCGTGCCAAGTGATCTAATAAGTTGACAATCGTCAGATTAAAACGTGTTAATTGTTCTTATCAACAGACTTTGTTTCTCTGTGAGCCAAGATTGTGGCAAAGAAGGTTATTACACCTGTCAGTCAAAATGGAGGAATAAATCAAAGACCCTCATTTTACCAAAATGCATTTTCCTATCTTCATTAAATATCGGATGTATCGCTGGACTCCTAAACTCCAGCAAAATTACAAAGTTTAGATCGAGCTAAATACTAGTATCGTAATTATATGATATATCGCTGGAAAAAAATTTGTACTTCTCAGAGCCGAGCTAAACTCCAGCTAAATTAGAAAGTTTAGAACGCTATTTAGATCGGGATAATTATCGTAATTATCGGATATATCAATGGAATGAATTTTGGACTCCTCAGAGCAGAGCTAAACTCCAGCTAAATTAGAAAGTTTAGAACGCTTTTTAGATCGGGCTAAATATCGTAATTATCGGATATATCGCTGGAAGAAATTTTGGACTCTTCATGGCCGAGCTAAACTCCAGCTAAATTAGAAAGTTTAGAACGCTATTTAGATCGGGCTAAATATCGTATTTATCAGATATATCGGTGGAAAAAAATTCGACTCCTTAGAGTCTATCTAAGAGAGCGTTCTAAACTTTCTAATTTAGCTGAAGTTTAGCTCGGCTCTGAGGAGTCAAATTTTTTTCCAGCGATATATCCGATATTCAGGATGATTTCAGGAGTTGTTTTGGAATGTTTTCAACTGTACACTGTGAAATACACACATCAGATTTCAGTGTTCCAAGAATGTCATGCTCACAGAATTCATCATGTGGTGTGAATGTGATGTTTTCATGTTCAGCCTTTGCTACAGTTTCCATGGTAGTCAGTTGCTTGATGCGAGTGTCAACATCATCCTTTGTGGAGAGAAGTTGAGCCGCATTCCCATGATGCATCAGTGCATCTACATAGCTGCATGCGCTCTTTATGTTACAAAGTTTTAATTCAATCTCATCAATATCAACTTCTGCTATTTTCATTTTCATGGTGTAATTGTTTTTTAGCTCATTTATTAGTCTCTGCTCTTCTATCTTTATTTTCTTGATGATTTCTTCTGCTTTCTTTCTCACCTTCCTTTCTTCTCTGCTACACTGCTCTGTAAGATCACTGTGAATCTTTTTGGCCAGGGTTTTGTTCTTTTCAGCTTCCTGTTCTTTCACTTTTAGTTTGTCAACCATGGCTTTCAATTCTGTAAGATATTCATCCGCTGCATCTTTCAAGTCTCTGTGTACATGTTCTGGCATGTGGTGTGTAACAATGGTGCAGTTTGAACAAACAGATGCCTGACAGGTGTCACAGTAGAATTCAACTTCATTCTTTGGATGAACACTGCAATATTCCACTGCTTGTATGGCCACTGGACTGTCTGACTTGGCTTTTTCATATTCTTCAATGCTCATTAGCTGGTGTGTCTGTGTGAATGGTAGGTTTCTGTGTACCTTAACACAGTTGTCACAAATATAATGTTTGCATTCCACACACCTGTGAGTGGCTGTATTCTGTTGGCAACCTTTACACTTGATCTCGGCTTCCTGCATAGACCCCAGTCGATGCTTGAATATCTCTATCAGGTTGCTCATAAAGAAGTTGCCCTTTATTGCCGGCACGCCTCCAACAGGGAGCTGATATTGCTGTCTACATTCTGGACAGTTTAGAGATCCAGCTTTCTCTACCAATGTGGCTAGACATTCCTCGCAGAACGTATGCAGACATGATAGAATTTTAGGAGACTTGAACTGTTCCAGACAAATTGTACAACACAGGAAATCTTCGCCAATTTCTTCCAAAACTTTTTGTGCAGGAGCAGCAGCCATTCTGCATAGATGTATGTGTCAATTAATCACCTTACAGGTACAGACCTGTTTATAAAGAGGGACCCCTTAGAATGATGGTGCTAACACTCTTCATAGCGTCACATGACCCATAGATGCATACAGTTCTGAACCTCTGCAAATTCTCTATTAACTCTAACATAAGGACATCAATGTGACCTAATTCTGGATCACATAATTCACCTTATGTAAATGTTGACACATATGACTGTAGGAATGTTTGGGGTCATTCTGACTACAATGGAGGCAGGCTGGTGAGGTGAGGGCCATGCATAAGTACATGTAACTGTTGATAATAAATGATACTAATAGCGCAGTCTCCACCCACATTGGCGGAGGGACGGTGTCAATACCAAAGTACTGTAAGATTATTATAAAACATCAGGCTTTAAAATTTGAACAAAAATAGTTTAGACTCAATTGCACCACAGTGGTTAATGTAGTATTGAAGTAATCCATTCTGATACTTTTGGTTTCATATGTAATAACAATATAATAACCTTTTAACTATCAAATTTTGGTATATGCTGTTTATAATTTTTGCCAAATTGAACATTCAAATTATGAAAAAAGCATGAAAGCTTTCAAACACGTGAAAGAAGTTATATATATTAAATAATGTTTTGCTTTTTTAGCTCCATTTGCTATACATGCAATTTTGAAAGCTAGCAATCAGTTGGACTTTTTAGCTCTGCTGTCAGCGACGCGGAGCTTATCAAATAGGTTGATTTTCCGTCATCGTCCGTCGTCCGTCGTCGTCCGTCAACAATTGCCTTCTCCTCTGAAACCGCAAGTCCAATTGCTTTGAAATTTTATATGCAGCTCACTTGGGGTGACCTCACTTAAGTTTGTTCAAATCGTGGTGAAATTTGCATATTTGTATTTTTGGGCATTTTTTGGTGTTTTTGGTAAAAAATCTTCTTCTCTGGAACCGCTTGTCCGATTGCTTTGAAATTTGATATGCAGTTTACTTAGGGTAACCTCAGTTAGATTTGTTCAAATCGTGGTGAAATTTGCATATTTGTATTTTTAAGGCAATTTTTGTCATTTTTGGTAAAAAAATCTTTAAAAATCTTCTTCTTCAAAACTACCAGTCAGATAGCTTTGATATTTGGTACATATGTCCCTAGGGATGATCTATTTCAGATTTGTTCAAATTGTGCAGAAATATGCAAATTTGCATTTTTAAGGCAATTTTTGCCATTTTTGGTCAAAAAATGTATTTCTCAAAAAGTACTGGTCTGATAGTTTTGAAATTTGGTATACAGGTTTCTATAGAGGAACTAAGTAATATATATGGAATTTCTGATGAAATCTGTATTTTTGGGGCAATTTTTGCCATTTTTGGTCAAAAAATGTGTATTTCCAAAAGTACTCATCTGATAGCTTTGAAACTTGGTATACAGGTTCCTACAGATAAACTAAATGATATTTATTGAAATTATGATGAAATCTGCAATTTTGTATTTTTGGGGCAATTTTTGCCACTTTTGGTCAAAAAATGTGTATTTCCAAAACTAGTCATCTGATAGCTTTGCAATTTGGTATACAGGTTCCTACAGATCACCTCAATGATATTTGTGGAAATTATGATGAAATCTGCAATTTTGTAATTTTGGGGCAATTTTTGCCATTTTTGGTCAAAAAATGTGTTTCTCATAAAGTACTGGTCTGATAGCTTTGCAATTTGGTATACAGGTTTCTACAGATGAGCTAAGTAATATATATGGAATTTCTGATGAAATCTGTAATTTTGTATTTTTGGGGCAATTTTTGCCATATTTGGTCAAAAAATGTGTATTTCCAAAAGTACTCATCTGATAGCTTTGAAATTTGGTATGCAGGTTTCTATAGATGAAATAAATAATATTTATTGAAATTATGATGAAATCTGCAATTTTGTATTTTTGGGTCAATTTTTAGCTCCCATAGCCATATGTATATATGGCAATGGAAGCTATTCTTATAGGCTAGGGAAATGTCTGTATGTATGTATGTCTGTATGTCTGTATGTCTGTATGTCTGTATGTCTGTCCGTCAACATCAAAAACTCCAAAACCGCTGTACATTTCATCTTGATATTTGGTGTGTACATGGATGATGGGCTGTAGATGAGATTTTGTTCAAATGAAGTTGTCATTGCCAAAAATATGCAAATTAGTGCCAAAAAAGGCGTTTTTGGTAAAAAATCTTCTACTTCATAAGCGCTGGTCAGACAGCTTTGATATTTGGTATACAGGTCCCTAGGATAACCCAATTTGGATTTGTTCAAATTGTGATGAATATGCAAATCTGTATTTTTAAGGAATTTTTTTGTCATTTTTGGTCAAAAATTTATTTCTTCAAAACCACTTGTCTGACAGCTTTGATATTTGGTATACAGGTCCCTAGGGATAGCCCAACTTGGATTTGTTCAAATTGTAATGAAATAAGCAAATCTGTATTTTAAGGAATTTTTTTGTCATTTTTGGTCAAAAATTTATTTCATCGAAAGCGCTCGTCTGACAGCTTTGATATTTGGTATACAGGTCCCTAGGGATAGCCCAACTTGGATTTGTTCAAATTGTGATGAAATAAGCAAATCTGTATTTTTAAGGAATTTTTTTGTCATTTTTGGTCAAAAATTTATTTCATCAAAACCGCTTGTCTGACAGCTGTGATATTTGGTATACAGGTTCCTACAGATGAACTAAATATGATATACAGAATATATGATGAAATCTGCAATTTTGTATTTTTGGTGCATTTTTGCCATTTTTGGTCAAAAAATGTATTTCTCAAAAACTACTTGTCTGATGCCTTTGATATTTGGTATACAGGTTCCTGGGGGTTCTCTTAGTGTGATATAGTGAAATTTGATGAAATCTTCAATTTTTCTACTTTTGGGTCAGTTTTTGCTGTTTTTGGTCAAAATATTTGTTTCTCAAAAGTTACTCATGTGATAGCTTTGATATTTGGTATACATTTTTATACATAATTATGATGAAATCATCAATTTTGTATTTTTGCAGCTAATTTTGCCATTTTAGGTCAGGCCATCCTGAAATGAGCTATCAAAGATCTCAACCTTCTTCATCAATACATATGTCACAAAACGTTGCTCTCTTCATAACACAGCAGAGCTCTGTCGACCATTGGGTCGTTTGTTAGCTCCCATAGCCATATGTATATATGTTTACAAGTTTACATTTTATTGAAAATCTCAATAGCCACTGAGCAGATTAGATGAAAAATTAGCATGAAAGTACTTTGGGCTGACCTGAAATGATTGTGCACATCTTGGGTCAGTATCTTGGACTTGCTATTTTTCATGAATTTTTTTGTAATTTTCTCCCATTTTTGGTCAAAAAATCTTCTTCTCTGAAACCACAAGTCTGATTGATTTGAAACTTGGTATGGAAGTGCATAGGAGTGACCTTTCCCAAATCTGGGCAAATCGTGGTGAAATTTGCATATTTGCATTTTTGGCTATTTTTTTCATTTTTGATCAAAAATTTTTTTTAACTCTGAAACCACACGTCCGATTGAGTTGAAACTTAGTGTAGAGGTTTTTACGGGTGACGTCAGTAAGATTTGATCAAATTCTGGTGAAATTTGTATAATTTTATTTTATTGGGGAATTGTTTCTATTTGTGATAAAAAATCCTTTAGCTTGATTTTAGCTTGTTTTGATAACTATATGGGAGCGACCAGTGACATTGTCACTATTTTTTCCATTTTTGGTCAAAAAATGTGTTTCTCAAAATATACTGTTTTTCGTGTCTTGTAAGCCCTTGGGGCTGGGTGAGGCAACCAAGCTGTTTAAGACCACACATGACACTTTAATAAATTGATGTAACATAGCATAACATAACTGCTCTAACAGCTTTGGAATTTGGTATACAGTTTCTATAGATAACTAAATTTGATCTTTTGAAATTATGATGAAATCTGCAAATTTTATTTTTGGGGGCAATTGTTGCCATTTTTGGTCAGAAAATTTTATTCTCCAAAAAATTACTCATGAGATAGCTTTGGTTGACATGTTCTTAGGGATGATCCCATGTGATATATTCAAAGTATGATGAAATCTTCGATTGTTTTTTCTTGCAGCTATTTTAGCTACTTTTACTGGCCACTGCATTGAGCTATCAAAGATTTCCACCTTCTTCATCAACATGTGTCAAAAATAGTTATTTACTACATAAACACAGCGGAGCTATATCGGCCGCTAGGTCGCTTGTTGAGTCTTCGTGGACCTTGTATAATGTATATTATTAGCCATATTATATTTATATGTAACAGTAATGTTTACATGTATGTACATGTATGTATGTATGTTAGTACATATATGTCTGTATGTACCAGGATATGTTTAACTGCCCATTGCAAAAACTGTATAATCGCTTCATTGGTTGAATTTTGGTTGAATTGTTAAAAAAAAAATGAACATAACAAGATGTAAAACATTTGAAATATGCTAAGAATTTGAAAATGGTCAGATTGCAATGATATTTGATTTGTTTTGATGTCAGAGGTGGAGATGTTGTAGATTTAGTCAATTTATAATAACAATATTATCTATGCATGTATTCCAAGTTTTGCCTCAGTTCCCATATACACTGCACATAGCATAGGAATACAACAATTGGAATCAGTCAGACTGTACAACTATATATGTGTGGAAGTCTGTCACTTACAAACACTTGAGACTGCTGACACTCATAACCAATATTGGCATGTCTCATTTGTTTTCTTCAGTAAAGATAGATCTCTAATAGTTTTGCTTATATTTGTAGCAGCCAGTGTTATCAAACCGATCTACCAAATCACAAGTTTCTTCTGTAAAAAGTGTAAAATTTGAACATCAGTAGTGGTAGTGGCATTGCACTGAGATTTATCCATAAATTTAATGGCAGTGAAATTTTATACCGAATGATGCAACATTACTCTATGTAATTTAACCATCAAAATATCAGACTCATGAATGGAATTAATGTTGTAAATCAAACATCTAATCAGGACATTTTCTCACACAGTTGTACTTGATTGGTAGACCACTTTATAGCAACTTGGTGGCAAGTTTCCTGATGAATTAAGGTTGCTGGATTGTGTGGCATGGATTAACAAAGGAAGGCCTCTTCAGAATGGTGTTGAAGGAATGCAGAGACAAGCTAGGGCATCTGTGGTGGTGAGAAATTCTCTTTTGTGTTATCATACTATTATTTTGGCATTTGTGTAGAAATGTTTGAGACTACTGAATTGTGTATATGCTATCACTCTTTCCAATCTAGAAAAAACTAAATGAATTGATACAGTCAATTGGTGTGCCAACAACCAGGTAAATTGAATTTTTTTGCAAATTAATCCATTGAAAAGTCTTGATAAAACTACCGGTACAGTAATATGGACAGACCAATTTATAAAATATGAGTTTTCAATTCAAATCACAGTGTGTGTTTCTTTATTGAAAAAAGCAAAAACTAACCTTAACATACTGGAGTGAACAACATTCTTTGATTTTCTCAAAATTTCAACTCAATATGTGCTTCAAGTTCCTGCTTAAACAGGATGAACTTGTAATTTCATGCTAATCAATTGAATGTCCAGTAAATCTAACTTTTGATGATTTTCGGTTTCATGATATATATCAATATATATTCATGTATATCAATTGCAAGCTCTTGTAAAACTCTTAAAAGTACATTGAAACAACAATGGTACCATTGAGTTTGTCAACACAACATAAAATGCACTGTTATTGTTTATGTTTGAATTCTTGTCCAGACCAGAATTCACTATTAAACAATAACAATACAGTCTACATATGTACAGTACAGGCTAAGTTGACAAAACTGAATACAGTGTATATCAACATGCCCTGGGGAGTAGATTATGAAACTCTGGTTGACATTAAATAAAAAACAGTGAAATAAAAACTTATCAAAACTTACAGCAATTCCCTCTAATTGATCAGCTGCTGTCATTGAAAATATCAAGATGACACTCCCTTCACAGTCATGTCATGAGTCATTACTGCTGCTAAACTTGTAACTCCTTGATATTGGGTTTTCTCAAGCAAGCTGATATCCCATGATGCAATTCAGCGATACTACTTTTGCTACTTTCTTGCCACATAGCAATAAGCAGAATGATTATACATAGTATGATAGAAAACTAACCCTATGGCTTCGGGAATCCCTGACTTTGGCTGCCCAGCTGGACTTGATGGAAAGTTCTAGTGAACTAAATTACCAAACTTTCAACCCCCTTGTTGCTAGTGGAAATGGCAAATGCTTTTTCACTCTAATTTCCATGTACTGGTCGTTTATCTGATGCATAAAGTATTTCTCTTGCAGATGATGTACATGATGGCATACAAGGTGTTTCAACCAGTCTTACCAAACTTTTAAGTGGATTGACAATGGATGTATAGTGGATGATATAATACAGAGACCTTCCTCTAAGCATCTGAAACTGTCGCTTAAGTCTGAACATAAGTTTATGTGACCATCAGTACAATACAAAAAGTACAATACCAACAGTATGATAGAAAAAGTACATGAACGGGTTAAAGAAATCAATAAAGTTAAAGGCGAAAGTGTCTGTGAACAGTTTTCTAAAACACTCAAATGATCTCAAGTAAACATTGCACTCCAGAATGTACTCAGCTCGGCCCCATACATTATGTTGTTCAAAGTTTGCTTTTGTCCATTGTGTGCTGGGAGGGGGTACATTATTGCTTAATCTTATTTGAAGTACTAAAAGACGTCATATATGAGGTTGACATGTCTATTAGCCGTAGCTACTTTCTGTGATTTGCACTTCACCACATTCTTTCTTTGCCAGATGAAATAAATTAAACTTTTACTCAGTGAAAAATTCTTACTCATCATGCATTATCCATATCACAAACATTACATCAATAATTCATGTGTTTTCATTGACATAGAAATTATTTCAATAATTTTTGACTCAATTATTGTTTCACTGATTGAGTGTTTTATTTCCTCCCAAAAGCTAAAATCTTTCCCTTCCATACACATTATTGAGAAATTGTAGTACTGTATAAATCTATTCAAAGTAGGATTACTTTGTTCTTGTGAAATTTTGAGGAAATGAAAGAAACTATGTGATTGCTTGTGAAAAATAATGGATGGTAGTTTATAGCAACTTAAAGATTAAAGTAAAACACCATTGGTGCTGAGACCCTTGAAGAAGGTAACTGACAGCAGTTCCTTACACTAATGTAATGATTGAAAATAACTGTAAGATATCATCATAGACTTTGAAAATAAAAGTGTAAATGCCTGTCTAATTTTCCGCTATATTTCTTTGTTTTCTTTCCTCACAGCTGTCAACTTTGACCACCAAATGTAGGTTGAATACAAAATATGGTTTTGTTGAGTCAAGGGTCATACATTCCACCCAAGTATAATATGAACATTTATACTGTGCACTGGTAATGGCATTTTGTGGATAACTTTTGTGTATGTTTCAATGTCATATTTATTTCATAGTTATTGTAGTTTTGCATCATTTTATTGCAAGACTATTCTATTGAAACATATTTCAGGAATTTCATCTTTCTCATCAGTTAGTACATGGCACTTCATGACTGATTTTATCTCAAATTGAGGATTTAGAACTTTGACAGTTTATTGCATCGTAAATTATAAGCATTACTCAACAGATTTACACAATTATATCTATAAAGAGAGAATGCTGTACAGATGACGGTTTCTGATTTGAATGAACCCAATTGTTATCAAAAGAGAGACCCATAGAGAAAGAGAATGATGTGATGAATTCACTGGTAATTGTAATTGACAGTTTGTATAGCTTGTCTGAAACACATTTGGTGTGATATCAGGAAAATAATAATTTTTTTTAAATTTTTGTTTTAGCTTATTTGTATTTTTTGCACACTTTGCTTGTTATTTGGTATTTTCAATGCTGAATTTATTAACACTACAAAATCTTCATCACACCAGCAGAGTAGACGGTCAATTTATTTTGACAAGCGGAGCAAGGAAAGTTAAAGCTTTGCTTAGAACTCAACATGATCACTCATAAATGTTGACTATGAAATCAATATAGGGGCACAAGCCTCGCAGCTTCAAATGGGTAGCCTAATAATAATAATAATAATAAAAATAATACTTATCATGCTACGGGGATGTGACCTGGTATGAGCGTGGGGGTCAGACCGAAGGAAACCAAACAAACAGTGAAATATGCGTTACTTAAAACCCAGGGGATGTGTGACATTATATGAGCTTGGGCGAAGTCAGACAAACTGAGAATGCACGGACCAAGAAACATGAATGGATATAGGGGATCATGGTGATATGATGCAAGCTTGGGAAATCAGACAGGTGGAAAACGGAATAGACAATTATCCATGCATGGGATATAAGCTAAACCAAATATGAACTGAATGTGCTCACGTGTTTTACAACAGGTTTATTAATAGTAGTATGCTTCACAGAACAATCAGATATCTGCCAGATCATTATATGTAGCAGGTTTCGTCAACTTTTGCACAGTCAGAGCTAATTCACTAATTAAAATGTTTTATTTAATATGCAAGTAAGCTGTTTATTAACTTGACACTGCCCAATTCTTCATTGGACAATTAGATATCTATCAGATCAACATATGTAGCACGTTTCATCAAATTTAATGCTGTAATTGTGGCGTAATATTGCTAATTACAAAGTTCATTAAATATGCAAATGAACCCTTAATTAAATTGACACTGCCCAATGCTTCTCAGTACAATTAGATATACATGAGATCAATATTTGGTGCATGTATCATCAAATTTTGAGCAGGAATGCCAGAGTTATGTCTCTAATTACAAAAGTTTATTAAATATGCAAATGAGCAGATAATTGACATGACACACAGTATCATCATGATGTTCTGAGATTGTCGTATGTGAAAAGTTTCATTAAATTTTGTGCAGTATTCTGATATAGGTCGACACTGTCATTACTGTCTTCATAGGGAAACCATTGTATGAAAGAAAATGATATGTCATAACTTTATTAATACGCAAGCCACACTAACCAAAATCTGAAACAGTTCTTGCAATTAGCATATGGTACCTGTGTACCAAATCTGACTTGAATCTGTTCAGGCGCTTTTGAGTTATTGTCTAAACAGACTGACAGACTGGCACACAGACAAAACACACACACACCTACACACACGGACAGACAGACAGACAGACAGACATCGCTATGACATCGCTCACGTGTATGAACACGTGAGATAAATACTACAGAACTTGCCAAATGTTCAAGACTTTTTCCATGTTTGATAAGGAATATTTCTATGTTAGGTACGGAACGACAAAAAAATTTGATGATACAAAATAGATATAGCAACATGAAGCAAATGTCATCAGAGATGAGATAGTCTGAGTTATGGTACTGGACCTAAAAAATCTACACACTAGATGTGAACTGAATGTGCTCATGTGTTTTACAACAGGTTCATTAACTGTAGTACGCTTCACAGAGCAATCAGATATCTGTTATATCGTTATATGTAGCAGGCTTCATCAACTTTGGGACATGCTCTGAGAATTAAAACACTAATTACAAAATTTTATTGATGTATGCAAATGAGCTGATTATTAACATGACACTGCTCAATGCTTCATGGGTCAATTAGATATCTATCTGATCAACATGTAGCACGTTTTATCAAATTTAGTGTTGTAATTTTGGAGTAATATCGCTAATTACAAACTTCATTTTATATGCAAATGAACCCTTAATTAAGTTGACAATGCTCAATGTTTCATAGCACAAGTGGATATTTATCAGATCGATATCTGTAGCATGTTTTAGCAAATTTGGTGCCGTAATTTAAGAGTTATACACCTCATTACAAAGTTCATTAAATATGCAAATGAGTAGATAATTGACATGACACTCACAGTATCATCATAATGTCCTGAGATTGTCATCTGTGAAAAGTTCCATGAAATTTTGTGCAGTATTTCTTGACATATGTCGACACTGTCATTACTGTCTCCATACCAAAATGATATTGCATAACTCCATTAATATGCAAGCCACACTAACCAAAATCTAATCAATTCTTGCAAGTAGCATATGGTACCTGTCTACCAAATCTGACTTGAATCTCATAAGACGTTTTTGAGTTATCGTGTCAACAGGCAGACAGAGAGAGACACACACACACACGGATATACAGACAGACACACATCGCTATGACATTAGCTCATGTGTGTGAACACGTGAGCTAAAATAAGGGACTGGTCAGTTTCTTCTGCCGGGAGCGGTGGATCCATGGGGAGTAACCCTGTTTTTGACTTTGGTGATAGGGGGGGTCACCATGTTTTTGAAATGCCCAATAGGGGGGGTCAGTGTGTTTTTTGAATTTTGACACAGGCTCATCATTGCCTAAAATGCTAGTGTCAGCCACAAATTCATCATTCAGTTGTATTTTTCGGCGCGCCCTTCGGGCGCGTAACTTTAATAATCAGTCATATTTTTCAGCATGCCCAACTTTAACATATCAAGCATACATACATCAGAGATATCTGTATGTTCAATATTTTTCAGCGTGCTCTTCAAGCTCATTACTTTATATATCATACATCTTTCAGCATGCCCTTCAGGTGCATGACTTTAATATACAAGGCATATATATCAGAGATATCAGGATGTTTCATATTTTTGGCGCGCCCTTCGGGCGCCATACTTTCAGAGATATCTTGATGTTGCTAAGTGAAAGTGTACCATTATGAAATCTGCATTTCATATGAAAAGGATGACAAATTCCTGATACTTTTCTGTTCTCTCTATGAGAATTCAGTATGAGAAAGCAACATGCACAAATATTTCAGAATATATATTTGATACAGTGACTTATTTTAGAGATAGAAAAATGACAAGATATCTTTCCTTCTCATTGATGCAATTATTTTCCTTGTTTCATAGGTTTTCTGTAGAAAGATGCTTTTTTATGAACAAAATAACAGTAAAAAAAAGCAGTTTTCGTCATTATTAGCTGTGCTTTTATGGTTTCAATGTTACACAAGAAAAGGTCCTCTCAGACACTGTACACATCAGATTTGGCTAAAAAAGCTCTCTATGGCTCCTCAGTAGATTTAATTGGATGGTTGGCAAGTCTTAACACCCATCGAAGTTTTTGATTCACTGCTTTTTCCTCTTTGATTTTAATGATTGACATCCATTTCTGTACAACTGTTCAGGACATCTGGTTAAGCATAGAAAGTGTGAAATACATTCACAGCTCATTCAAAATACAGCTCATTCAAAATGTACTGTATTTAAACTTTAAGATTGACACTTTGAAATTCCTATCTTACAACTGACATGTCAACAATTTCATTAAAACATAGAATGACCATTTAAAATATAAATATATGTAAAATGTAAAATATAATATATATATATATATATATATATATATATATATATATATATATATATATATATATATATATATATATATATAATTATGTCCATCTTTTGTTTACCCTTGTCGCGCCCGGGGGGTCACCCTGTTTTAGAAATTTGGAATAGGGGGGTCACCCTGTTTTCAAATTTGGAATGGGGGGTCAGCCACTTTTTGACGTCGGCAAAAAATAATCCACCGCCCCCCCCCCCCAGGCCGAAGAAACTGACCAGTCCCTAATCGGGGATCACTATGCAAATTGTTGTACTACGAAACAAATTACCCAAGGTTTAGACAGTAGATTTTTTTCTTACACAACGATCTTTAAAATGAGTCCTCACAATCGCTATATCAGAAAAGAATTGTGAAAGTTTGGAAGTCTTACTCTCTGACGCCAACGCGCATTCTACCTTAACATACTCATCGTTGCGAAACTGTATGAAACACTGTGATGCTGACGCATCAGAGCCAGTGATATACACAGTAACAATAATGATTTTATCACGATCAATGTAATTGGCAACCGAACACGTCTTTCGATAGAATATGCCACAACGACAGATATTCTAACTCTCAATTTTACAACTCTTTACTGATTTACCAGTTCTTGGGGTTAATCAAAGCTATTGGAGTAAGAAAAAAGTTATTGTCGACGTCTTAGATGTTAGAAAATTGCAAGTTTTAACTACACTCACAGAGTGAACACACTAATGGCGGCCATTTTGAATTTTAATATTGGTAAATGATAGGGAATTTGTTTCTCTGGTGGCAAAAGTACACGATAAGTTCTGATATTTAATCTTGACTTGGTAAGAGAATCGTTGAACTTGGTTTAATTGGGGAAAGCATAGGCAAGAGTTTAGGTATACTTGCACTTTCAAGGAGCGTGTTACCTTAGATAGCGAAATTGTTGGAAGCATACTTGACTGAAACAGAGTACACTGTACATCTGGAAGAAGGGCAGTTGGGAAATTTATATTTTGCTAAAATGTTACTGTCAACAAAGAGTCAAAATATGTATCAGTAGTGACAACTTCAATCGTCCAGCGTTGAATTTAATTCTAGTCTTAAATCAATTTTATATATGTGTACAGACTGTGAAACTTCCAGATACATTTCGATTCAATATAGGACTAATTGTATATAATACAAACAATAAAATATCGACAAAATATCTACTTTGAAAAAGCACGCACTGGTTGGGGTATGACAAATTTATCACTTTCGCAAACATGGCAACTTTTCAGCTAAAACGTAAATTGTAATTACACAAAGATCATAATCAATCACAAAATAAAATGGAACACTTGTGGGCCAGGTTTACACACCTTTTTTGAAAAAATCTCCGGATATGCACACTTTTCACTGAGTGCGAGTACTCACTGACACGTTCTGGGGCCCCGTTGTCGTTACCGTGGGAAATTTTCGTAAATTTTGACGGTTTTTGGGGTTCGTTGATAATATAATGGAAATAACAGACTCCGCGCTGACCATTAACGTATGTTTATGGACGCGGGCTCGAGGAAAGTCAAAATTAATGTGCTCGGTAAGCCTCGCCCGTTAATTTTTGGTTTTCCTCTCTTCCTTGCCCATAAATAAACGTTAATGGTCAGCGCGTCGCCCGTTATTTCTATATTATATCGCCTGTGAATGATTGGAACTAATTTGGGAGAACAGGATATTGTAGTAATATTGGTTTAATCAACAAATTTAAGCTTGTCTATTTTTCGTGTTTTGTTGTTGTTTTTTCCTAAACTGAGCTATAGAGCACCTAGTAATTTTGATAAATTTAAAAAAGATCATATTCTGCAAAATTAGTTCCAATCGTGCTAATATAAAAAGTAGTCTGCCGTTTTCGGACGTCTGAGAGGGTAATAGGTTCTGTCCCCTGTCCCACTCTTTGGTAATGCACATCCTGTTCATATCAGTAAATTCTTCCATATCTAATGCTTCTGAGGCATAAACAGCACATCTAATTCAAGAAGGGAGGTGGGAAGTTGTATGCAAATGAGAACAAGTGTAGCGAAGTGTAGCGGAGCTAAATTAACACTACACTTGAAAACAGCAGGAGGAAATTCGGGCACAGGTGCGTGCAGTGTTGCTTGGATAGTAGATGGAAGGCCCGGGAATCGACATGTGAAACCGAAGGCCAAACTTTGCCATTAATGTAAAGAATGGAAGGTATGATATGTTAAATCGGCGAGAAGTCCAAAACCAAAACAATAAAACATCTGCCTTCACAAACTTGAGTAACATTAGACGGTCGAAAATACGGTCAAAAGTTCAAATCTTTACTCCAGTAACTGCATTTGACCGATACATACCACATTCAGACGAAAATTCACAGTCGAACAATTCTCGCATAACGTTGCCATTCAACCATTGAGATGTGTATTTTCACTCCCATAATCCTTTGTACTTGAATAATCTCATCGGCGATCTGGCATCCTGAATGCGAAGAATTGCCGGAGAATGGCCTGAATAGTAACCACAAGCAACTGTGGTATGTCTTTTAATTTATTCAATTCTCAGAATTATTCTCTTGTTGGCTATATTTCGCTTCAGGAATGGAGTTGACTTTACTTCATTAAATGTACATATATAAAATGCCAAGCAATTTTGGGGAATACGTCTATGCCGTTGCCGTGGAGGGATCTATAGCTAGGCACTGACATAGCGTGATGACTATGTGTTGAAGCAAGAAGCGAAAATGAAACCTTTGTTCGCTTTCCTCAAATATTACCAGTGGGTTGTACGCTTCCGGGCGTGGGTGGTTTTACCAGTATTGTGCATTACCCTGGTACCGACCGATACGGTAGGTTAGTTACTGCCCGGCCTGGCATGGAATGTGTTGGTTATTATGATAGCTAAATACCTTATAAACAATGGTTGTTTTCAATGACCACCTAGCTTCCCCAAAGACAGATTAGTCAGGTGATCGTTGTACTCAAACGTCCAAATAGGCATTTACCATATGGCGTTGCACTGGATTTGGTGCACTGGGCTGTTGATATCAGGTGAGATGTATCAGGAACACTGTGTCAAATGTTTGGCATTTCAAATAAGCAGGGGCCGCGAGGTAACTCCGACTCAACAACTTCAATCCAAAAGAAATCACAATGCGCTTTTTATCATTGCTGTAACAAAAATTACTTCACTACAATAACTATGTAGTGCTTACTACACGAATTCAAGGTATAGCATCATGTCTTCAGTGCATTTCTGGCGGCACTTTGACAATTTATTTTGGTAATGGATCGATGATAAATTTTATGCTGGGACCGTCAAGAAATAACCATTATTTGAATCGTTGTCTGGTATGAGTAAAACCTGTCGTCAGTTTCATATTAGAGATTCGAATTCGGTCAGTTTAATCTTCAACAAACCATGGATTCTTAATGAGAACATTAAGCTTATTGGTGGTACAATGGTAGGCTCGGTCGTGTTCCTGGTTCGGAAAAATTTTATTGTCTAATTGCTTTGCTCGCCTACTTCTCACGTCATACTTACTACACAATTTTTGTATCTTTAATTGCTTATACATTTCTTACGGATTTTACAAGTTTCGTTATTGAGGTGTAGAAGTAAACGATTTGATTGCAAGGTAATTCATTGATGCCCACCATTTGCCTTATATGCTATGCTTTGATATGATATCATGTGTTCTATTAGCACTCATGTTGATACGATTCACGAAAAGATGATATTGGGTAACAACGTCCAAGCATTTTCAAAAATTGATAATACATTATATGATATAACATACATATCGCACACCTGTGTATAACTTTGAGATTCCTATTGCTGTTGTTAGGTCGCAAAATTTCTGAGATAATCACACAGAAAATACGTTTTTCCTATAATGCATCATATTCGTTTCTTAAGATCAAGCACGTCACGATGAAAGCTGTTCATATACACATGTCAATTCGTCTATAACGTTTTTTCCGGACAAATAGTTCCAGTGCCAAGATTATAGTATGGTACTACAGCCATCGACAGTGAAAAATTTGCACAAGCTCGTCTCGTAGTGAAAATAATGAATTGTATTTTTTACTGTATATTTTATGTTAGCTCGCTCTTTTGTTTCAGTTCTACACATACATGTGGACGGTTTAACTGTTATAACACAGCCACTACACTCGGGTCATGTCCTATCATCTACAATACTCAAATGTGACCATGATGTTCCAGAACTGAACAATAGAAGAGTGGTCAAAGCGTGGACAATGATATCTGACCAGACTGGCAAAGAAGAGTTGGTATTTTTAGAGACTGATCTAAAGGACGGGATGGGATACGGCCGTTATCGAGATCGTGTGAATATTGCTGGATCAAAAGCCGATTTGAACATCACTAGACTCGAAGTTGCAGACACGGGTGACTACAAATGTGATATTGATTACTACGTAGAAGGTTTGTACGGTGAAGGGAAGACAAGACTCAAAGTTTACGGTACGTTTTATGTTCACAAAGATTTGTAGGTTAAACTCGGCTTCAAAGTTACTCATGCATTTTGTGTTTGTCACTCTTTTACGCAATGAAATTAATAACACATATACGGTGTATATATGCTCAAATTGAAAAGTCATATGCTCGATTTGAAGGGACTGCGGTGTAAGGCAGTTTGGCAATTAAAGTGTCACCGGAATATACGATGAAATGAGCGAAGTATTATTATATTAAAATTGATACTTAGACATTATAAAGCACACCCAGCGACGGTATACCACGAGATTTTGACCAGCTCACTCCATATACGCACTCGCTATAGCTCGTGAATATATGTCGTCAACAAGTCAATATCGTGTGGTGCAAGGTCGTTCTGCATGATTATCGGTTACATAGCTGTAGGAGTGTCATTTATGGTGCGTCAGACATGTGACGAATTCTTGTGAAACTATGGATATGAATTTAACTCTCTGGTGTGAGAAATTCAACTCGAATACAAAGAACCTTCGCACTAAACTTACTCAAACTATTATTTTTGTTTGCCTGGTCGGTGTTAAATATATTTATCCCCTGCAACGCTGGCAATGCTGGACAAGACCCCTATCACTGGTAGCGATGCTGTGCTCCGGGCAGCTACAACACCGGCAAAATTAAGGAATACCCAACTCAAGTCTTTGTGGGTGAAATGGGCCACCAAATGGGTGACCATTTAATGAGAAACTGTAACTGTAAAATACATCGAACAGGCCACTAATTGATGACACACATAGTACAAAACGTGTGACCTTACAATAACTAACCTACTTACACATGTGATAAAATTAAAGTTGTAAAGGTGAGATACATCAATTAGGCCACAAAATTGGTGACCAATAAACTGACACACACAAACAAATTTCCTTACAATGATTAACATGCTTATAACTGGGAAATACATAAAGTGGGCCACAAAATGGGTGACCAATTAACAGTCTAACAAAGTATTCACCTACATAGATAACTCATTTAATCTTGCCCCAATCTTGTGGGGCCCAAACACAAATCCATAAATGGTAAAATGCGGTGGAAAGGGGAGGAGGAGGGCGTTGTTAAAGTTCGGATGAGGTCCAGCTGCTGAAATTGCAGTCTTCCCTGGAGGACCGTCTCAGGGCAAAAGTGGATACTACAAGCCTACTCGATGACCTCTTGAACCCTGCCACAGGTGGCGCTGTATGAACGTTTGCAGGAGATAAAATTCCTTGCTTTTGTAACTTCTTCTACCTGAGATAGGCGTTGTTACAAAGGAAGTAAGTATCTTCCATGCATTAGCAAGCACCTACAAACTCTTCACTCCAACTTCTCGAATTTTTGGCCTCCACCTGCCAAACGCATGAGAGCTTTTCAATAGTAGAAGTCAATCTGTCCGTCCGAAGACAACGCTGGTGGAGATCACAAAGAAGTCTGAGTTAAAAGTAATAACTTGAAAATTTAATTTGTGGAATATTTGGGTGCATTATTGTAGAGGAGATGGCCTGCATAACTAGAAAATGTTGGAATATTATGGGGGTTTTCATAAATTTGACAACTTTAATGTGATGATGGAGTAATATAATTTATACTATGAAAATATCCAAATCGCTGCAATAACCGAGACATGTGTTACTTCAGAGATCACTGATGAAACTGTCTCAATACCAATCTACACTCTTTTTCGTCGTGACCGTGTTGAACAACGAGGAGGTGGTGTGTGTTTGTACGTAAGCAACCTGCTCCACCCAAGGTCGTTAAACTTTGACACTGGCAACATAGAATCCATTTGGTGTGTCGCGCGTCCCTATTGGTTACCGCGGAGTGTTTCACAGCTTCTGATTGGTTGCATATACCACCCACCTGGTAATGACGATAAACCAGTGACGAGCCATGTGCAGGAAATTATTGACATGATAAGATCGAAGTCACCAGAGTCAGGTATCATCATACTTGGCGATTTTAATCGAATGAACATTCAACCCATATTAAATAGTTGTCAATTGAAACCAGCTGTTGATATTCCTACCAGGGGTAATGCTACATTAGATCTTATATTAACTAATATGCATTCATTTTACAATTCTCCAACCAGTATTGGGCCACTTTGTTCCTCTGATCATTCAATGATAATTATGAATTCTGGAGAGAATTTTAAACTTCCTGCTAAAAAGGTCAGTTACAGGCCATTTAAAGATTCTAGCAAACGTGAGTTTGCGAGATGGCTATTTAGTCAGGACTGGCACGCAGTCTACTAAAGTGTGTCAAGTCAGGATAAAGTGACCACCATTTCTCTCATCTGTTACTTCTGCTATAAATCAGTACTTTCCTCTTAAAACAACAAAAATTCATGCAACGGATAAACCCTTCATTACCTTACAAATTAAACGTATGATTATAAACCGCCAGAAAGCGTACAATACTAATAAACTAGTTCTCTACAGGTTTTGGAGGAACAAAGTAAAGCAAGCAATACGTCAAAATAAGATACAGTATTACTCAAGAAAGATAGAAAGCTGTAAGAAAGGAGACAGCAGACAGTGGTGGAAAGAGATCAACAGAATATGTGGGCGTACTAAATCTGGGTGGTACACTGAAATTGAAGTTAATGGAAAGAAATTAAATGGCACTGATTTGGCTGATGCAATTAATTCACACTTTGTAAATATTACTAAGGATTATATCCCACTTGATATGACAAATTTGTACAGGGCCTTCGGTAAATGATGCTCTTCCAACTATAACTTATGAGGGGGTTGTAAAATTGTTGAAGTTGCTACCAATGAATAAGGCGGGGGGGGGCTGATCTCATATCAAATAGAATTCTGTCTGAATTTGCTGAGGAGTTAGCCCTACCCTTGGTTACATTTTCAATGCATCGTTGCAGGACAATTTAGTACCATCACAACTGAAGGAAGCAATCATAATCCCCCTTCCAAAGACCAGTAACCCAACATCGCTTGATGACTTTAGGCCAATTTCACTAACAACAGTATCGCAAAGGTATTTGAATGCATCATTGGAAGTGGATAAAATACGAAATAAAAGGTAAAATTGATGAAAAACAATATGCATCGGTAAAAAGATCATCATCATCATCTTTGCGCTTGTAGATATGTTGCAAAATTGGATAGAACAATTAGAAGGGCAGGGAAATTTGGTTAGAGTGTGCTTTTTAGACTTTAGTAAAGCATTTGACAAAATAGATCATAATATCTTGATGTCAAAACTACTGAAACTTGGCATAAATACCAACTTAGTTAAATGGGTAGCACACTTCTTGTACAATCGTAACCAACGGGTTAAGGTTGGTGACTGTTTGTCTAGCTGGCAAGGTATTCGGGCGGGTGTTCCCCAGGGTACAAAATTAGGACCCCTACTTTTTACAATAATGATTAATGACATCCAAGAGAGTATCCAATGCTCTCACTATATTTTCATGGATGATACTACATTGTCTGAGAGTTTTCATTCAAGAACACCTATTCATTCTTCTATGCAATCAGTTTTAGATGATGTAAGTGCATGGGCAGACAAAAATAATATGAAATTAAATAAAAAAAAATGAAAAGAAATCATAATTTGTTTCGCAAAACAGTTCACCAAACCTCAGCCCTAACAATTTCTAATATTGAGCTGGGTGAAGTTGACAATTTTAAATTCTAGGGTTGACTATAAATAATAAGTTGAAGTGGGATAGACATGTCAGCGAATTGCTTAGCAAGGCCTCACAAAGGTTGCATATCTTACGTGTATTAAGTAGATTCGGTGCATCTGTGCAAGATCTGAAAAGTATTTATGTCTCACTTGTAAGGTCAACATTAGAATATGCTTGTGTGGTCTGGCAGGGAGGGTTAACGGAAAAACAAAAACAACAGTTAGAAAAACTTCAGAAGAGGGCCTTCAAAATTATTTACCCATTGCTTCATATAGGGAAGCACAAAATATGCTTCAACTAAAATCATTAGAAGAAAGAAGACAAGATATTTGTAAGAAATTTGGTGAGAGTATTCTAAAGCCAGACCACAAATTAAATCACCTTGTTCAACCTAACATAATCATAGATATCCAACGAGAAACTGTAGCATTAGAAGTTTTCGATCAAAAACCAAGCATAAAGATTCCAGCCCAGTTGTTTATAGTGTTAATTTTTACGTAATTGAATGCGTTTTATCAATTGTTGTTTGTTGTTGTTGATGATGCGTTTATTTTTTGCAAGAGTATAACTCTGTATTTTTATAAATTTTAGAATTGTACCTCATAATTTGACCTAAAGGTCACCATTTTGAGGCATATAAACCATTATTATTATTATTATTATTATTATTATTATTATTATTATTGTACTTGGGCCTCAGCCCAAGTACATTTGTTTCATTCCGTGGGAAAAAACTGTAAGGTATAACCATTTCTGGCTGAGACCAGGGAGGGCAAAACGTATTGGCTTCATCTTTCTTGGCATAATAAATGGCGTAATGATGTTAACTGAATGGAAGTGCTGCTCTCAGCCAGTCTTGAATAAGTGAGATGTGAATATAATGCTTCTCTATCTGAGTTTTTGCCACAAAATCTTCTGAATATAATCAAAATGTGCATCGAAATGCAACAATTAATGCACCTCCGTTTACTAGGCGATGGCACGACCCTTGCTACACCCACTGGACGAGCCAAAGTGGGAGGGGTAATTTCGGTTTGGTCGAACAGGAGGGCTCGAGACCAGAATTTAACATTTAAACTTGAAACATGTTTAATCACTGACAAGATGCGGATTAGTGTTAATCAAAGAGAAAGTTTGAAAAGCAAAGGTTTTATATCCCGGACACAATGAAAAACATTACGACTGGAAACTGTACCCCCGGTTGAGAATAGTAATGCCCACAGCGATGGAGAACACTTATCCTTGAGCTGAGAAAACCAGACCATCATTTCGAAATAGAGCTGCAGATTCGAGAAGCTCGTTAAAAATAGCTAGGTACGCCCCATAAAGGGGTGGTTTCGAGTCTTGAGGGCAAATTTCGCCTCCTTCATTTAGAAATCGTACGTTTGTTTTTCCAGGGGAACACATCATTTGACACAAAATTTGCATGAAAAGGGGTCGCCAGTAAGCACGTGGTCAAATCTGGCATAAGAAACAATATGAAATGTTGGGTAAAGCCAGTCCAAAATAAACTGATTTGAACTTTTGTGTTTTGTAATTTATACCACTGCAGTAACATGACTTTTTTTGACAACATCACACAATGTAATACGTTTTGAAACTGAATACTCCGACGTATTCTGTGTCCCCTTTGCTAAAAAATACTGTATGCCGATTACCATGTAAGGAGATGATGACGTCAAGACAGATTTGTAGTGCGTTTGGTCTTGGATGGTGCACGAAGTTTTGTCGAGGTAGCTTGTGTATTTATTTCCTAAATGGGTGATATTAGGGTCGATCTAAAAGAAGGCCGAAAAATGTTATGATACTCTAAGCGAGCTGAACTCCAATGCGAATGGTTGGATAATTTGGAGGATGTCTAGACTGATATCGTCTCATTACTAGATTATTTGGCGGTCAGTATTGAATTTCAACTGCGTCACAAGTTTGCGTCGAACGGTCAACGAACGATATTTTAGAAATCTGGAGACATGGCACATCGCAGTTTTATTTTAGTATTTTATATTTTACAAAAGATGTAAGAAGCAATGATTTTGTTGAAAATTCTGAAAAAAAATATAGGAAGATTGATCGCGAACACATTTTCACTTGGGGGTCAACTAGCCCTGCGTACGATGCTGTGTGTTCCGCTACAGCTACCGCCCCGCTCACCACAGCCCTGCAAAGACCCGTACGTTGGGTCGGTGACTTCAAATCCATTTTGGGACTTGACGTAAAAAGCCAAATTACTGCCGAAATTCAGCGTTCTTGGGCCCAAGTCGTATCCCAGCCTACCTCAGCTACTCGATCGCTTCCAAAAATGACAGTCTTTATTCACTTCTCGTAAATAACCGTCGATGTCGGCAACTCTCTCGCTGGCCCTGCGTACGATGCTGTGTGTTAGCTGTAGCACATAGCATCGTACGCAGGGCTAGGGGTCAACATGGGGTCGCAGCCATGTTGCCTCAAAACTTATTTCTGTCTGCACTCAAACTCAAAAATGTCGCATATGAACCTGAAAAAATCGATGTAATTTTGTCAAACTTCGGCGAAATTTCAGCCTATAGACAAAATTTCATCTAGGTAAGGTAAATTTACTGAAATTTGATCGACAAATAATCCTGAGCTTGAACGTGACAGCTCGCCTTCTCCGGGAAGTCATGCATCCGGCCAGCTGCCCATATGGCGGGTGCATGAGATTGTTTTCAAGCGACGGCGGCAGACCGTACGGGGCTCTGGATATGAACCTACCGCCGGTGTAGCTGTAATAACTGTTGGGTTGTTTTTAATCACCACGGACGAAGTCCAAGGGGACTTATAGGTTTGGTCATGTCCGTCCGTCCGTCCGTCCGTTCACGCCTAGTACCCAACCCCATACAGATGCACGTCGATTTGTTTCACAATGCTATCAAATTTGGCCGTGTTAGAGGACTTTTTAGTTTACACCTCCATAGACTCCCATGTATAAGGCAGTTCTCCATAGACTCGCATGTATGATGCCAAGAAAAATAAAAATTTAGTTTCTCATCGTATTCATATTGCCTAAAGGATGCAGTGACAGTTTTTTTGTCCCCACGGATAAAGTCCAGGGGGCTTATAGATTGGCTCATATCCGTCCGTGAGTCCATCAGTGAGTCCATCGGTTCACGCAGATATCTCAGACATTTTGACAAAATATCATGTGACCTTGGTTAACTTTGACTCAATATACATTATTGTCCATAACTCAGTAACCACAAGTGCTAAACCTTTCATATTTGGTATGATGGGACACCTTATGACGCCACATATTGTACCCCATTAATTATGTGCATATCTAATTATGAGCGAGCCAATAGAGCAAGAGGTCTGATTTCTGGTATATAGGGATAAGTTAACAATATAATTTGTTTGACAAAACTTCACTTGACCTCAATGACCTTTGACCTCAAATATACATATTTGTCCACAACTCAGTAACCACAAGTGCTACACCCTTCATATTTGGTATGAAAGGACACCTTATGACACCATATATTGTACCTCATTAATTATGTGCATATCTTATTTTGAGCGAGCCAATAGAGCTAGAGGTCTGATTTTTGGTATATAGGAATAACGTAGCAATACAATTATTATGACAAAATGTGACGTGACCTCAATGACCTTTGACCTCAAATATATATATTTGTCCACAACTCAGTAACCACAAGTGCTACATCCTTCATATTTGGTATGATAAGACACCTTATGACACCACATATTGTACCTCATTAATTATGCGCATATATAATTTTGAGCGCGCCAATAGAGCTAGAGGTCTGATTTTGGTATATAGGAATAACTTAGCAATACAATTATTTTGACAAAATGTCACGTGACCTCGATGACCTTTGACCTCAAATATATATATTTGTCCACAACTCAGTAACCACAAGTGCTACACCCTTCATAAATGGTATGATGGGACACCTTATGACACCACATATTGTACCTCATTAATTATGCGCATATCTAATTCTGGGCAAGCCAATAGAGCTGGATGTCCGATTTTTGGTATATAGGGATAACTATAGGGTAGAAATCTAAATATGCCCATCTAAATATTAGACATCTACCATCGAGAACAAAAGAAATTTGCTGTAATTTGAATATTTAAGGAGTTTAAGCAATTCCCGATAAAGAACCCCTGCCTCAAACTCCACAAAAGTTGCTAGACATATTTTGCCGTTGTCATGCCATTGCTTCGTTTAATAACCAGTTAATCAAATGCCTCATTGACAGGAGGAAATTCAAGACCATATTTGAATAGTAGTATATATTGTCCTCAAAATTACCCTATCACGGCCCAAGTACTCATTGCCTTCAGCAATACTGCCTTGTTATTATTATTATTATTATTATTATAAATGTTTTCTTATTCATATTCCTGATAGTTACGTCATAATTTGTTAGTGTGTCACATACAGAACAAGTTTAGTGAGTAAGCTTACAGCAATAACTTCACCGTTTGCTCAAATGCTCCTGAAATTTGTGTAGGCAATTTTAAAGACAAAGTTCCTAATCTTTTTATCAAAACATCGAAGTAATGTGAGTCGTGCAGCTTTAGCATGGAAACCTTTCGTTAATAAAAAGGCGCAAGGTACAAATATGGTTTTGACATACAGTGAGATAATAGGGCCACGGGCGATTACACACAGGGTCATACAGAACTGTTCGTGCGAATCTACCGTGATTCGGTTTGATTGAAAACCATGCAGAGCATGTGTGGGTTTTTCTTAGTCGGACAACGTATTGTTATGACTCCAGCCGTATCTTTATAAATTTTAGTATTTTGAACAATATCAATTTCTGCTTGAGAATGTTCTTTTATTATTGAATAATCATTTGAACTATTGGCAGAAAAACAGGGGTCCAAATTTCACCAGTATTGTGCCGGAACAGGATTTGATATTTAACAGAAATAAGAAAAGAAGTCTGCATGTCAGCAGAGAAACTTTTTCGACTACATACGCCAGTTGCTGATTGCTGGGTTTTCCAAATGACAACACTGAAGTGTTTTTTGCATGCACAAATCATAATTTTCATTTGCTATTTTCCCTGACTCTGTTGCCTTCTAGCGATGTTAAATATTTACTAAAATAATATTTGTATAATGACACTTTCAGAGTGAAGTTGCGAAGACGCAAACAGAACGGAAGAAGTTTTTGCACAATGATGTCAATACAAATAAGAGAGAATTGCTGGAAATTCCACTCGCTGCACATAGTGCATGAATCATCATCATAAAGGTGACAATCAATTCAAAGCATACATTTAGGCAATGATATACTGGAATCAGGAGTACTGCCATGAAGGAAGACTGCAGACGATGTACCGCCAAAGGGGTCAGCAGGCGCGATGTCTTCATAGCAGTTGAAAGTATCGAACCTTGAAATTTTTTTGATGGTTTCCATCAAGGTTAACAGTAAACCATAACACATGCAAATCAAATTTTACAGAAATACAGCGGTGAAAAGATGCTCTTACTACTTAGTCATTTCTCTATGCTTATTCTATAAATGTCTCACTTGAAATTGTATTCCACATTTCAGTAGAAAGATATCTGTCAATATGTTTATTTCCTGTTTTTAAACATCCTAACAATTCGACGAAGAGATCAAAATTTAATTTTTAACTTACATAAAGAATTATTTGATTCATTGAAACAGCTTAGGAAAGGTACTTCTCAATTATCTCACATTAAATAACTGTGTTCTGTTCTGTCCCGTTTGCGATTCGAAATAAAGTTTCCCGCCGTTCTTCAAAATTCATGTCGAAGTGCCTATGCTAAACTTGTTTACATGCGTCGTGTATGTGTTATGTCTGATGTTACCAATTACAACCGAATTGCAGTCCGAATTAAAACATTTTTGTCAACAGAACACCGTATACTGTACACAATGGGTCACATTTGCGACAGTAATTTATGACTGAGGTCCTATAACTTCCCGTTTAAGAAAATACTGCAAAGAATGCAGGGGGACATTTACGCAGTGCACCACCCGACGCGAAGCACAGGGCGGTACTCTGTACCCATGTCCGAGTGCATCCTTTTGCGATATTTTCGTAATAACCTACAGTTACGCTTTCACAAAATCTTGTGTTGTCTATTAGTCATTCCGGCTGGGCGCAAGTTGTGCGAAAGTTGCAAGTCTTGGGCCTCTTTTTTCAATACAAAGAGATTGTGTGAAGTGGTATTGCGAAGTAGAAACTGGAGTCTTGGTCGTGAAAAACAAAGCAAAGTCTTGCGAATCTTTGTTCTTTGCGTTGCGATTGAATGATTGACATTACATTACATGCTGCGAAAGCTAAACGGGTGCAACTTGCGAGAGTCTTATGAGCTAAGTAGCTCAATCGCCGCGCTGAAAATTATACAGTGTTGAACAGCGCCCTTAACCTTACAGTCACCGATATCGACAATTTCGGCGTTTTCGCACTTGACTAAGGTGAGCCGAGACTTGACGAGTTCCAAAATTTGCAGTTTCAATGCAGTGACTGATGCATATTAAAAAAAGTACTGTACCTTACAATCGTATATTTCAGTCGTAGATTTGATGATTCAAAATAGTCGCCGAGCTCAGTTGCCACTGCGATGCATATATCGTAACATTTCTGTCCGGGTGCTCTTGTGAGAGTTACAGGCAACAAGCGTGTCCGATATTTCATCGACAAGTGACCAGACCTTGCATGTAATCACTGTTCAACCTGCACCGTAAACCGTTGACGTTTTTCATCCATGCATGTAAGCAGTTCAGAGTTGAGAGTCATAGCCCTTCAGTCACCTTCGCTGGCGCCCGTAAAATCTGTTTCGCACTGTGACTTGGAGGCTCACTATCTACTAAGATTTAAATGACACTGAATGAGTAAAAGGTTATTAAATATCGCTGACCTTAAGTAAGTCTGATCACAGGAGTGACCGTCAATCAGCGATTGGAGCCGTAACTTGAGAAAAGTCCATTGCTAAACCTCCAGTGACTTCCAAATAATTACACACAGTGTACAAAAAGGTGAGCAACCGTTGGTCAACAAATTGAATGTAGCTAACTTGTTACCTCAAATAAATTGTATGAATAACAAGATCTGATTTTTGGCCAATTTTGCAAAATTCTTCCTTGAATAGGGTTCCGTCTGAGTACCTAATCAGGAATTCAAAGGTGTTGAAGTGCCCTTGGAATTCCTATATGGAGAGATTGAGTGATCGATCTTTACACGGCATCAGCCAAATTTTGTTAGTTCTGTAGTCAGCGCAGTCGTCACAGTCACAGTGGTATAACCACAAAGGGTGAAAAGAACGTGAATTCACCGTTAGGATCGCACTGGCCAGGCTCGCCACTAAAGCTCGGTAATCGGCCTCCCAACCAAAATCCATCGTCCATTTTTTCGCTGCTTCAGTGCTTGCTGTTTGCAAACGAAAAAGATTAAACCCCGTGTATCTCTTCTTGTATATCACATTTTCTAGAATACCTGCTCTCTGAATGTTTACCATCACAACAACAGCATTTTGTTTGCATGGATCTGTAGAAAGTGTTCATATTTTATGTGGGACAAAACATATTTCAGTAATTGTGTGTTACATTCTGTGATTTCGTAATGGAAAGGACGTTGACGAGATTGATCTGCGGACAAAATATTATTGACTTAGTTTTGAAGATAATAATGATGAATTTAAAGGGCCAGTAATGCTAACTTTTGATGATTTTTTCCATTATTTTCATTTTATATGTCAATTACAAGTTCTTACTCTAATCCTAAAAGAATATTGAAACAGCCATTACTTCGCTTTCACCGATGCGTCTATATGTGTAAAATGCATTGTTAATGTTCACATTTGAATGCAAGTCCCGGTCAGAATTAAATTGGAAACAATAACAACGCAATTATACATGTACAGACAGAGTTGAAAACTGTACCCGAATACTGTATATCAACATGCTTTCGGTAGTAGAACAAGAAATTATGATTTACTTTAAAATCAGAAAAAATGAAAATAATCATCGGAGCTTAGCATTACTAGTCCTTTATTTGCGATGGTTGACCTCGTCTTGTCAAAGTTTTTCATGAATTCATGGCTGTTTCGCTCTGAAACGTGTAAGTGCGAGGAAATTAAAGTCAGGAAGTCAAGCTGGAACCTGTTGAAGGCGATCGCGTCACTATACACAGCCACACGTCATAGAGCACGAGCGCAATGGAACTACGACGCAACGCGCGCGTCCACTGTAACTTGGCTGTGCTGGCATTGGGTTTAGAAATTCGTTGAATGTCATTGATATACGTTTCTACTGGGGTTATTTGTGAAAAAAACTAAAAGCAGCAACTACAAAAACAAACAAACAAACAAAACCGGCGATGAAAGGGCAAGTTGTACAATCCCGATGTTTTCACAGAAAGCGCAATTTCAATTCTTAGACGATGTTATACAAGTACGTATAAGTGAAGATCAGGTGACTCCTAGAGTAAAATTATTCGAGTTTGATGGAGATTTAAATAAAGGTGTGTGGCTACGCAAATAATTTTCATTCAAGATATATATAAAGTGCAACATTTCAGCTACCATGTGTGAAATTTAAGTGCTTGGAAGTATGATTGGACAAAGTATTTGTTGTCAAAATCGGAAATTTCAATATAAACTGTGAGCGCAAATGATATAATGTGTGATCATTCAGATTTTCATGGTAACATTTCCATGGAAACGTTGCAAAAGTTTGACATTTTTTGGACATGACGAAAATATTGTTTATGGTCATTAGAGAACTGTATATAGATTAGGTAAGGTCAAATTCAGTGGAAAATGATATCATTTACGTTTTCTCGATGTGAAAATTATATGCGTTTCAACTCCCTCCATTCACAAAACTAATCCGGTAACATTGAGTTTTTCCTTTTATTTCAATGTAACTCAAGTGCTAATCTCATTTCAACATATGTTTAGATGTTCTTTGCAAGAGAGAGAGAGAGAGAGAGAGAGAGAGAGGGGGGTCACATCTAATCTAAGACTTCACAAATGACTTTAGCTTGTTGGCAAAACCAATATTCAAACTTTGAAAAACTTCCACCAGGTAAAATGCTTGATATACAACAATATACTACTGATTCTGTACATTTGTCAGCTACACCTTAGTATGCAAATAAAACGCACATGTGAGGTTTAAATTGTCTCCAACAACATGCTTTACGTATACTCTTGTTTAATCTGCATCATAAATATCAACGTATTGCCATGTACGTTACGTTGTATATACGTTACGTTTACCACTAATGTGGTGTTTCATTACACTGATCGTATATCAAGCATCTTACCCTGTGTTTAACTGAGTACTGACTGTTTGGTGCCTGCAATAAAACATTTGACAATACCAAGGTGATTTTTCAAATTCAATGTCATTATCATCAGCAGTGAAGAGGAATCGACTGTTACTGATTGCTCATCCTAGTTTGTGATGAGAAGAGAAGACTTTCAGAATGTTTAGAGAAATTCCGTGCAATTCCACATTAAAAGCCAAGCTCACAAAATAGTTCTTTGCGTGGTCCTTTTAGGAAATAACGGAAATTTCACAATCATTTCACATGAGGAAGAAACGTGAAAAAAATCATGTGAATAACGTAAACGCTATAGAAGGATCGATTGATGAGCAATGAAATCATATACGACATTGTATTTCTCATATCTCACTGAAAAAGCGTTCCTCAGTTGCGCTGACGGTATACAAAGTACTTTGACGGCGCTTTAGTGACCGTATAGTCCAGAATACAATTTGTCGCATCCAGCATTAGACTCTGTTTCTCCGGATCGCGATTTACACTCAAACTATTTTTCTACCAAAGTTTCTATTTTTCCATTACCCTATCGGATTTTAATTTAGTTGTTAGTTTTGGCGGTGACGAAAATGTTAATGCAAAGTAAAGGCAGCCCAGTGAACCCTTAAAACTATTACATATTCGATGAGGGCCAAAACGTGAAGCCCTTTGACACAAAATTTAAAGCTTCATTGTCAATAAAACAAGTGAGGTGAAGTTCTCAGACAAGTAGACTATGTCTTGTACGATTGCAAAAGAAGTTCTGTGATCGATAAGGAGACTTCAAGTTTCAGAACATAACACATCTGTTACATAGATGATGAGTGGCAGCACTTCTAACTTTTACTTTATACAGCGATTTAGCAGTTACACAGGATTACTATTGATTTTGCCAGTTTTGGACTATTCTTGACGGAAGTAGCAGGGTGCCCTTACCCATTCCGTACACTGTGTACTCAGACTCAATTTAATCTGAGTCCAGATGGCCTTTTACTACATTGTAAAAATCATGGCTATAGAACCTAGTGCTTTTTTACCTTATATCATTTGGATTATTAGATTTCATTTTATGTCAAATTATTATGTAAGGTAAAGTAATCAGTATATCAGCATGTAATAAATTGTGTGCGATGTTATATCTCCGCTCTATTTTGTAATTAACAGTATTTTGAAAACTTGCTTCTCGTAAGTGTCGAGGGGAGGAATTTTTAATAAATCTTCGCAGCACAAATTGACATAGCTGAGGTTGAGCAGTGACCTTGTGTATACTGTGTTTGGTTGTTGGAACGGACAAACTTTCCCCGAGATGCGCGCCATCTCTGATCTTCTCTAAAATATTCTTTTTAACCTCGTTCGCAATGGTGACAAAAGTGGACGCTACACTTGGCGCGTTCGTTCGTTCGTATATGTATAGGGAAAAAATAGAACTTTTCAGCGAGGGAAAATTTGCAGGGTACGAGGCCACGATCGATTGTTACTGCGAACACAGTATTCTATGCTTAGTGATGGATAGATCTCACGGTATGCATACCATGTTTTTCTCAAAGCCTCAAATGTAGTACTTTATCTCACGTTCAAAATGTTAGGGTTATTGTCTCTGACAATAATACTGTACCATTTGACGTGGGGAAGAATACGCGTGAAGAGGAGAAAGCGGCATTCATTTCGAGAGCCTCCAAGTGAAAATAAGAGTCGGTGAGTATCATCACAAAAAACATGACGACTGCATGAACGTGAACGTCTCAAAACTTTTAAGTGCCCGAGAAATTTATAAAATTTGATTTAAGCTATCAATTGATTCAGAAGTGATTACAAATTTTAACTTTCTTACTTAAGTGTTAGACAGAGAGTTCGGGAAGAGAGCGAACAACACCATGAGTCAGGAGAGAATAACCCTTCACAAGCCGGCGTCGATGAATCTCAGGTAAGGTGAACGAAGTTAAAGGTGAATTACTTGTTTCGAACATTTCATGTTGGCGTTCCTGGCTTTGGAAGGAAGGAAAGAGATGTGGTCATTTTAAATAAATAAATTTATTGTGTTAATGAACTGAGATTAGAAGTAGTCGAGATTCAGATGATTAAGGAAATAGTCTGAATGTTTTACTGTCATTTTTGAACGGTGGAAACATCACTAGTGTTATATCATCATTTGTGGGTTTTGCACTTTTACGTTTTCAACACTTCTTCAACGAAACACTTTAAATGATGTTTCTGTTTCATTATTGTCGTACAATTCATACAACATACTGTAATGCTTTAGTTTGTTAACACCAACATAAAACAATGACCATTTACTGTTTTGCGTTTTGCCTGCATCTCATCCATTTCTTTATTTTACGCTGTGTTGAAACAGTTTTTACTTCATTTCTTGGTTGTTGAAGCGCTTGATACATTGCTATTGCAATGGTGGATGTACATGTACTGTTACTGTTACAGTTTCATTTCTTTCGCGTTCGGTCTAATAACAAAACTTACGGTACGTTAAAACTCATAGGTAACATAGGTTACAGACGCAAGCGTACAATAATACTAGACTTTTTTTGGCCGTGTGGTTTCTGCCAAAACGTTTAATTGTGTACACCTATCATAATTGAATTCGTAAAATGACGACTTTATCGCTTCAGTTCAAGGCTGCGAAAGACAAATACCTGAAATGGTAATCTGATCTGTTTCATGATCCCAGCGTGTATTGCAAAATTTTTGTACAGCTATACCTAGTATTGTCATACACACATTTTATCATTTTCAGAGGAATGGCGATGGTGTGCAGGTTCTACCGGCCCAGGTTGAAGTTCAACCTTGCCCGACTCCTTCTTCATCGTCGACGACTGATCGTGGTGGTACTGCGTCACCTAGCCCGACTCTTGATTCCATGGAAACGACAGACTCTTCCTCGACTTCAAAAGAAAATACTGTTCACCAAGATGCAAAGGTGAAGAAAAGGATAATTTATGTAGTACATAATCAAATCCATGTTGACAAAACAACCAACATCAGAAGAAAACGCGTCCAATTCTTGTAAAGATTTGACAAAACTCACAGATACACAAAATATTAATTTATTGCCGAAATGATGAGATGTTGGGTTACCAAGCTTTGCTTTTAAGCACAATAATCTAGATCTATAATGCTAGCTCTCCGTAGGACCGATATTTATCAATAATCGATACGAACAAATGCCATTGCACTGTTTCCTTTTTAAAGCCTCTGAAACCCTAATTTACGATTCCTTAAAATATCTTATATCTTAATGTTCATCGTTTGGATATTCATGTGTAAATACAATGAACGAGATTTGCTTAGAATTAAATTATTCATACTGTGATACATGATATCCTCTAACAGTAAAGTTTATCATTAGAATTTACCCTACTCTGATGAGTTCAATCAAATAAAGCTTAAACTTTTTTATTTCCATCATATTTTATGAGCTGATTGTGCGGATACAGGGATAAACTCTTTACTGGCTTATTTCATTAACAATAGCCACTATTGTTTCGCAAATATTGAAGCATCTTTTTTGCTTAAGTACATTTGTAATTCAAATTCACAAAACAACCGTTTTATAAATGGTGATCTTCGGCAAAAATTGTATTCAACTTTCAGGAAACCGATTGTGATGGTGCGCCATCAACTTGCCACTGAGGCGACTGGCCTGATTTCTGGAATCAGACTCTAGCGTACCTTCGAAAGCTGAAACGGATTGCCCGTACACAAAAGCACATTACAGCAAACAAGTACAGAATCATTATAACTGTCATAGATACATCTTATTATTTTCAGAAGAATTCTAATGACGACTCTCAGGTGTGTTCAGCGCAGGGTGTTGTACAACCTTGTCCAGCAACGTCAACGTCTGTGACGACTGATTGTTGTGGTGCTGCTTCACCTGTCCTGGTTAATAACTGCACGGCAAAGACTAACTCTACCTTGGTTGATTTGGTTCGCCAAGATACCAAGGTGAGTGATAGAAATCTGAAAGTAGCACAGAATCAACCCTCATTACATAAGTCAGCAACTTTAGGAGATAGCGACAATATCAATTTTCAACACTATTTACATTTTCTTGCGCAGACTGTCCTGTCATAATGGAACTCAAATCAGCGTACTTTCGAAAGTTGAAATGGTTCACCCACAAACAAACGCACTGAACAGTAAACTGAGTGGATTATAAGTGTCATTAATACATCTTCTTATTTTCAGAAGAATTCTGATGATGTATCTCAGGTGCATTCAGCTCATGTTGATGTACAACCTTGTCCGGCAAGACCCTCTTCGATGAGAACTGATTGCTGTGGCGCTGCGTCACCTGACCCGGCTAATGACTGCACGGAAAAGACCGACTCTACCTTGGTTTCAAAAGTTGATTTGGTTCGACAAGATTCCAAGGTGAGTGATAGACATACGGATGTATAACAGAACCAACCCTCGTTAAATAAGCCAGCAACCTTAGTAGATAGTGACAATGTCAATTTTCAACATTATTTACATTTTCTCACAAGGAATGGCCTAAATTCAAATGAGACTCAAGCGTACCTTCGAAAGTAGAAATGGTTCGCCAACAAACAAACGAACGCAAAGTATAGTAACAGAATGTACCGAGTAAAGAATCATTACCATTCTTATTACTAAAACTTTCATTGGTACATCTTATTATTTTCTGAAGAATTGTGATGACGGATCTAAGGTGAGTTCAGCGCAGTTTGATCATGTACAACCTTGTCCGGCAATTTCCTCATCTGTGAGAGCTGATTGTTGTGGCGCTGCATCACTTGACCCAGCTAATGACTGCACGGAAAAGATCGATTCTACCTTGTTTCAGAAAATTGATTTGGTTCGACAAGATACCAAGGTGAGCGATGAAAAGGCGAATGTTGCACAGAATCAACCCTCATTGAAAAAGAAAGCAACCTTATTGACAATGTCAATTATCAACATTATTTACTTTTTCTCCCAAGGATGGAACAGAGGAAATCATGCTCGTAGAGTTTCGTAATGTAATCTTTTCCGTCTTTGCTCCGTACTAATAGTTATCAATTGTCTTTGGTATGAGAATGCCATTTCA
The DNA here is from genome assembly GCF_041260155.1 of Ptychodera flava. Lineage (NCBI taxonomy): Eukaryota > Metazoa > Hemichordata > Enteropneusta > Ptychoderidae > Ptychodera > Ptychodera flava. The sequence goes on along the minus strand of NC_091932.1, from coordinate 8,564,755 downwards.
TTCATTCAGTCTGTTTTCTTCTTGTGCACTATTTCATATTGAACATCGCCCTAAAACTGAAAAATGATTATCCATCAGTTTGCATAGCAACAACTTTATATATCCCACGGATTGGTCATATTTCAGATAAATAAAGATCTTCAGTGTTTTTTGCTACTGAATGTAGAATTTGTGTGCATAAATATACCAGAAAAATTTTCTTTCGTCCCTATTATATGACATTTTTGTCACAATGGGGAATATTTTGTCAGAACGGAGAATTGTCTCCCAGTGGGGGAAATTTTGTGAGAACAGATAATTTTTTGTCGGAACGGAGAATTTTTGTCAGAACGGAGCATTATCTCCTAGTAGAGACATTTTTTGTCGAACGGCGAATTTTTTATCCTAAACTAGATTTATCATTTTCGTTGACGGTAGAAAAAAGTGTGCCAAAATTGAGTAAAGAATCATTATTGTTATTAAAAGTGTTATTATACATCTTATTATTTTCAGAAGAATTCTGATAATGACTCTAAGGTGCCTTCAGCGCAGGTTGATGTACAATCCTGTCCGTCAATTTCCTCGTCTGTGAGGACTGATTGTCGTGGCGCTGCATCACTGACCTGGCTAATGACTGCACGGCGAAGACCAACTCTACTTTGGTTGATTTGGTTCGACAAGATTCCAAGGTGAGTGATAGAAAGGCAAATATAGTATAGAGTCAACCCTCGTTGAAAAAGCCGGCAACCTCAGTAGATAGGGATCATGTCAATTTTCAACAACTGTTTTACATTTATGAATTATTTACTTTGTGTCTTAAGGATGGAAAAGAGGAAATCATGCTCCCATTAGAATTTCATACTGTGCTCTTTCCCGCCTCTGATTAGTACTCTCAGTTATCAATTATCTTTGGTATGAGAATGCCATTTCATTTTAATTTTTTTATTACCTATTTCATATTAATTTAAACATCGCCTTCGAACCGAAACATGATTGCATGTATAGTCAGTTTGTATATCAAGGCTTTTACTCGTGTAGAACAAATTTTTAATCCAACGGATTAGGAAGATTTCAGATGAAAATATATCCAGTGCAATGCTTTGCCATTGAATGCAGAATTTGTGTGCGTAAATATGCCCAGGCAGATAAGTCTAATTAAGGCACTTTTTTCAATGGACTTTATACACTGTCCTTCTATCAGCGGATAGAGGAATCTTGCTTTTTTAAAATTTGAATGACAATATCTTTAATTAGAAACAGTTACAATACAATATACAGAATATACGTTGATTTCCCTTCAAAATCTGGTCAACCTTAATATTTAAGGATTGTTTGGGAAATCGCACATAAGGTTCATCGATTGGATATTTATGTGTGAATATATATGGTAAATAATATTTCCAGTACTGTTGTAAAGATGAATATTCAGTTTGATTAATGAATCACCTTTTTCCTATCATGCTATCTTTACGTAAAATGCTGGGTCAAGTTTTGTTTTTGTTTTGTTTTGTTTTGTTTGGGTTTTATTTTGCTTTTGGGGTTGAAGTTCATTGTAGTAGCCGATTGTATCATGGATACAGTGGAATCTGTATGTGTCGTTTCTATTAAAATAGTTACTATTGTTTCCGATATATCTATCCATGTTTTTGCATAACTACATAATATATTCACTTAATGTTGGCAGTGATTTCCGAGGCTGAGTATCATCGGATATCGATTCATTAACTCCCCCGACATTTGTCATAATTTCAAAATCGGACTCTACCCTACTAACCAAAGTTGGAATGGTTCGCCAACAAACATACAAAGGATCGAGACAGAAAACTGAGTGTACTTTGTACAGAAAAATTGTTAATCCACCTTTAATACCAATATTTTGTAGTATACACCTCAAATAGGTTAAAGCTGTTAATGCGCCCTCGAGAAATCTAAAAGCCGATTCATAAAATGGGGTAATCTCACTTCCTCAAACTTCTAGATTTGTACTGCTCTATAATTAAATTTGTACTTAGTCTACTGTATAGGCAAAATGCAACTCTTCCTCCCCACCACATACTACTCAAGTCAGTTGTATAACAAGCCTCGTGTTACTTGAGGACAGGTTTTTAATCCTTGTGATACTGCTAGATTTTGAAGATAAGAGATTAGTATACATCTGTCATAACGTAAAGAATATCTGCATAATTAGTCATAAAGTCAGCGGGCAAAACAAAAAAATCTGCTGAAATACTTCAACGATATCTTTTGATCATCTTTTTCTCATATACCCATTTATCACTGTCATTAATAAATGTTATTAGGTTCAGAGGAATGATAGTGATGGTATTCAGGTAAATTCGACCAAGCCTGATGTACAGTCCCATCAAGCAACTTCCTCATCCTCGACGATTGGTTGTGGTGGCGCTGTGTTGCCGGTCTTGGCAAAGAAGAACTGTACCTGGTCCTCCACTGGCGATATTATTCACCGAGATACAAAGGTACGAGACAGAAAAGATAGGGTACCAAGTACAGAGTCAAAATGTACCTTTCATAATTTCAGTGTGTTTTGAAGTATTCACTTTAGTCACAAGTCCTTGAAACTATGAAATGTCCAGAGATACAAGGACAATATGGTTTGCCTTTAGTGCTTAGGTATATGGAGCATATACTTTCTTCATATAGGGGCATTTATGATTTCCATAAATGTATGTTATCATTTTCAGGGGAATGCTGATAATATTCTTACAGTGAAGGTCGACGTTCAACCTCGCCTAGTAACCTCTTTGCCGTTGACGATGGATTGTGGTGGCGCAGTCCTGGATAATGACGTCATGGCGATGGACCGCACATTGGCTTGCAAAGGTGATACGGTGTTCAAAGACAAAATGGTAAGTAATACAAAGGCGAATGTACGCAGTACAAGTACTTCATACGTGTTGAAAAAGACGACAGCACTGGTCACACGCGACCGATACATTTTTCTGTAGTAACTGTTGTAAACAATACAATTGTGGGAACGGAATACACGGCATGAATCTCCTACTAATGCAGCTGCTGGATCCCATACTTAGTATTAGTTTGCAGAGGTTTAACAGACTTATGGTTGCCTTTGAATGTTAAAACCATTGTGCATAGATTTGCCTCAGTAGCAAAGTCTAATGAGGGCACTTGCCTTAAAAATTGACAAAAGTTTGTATATGTATTGAGACATTACCTTCTCTAATGAGCCACTTACAGATTTTGCTTTGCCGAAATCTTCTGAACCTCAATATTCAGTATTCTAAGAACATGTATAATATCTTAAGTTTCATCAACTCTCCCGACACCTGCCGTAACTTTCAAATTAGACTCTATCATACCTTCAAAAGTTGAAATGGTTCCGTCAACGAACAAAGGTGCTGAAGAGAAAGGCAAGTGTGCCTTAAACACAGGCATTATCGTTAAGTAACTTTCAATATCCAGTATTTTGTCGTGTACACCTCCAACAACGTAATTTAATTTAATTCAATTCAATTCAATTACTTTATTATCCACAATAAATGTAGAAATTTGCCTTCAGGTTCATCATATACAAATTAAAATAGTACAACTAGCAAGAGCATTCTATAAAAAGGGACGCTATTAAACATTGAAATGCTTAAAAACACACACATGGTAGCGACATAGATTCAAAAATTGAAACACAGACGGAAACAACAAAGGACCAACTGGAGGTTTAAAACAACTACATCGAGTTTGAGTTTAAAATTGAAACTGCTGATGGAAGAAATGACTTTTTGAAGAGGTTTTTCTTTGCACGAGGAACCCGAAAACGTCTCCTTGACGGGAGCTTCTGGAAGTAACCATGAAGAGGGTGATGATCAGAATCATTGACAATGTTCAGCGCTTTGCTTTTCACTGTCAGCTGGTAAAGGTTTACAAGGGAATTTGGACGACAGCCAATAATTTTTTCTGCCATCCTCACAATACGAGAAAGCTTACTTCTGTTTCTGACAGTCAAATTACCATACCACAAAATGATATTATAGGTTAAAACACTCTCAATGAGGGATATATGCTCAATGATAGCATATTAGAAACATTAGGATAGTTATCGCGTTAAAGGTGCAAACGATAAAGTAACGGTAATACAGAAACAATATGTTGTTTCACTTTGGTCTGCTTTTATACGCAATTTTTTGAGCAGATATATGTAAATTTCTCACGGTCAAAAATATATGTTCTTACTTTTAGAGGAATGCCGATACGGATAATCGCGTACTTTCTGCAAAGCCTGGCGAACCACCTTGCCCGGCATCTTCATCTTTGTCGACAACTGATTATTCTGGCAATGCGTCACCAGTTGTGGCGACTGATTTTACGGCAAAGATTAACTCTACCCTGGCTTCCGGAATAGATAAGGATTGCCAAGTGTTAAAGGTTAGAGATGGTAAACCTAATATAGATGGCACAGATGCCAAACACCCGTGGGAAAAGCCACGGACCAAGGTCGATCGTTAAAAAAATTGAATGTTGAACAATTGAACAGCTATTGCAAATTACAACTTTTGTCGGGAGGTTTTGCTGTTGAGTATGAAGCTTTAATTTTTCGAAACTTTTTTATAGATTTGCAAATGTTTAATGCGTCGTATTGTTTATATATATATATAGAGAGAGAGAGAGAGAGAGAGAGAGAGAGAGAGAGAGAGAGAGAGAGAGAGACAGACAGACAGACAGAGACAGAGACAGAGACAGAGAGAGAGAGAGAGAGAGAGAGAAAAGGTTGTAAGTGTCCGATGTATTTTGAGCGTTACCCATTTTCTTTCTGATAAATGATATTATGTTCAGAGGGAAGGCAACGACAATATTCAGGTACGTTCGGCCAACCCTGATGTTCAACCCGTGACTAGTGATTGTAGTTGCGCCTCATCGCCCGTCTTGGCCATTGACAATACGGCAAGGAAGGACTGTGCCTGGACTAACATTATTGATGTATTTCGCCAAGATCCAAAGGTGCGGAACATAAAGTTTTATCTACCCAGTAAAGAATCAAAATCTACCTCTGATTTCAATACCTTTTCATGTATTGACTTTCCTTAACCCTTTATTAGTCAAAAACTTCAGATTGTTACTGAACCCAAGTGCAAAATCTGGTTTTCTTCTGGTGCCTAGGTGTACAGACTCACTTTTTAAGATACACGTGTTTATGATTGTCATAAATAGCTGTTTTTATTTTTAGGGGTTCGCTGATAAAGTTCGTTCAGCGTTTGTCGACGTGAAGCCTCGTCCAGCAACTTGCTTGTTGTTGACGGAGGACTGTAGTAGCCCTGCGTCATCTGTCCCGGGTACTGGCTTTCCGGCAAATAAAACCGTACCTTGGCTTTCAAAGGAGATGTGGTTCAACAATTCGGAAAGGTGAGAGATGGAAAACATAAAATAGTTAGCACAAGCTTAGATTAGTCAAACATATTGGATAGATATCAAGTCGTAGTGCAAAACCTTGAAATCGACAGTAATACAGAGAAAATCTTGTTTGCGTCTTATTTGCAAACGTGTAGAGCCACATTTTTTTAGAGTCATGTGTTTGTGATTGTCATTTATGGTGTTATTTTCAGGGTTTTGATGATGAAGCTTTTCCGGCGAAGAAGGACGTTAAGCTTAGTCCAGCAACTTGCTTGTCGGTGATGGAATGTAATGGCCCTGAGACACGTGACTCGGTTTCTGACTTCCCAACAAAAACAAACTGTACCTTGGCTTCCAAAAGTAATATGGTTCACCAAGTCGGAAGGTGGAGAGATAGAAATCCTAATATAGAAAGCACAGATACGCCATTAACTGTTTAAAAGTCACCACCATGGTCTATTGTGACCAAATTTGAATATTCAACCATTGTGTCAAATGTAAATATATAATTTACTTTTATCTGGAGGATGGCTGTAGGGTTTTAAACTCTATGTTTTCGATGCTGCCTTCTATATAGGTCTGCAAACGTTTCGTACTTTTTATCGATTCTCGTTGCTTTGACAGTTTCGTTCATATCTTTTTTATTGTACAATTGCATACTGTTTTCTTAGTCCCATAATAAAACTCTTGTTTCTGGAGGACACATTTTTCATTTCAAATGATATAGCTAGTTTTTGAATGTAAGAGTACGCATCTGCTATAACATTTAAGATAATTCACAAAAGGTCGTCATAATTATGTTAAAGAAGGAAACAGCAAAATCTGCAGTAGTACAGCAACATTATATTTTGTTCCTAGTGCCTGCGTGTATTGTTACATTGTTTTTCCGACATACCTATTTATCACTGTGATAAATCGTGTTTTTATGTTCAGAGGAAAGGTAACGACGATAATCAGGTGAGTGCGGCCAAACCCGGTGTACAACCCTGTCGAGCAGCCAAGTCCTTGACTACTGATTATGGTGGCGCTGCGTCGCCCTTGGCTACTGACTTTTGGGCAAAGGAGGACTGTACATTGGCTGCTACTGGTGATATACATCCCCGAGATACAAAGGTGTGAGACAGAAAACTTGGTTTAGCAAGTACAGAATCAAAATCTACCTTTAATTTTAATATGTTTTGAAATATCAACTTCATAAGCTGATATAATTAACAAAGTTTGGATTATCACGTCCTCGGGCAAACCACGAAGCTTTCCAGTAACACAGAGATATTCTCGTTTGCTTCAAGTGCCTGTGTGCACAGTCACACTTATTCAGATACGATTTATGATTTCCATAAAAATATTTTTTCAGGGTAATGCTGATGAAGTTCTGTCAGCGATGGTCCACGTTCAAGCTCGTCCGACAACCTTCTTGTCGACGGGGACGGAGGATTGTAGTGGCCCTGCATCACCTGTCCCAGTTACTGACCTACCGTCAAAAACAAACTCATCCTTGGCTTCCAAAGGTGACACGGGTTTTAAAGATACAAAGGCGAGTACAAAACATACCCAATATCTGTTAAAAAAGCCACCAAGCTCGGCGAAACTTTGTAGTAACTGTTGTAAACGACAAAGTCGTGAGAACGGAACGTATTGGCATGAATTCTCCAGATTTCAGTCCTGTACTCATATTAGTTTGTCTTCGCTTATTAATTTTATCCATGATCATTGATAGGATTACTGCCATTTTTCGTTCAAGTATCTTTTAATCGCACTACGGTTGATAAGGAACTCTCTTGATTACAGTCAGTGGCAAAGCTTACGTTCCTTGGGGACACATATTTGATGCTCCGGGTATGGCTTGTTTTAGACGATAAGGGAAATGCAGAGGTGTCGCTGACTTTTGTTTTCCTTTGAATGTAACAACATGCATAAATTTGTCTTAGCAGATAAGCTTTATGAAGGCACTGCTAGCTGAATTACTGTACAATTACTTTGTCACTGTAGTTCAATTTTGACGGCGAGTATAGCATGCTAGCAGGGTACGTTTACCCACTCCAGACACCTGGTACCACCACTAAACCAGTGTTTCGAGATTACACTATTGATTTTGTCATGTTTTTTATTGTTTCCTTGACCTGTTGATTTACTTGCCTTGATTGATAAGAATTGCTTGAATTGATTTGATGTCATATTTTTAGGACTAAAAACATCATATCTTTTGTCCAGAGGAATGCTGATGCTGATATTGACATAACTAAGACGAAGTTTGACTTAAAACTTGTCAAGCACCTTCCGCTCTGTTGTCAACTGATTATTGTGTTCCGTTTGTAGTTTTTTGCCGATTTTCATTAAATTGCTACATCATTTAAATTTCTTTAAATTTTGCTATGGAACGCCCCTCCCCTCAAATTTGATTCACGAAGAATGGCGGTAAAAAGAATTTCAATATTTAAGTTGGTTATAAAGCAAAGCTTGTATCCTACATATGGTATGCTTTAGAGACTAGAGGTTTACCCTCCTCTCATTTACCGGTGTATCTGAATTCTAGAGCTCAGCATACACTTACTTTAGCAGATGAATCTGATTCAGGCACTTGCCTTTATTCTCAATTCGAAAACAACATTTTATCAAATGAGCAACACGTACGAGAAAATACCTTAAACTTACTTATCGTTTAAAAATGTTATTAATCGTAAGGTAAAGCACACAGGAATTATTATTCGAATCGGAGAAACTAAATGATGGTTTACGGAAAGTGTTAATAATTAAAATGGAATACATCTTCCAAATGTAAAGTTTACTATAATATTTCATGAAAGCATCACTTTATCCTTTCATGATAGGTTCATGGAAATGAGAGCTAAAGCACTTACACCCGTGGCCACTTAAGTGTTGATTAAGCCTGTCTGGTGCAGGCAGAAATTCTGTTTGTATAAACGAAACAAAGTGGTGGTCGGTGTAATAAATGTGAGGTTCACTATCGGCACCCCACTGTTAGGATTGAGATAACGTTCTACTAAAATGTCTCGCCTGCCCAATTAAAATCGATCACAACACTGCACTGTAGACACGCTGTAAGTCTGCACTCCGACAATGAACATCAATGACAACGGTCGCGAATATCATAGGGGCAAATCCTTCGGTGAGGACGTAGCAAGCTTGATTGTTCAAAATATAAGAGATTGTGGTGGCAATCCGGCACCTAGCGAGGTACCACGAGGAGCTTACAAAGAAACAAGCAAGCGTTTTAAGATAAGCGTGGAGGGAGCCAGAAAAGTTTGGAAGAGATGTACATGTATCAGGACAAGTTCCCTTCAACCGGGATGAGAAAAGTGTCGTTCATATGGTTACACACAATGTGAATACATGTACATGTAAAATGCAACCCCGACTGTACTTTACTCTTACTTTTCTTTGGAGTACGTTTATTCACGGTTTGTAGGAAAGAAACATGGCTTAGTGCAAGTGAATGTTTATTTCGAAAGTTTTGCAGTCAAGACGGGCGATGTCTGTAATTTAATCGCTAACATTTTCAAATTGGCATTTTCTCAATTCCCGCGTCTGAATAGAGTCTGCACACGACACTTGCGATACACACTGTAGTATCGTTGGTATTCATTCACTGCAATATTGAAATTGGTACAAAATGTGTGATGTTCTCTGAAACACATGAATTTTAGCAGATACTGAGTACTGATAGGGCAAATGCTGTGGTCAACATCATTTGTATACAGCGTATTTTATAATCACTCCGTAATTTCAGGCTAATCGGCGTGTCCACGGGGTACCGATAGTAGGATCATTATCACCACTGATACAGGGTAAAGTAACCGTTTTATCACCCTTCTGCAGACAGAATTTCTGCTTGTACCAGACAGGCTTGATCAACACTAAAGTGGCCACGGGTGTAACACGATTGGAACTAATTTGGGATAACTGGATGCTGAAGTAAAGTCTTTAAAATCTGAAAATGTAAACTTATCTGCTTTTCTTTGTACATTACACACTTGTTTTATGAGTAATTTGTAATATTGAGACATTCAGCTATAGGGCACCTAATATTTTTGAGAAACTTGAAAAATATTAAGATCCAATTATTCCAAATTAGTCCCAATCGTTTTATTTCCCTTTAGGATTGTGTTGATATACAGGTACAAATTATTTACTTACATATATCTTTAATAGACTCAACCGTTTCAAAGCAAACTCTCTAGCACAAATTTTTACTAAAATTTAATTGTCGTCAACGACAGACTGTGGTTGTGCTTTTTCAACTATCCCAACATCTGACGAAATAGAAATAACGGATCTATCGTACCTTTGCAACTGAAAATGTTTCGCAAAAAAAACACAGGTGCTTGAAAGAAAGCCAGCATATAAGTAAAAAATCATTTGCATTATTCTACTTAGCATTGCAATACGTTTTGTAGAACTAGAGTGCATCTTTAACAGCATAAAACGAATTCACAAGGTGGGATTTATCGTGTCAACGGGGAAGACAAGCAAATATGTGCAGTAATACAGGAAAAAAATGTTTTGGTTTTGGTGCCTGAGCGTATCGCCACACGTTTTCAGATAATAGACGTATCAATAACGGTATGGTATGATGTTATCGTTTTCAGAGAGACAATGCCGATGGTATTCAGGTATTTGCGCCACAGATTGAAGTAGAAGCTTGCTTGACAACGTCCTTGCCACCGTTGACGACAGAGAGTCATGGCGCTGCGTCACATATCGTCGGTATCGATGTTATAGCAAAGTCCGGTGTAACTTTGGAACCCAAAATTGGTATGGTTCGCCAGGACACAAAGGTAAGGGATAGAAAGCCGGACATACTAAAGACAATAAAAGCGAGATATGTATCGGATCTTCCGTTTAAAGATACATTCAGTACTTCAGTACTGAATATAGTTTTTATGCGAAAAGCGACCGGGCCTGGTAGATCACGACGAATACTTGAAATTTTGACAACTAATAGCGCTGTTTGCGGTTTCAGGTTTGTTACTAAATATAGTCGAACGCGCGCGACATTGGATACTATACTGCTTGAAAGTCCGACAAATTTTATTGATTCGTGCGTGGCTGTTGTTATAAATTTTAGCTGTGTAGTCTGAGCAATAAATACGTGTCAATTGTAAGACTGGCAGGTGTTATTTTTATCGCTAATACGGAAAATGCGGACAAGTATTTATTTTTGCATATATATATATATATATATATATATATATATATATATATATATATATATATATATATATAGAGAAAAATGACGTCATATGAGATCAGTGCTTTTCAGATATATAAAATGTTTACGTTAGGACGTTATTTAAGGTACTGATCTATAATTTGCAGTGCTGAACTCTCTTATACTTTGTCTTTCCTAGTGCTATTACTTGTCAATCATTTGTGGTAAGAAAAAACAACTTTAGTGTTAGGATTTATTTGTTATTTATTTTTTTTTTTGTTTAATATCGAAAATTTGTTTGCATTGAAAGAGCAGTGTTCCAACAGGACCAGTAATTTCAGATATTTGCATATTTTAGATGATAAGAGTATACAGTTGGGGCTGTAGTTGTCTGTTTGTTTGCCGTTTAATCTGAAAATCATTTGCATAAATTTGCCTAAGCAAATAAGCCTGATGGGAAAAATTGCCTTCGCTATTATATACCACTTATAGCAACATGTCCTAGAAAAGATAACCTATTGTATTTCTTTCCTAAAATTTCTAAACCTTGGATTTTTTTATTGTTTGAAAATCTTAAATTGTGTGAATGTGATGAATAGTATTCATACCCTGAATAATTTTTCCCAAAGTAAAACTTATCATTAACTTTATCACTTTGATAATTTTTTCAGAGGAATTGTGATGACGTTCAACTTTGTTTAACAACTTCCTCGTTATCAAGTGAGGGCGCTACGGCATTTGTCCCGGCTACCGACTTCATGGCAGAGACGGACTCTACCTTGACTTTAAAGGTAAAGTTGATATAGATCACCATGACACAAAAGTGAGGACAATTAGTTTACTTGCTTATCTCAGTTGCAATAATCACAGTTGTTTCCGATTTAGCTATCTATGTTTACATGACCACATTTCTTTAAATTTGCAGCATGATCGAAATGATGGGAAGGTGTCTGCTCCTTCGTTTGATGAAACAATGGATTTACTCGGCCTGTCCTCCAATGCTGGCGACACTTATGATGGTTCAGTAAAATCGCGGAAAAATGAAGGTTTGTGTAATTCATGTGAACAGTACGATACTCAGGCCCTCATTGAGGCGGCAGCAAAGATCAAATTGCCTCCGCAAACATCGAGACGACGGAGAAGGGCAGGAACCGGAAACTTAGTGACAACAGGAATCGGAACACCAACGCCACGTCTCGACGGAAATGCCAAAAGGCTCTTCGATTCACCAACTGTCGGTACCTCAGCTCCAATCGGTCAGTGTATACAAGATGTCAACGGTAGCGCCTTTGAAGATAACAAGCCGACTTCGCTTCGCAAAGCTGCCGAAGTCATCGATGATAGAGCATGTTCCAACACGATGAGCAAAGACGATGCAATTCAAGCAATTTCAAATGACGAAAATCAGATACACACCGTCTCTAACACAAGCGGCCATCCCCGTCGAAAAAGACGATTCAGCTTATCTTCAATAAAGAAGACGTTTATGTCAACTTTTGGGGGGTCAAAGAAAGAGGATGAGATCCCTTTGTTAGAAGACTACGACTGAAGATATTGGAAATCTATTCGCATGTATTTTCGCTTCGTGAAAGAAATATATTGTTAAACACACTTTTTCGTCTCATGGACTAATTACGGGTATTACGTTAATTGGGTCAAGTCATGGCCAAGACAAACGCCTGTTTCAAACTGGGCTCCTGTTGTCTTCACAATTTAATGTACTCAAGATCCTATTGTGTACATTTTTACATCAAAACAGTAAAACGCAGAATATATAACGAAGTGAAAACACTTTTCACAACGAATAGCACTGTTGAACACGGTCTTTCATCATTAACTTGAAAACAAGTGCCAGCCCAATACAAAAGAGAGATACTTTTACAATCGCAAATCAAAGTTGTCATATAAAACACTTTAAATCTGCATTACCGACTGTTATTAAATCCTTTGTCACATATTTGTTTGACTTTGCTTGAATGTTTATACCGACAACAAGAATAGAATGCTCTGTTTAAGTCATGTTCTTTTGGTCAACATTGTAGTCAAGTGAGTCTAGATACCGTCGTAAACGAACCAAGTGCATCATTATCTTACAACTTGATTTGACGTGGCGATAATACACAGCTTGCAATGTGTTGGAGACCGAAATCGTGTTTGTCTATTAAAAGGCTTGTTCTTCATTTCGAAATAATCTCAATCAAGAGGCAGTCGGCTTTATCGAAAATTGCAGGTTGCACCTTTCTGAAACTTTCTTCAACAGAACCCTGCTACCCATGTCACTTTATCAGACCAGTAATCGAATAGTTGACTGAGCTCGAGTTTTTATCATTGGGATACGTTATATTCTGAAAAGTCTCGGACTTTCGTGATCTTTTACACTGAAAAATACCTCTTGTTCCGTTTAAGGGAATTCGGTCAATTATCACAGTAATTCGTTGAATCTTGACAATAATGTGTCAACAACCTTGGCTACCAAAAGTGAAAGTCAGCGTTTCTCCATTCAAAAGTTGAGATTACATCTAGTTGTAAGTTACCGATTGAGATTGTTGTTAACGTCACCAAACGTCTGGTGCAATATCATAATATAGTAAGAGTTTATCGAAGCTGAAAAGGACAGACGATTACTTCTTACAGAGGGCAGGACGTATCAATTACCGGTATTATTACATTTATTAGTTGCAAAGACATTCACATGCAGGGTTAGCATCCAAATCTCTCTGCATTCAGAAAGATTGATTCTCGTTCAGGAAATGAGTCTATATTTCTAAATGAAGAATGATCTGTCACTGGTTTACAAAAATACTGCTGCAATGAATTTTGTCGGTGTGGATTCTTACATTCCTGGCCGCTGGAAGTGCGGGATCGACGTTGTGGGAATATCGATCCCACACTCTCAGAAATCGTCCAACATTCTGCAGTAAATATTACACGAGCTCTGATTGGATGTGTCGATTTCGTTCCACGCGCAAAATGTCATCCAATGACACGACGAGTAACACACGGGCCGATACTACAAAGTAAGCATCAAAGTACAGTGGCAGACGACAGACTTGTCACGATTTTTGATAATATTGTACGTGTCCAATGTGATATTTAACGCATTTTGTGGTCAAGTGAGAAAAAGAATCTCACACACCAAGGACCTGGGATCAGATTTCTCACACGAGTTGGGGATATTTCGTCTCACAAGAGCCGCATCCCCAACTCGTGTGAGAAATCCAATGCCAGGTCCTTGGGGGTGTAGGATTCTATTAATCCCAGATACGTAACACTTATTAGGCACACAGAATGTAACTATCAAGATGCAAACAGTATACTGTTCTGAACTGACATGTCCTCTTTGTCTTGATATCAGGTGATACATTTATCATGATACATCTATATCTGCCCATTCTATGGCAAGGATACTACAGTCAATGAATATTCATGTTATGCGAAATTTATCAAAATTTTGTCACTTCATATTTTTCAGTGAAAAGACGTGAAAATTCGAAATTGACAGGAACTACAGACGTTATTAAAGTTTTTCTATAGTTATTTACTAGACAACTCTACATGCTTAGGTAAATATCTTTTATCAAACATGTAAAGGACTAGTAATTGCATATTATCAAATATTTATGCTCTGTCAGCTTTCCGTTGAAATACGTGAAATATTAGGAAAACAAAACCCCCCTTCACATGGTCAAGTAGCAGTTACGTCAGGATATAAAATTGCAATCATAGACTCAGCTAATGCTTCCTTCTTGGTTTCGTACTCGATTTTCGGAGAACTCATTTTGTTGTTCACCTATAACAGTGCTATGGTGAGATTTTTGACGACTTTCAATAAAGTACCTGTGTAATTCTGACATATTGATTCCAAAATTCGAAGTTCGCACTAGTATTCTTCCCCTGTTCTGAGAATATGAAAAACACCAGCAGTCAGAGTTAACGGTCATAATACAGTGCATCTTTGTAACAGTTTCTTGAGATAAGGGCCAATAAGATAGCTTTCATGTTTACGTAAGGAGCTGTTTTACAATCAACGATTTGATCGCCGATTGCCCATAACATGTATGTATATACGTAGTGTTCAATTAGGATTACACATCGAAGCAGAATCAGAAAGTTGTAAATTGTTGCTAAAAATTTCTTTAAGAAAATTCTAATCTACTTTGTTTCGTTGTCATGAATAAAATTCAGGGGTCAATGTTCGAGTTTTGGGTTTAGGGATCTTGAATTTGTAGATATCTTAATTAAAGACGACAACAATAAATACCTGTTGTAATCCTAAGAGAAAAATTACACTTTCGATTTACAAGAATGAGACAGTAAAATAATTTACTCACAGGTTACAAAGAAGTCTAAATATCGTTACGGTATCAGACCATAAAAAGTATTGTAAACAATTTGATTGTCCAGAAATCTGTCCTCAAAGCGTATAGTCTACCTCAAATGAAGAGTCGATTATTTTGTGAGTGCATTGACTGATCACTATGCAAAATTTTCAATCTTAGTATAAAATCTGGTATATTTCCTGATCAATGGAAAGTAGCCGAGTTGTTCCCTTGTTCAAGGCTGGTTCAAAACAAGACCTTTGTAATTACAGACCAGTTTCAATACTACCAATTGTCTCCAAAATTATTGAAAAGCATGTGCACATTCAGTTGTACAAGCATATCAAGCCACTATTGAACAATTCTCAATCAGGATTTAGAGAGCACCATTCGTGCGAAACAGCCTGATAAAACTTAGCAACTTGTGGCTAAAAGCTATGGATAATGGAAATATTAATGGAGTAGTGTTTTTGGATCTTAAGAAAGCTTTTGATCTGGTTGATCATAGTGTATTGTTAGAAAAATTATCAATTTACAGGTGCGATGATAAATCTCTTCGGTGGTTTAACTCTTACCTACAAAATCGCATGCAATTGGTTCAATTTAGAAATTTTTACTCTACAAAGCAACATATTTTGACTGGCGTTCCCCAAGGTAGTGTACTAAGGCCTTTATTTTTCCATTTACATAAATGATTGACATGTACGCAGATGATTCAACCATAACTACCAGTGCAAAGTGTATTCAAGAAATTGAGACAACTTTGAACTCTGACTTAAATAATGTTCATAATTGGTGTAAGAATAATAGAATGGCCATTAATTGTGACAAGACAAAGACAATGATTGTAACAACGCAACAAAAACGTAGACATTGAATAAACAACTTTAGAGTGTTATCTTGGTGAAACGGAACTGCAAGCAGTACACTGTGAAAAGATTCTTGGTACGCTTGTCGATGAAAATCTGTCATGGAAGCAGCACTGTGACAAGATTTTTAAAAAAGTAAATAGTAATATTGCTTTGCTCAAGAGAATAAGACAGTTTTTACCTATGAATATAAGAAAACTTTTTTATAATAGCTATATTTTACCACACTTGGATTACTGTTGTCATTTATGGGGAGCATCACCGTTTATGAAAAGGTTGCATAAGATTCAGAAACGTGCTATAAGAGTGATGTGTGATGCAAGGTATAATGCTTCGACCGAGCATTTATTTAAAACAATGCATATAATGCCATTACCAGATAGAATAGTTTATAAGAATGTTTGTATGGTTTTTAAATGTTTAAATAATCTTGCACGCAATATATGACAAGTCTTTTTACCGAAATTGATCATAAAAGAGTTACAAGATCCAGGATGCAAAAATTGTTAGTGGTCCTGCAACAAATAGGGTTTTATCGAAAAGGGTTTACTGTAAATAGTGCCAATCAGTGGAATAATGTCGATTTAAATATAAGATCTAGTAACTCATTAAGCAGTTTTAAAACTGCTTACCTGAAAGCTTATTGGGTATTATTTTTTATGTTTGTGAGTTTTAGTTTTCTTGTTAAATTTGTTTTTGTTATCTAGTGTGATTGTGCATGTTTTTCTCATGTGTGCAGGTGGTGACTCCTGGCCACTTTTTTCTGTGCATTGTATTGTTTAGCTTTGTTAGTCATGTTTCATGTTGTTCTGCTTTGTATCAGTTTGTATGTTCATCTGAGGATAAGCATCTTTACTGAAGCTTACCAGGTTACCCTCGTTAAACAAGGTTTAATAAAATAAAATAAAGTAAAGTAAACCATCACCTGAACACTGAAAACAACGCTGACTGGTGCAAGCTCGAGTTATTCACTGCCATGACATATAAGACATGTAGATTAAGATTTGCATTATTTGATGACAGAAGATTATTGACATGGAGTCACGGATACATCATAAGCTAGTAATAGAATTATTGACAGGACGGATCTTCTTCATGCAGATGTTTTAAAAATAAAATGCTGGTGGCCGTACAACTGTGAGTGCCATGCCTGCTCTATTCCTCTATGCAAATTACTTTGATTTGACAGATACATCGCTTACATGCTCTACCTTCAGCATGTCCCTTTTCCCATAAACAAACTGACCGGTTTCTTTTCAAATGAAAATAAACATACGTCCAGTCACCTCAATTCACACCATCCCTTAATTTCGATTCATATTGTCAATCTACTGTTCGAAGTGAAATTGTCACAGACAATATCTGTACCTCGAAGACTACAGTACCAAGAAAAGTCAGTAGATTTTACACAACAGTTTTGCATATGTTATAGATTGATTTCGGAGCTCATAAGGCAAAAACATTTGTTGAAGTTAAGAAACTAGAACTGCATATCACTAGGTGTGGAAGGACCTCGACGGAAGCCTTTTCTTCTACATTTACTAGTTACTATTCTAGAAATGTTCAAACGCTTTCAGCGAGAAAGCTGTAATCTTGAGCAATGTATATGTTTTTGAGTCCATTTTCAGAATATGTCAATATTTGTCATTGTATATATAGTATTTTGTTCGGTTCATGAAGGCCATGAGAAACTGAAGTCAGTCGTAAGACCGAGAGAATCCGTAGCTGGCTTCAAACTTCTGTAGCAGCGATACTAGTAACAAAACAGCGCCCTCTGATGACGGATTTCCAAGTCACCGTGTTTACTTTCCAGAGAATAAAGGGCCAAAGTTGCGAAACCTCGTATCAAACTATTATTACGTGTTGTATTCCGAATTCAGCGCTGAGTGTTTCATTCTTGTAGCTTTAGAGCAATGGCAATCGCGACTTGATCACGTGTGTCAAGATATAATTTTTCTGCAAAATCTACCACGTAAATGTTGCTTTTAGTGTGAGTACGGGCTCACCTCTGGTCAGTTAATAATTGATTGTGTTGGATGTAAACGGGACTATAATTTAGATACAAAGATAATGCGAAATCGGGGGAATGCTGCCTGTAAATTTTGATCTTAAAGTTGAAAATGTAATTTGTCTTTACGATTGTACGCAAAAACAACCAGTCGGAATACCCCATCATGTGTCATCTATGTTATATTTTGATTATAAATCCATTCTGATGTCATGTGACCATGCATTGCGTTATTCCACCTCCTTATTCAGAGTACCAAGGCTTGCCCTCTTGTCCCTTAGTGCCGTATTTCGTTCCAGTTAAGATTATAATTGCACAACTTCTTCCTGTTATAAACATGAAAATGCGACTTAGGTTATACGCGTCTCGGAACAGAAAATTTGAAACTGTTGCTCAAACTTTCCTCAGAGTAAACTCGAAGAAATCTTCCGTGATCAAGAATAAACAACCGACAAAGTATGGCACCACGCAAACAATCTAAATTTAGTCACAATCACATTTCAAAAAGGCTGCTCAATCCTTGTTATCAATGGGGGAAAACTATATTTCGGTTATCAAGAAAACGAACATAAATTAACTGGATTTACTTCGCCGGTATAAAAATGCGTCAACACAGGCAGCGGACTAAAATTATCGCAAAATGTTTGTATCCAAACTACTGCCCCCGATTCGCATTCTGCCATCCTCTCTTTTCCTTCAGATTACACTTTCGCCTTTGAAACGATTGCAATTTACAAAAAATACTAATCAAGTACTTACAATACACTCTCACGCTGATTACTGGTTACTCTTTGGATAGATTATGGTCACTTTCAGAGAGTTTTTGTACTTATCATGTCTGACGTGTATTGTCTTTGACAGGTTTTGAAGCCATGTGAGATGTGAGTTGTTTTTCATTAGTTTATTGCAGACATTTTTATCGTCGCTTTCTTCCCTTATATCTCCCTGGTCGATCTTACACAAGATATGGAGAATATTGGTTTTCAAAAGCAATCAGAAGCGTCGTACGACAAGAATAAGGGTCGAAGTGCAAAAGAGCGTCTGACCTCGGTTGAACCTTCTGTTCTATTCCGCGCGTTTTCAGTAAACGATACCTGGAACGTTCACCTTCTTAAAGTAATTGAATGAGAAAGTATGAATTTATGGAAAAAAAGTATGGAAAAGAAAACACAAAACAAGCTTACAGTAAAGATCAGACAAAAGAAGTATTAACGACACGATCACGCGATTTGTCGATAATAAATCTTATGGTTTATTGATGCGCACTAGCCAATGCTCATATTTGAAGTAGTTTGTTTTGAGTTTGTACCAGTTGGTACCAGATTAGGCCTGGTACAAACAGGGATCATGTGGAACACGGCTCCGCTGCGGTAGGTGTGCCAGTCGCAATGAGTTCAATGACGAAGTTTCAATTTTTTCAGAGCTAAGTATATTGAAGACGCCGTTGTCGCAACGTCTCCAAACTGAATACATAATTATAAACATGGCGTCAAGTATTCACCCTTTAACTGATTTGTACGACAGCTTAAACTCCGCACTCGGCCAGGAAGACGAGGGGAATTACGAGACCTGTTAAGGGACCGCCAAATTCCAGTAAGGGACTACAGAGTCTGCATAATCCGGCTCAGATATTCAGTTACTTGGAACGTCATCGTTGTATAGATAAGGATAACCTGCAGTTGTTGAAAGATTTATTAACGAAAATACAACGTATGCCACTGTTAAAGTCAGTGAACGAATGCGAAGAAATTCTGAAGACTCACTCTGATAAAATACCTGGTAGGTAATATTTTTCCTGTGATCTATTGATTTTCCATCGATAACACGAGTTACATATCAGATTAAAAGTTCAGTTTTGACTATGGTCGTTTTAAAATGTGTATATATTGACTAGATTTCAAATAGAATTTTGCTTTTTCATCTTTACTGCATATTTTAGATGTTGTGAATCTTTGTCAAAAGAGTCTGCAGGAAACGTATGACAGCTACTCCAATATTGCTCCGTTTCCCTGGTGGGATGGAACTGACAGGTTAAAGCTTGAAGACATATACACTGAACTTGAACTACAGACAAAAGACGGAAAGAAGACAGACATTGCTGAGACTGATATTTTTTCTCCAAGAGACGACTGTGGCACTCCAAGACGGATTATCATAGAGGGAGATCCAGGGTATGGAAAAACAACGTTCTGTAAAAAGATGGCCGCTGATTGGGCAAGTAAAGATTCAGGTTATTTGAACCGTTTCAAGCTACTTTCTTCTTGAATTAAGAGATCTTTATGAGTATCATTTGACAAATCCTGATAAGCAATGCCTCATAGATGTTATTTCTGATTTATTTCTTGATTTTTGTGATCAGGATAAGAGTGATTTGTGGAATTATATTCAACATAATCAATCAGAGATTTGCATCATATTTGATGGTCTCGACGAGGTGCCAGTTAAAAAACTGCCATCTTATTTTCAAGATATTGTCGATCAGAAATTTCGAAAGCTTAAGAAGAGTGTAGTAGTTGTGACATCTCGGATGATCAGAGAAAAGAACGAGAAACAACACTATGACACTCAACTCTGTATCAAAGGTTTTGATGATCTTACTTTCAAAGAGTTTGTAAAGAAACACTTCAAAGCCACTCATGCGAACGAAGTGCATGATGGGTCGTTTGTAATGGAAAGTTTCCTTCGCAAGCTTGATGATTTGGCCAACAAAGATGTCTTAAGCGATCTCTCAAAAAGTCCGCTGATGGCACTGATGTTGTGTGACATAGCAATAGAAAATGAAACACTGCCCGAGACAGTAACAAAACTATATACATGCTTAGTCGACATAGTTGTAAAGCGATATCTTGCTAAAGGAAACTATTCTGAAGAAGCAGCAGCCAAGATGAGAGCCGATATTGTTAAAGCCCTCAGTGAAATTGCTTATGAGTCCTCAGGGAAAATCAAGGACAAAGACCAACATGTTCTAAAAATCGGATTTCTAACAACAGCTAGTAAACCACTGTCATCAGGAAGCCTCAGATATAAATTTGTTCATAAAACATTTCAAGAATATTTTGCTGCTCGGTATTTAAGTGATCTTCCTCCCGACGAGACCGACATATTGAGACACTAATAGACCAATGCACACACATGAACTACTCCTTCACAGTCATAACGTTTTTGGCAGGTATTTTAGGTGACAATGTGAGTACACTGTTTAGAAATGTTACCAATAATATTGAAAGTCGATCATTTTATACTAGCGATTGTGGTATGCTGCTTGACTTTTTAATCGAAAGCTGCTCTGACAGCTCAGAATCAATCGAGGCATTAGCTGCTGTGATGCCGAAAGTAGTAAATTAGATCTTGATAGTATTTCGAAGTACAATCAAGAAACGGAAATCATAGAAAAAGTGATACGCCGTTTGATACACAGTTGTATTAGTTTACATAAATCAGACACAGTAATATTTCAGATAAGTCAGATTAACGAAAAGTCCGTGCAAATGTTCGGAAGAATGAGTAAGTCACTGGCAGCTGATGATTTCAAACTGAATCAAGTATTGTTTGTCAATGGCACGTGTTTTGAGAGTGAGTTTCACTGGCAGTCTGTAAACTTGCATCACATTCGAGAATTGCAAGTTTTGAAACTACTCTTAAATTAAGCGACGTTGTTTCGAAAGTAAGCATACTGCATACTTATAAATTACTCAATGTAGTTGTTCTACGATCTCGTCATAACTACCCTTATACCTTCGAGGTACTTGTAAGAAAAAGTGATACCATTCCACAAATGAGTCATCTGATGGAACCCATGTCAGTCTCGAGTCGTCTGACTTGAGGGACGGACAAAGTTGTACAGAAATGGTCGCCGATCTGAAATCAGGGAAATCGGTCACTTTTGATGAAATGGAACTAGAAGTAGATTTTAACGACTATGCCAATTGGAAAAGAGATATAACCTTTATCTTAGAATGTATACAATCTGTTAATGCTAAACTAATATCGATAAGGTTAAGGTCGCCCTTTGACATGCTACTAAACATGGGAAGTTATCTTAAATGTAACATCACATCTTCGCTGAAACCATTACATCCTTCAACTGAACAGTCAATAAATGACAGGAAGTTACAACTTTGCATAGAATTGTTTTACTCCTTCAAGGTTACTTTCAGCACACTCTAGAAACATTGTCATTTCTTGGACACATTGGTCTTGAAAGGTTTTATTTGATTTTGGGAAAAACCTTTCTTTGATGACGAAAGTAAAATATTTAATGATACGCTAGATAGCTTGTCACGTTTACAAGCTCGTTACGTTTTCTTCTATTTTCCGTTATTTCGTTTTGACTTGATGGAAACGGTTCGCAACACAATTCAAAGAAACAATAATTCGCCATTGCTAGATGTCACATTCTTCGAAAAGCTCGAGTATGTACGTGGAAATGATAACTTAATCACATTTAAGATTAATATGCAATATGGGAAGCATACCTTTCACTTTATTTCGAAAAAGAATACAGTAGATGCTGAAAGTTTAAATCAAGCTGTGTCTGATCTTGTCACTTCAAGAAACGAGAGAGTTGCGATTGAGATCCTTTATAAGTTTCATTCGCCAAACTATGGATGGCATTGCGGTTTGATGGGCATGACACTAAGCATGCCGAGTCTGGACAGTCAGTTAATTACGAAAGTTGTCAGTATACACAATCAACTGAATGGCAATGTTCGTAGGGACCTGTACGGTAATGTAAAGGTAGATGATTCTTTCAATAAGTTTTGTCAATGCGCAAAATTTGCAAGAAACGTTTGTTTGAAATCTCGTCAGTGTGAAATTATTCAGCTCATAGAAGAAGAATTAGCATCAGATACGTCGTTTGTACAAGGAATTAAACTTTCAAGACATGAAATGTGTGTGATTGGCAAATTCCAAAACCCAGTAAGTACTGATACTAACGAAAATGAAGACGGGTTTATGTTATCTTGTCGGTTTAACTATAGTGATGATTACCTTGGGGCGACAACGATTTCGGTTTCAATTCTTCGTTCAAGCATTTTTCAGATTCTGTTACTTCAGAAAAGATACATGAATGGTGTACCCCGTTGGATGAGATATACTCAGACCTGTGCCGCGTGTGTGAGAACAACCCACAAACACAATCATTGTGTTTAACATTTTCAGGGGAGGAGACTGCCGAAAAATCACTCCCTGAGCAAATTGTAACATTGTGAATGGATTACACTGTCTTTGTAAACTAGATATCGTGAATGGAGATTTTACATCACGGACAGACGACGATGAATTATGGGTAGAACTACTTAAGAACGGGTCACTATCAGACATCACTTTCCACAAATGTAATCTTCACAATAAAATCAATACCCTGACATGTGCAATACGTGAGCTAGATAAGGACAGACACGGTAAACTTAAAGTGACTCTGTGTGATTCATTGGACATCAGCAATGTTACGAAAGTTAGAGATAAACTGTGTGAAAGCCATTTTAAAGTTTCCACTGTAGACAATATCTGCCTTGAGGGAGCCAATATCTCAGTAAACATAGAAAACGTAAACATTCAATGTTCGCATGAAATGTGACGCGTTGGTTTTGGAAGAGGCGTGCTTTAAAACAAACTCTCCGCATATAGGAATACCATTAGCACAGAGTGGTACAGGGATATCAGTGAAGTATTGCCAATACTCCTATAAGAGAGTAAAATATTCTACGCTACAGCGCTATGTCGGCTGAACATAGCACTTGTGCCGTCTATATTCATAAAATGAAAATATCAGAGATAATATGTACATACTGACTTTTCGTAAGTTCTTAAAAAATCATCACCTATGCTGTGTTCTTTTAGTTTTCAATTAGTATAGAATTTAGTAACTACAAAACAATCAGTGAAAGGTAGTGGTAATTTAGAAACTTTCAAGTTTAGTAACATATCAAAGTCACAAACTTTTACAGTTGTACTGCTATTATGGTATTCATAATAGGAATGGTAAATTGTGTATGAGAGTACATTTTATAAAATATGACACAGCATTGTAATCAATTTTACTTTCAGTCATTTTATTGAATTGTGACATTTTCAGAATTTGCAAATCCGATCTAGTGAGCAAATTAGGTTTTATCTTCTGTAATTTTAATTTGATGTATGTGCATTTTTGAAATTCTCTGTAAGTTTGAGTGAAGCTCAATAATCATACATGAATTGACATAAATTAAGCTTGTGAACTTCGACGTTC
This sequence comes from Ptychodera flava, assembly GCF_041260155.1. Classification (NCBI taxonomy): domain Eukaryota; kingdom Metazoa; phylum Hemichordata; class Enteropneusta; family Ptychoderidae; genus Ptychodera; species Ptychodera flava. The sequence continues at coordinate 8,540,817 of NC_091932.1, read as the reverse complement.
CTCTAAAGTAACGGTAATTTTGAGCCTTAAACTAGGCTTATACACTGACAAGTATAATAGATCAAAATTTTACGGTGTCATACAGCATTGATTGTATTATATTGTATTGTACTAGATTTATTAATATTATAACAAAAGTCACTATTAATGGATTTTTACAAATGCTATATGGCGTGTATGGCGTGTATTGTATTAAAGGCAGTCATCTTTACACTTGAAAAAATTAATCAACACAACTTTCAAAAGAGAACAAGTCGTTAAAATCACATTAAACAGCTAATGTCAATTTACCCAGACATCAAGATCTCTGCCTTTAAAACACATGTCTGTGGATGTATTTGTGGTTATTTAGATTATGACAGAGGCGTTGCTTACAGGTACTAGTTATTTTGTTAAGATATCTGCCTCTACTTCTTCATCAGATAACCATTGGTATGCATCAAGTCCTCTTCTGATGAAGTAAAGGCTTTGTATTCACAAGTGTTATGGTTTATCTTTCTCAAAATGTTACTTTTCCCAGGTATTTGTCATTTTAAGAAAACATGCTGTAATAGTTACCTTTCAATCGTAATATAGAGGATTTTGAATTTTTCTCTTCGTTTATTTTAAGTCTATTGATGAGATATTCGACAAGCATATTTGCTTATGCATGTTTAAGATGAAGCTTTGGATCAGACTGATTACATTAATTTCTTTTCGTAGAAACATTGTGTTTCAAAGAGAGTGTGTCTGATTGAGCGGTCCGAACTACTCTTGCGCAAAATGATGAAATGTTCTATAAAATGCTGTACGTCCCTACTCGTGACAAATGTATGGCATATTTGTGCCATGATACCAGTGTATATACGTGATTCTCACGTCTGCTGGATTTCAGAGGGACGTCATTCTAAGTTCTTTTTAGAATGACCTGATGAACATATGTCTTAATGATGAAGAAATTTAAATATGAAATCATTTGCTGTAATCGTGATATTTTTGTGAAAACGTCGTATTTTTAGAACTGCTGTTAGTAGTAATAGCTTTCAAATGTATTTGTAACTTCCTTAGAATCAGATAATTTTGACAATTATTATGACCTTTGCACATGTAAAATTTTAGAGCGGTTTTCTCTTTCTTTTGTTCGAATGTACTATACTTTCCTTTCAAATTTAGTTTACAGCTTCCTAGGTGTGTCTGTTTTTTGGGGTTCTTTTTGTAAATGATGATGAAATTTGCACATTACTATTTTATTTTTGTAAAAAAATTGACATACTTATTTCAAATATTTCTATATTAGATTTTTGAGGTACCATGGACTGGTTAAGTTCCAGAGAAAACCCTTTCCGATTTCATCGTTTTCTTTTTCATCATCTCAGCCATTCGGTACATGAGTCAATAAAAGTCACTTTGAAAAAGTCACTTTGTCACAACCCTCTGCTCATTTTGCATTGAATGTATTATAGTATTACTGATCAGTAGAGAACGTGCCGCAAATTAATATTAATTGATGTTGATGTGAGGCTACAAAGAACTTCAACATAAAATAATTTGCTTTAATTGTCACTGAGCGACTGCATAATTTTATGATTTTTGTGCTTTCGCAAATAAATATGAAAAAAGTTGTAAACCGGCAAATCAGTTTAAAAGTGCATTTCAAAAGTCTCTGTTCAAGTGCAGTATACATACTCATAAGCACTCAGTATCTGTTGACCATTCAGCTTTAAAAGAATAAATAGCAACTTCAGTATGTTGCATTGTTAAGCACTTAAGTTTTCAAGGTGTATTCTGTATGAAAAGTTATACCGACCATAATGATTTATTACACTTCCCTAAACTTTGCTCACCTCAAATAAACATATTAAAGCTTCGCCCGATCATTGCTCAGCATGATTTCACTCGTGCACACGATCGAGTACACCAGTCCTGGGATCTGCCATTGATTCTATCATCTTTCTGGTGACACTGCCTGAATATACGGCAAAGTGAAGACACCTTCCAAATCCAAAGTCGGTCATTCGGTCGCGACTTACAGTTAACATTATCCGATCGATCAAGCTGTACTCGTCGAGATTTGGATTACATGTTTGAAAAGAGGATATAGAATTAGAGCATTTTGAAAAAAAAAATCTTCTAAAGGTAGGCCCACGAACAGGACTTTATGCCGGAATAATGCGGTATCTGTGAGACTAAATGTCATGACTTTTGAGGAAATTGGTGTCTGCAATGCTGCAATCTGGTGCAATCTGAAAGGTGTTTTCAATTTTTTTTTCTAAATAAAACTGTTAGAACACCCCATAGGTTACAACGCATGACAGTTCTCCCGCTCTCGCATCGAAATTTTTAAAGAAATTAATGTGTGTAATGGTGCAATCAGAGAGGTGTTTCATTTTGCAACAAAAATTGAGTAACCCCCTCTTTCTCTCCACATTTTGAGCAACCCCTCTTGAAACTTTTCAATTTGTTTTAGTGACCCCCTCACATGCCTCCTACCCCACCCCAGGCCGTAAATAATGACGGTTCCCTAATATATATACCACAATCCACAAAATTCGGCGAAATCATCAAATTTAATATGGCAATAGCCCAAGCCTATGGGAATCATGACAATTTTATCGTCTGCTGTATGGTTCACAACTGTTTTGTTTTGCAGGCGCTGTGGAAATTAAATTTCCATAGATGAACAAGTAAAAACTGAAACTGCCCGCCTGAGCTAGCTACGATAGTTATAGAACAACTGCCCACCCCTTATTCATGCTATTGTTTTGCTGTCTATCGACTGCACAGTAAAGCCGTCAAAGAAATTGATATTTCCATTTCGGCCATGGAAAGCAAACAACGGTGATGCTAGAATGCACCACACCCGGGCGATTGTAACCTTGTGCTACTCCTTCCATAACGCGACCCTATATCTCGTAAAACGTTTCAGTTACGATCACAAATGCTTCCCTCACAGAAGGACGGCGATGCTGCGCCCTTCTTTATCTACAGGGGCCCGCTTTAAGATGCAGTTTCTTCACATTTTTACCGTTTTAGTTGGAGAACATTGTTTATCGTTGATAACATCAAGTTGCTCGACTGACCAGATAGCAAACACACTGTATTTTACTTAGCATGAGCTCAGCAACTCCATTGGCTGCAAATGTTGATTATGTTCACAACTATCTTTTCTATCCGGGGGAAGTTTTATACACGCTAGCTCACTGACTGTTCGGTCTTTTCACAGATGACCGTCAGCGCAATTAAAAGTAATGGATCAAGTAAATATACTCTTAAACAAATTGAACAGTTCTGACTGAACTGAATGAATGATGCATGGTATAATCAATGAACGCCTTTTTATTTCTTAGAAATGCTTGGTATATACACCAGAGTTACGATGGACCCCGTCATTTTCTACAATTTGGTGAGGGGCAATCGAAGACAAATGGATATCGATGCCAACAGTTTCAAAACGAATTGTTTGCCAACGCTAATAAACCATGTTGCTTTAAAAGCATGTATTGTGTTTGCAGCTTTGTATTTGACACTGAGAGATTTTTGATGTGCGCCATCAGCGTCAAGGCTAATGACTCCGTTTTTGTTGAATATAATGTTAGACGTGACTGTGTTACTACACAAATCATTCATTCTTTCAATTTGGTTAACCAAGTTGCAGTAAACATTATTTCTTCAGCAAATTATAATTCGGCGACTAAAACGTATGTGTCAATATTTTTACAGAGGGTCTGTCGTCACAATATACCGATGATGTGAGGGTTGCTGAACTTTAAAAAGTATCTTTTCATGAACTCATCTTTTTTGTCGGCATAATAAAGTGTATGGCAAACGAAGATCAAATATGCAAACTGCTATAGTTTCTCTCAGTGGAGCTAAGTGTAATAGTATGAGAGGCTTAACATCTAAACTCGAACACGTTCGATCACTTTGCATTGCTTTAGTCCAATGCATTTTTCAGGGTATTTCAAAAACGTACTGAAGCAAAGATTTCAGTCACTCTCTAGAACTCTAACATATCACATGGAAGTTTATATCGGCGAAGGGTTGACATATTCCGCACAGTACTGACATGTGGATTGTTCATCTTGGGTGCACTGAAAAAATATAATTGAACGAACTGTTTAATTACAAAGATCATCATATGAATGCATTCAGGATGCATTCTTCTCCTTCAAGTCTTACAAGGCTTGAAAACTAAAATCCTCAGTTTTGTTCATCATCTTATAAGTGAAATACAATGTATTCTATTCATCCATGAGGAGAGATAACCTTTCAATTGCATGACATAGGATTGAAGGGAAACTTTAATCCCATCAAGAGTAACCGAATGGGATTAAAGTTTCGAATATTCCAAACTGTATATTTTACAAAGGAAGTAATACAGTAAATAATGTCAGATGTTGCATTATTATCATTTTCCATTCCTGCAATTGCTAATTTTTTGATATTGATATTATTATCAAAGTTGTGTTTTCTGACAAAGAAACAACACATTTCTGCCAGATCTCTTTAACATATTTACACTCAAATAAGATGTGTTCCAGTGTTTCTTCTTGGCCACAAATATGACATTTCCCATCACTTAAATTTAAAGTTTTGGCCAAGCTTCCTGTGACAAGGCCTCGATGGAAAATCTTCCAATTTAACTCATTTACTGAATTGCTGACAATTCCTGTTGAATAAAGACGGCTGAATAGAGTAGCTTTGTAACTGTCAGTGAGGCTTAGATTCTCAGCCCATTTTTGACCAATCTGACCTTTGACTGCATGCCATTTCTTATCAACTAATTTCCAATAAAGTGACTTGGTTTTGACATCACTTTTTGTCAGACCATAATTCTCTAAGTCTAAAATATCATAGTTTTCTTCATTTTGGATGTTTGAAGAGATGATTTGTTATCCAGCCTATACGAAAACTAAACTTTCTTGCGCCCTCTCTGTTCAAACGCGCGCTGATGCAGGTCAAAACACGGGGTCAAAGGTTGAGCTGGAAATCGCTCGCGTTCGAAGAAGTCTGTCACTCACTGTTTATTTCCTTATATCAGGCCGATGTGGAACAAATCTAAAGGTGAGCCTGTCTCATGTGAAATCTGGCTCCCAGTTGCTGCGGATCTGTAGCCCTACCACACAGGCGCTCCTTAGCTGGGTAGTCTGCTAAGTAGATCGATTGTCGGATCGATCTATTGATCCCGCAGTCGATATGCCCGCTACAGATGGCAGTGGCGGGCATATCGACTACGGGATCAATAGATCGATCCGAAAATCGATCTACTTAGCAGACTACCCGGCTAAGGAGCGCCTGTGCCCTAGCTACCATACCACCCCTTTGCTGGTTGTGTTGGGGGAGTGAAAACACAACTAACACAACCAGCAAAGAGAGTGGTAGGGCTACGGATCCGCAGCAAGTTCACAGAAGGGAAGCTCTCTACTGTGAATCAGTACCGATCGCTAAGCGACAGGTCAAGTACCTGTGCCTCCCCCACCCCTCACTGCATCAGTGACTTGCATTGAATCGAATGCATGCGGCCAGTGTGGTATATGTCATAGACAGGGGGAGGAGGTCTCCCCCTTCTACTGTCTATGGGTATACACAGTACCACACACACTGGTAATCCCAGGCCCCTGTGAGGAGGAGGAGGCTAAGTATTATTTTAATGAAGCGCTGCATGTCGTATTCTTGTGGCCAACGAACGTTTGCAGTTTTACCTTGTCCTTCTTTGCTATGGTATTCTTGAACTGTACACAGTCTGCTGCAAGTAGAGTACTATAGGTAGCCAGACAGTCATTGTCAACCCCGCACCTCGGAGCATTGTTAGGGATTTGGAAATTAGTGTAGACTTATGAAATTTGTCAAATACCCCACTCCAGGGGCGATGGAAAATCCCTGCCTAAAACAAGTAAATCCTCCACATTCCCCCCACCCATTCGCATTCATAAATTCTGTGCATATCCATGAAAGTGACTATGGGAGTCAATTTAAGGCAATCGACCCACCCTCAGGCTTATGGGCATAGTTTAACGGCAAACACGGTCTACCCCACATTTGTCCTGTATTGCCTGAGGTGGAGTCCCTCGGGGATTATATTGACTTCTGCATCATGATTAGACTATTACAGACATTCTGAGCCCACATTTTGAAAAGTCTATTTTGGACAACCCCATTTAATTGATATATTGAAAAGATAATAATTGCTACATATATGATAGACTTGGTTCGAGTTGGTGATTTTTTAAAATCAAAATCATTTCTAATAATTTCTCTCGTGTCTCTTCTACTTCATACCAACCTATTTGGAACTTGGCAGCGCAGGCCAGGTTTTCCCAGCGATTACCTTTGAGTCTGCAGCGCAGTAGTGAGTTAGTTTCTGCCATTCCGGGTGAAACTCCCCTGTATAGCGTTAATTCACCCCACTCATCATGTCTACTCCACTTACACATTTCAAATGAAAACAAAACAATTATCATCGCGTTCACTCCACTCAAACATTCACAAATCACAGACTTGAACCAAGTCTACATATATGAGTCAAACATAAAGAAGTTTGTTCCAATGCTTGACCATCACATCGGACTTGAAATCCTGGTCCACTGTAAAGTACAACGCAGGAACGTGTTACTTTATTCACTGCGAGCCTTTGTCTCTTGCAATCTCATTAAAGAGCATCAGAATTACATATTGTGTTGGATATTAAGCAATAGAGCTTGCACAACTGCATTTTTCATCTCCTAACTATGATCACACAGTCTTATTATAGTCGAATTTCAATTTTCTCATCACAAATCTCAAGGATTAATTGAACCACAGTGGTCCCCATGCAACTGATAGCAATAAGGTTTTTAACAAAAACAATTACAGAGCTTTCTCATATATCAGCATATTAGATTAGCTGATACATAAAACATCCAATCTGCCGCTCAATGTTGTCATTATCATGTAAATGATCTATCAACAAGTATCCTTTTGTTTCTAGGTTCTACTGGTACTTCAAATTTGTCGGTCATATTGAATAGCGTTGACTTTGGTTGTACTCAGCCCTGCTCTGCACAGGACAGTTAGTTCACAAAGCTATTATTCATATTGAAACTGATGTAGCCATAGAGATTATTTAAACATCCACTATGCCATTTTAGGAATGAACCATTGATATCTTTTAAGGGGGGCATGGCTGCAAAGGAACTGAGGACAGTCAAAAGGCAATTTTTTACTGTCGTGAAGGATAGATGGATTCCCAGAATCTCGGAACATTGTAGCTGATTGGTTGGTTGAACATCATCAACCTTCCTAGAAGTTTTACATTGACTGAGAAAAAAGTGAGCATCATAACATTTAGTGATGCTGTCACACATCATGTAATGTAATATAAAGGTAGTATAGGGTATATATTTTTCACCTTCAAGTATGGTTGGATGTAGAATCAACTGCTATAATGTTGTCAGTCAACTCTCTAGAATGTGAAAATACACTGTAGTCCATTATTTTAAGTTGTTATTTTTTATCATTATTATTGTAAAAATACAAAAATAAGTCCAGCAGCACATTTTCAATAACATTCCTGTCTGCCTAAGCCATCCCGCTTTCTGAGTTGAGTAGTCATAGGTCTATAGATTTGTCAATTTCAGTTTTTTTCATAGAAATTTCCATTTCCAGTTTGTTAACATGCCACACTTGCACCAGATGCCAGTTTTGAAGTTTATACTGTACATAAGAGAAATCAATCTAACCACAGAGGTTGCTATCAATCACCAACACTTTCATCTCCAACCTATTGTTTCCTTAAAATTGGTGCTGAACTCTCTATGAAAAAGATTTATTGCAGGTTGAAGTTTTCAAAATACTATTTCAGTCATAATTTTCAGTCTTTGTTATTCTCATTCAGCCTTACAGCAATAACATTGAAATACAATGAAACCTATGTCATCACCATACAGTATGCGACTCTGGAAAGTGAAGAGATCACTTGATGAATAGATCAAGATCTCCTGTGAATCATCAATTTTCAACAGTTACAATGTCTATCGCAAAGTATGTGAAGTGCAACAGAAGTTGTCCCTTTTTAGCATGCAGGTATGCTACTACTATGTCATAAAATAAGTTTTTGATTCCAAAAGAAACTTGAATAGTAAGGACAGGCTGTCAGCATTCTGTGTAAAAGTGAATGGCACTCTACAGGTATGATGAAAATGAATAATGAATGACCTTTTGTGACCTCAAATGACCTTTTGTGACCTCTAAGGATATCAAGATTCAGCCAGGTAAATGACAACACAAAGTTAGGGAAGCATGTCAGTTTTCAAATCAGTCAATTCTTATTGTTATAGTTATCAATATGGCTGTATATGTGTTCATATTGAAACATCCACATTTTCCATGTAGAAATTGCCTTGCAGATATTTTTTAAATTCATTTTGTGACCAAAGACGTTTGTGTTCTACAATCATCATTTGTCAGCAATTTATTTGTATCATACCTTATATCCGTGTATTGTGTTCAAGATTCTTACTCAGTCTGGAATTGTACAGTTATACAAATTATGTATATTCCACAAATTGAGATGAGATGTAACTTTCACAGGGAGCCTGTCTACATCAAGACTTCCATATTGCGAGAGAAGACTAGCTACGCCTAATGATTTCTGGCAATCTCAGTAAGGTAAGGTTTCAACTCACAAAATTTTCATCCCCAGACCAGTTTTAGATCAGTGAATTTCATAAAGTTACAACAATAATGATACTTTCTGTACTATCTTGAGCAGCACTTACTGTACTATCTTGATCAGTGCTGAATATATTGCGTGGATTCAAGTTCAATTTCACAGGAGCCATTTACAAATTTGGTAAAGGTAGTGATCAATATTATATGTCATAGTTACGCATGTTACATGAACACTGACACCATAAGCTTCCCTGAACACTGATAAATACTGATAGTTAGAACTTGTCAAAACAACTTACATCAAAAACTTGTGAGTTTGAACATGAACCATTAAGGCAATGAATTCTTTGTCAAGATTGATTGATTGAAAGCCATAGTGAGCTAAAACTGTTAAGTTTGTATTAATTACCGTAAACAGCCTTTCAATTAATACACTGCCAACTTCTGTTTTGCATAGAGGATAAAAATTATATGCCTATTCGGGTGCAAAAATGACTGCATTGCCTTGAATAGGTCAAAAGATCTTGTCTATTGTGATCTCTTATCAGTTATAATTTGTAACTATGGACCAGCTTGGTTAATAAATGCATCTATGCCATTTTCACCACAAATTAATGATCAGATAAGTACAGTCATTCTAACTGTCCCCTTTAATAAAATACAATGTTGAAAACACTGTGACATCTAGTTGACAGTACTTTGCCAAGTCTGCTGTGGTAATGTTGTTAGGGTTGATGAAAAATGAATTGCAAAAACACAGTCCCGAAATAATAATGCTATCATTTTATGAGCCAATCTACCATCTGTTACCACGGCAAATCTAGTGTGAATGCTAGCATTTGATACAAATACTGCATCAATGTTTGGATAGCCAATGCCTAGGCCAAGAAAAATAAAAAGTTTGTTTCTCATCCTAGATATATTGCAAAAATGAAGCAGTGACACTGTTTTTTTCTTCTCATTTTTTTTTTATTCTTCAAAAAACATAAGAATGAACGCAGAGATGTACAGCACTGTTGCAAGTATTTTTGTATTGCAACAGTTCTGTGGTTTGACTTTTAGTGCAGCAATGCACAGTTTTGACAGTGTAATATAAGAGTGACATATGTGTACAGTTCTGAATGGAGTGTTAGTGTCAGTTATTTTGTTTACAGTTCTGTTTTGAAGAGCACTGTGTTATGCACTATCGTCACATATTTTTGTGGGTTTTTTCATTTTATTTCCTCATGAGCAGAAAAAACGGTTGACATGGTGGGTCTGAATTGACGCATGCAAGGATGAGAAGCAAACTTTTCATTTTTCTTGGCCTAATTGTTTGTGCTTATTGGAGATGAATTTACTGAGAAACTGGCAATGTTATTTCAATAACCTACACATTGCCTTGTCTTGTATATCCTGGTATTTTCATCGGTTTAAACCAAACTAACTCTGGTACAACAAGTATACATTTATGATGCCTCCATTAATAAGCAATCACTAAATACAACAGACTATAATCCCATATGCCAGGGCATTTTGTCTCTAAAATGGTTTTCCTTCTACCATGATGTCAATACAGTTAAACTTGCCTCATGCATGAACAGTCTGGTTGGAATCCAAGGGAAAAATGCCTGCACTTAAATTGCTTAAAGACAGTATCAAGTTTTACACACCTTGATTTGCTGATAAATTTGATACATTGAACAAATAGGTTGCTATCATTGCAAACACTTATGTAAAAATGTACTGAAGGTAATAATCTCTGCTTTAACTTGCCTTGCATTTGATAATCAAAGCCATTTTCAAATTGTGACTTTTTCCAATTGCCTTCTTCATTGAAAGTTATTCAATATTCTGCTTTTGAAATTGTTGTTGGCAAGTAAAGTGAAATAACCAGAACAGTTGTTCTGGTTGACTTTGAATTTGATTTTTTGGTGGTGATTCTGCAATGATTTACCAAACTGTACTGACACCTGTAACTTTGTGACATTGGTGTGAAGTGTATTATTTGAAATACACAAAAACCAGATAGCATCACATAACTTTTAGTCATTGTTTTATTTTTAGAAACATGTGTGCTTTGTCTTCCACCAGGTCATTTGTAAAACATGGACTTTTATTTAGATGGTATGCTACACATATCAGGCCCCCAAAAACTAAATAAATTGTGCTCTTCCGATAACATGGTTTTCAAAAATAGGGTAGGTAAATCAGCCGGAATTTTTTTTTCCAACATATTTTTATTTATAAATATGCATTTTCAGAGGTTCAGGTCGGTTGAACACTGGCCACATTTCCAGAAAAATGTATCATACATATAAAAGATAAAAAAACATAAAAGACATCTTCTTTAAAACAAAAATCAAATACCAAGTAACAAATGTGTGATTTTACGTTTTTCTTTCTAATTTTTACTTCCATTTACTTCTGTAGCTCTAAAAAGTTAAGGGTCAGCATGTAAAAAATAGGGTAGGTCGGGTTATCAGAGCAGCACAATTTTTTTTGTTTGGCCTTAGTACATACTGAAATACAATGCCATGCAAGTGCAAATTGAAATAGCTCTCAACAGGAATCACTTTTACACCTTAACATCCCCATCTTCATGTACACCGGATCACTGTTCCTCTTTCACCATGCAAACATTAAAGTTGGGTAGTACCATGATGGTGAAAGGATTAAAACAGGACAGACATCATGGTAATCTGCAGTCACTTTGTAAAAATAACCAAGTTGATGGGCATGCATATATCCGATACATGCCTACCTACCAACTTGGTTATATTTTATACAAGTGGTGACTACAGATTACCATGTCTGTCTCATTCTGTTTGAATTCTTTCAGTACCCTGGTATTATAATCCTGTATAGCTTTTCTATGGCAGATTGTCAGTCCTTCACTGTGGACAAAGTTCATTCCCCACACCAGAATATGTGAACTGCAACACACACAGACACAGAGACATGGATAGCATGATGCATATCATATGGAGGCACATTATTCTGTTTAATTCCAATTATTATATCAAAGTATACAATCTTACATAAAATAATCTGTATTCAACATCTCTTTGCATTAGACTAAATTAATGGCAACGTACCCGGTAGATATCAACATTTATGATTTTACATCATATTATCAAATCATAGACCATTTAAGATCTACTGATCATGTATTGCTTGTCTGTAGCTATCATATTTTATACTTTTTTGCAAATTTTATATTAGTTTAGAGAATAAAAGTCAAAAAAGATTCATCATTGAATTTAAAATATTCAGCACTGATTGCAATGGAAATCTCATGTCTTCTCAAAATATACTTTTATTGATGTCAACAGGAGTTGTTAAAGTTCAACTTGCTCTAACATTGATCTATTTCCTGTTTTTTCTGATCATAAAATTGCTTCTTGTTCAACTCTTAAACTCTATTAATTGTGTTTACATGTTAACACAGCTTTTACTGGTATGTGTGTAAATATCTACTAGTAGGTTATTGTCGACAGCTGAGATCAAGTTTGGACTAAGATTCATTTGTCAAAAACAACAATGCATACAGTGCACAACTTCACTTTGTTTTTGAAGTTGACTTTGTGTATAAAAAACGGTAAACGTACTCAAGGCAGAAGAAGAAAAAAGGAATTGTTCTCATTTCTTGTTTAAAAGATAATGAATGAAAATATAAAAGCCAAAGAAAATATTGCAACACATTATCAGCAACTTCTTTTGTTATATGCTAAAACTCCACTCCTTGTACAAACAAGTGAATATAGTAAAGACATTAAAGAACAGCAATGAAAGAATTACTGTAAGAAAAACTGAAAGTCATTCTGATTATATTTACCAAGTGTTTTCATCGAACCATGATACAGCCATGTTTGACCTGGTACTTTTTGGCATCATTTAAGTCTTTTATAAGAAGGAAAATCTAATAATAATAAAACATCAAACCCCAATCTAATACTAATGAATGGAAACACAAGTATTTGCTGTAATATAATACATTTAATGGTGTTACTGGCAGACAATGGTGAAATATTCCATATCTCCTCATGATGGTTCTCAGCTTCTTATTTGCCAACATCAATAAAAAAACACAGTGTAGCATAATTTATTGTGATGTTATCACTGTACAAATACTTTGATGCTGTGGTTGTGACAGTCAGCTACAACCACCCTGCAAGGTACATCATCTGTCAGTGCTATACCAGTGGGGTACTGCAGCCCATCACTTTCACTATCAATACGACAAACAAACTTGCCGCTACTCTCAAACTTCAAAAGACTGCTGGGGTTATCAGTAGTAACATAGACATATTTATCACTATCAATTGATATTCCCATTGGGTATCCCATCTTACCATTCTCAATACGACAATCAAAGGAATACAAATACTGGTCGTGTGAATTGAATACATGGATACGTTGGTGACCATGGTCTGCTACAAATACCATTCCAGTACTTCCTATGACAACACCCCAGGTCCTATTTAATCCCCTGTGACCTTTACCATATGTCCCAAATGACCTTAGATATTTGCCATGTTTTGTATAAACCCTAACACAATGATCACCCTTGTCTGTTACATAGACATTGCCGTCTACCGGACTAATTGCAATGCCATATGGATCTGTCAACTCATTGTGTCCAAAGCACTCAACGACATTTCCATTCTCATTGCTCATAACTACTTGCTTATTGTTGTCATCTAAACTATAGTATGTATTATCACTTGATATAGCTATATCACGTGGTGTGAAAGGCTTCTCAAACTCTTCAAATTTCAAAATTTTCTTAAACTTTCCCTTTGAAGTGGTTATCTGCAACCTATTATTGGCCCTATCTGCAGTGACAATGTCTCTGTCTTTGTTTACAGCCACACTCCGGGGTTCATTGAACTCTCCTTCAGCATTTCCCATACTGCCAATAGTCTCTACCAATCCTTTGATGACAGGTATGATTATAGGACAGCCTGGTATTAATTGATCCCCTATTGTCATGGTAACTTGATATTCTCCATCCAGTTGTGTTGTTATTGTAACCCCTTGTGTACCATCTCTGTGATTGGTTGCATCAATTTCTTCCCATGATGCATCAGGTTTACTCACATTAACTCTCACGGATTGTTTAAGGATGATTTGCTTTCCTGTGGAATCTCTGGTTGTGATCAGTAGGTCTGCAGAGTCACCTTTCAGGAGTTGTTTTGGAATGTTTTCAACTGTACACCGTGAAATACACACATCAGATTTCAGTGTTCCCAGAATGTCATGCTCACAGAATTCATCATGTGGTGTGAATGTGATGTATTCATGTTCAGCCTTTGCTTCAGTTTCCATGGTAGTCAGTTGCTTGATGCGAGTGTCAACATCATCCTTTGTGGAGAGAAGTTGAGCCGCATTCCCATGATGCATCAGTGCCTCTACATAGCTACATGCACTCTTTATGTTACAAAGTTTTAATTCAATCTCATCAATATCAATTTCTGCTATTTTCATTTTCATGGTGTAATTGTTTTGTAGCTCATCTATCAGTCTCTGCTCTTCTCTCTTTATTTTTTCGATGATTTCTTCTGCTTTCTTTCTCACCTTCCTTTCTTCTCTGCTGCTCTGCTCTTTAAGATCACTGTGCATCTGCTTGGCCAGGGTTTTGTTCTTTTCAGCTTCCTGTTCTTTCACTTTCAGTTTGTCAACCATGGCTTTCAATTCTGTAAGATACTCATCTGCTGCATCTTTCAAGTCTCTGTGTACATGTTCTGGCATGTGGTGTGTAACAATGGTGCAGTTTGAACAGACAGGTACCTGACAGGTCTCACAGTAGAATTCAATTTCATTCTTTGGATGAACACTGCAATATTCCACTGCTTGTATGGCCACTGGACTGTCTGACTTGGCTTTTTCATATTCTTCAATGCTCATTAGCTGGTGTGTCTGTGTGAATGGTAGGTTTCTGTGTACCTTAACACAGTTGTCACAAATATAATGTTTGCATTCCACACACCTGTGAGTGGCTGTATTCTGTTGGCAACCTTTACACTTGATCTCGGCTTCCTGCATAGACCCCAGTCGATGCTTAAATATTTCTATCAGATTGCTCATAAAGAAGTTGCCCTTTATTGACGGCACGCCTCCAACAGGGAGCTGATATTGTTGTCTACATTCTGGACAGTTCAGAGAGCCAGTCTTCTTTACCAGTGTGGCTAGACATTCCTGGCAGAACGTATGCAGACATGGTAGAATTTTAGGAGACTTGAACTGCTCCAGACAAATGGTACAACACAGGAAATCCTCGCCAATTTCTTCCAAAACTTTTTGTGCAGGAGGAGCAGCCATTCTGCATAGATGTATGTGTCAATTAATCACCTTACAGGCACAGAAATGTTTATAAAGACGGACCCCTTAGAATGATGGTGCTAACACTCTTCATAGCGTCACATGACCCATAGATGCATTAATACTGAACCTCTGCAAATTCTCTATTAACGCTAACATAAGGACATCAATGTGACCCAATTCTGGATCACATAATTCACCTTATGTAAATGTTGACACATATGACTGTAGGAATGTTTGGGGTCATTCTGACTACAATGGAGGCAGTCTGGTGAGGTGAGGGCCATGCATAAGTAACTGTCACAGTGATAATAAATGATACTAATAGCGCAGTCTCCACCCACATTGGCGGAGGGACGGTGTTAATACCAATTAAAGTACTGTAAGATTATTATAAAACATCAGGCTTTAAAATTTGAACTAAAATAGTTTAGACTCAATTGCACCACAGTGGTTAATGATGTATTCAAGCAATCCATTCTGATAATTTTGGTTTCATATGTAATAACAATATAATAACCTTTTCACTATCAAATTTTGATATATGCTGTTTATAATTTTTGCCAAATATGAGCATGAAAGCTTTCAAACACATGAAAGAAGTTATATGTATTAAATAATGTTATGCTTTTTTAGCTTCATTTGCTATACATGCAATTTTGAAAGCTCGCAATCAGTTGGACTCTTTTAAGTCTTTGCACACCTTGTATACATGTAATATAGCCACATTATATTTATATGTAACAGTACTGTTTACAAGTATGTACATCTATGTATGTATGTTAGTACATATATGTCTGTATGTACCAGGATATGTTTAACTGTCCATTGCAAAAACTTTATAATCGCTTCATTGGTTGACTTTTGGTTGAATTGTTAAAAATGAACATAACAAGATGTAAAACATTTGAAATATGCTAAGAATTTGAAAATGGTCAGATTGCAAGGATATTTGATTTGTTTTGATGTCAGAGGTGGAGATGTTGTAGATTTAGTCAATTTATAATGACAATCTTATCTATGTATTCCAAGTTTTGCCTCAGTTCCCATATACACTGCACATAGCATAGGAATACAACAATTGGAATCAGTCAGACTGTGCAACTATATATGTGTGGAAGTCTATCACTTACAAACACTTGAGACTGCTGACATCCATAACCAATATTGGCATATCTCATTTTTCTTCATCAGTAAAGATAGATCTCTAATAGTCAGTGAAAGTGTTTGTACTATATGTACAGCCAGTGTTATCAAACTGATCTACCAAATCACAAGTTTCTTCTGTAAAAAGTGTAAAATTTGAACATCAGTAGTGGTAATGGCATTGCACTGAGATTAATTCATAAATTTAATGGCAGTGAAATTTTATACCGAATGATGCAGCATTACTCTATGTAATTAAACCATCAAAATATCAGACTCATGAATGGAATTAATGTTTTAAATAAAACATCTAAACAGGATATTTTTCTTACACAGTTGTACTTGCCTGGTAGACCACTTTATAGCAACTTGGTGGCAAGTTTCCTGATGACTTAAGGTTGCTGGATTGTGTGGCATGGATTAAACAAAGGAAGGCCTCTTCAGAATGGTGTTGAAGGAATGGAGAGATACTTGTAAGCTAGCCCATCTGCGGTGAGTGAGAAATTCTCTTGTGTGTTTTCATACTATTATTTTGGCATTTGTGTAGAAATGTTTGAGATTACTGAATTGTGTACATTTTATCACTCAGTCGAATCTAGAGAAAACTAAATGAATTGATATAGACAAACTGGTATGTCAACTACCAGGTAAATTCAATTTCTTTTTGCAAATTAATCCCTTGAAA
Source organism: Ptychodera flava (assembly GCF_041260155.1). Taxonomy (NCBI): domain Eukaryota; kingdom Metazoa; phylum Hemichordata; class Enteropneusta; family Ptychoderidae; genus Ptychodera; species Ptychodera flava. The sequence goes on along the minus strand of NC_091932.1, from coordinate 8,524,055 downwards.
AGTCTTCATAACACTACAGTGATATGGACAGACCAATTTATAAAATGTGAGTTTTCCATTTAAATCACAGTGTGTCAGTTTCTTCATTGAAAGAAGCAAAAACCAGCCTTAGCAGACTGGATTGAACAACATTCTTTAATTTTCTCAAATATTGCTACTCAATAAATTGCTTGAAGTTCCTGCCCCGACAAGATTAACTTGCAATTTCATGCCAATCAATTGAATGTCCAGTAAATCTAACTTTTGATGATTTTCGGTTCCATGATACATATCAATATATATTCATGTATATCGATTGCAAGCTCATGTAAAACTCTTAAAAGTACGTTGAAACAACAACGGTTACCATTGAGTTTGTCAACACAACATAAAATGCACTGTTATTGTTTACGTTTGAATTCTTGTCCAGACCAGAATTCACTGGTAAACAATAACAATGCAGTCTACATACCGGTATGTACAGGCCAAGTTGATTAACTAAATACAGTGTATATCAACATGCTCTGGGGAGTAGAATATGAAACTCTGGTTGACATTTAAATAAAAAATAGTGACTATAAAAACTGATCAAACCTTACAGCAATTCCCTCTAATTGACCAGCTGCTGTCATTGAAAATGTCAAGATGACACTCCACTCACAGTCATGTCATGAGTCATTACTGCTGCTAAACTTAGAACTCCTTGATATCAGGTTTTTTCTCAAGCAAGCTGGTATCCCATGATGCAATGCAGGGATACCACTTTTTTGCTACTTTCTTGTCACATGACTTGTTCCTAGCAAAGCAGAATGAGTATACGTAGTGTGATAGGAAACTATAACCTAAAGGCTTCGGGAATCCCTGACTTTGTCTATCCAGCTGGACTCGATGGAAAGTTCTAGTGAACTAAATCACCAAACTGTCAACCCCCATGTTGCTAGTTGAAATGGCAAATGCCTTTTCACTCTAATTTCCATGTATAGGTCATTTATCTGATGCATAAAATATTTCTCTTGCAGATGATGTACATGATGGCATACAAGGAGTTTCAACCAGTCTTACCAACCTTTTAAGTGGATGGACAATGGATATATAGTGGATGATATAATACAGAGACCTTCCTCTAAGCATCTGAAACTGTCGCTTAATTCTGAAAATAAGTTTATGTGACAATCAGTACAATACAAACAGTATGATAGGAAAAGTACAATGAAAGGGTTTAAGAAATCAATAAAGTTAAAAGGCGAAAGTGTCTGTGAACATTTTTCTAAACAGCACTCAAATTTTAAAAATATGTTCTGGTTTTCTGTTCGTGTTCACTCATTTTGAAGCTTGTGGAGCCAATGATATTTTCACCATCCTTTTCTTTGTTAGGCCACTTGAAGAAAATTCTTTGTTTGCAGTCATTCGATTTTTGCAAAACCTTGCCGCCAGCCAGGGGAAAAAACAAACACAGACAAAAAAACAAAAGTGTATTAACGTAAGCTCAATTTTAATTTGGTTCTTTTAAAAAAATAATATTTTTATTTGTTATAGTGTTATCATTGTGTTTGTTTTCTTAATTTTCTCTGAAAACTTTTCAGCATGCTGATGGCAAACAAAGAATTTTATTCACATCGCCTTATTATAGAACATTTCATATTTCCCCATACAGTGATCAGAAGTAAAAGCAGCCATTTTGAATTCCAAATATCAGTAAACTTGAAATTTTTGTCTCAATTCCAAGATTTACATGGTAACCCCCTGATTTTGTTTTCTTGTTTATGATAGAGAAGGCATGATGTTAAATTTTCCAGTAGGAACTTTAACAAAAGTGTGGACCTTGTTTTTAAAGCACATACATGTACTATCTTGACTGTACAGGCTTTTCTTAATGACAACAAAATACATATGTCCTAAGATAATATTATTTGCAATCATATTACAGCTTTGTCAATACCAGCAAAATTGTTGACATCATCACCCCGGATTGTTACTAATAATGTATCCGATTATCCAACATTGTAGCCACAGATGTTATCTACATCAACAAACTCACTGGCATCGCCAAATAATGGTCTCAAGTAAACATTTCACTCCAGAATGTACTCAGCTCGGCCCCATACATTATGTTGTGCAAAGTCTGCATTTGTCCATTATGGGCTAGGAGGGGGTATGTTATTGTTTAATCTTATTTGAAGTACTGAAAGATTTTATGTATGTGGTTGACATGTCCATTGGCCCTATCAACTTTCTGTGATTTACAAGATGAAATAAATTAAACTTTTACTCAGTGGAAGAATCTTACTCATCATGCATTATTCATATCACAAGCATTACATCAATAATTTGTGTGTTTTCATTGACATACAAAATATTTCAATAATTTAGCTACATGTTTCAGTGACACCTAGACTCAATTATTGTTTCACTGATTGAGTGTTTTATTCCCTTCCAACAGCTAAAATCTTTTCCTTTGGTACTCATTATTGAGAAATCATTGTACTGTATAAATCTATTGAAAGTAGGATTACTTTTTTCTTGTGAAAGTCTGAGGAAATGAAAGAAACTATGTGATTGCTTGTGAAAAATAATGGTGATAGTTTATAGTAACATAATTTGAACTTATTTTGGATTATGCAATCTTCATATTTTTTCAAATTTCTCAAAAATGCTAGGTGTCCTGTAGCAGAATGCAGCAAATATAACAAATTACTCATAAAAACAAGTGTATAACTTAAAAAGAAAAGCTGATGAGCTTACATTTGTAGATTAAACGGACATTATTTCACCATCCAATTATCCCAAATTTGTTCCAATTGTGTTTAGTATTTTTTGCACACTTTGCATGTTATTACAATATTTTCAATGCTGAATTTATTAACACTACAAAATCTTCATCACATCAGCAGAGTAGACGGTCAATTTATTTTGACAAGCAGAGCAAGGAAAGTTAAAGCTTTGTCTAGAACTCAACATGATCACTCATAAATGTTGACTATGACATCAATATTTACTACAATTTTGATATTTCATTAGTTTATTTTGGTAAAGTATACTCACATTCACCTTGTATTGGAATACTATGATTCATGTAAGGCATTTTGAAACACGGTGTCTATGGTACATGTCTCGCATTTGAAGGATGGTGAGTTTGAGACTCCACAATGCCAGGGTATCAGACACACTATGAAATCATGTGTCATCACACTAATTCAAATACTGATGGACTCCGATGAAATGAAAAATATTCTGAATCACAGAATACAACAAGTATTCATACATTCCGAAATAGCATTAATGTCCTATTTATTGTATATGTCTTGATCCCAACAATCGAATATCTTTTTGTTACAACCTATGAAGGCACTAGTGTACCTGTACATTAATGGTGATATTTGCCTAATTTTGATTCTCAATAAAGTCATTAAATTGTGAGACTGTGATTTGTGTGTGAATTTTTATTCAGCGTACGTTGGAGACTGAGAGAATAAAATTCTTTTGAGACAGAGAGAATAAAATTCTTTTATCAATTGGCGATTTCCATGAATCTTGATACCCTCATCTCAGACCCTATTTACTTCACCTCTGACCCTAACTCAGACACTGGACCCTATTTACATGACGTCTGACCCTAACTCAGACACTGCTACCTGCAGATTTGAAATTTTATGACTCTATTACTCGGGTCAGTTTTCTGCTGGCTCAACATTATGTGTCTCATCAAGGTGAAATTATAGCCCTGGTAAATTATTCGTCATAATTAATGTGTATGAGTAAACCTGTAAGTCATATAAAATTCAATCAGTTGAACAACTCACTTAACTGCAAATTTGACTGCTAAGATGGGACCTATTCCAGTATTTATTGTTTTGTTTTTCCAAGAGTTTAATGTAAGCTGAACATTCTACTGTGCTTTGATGCAAAGAAAAGTCAGTGAATAAATTGGACAACTAAGATAAAATTTATGATTACAGCTGTGATTGTTTGTCAAATTAGTGTATATCTGTTAGGAAATCCTGCAGAATTATTCAATTCCTACTCTTCCATATCATATTTAATTTTTACAGGACGTATCCAATCAAGTATTATTTATTTCAAAATCTGCTGTTTTGCATTCACACACAAAGTCATAGTTCTTCCATTATTTTAATCATTGTCAATACGGTGTTCTGCACAATGGTATAGCATTGATGGCACTCTCTGTACTTCTCCCCATTGCTATTTTCTGTTAAACCATTTCAATGACAAATAAACTGTTTAAACAAATTTGTAGATAGTTTGTCCACCAACTTTCAAAATTGGATTTTTCACTAAGGAAATTGCTACTAAGCATACATGTGAAGCAAACAAAGCATTCTCTCTCTTGTCTTGTGTTGTCAATGGTCCTCACCTTTTAAAAACTGACACAGAAAACAAGTTTCTTGAAAAGTTCATCGAGGACAGGTGGTCATATTTGTGTTACTATTTTATAACTTTAAGTCTAACTAGGATGAACTCCCCAAGTAGCTGTTTATTCTTCTTCATTCGGCTTCTTGTCCAAAGTCAGTACAGAGATCAGTTATACAATGACAAGCGCCAGCTATGGTCTTATTCAATATTAATTTTGTTTTTACTAAACTTTGTCAAAGTGACTTTGTTGTATTGTCTCGAGTCATTTTTATTAGCCCGTTTATTTTTACAGTATAAATTGACATAAATGTAGATGACCGGCCAATGTTGATGAATAAATTAATTCATGAAGATAGCTGCCATATTATGACAGATATCCCGTAAAGCATGTGTCTTGAGAAAGGCAGAAGCTAAAGTGTGTTGTACCGAACTTTCCATCATGCACACCATGCAATGGCTTAGAAGAATGTTTCCATAGTTTTATTGCTCTCTCAGTGAAATGCTGATGCTGTAAAGATTTTTTTGTGTGGATAACAGTATTTTATTAATGTTCTACCTCTTGGCCCATAAAGGATGAGGCTAAGCCGAATACATTATAGACTGCAAGTTATTTTGAGCAGGGAGGGGAACATTATTGCTATTATTTTATAGTTTTCGGCAAAATCAGTAAATTTGTAGATGTAGAAAACATTCTGTGCCACAAAAGCCAAATACGCTATAATCGAGTGCATTATCATTTATAATCTTTGGGATGACGTCACCAAATTCACTGGTATTGACAAAGCTGTAATATAATTCTATATATTACAACTTCTGTAACATTTCTATGTAACTTTCCTTCTTTTCAACACTCCTTTTCAAACGCTACATATTTCACAAATTAAAAAAGGAAAACAAATAAAACAAAAAGAAAAGACTGATTTTTGCAGAAAATACCCCATTCACAAAAGTATTCCAATATTGTACTTTATGTACTTGTCACATATATTCATTTTTCTTTGTTCTTCTTAAAGTCATTGCTTTTGCAAGAAAACGTTTAATACGTCTCTTCATTTAACATATTTAACTTACTGCAAAGGTTGCCAAAATATTGATAACTTTATCAATTGACTGAATCTATTTTTATTCTACCAAATAAGTATACCTATAAATAATATAATGGTTCTCACTTACGTCTGTAACCAATAGAGTTTCATTGTACAGGAAGTTTCAGTATCAGAGGATATCATACGGCAATAACGATGGTGCTTAGCGCCAAGGCGTACCAATTTCACAAAATAAGTCAAATGTGTAGCGTTTGGTTTCCTTGTCCCAGACTGGGAACGCGTTCAGCGTGTCCACATGTTGCTACTGGCGCAGAGAACGAAACCTAAAAAATTAAATTAAAGTTCAGCAGAATTATTTCATATTGAATTCAAAGGTTTTGCACTTCCATCGCTCACTGTGTGGCGGTTAGATTATATTTGGAAAAATAACGAATCCTGTTTTCAAAAAATTTTGAAATTTGTGTGATGTCAAAGGTCAAATAGCGGCTAATAAGATAACACCTGGAACTTCTCATCAATTCTATTGTACTCCTATTTTACTCCGCTTTCGGACTCCGCTTCCTCTGATGAGATATGCGTTGATATATGATAATCTTAGCGATTAAACACCTCTGTCTTATGTGCATCCGACTTTTCTTGTAAAAGAAAAAACTGTAATCGCAAAATACCTGAATTGTGTTGTCCCAATCATACACCATGAGACACTAGTACAGAAATTTGCGAGAAATGGACACTTTCTCGCTGTATTGCGAGAAGTAAGCGAGAAAACATACTTTCTTTCAATCAAGAGCGAGAACTGTGCTTTCTCGCATGCATCTGCGAGAAATTGAATTCTCGCAATCAATCAGCGAGAACTATGTTTTCTCGCTCTGCATCTGCGAGAAATTGTGAAATTTATGTGAAATGCTTACACAATTGAATACAATTTCTCGCAGATGCAAAGCGAGAAAACAAATTTCTCGCTGACTGATTGCGAGAATTCAGTTTCTCGCAGATGCTGAGCGAGAAAACAGTTTCTCACCAGCTGATTGCAAGAAATTAAATTCTCGCTAAGTTATTGCGAGAAAGTTATGTATTCTCGCTTACTTCTTGCAAAAAGCGAGAAAGTGTCCATTTCTCGCAAATTTCTCGCAAATTTCTGTACTAGTGAGATATTGTCCCAAAAATAGTCAGTAGGCTACGCGTCATGACGACAATACCTACGATGTAGGCCTACTTAAACATATATTCCGGTATTTCGTCAGTAGATACCCTGAATGAAACTGCTGAGCCAACATTTGTACACTGGAAATGTAGGTAAGGGAGCCCTAATTTTTTACGGCCTGGGGGGGGGGGGGGTCGGAGGAATTTTATCGGAAACTCCGAAATTTCAAGTAACCCCCTTGCCAACCATGATGAATTTGAGTGACCCCCTCTCGAACTCAGAAATTTTGACGGTCCCCCCACTTAGAGGCGTTTAATACCAATACATGTATTTGTAAATTTACAAAAATGCAGCAATATTAAAGATTTTTCAAATCCTGATGTACCCTACTAGATTATTATCGCTTTTCTCATGGGGGTTGAAAAAGGTGAAACCAACAAAATGAAATTCAAAGTGACAACAAAGTACAGATATAAAAGCTCACGCTAATACAAGAATCAAACCATATAATATTGATTAGTTTGAATGGGTATCATGAGAGGACTCACTAGGATATCTGACTGGGCAGAATAGTTGAAAGCACATGGGGAGAACACGCGAGAGGTTGAGGGGGAAAGCGTAAGAGGGGTATCAATGTCCCCTATCTTACATGGAAAATTTTGAGAAATTGATGTGTGCAATGGTGCAGTCTGGTGCGATCTAAGAGGTATTATGGCTTTTTACTGAGTAAAAGTGTTAGAACACCCAAAGAGGAGAGCACGAGAGGGGTGTTCCCCGGCCCCTATGTAAAGGTGCAATCTGAGTGGTGTTTCAATTTATTTTTCAACAAAAATTGAGTAAACCCCCTTCTTCCTCTCCAAATTTTGAGCACCCCCCTTGAAATTTTCAATATTTGAGTGATCCCCTCACATTTCTCCGACCCCTAGGCTGTAAATAACGACGGCTTCTTAATTCTGCTAGGAAGGGGTTTTATTTGGGATACCTGATTGTGATCGCTGATACGCGATAGATAATCGATATTTTTAATTCAATGATTCTGCTTTATTTCTTGATATTGATTCCTACTGTTTTGGAATAGCATAGTCTCCCAAACGAACACGAGGGAGCAGGGTCCCTGGCCCAGGAAACACCCTTAAGCTTGACTGGTGAAGTTTTCATATCACGAGAAGATAGAGATATAACGAAAAGAAAGTTGTAGTTATTAAGAAAGAAAGATGATCGACGTTGCAGCAATATTTGCAAACGATTTTGAGCGACCGAGCATGAACACCATGTACATATTTGCATTTGCTGAAGTGAGAATAGCATGGCCCTTCACATGCTTCAGAAAACCTGCCACCTACATGTAGTAAGTCGTAAATACCCTTCTGACGGAAAACAAAAGCAGCTAAAAACCGAATTTAAACCGAACTATACTGTAAGTATCAGATAAAACAGACATAAACTAGAAACATTCAAACTCTGCTCACTTCAATGCAGTCACAATGAATGATTGTGACAAATACTCGAAAAGCTTCGGCCCCGTATGTTAAAACAATGCAAAATGTTACGGACGTGGCTTATTCTCCTATGGAGTACACAATATTGTCGGGCTACTGGAACTTTCGTGCTACATAACATTTGTTCTTGACTTTCCACTGGCCGGTCAGAAGAAAAGTCAGACCAAAGATAATGACAACAGTCTACTTATTTTAATAGCATCACGATAAAGTACTATAAGGGAGCCAACATTATTTACGGCCGGGGTCAAAAGAACGGGAGGGCTTACTCGAAAAATTATGAAAAAAAGGAGATTATGCAAAAAGTGATAAACAAACGAGGTTATTCAAAACATCGATTTGTGACAGTTGTTCAAAGTATCCAAAAATCTTGCTATTTTAAAGTCAAAATTTCAAAAGTTTCTGTATCACGTGAGGAGACCTCCTCCTGACATCCCCCCCCCCCCCAAAATCGGGCCCCATGCACTGCAATTACTGCTTCAAAGTCACCTGATCATCAGCTACACTTCGGTATAAAAATGAATATTTCACTTCACACACAACATCTGGCTTAAAACTGTCCATGTATTTCTTGCAGTAATGTGGTTGCATCTCACTGCTAGAGGATACTGGGTGAATTTAAATTGAGATAAATTTTAAGTGTTTATATACACAAAATAACATCAAATGAATAAGTCGATGTTTGATGTACAGCTGTAACACCTATCATGCCGGGCAGTATTTCTTCCCAAATACAAAGTCAGGAAAAATAACGGTAGTATTGAATATTTTCACCTTCTTGCCCTGGTACGTGATAGCGGGTTCAGTCAGTGAAAACTATATGTAACATTACACTATGTATGTTTTTAGAGGCCTTCAAATTTAAGTCTATATTAAAGTGCAACAAAAGGATATGTTACGCCCCACAGCATTTGATCAACTTGATCTGATGGTGACATAAGCATGGTCGGATAAGTTGTAACTGGGCTAGTGGAGGTCAAATGAGATTTTGTGTTCTAGATATTAACTAAATGACAGTATTTCAACATTATATTTTCAAAAGTGCAACATCAGTATGGATATTCCCCTTCCAGGCCTCCTCAGCCTGGTTATTCTTCAAAGCTTCTCGCTTATCAAGCATGAGTTAGGGAAATTTTCATGCTTACATGCTTAAAGTTACTTTAATGGAAGTAGGGAACTACGCAAGGATAGTGCGATATCAGCCAACGCCATTTGTTTGCCTGGTAGACATTTAAGAAAACGTCCTTACAATGTTGTTATTTCTTGAATCTTTCAAATAAGACTTGGAATGCGAAGTCATTTTGAAAAAAAAAAAGTTTTACGAAGAGTGTCACCTCGTTAGATTTCAAAGCAAAATTGATGGGTTATTCCTTTCTGCCTGCTAAAACCTATTAAACTGCTGACTCAGCAGTTTCTTTTCTTTCTTTTTTTCTCTCTCCATGAATACATCATTGTGTGCCTTCATTGCGTGGCCTGGAAAACACATTTTTCCTTGTACAATCTGAAACTCACTCATATAGGAATATTTTCCATTTTGAACGGTATGTATTCTGTTGCTCTGAGGATGCCACACGTTTTATTACGGGGGCCGACGGCTGCAGGCCGGGAAAGTGATCCAAGCTTTCAAAATTTCAGCATCCATTGACAATCCATGAAAACATACCAACTAACACTGATTTCAAATCCTTCTGTCGCATTCAACGTTAAGTGTTCCTACGTAGGTGTGGTCCTTTTGCTATCTTGGGAGGGTGCTTGGAATATTTCACGGAAAAAAGATTCCTCTGAGAGGGAAAGTGAAAAAAAATTCCAAAATTTATATAGTTGGAAAATTATAATTCTAGATTAAGCAGAAAAGATCCCAGAATTTGTACCATTATACAAAATTATTCTTTGACCCAGTGAAAAAATGAAAAAAATAATGCTAAATACTCACTCTATACTAACAAGCCCCCTCAGAACATCAAATGGTCCATTCCTATGCTACTACATTGTAATTCACCTCAAGGTTGGAGAGAACACCACGAGGTTAATTGGTTAAAGGTAAATTCGACATAATTATGATCGGAAGTGCTCTCATCTTTGTTTTAAAACATGAGGCTGTGTACTCTCTGTGCATTCAGCAATCGCACACATTTGAGGAAACAAGGTGTTTATAGTCTAGGCAAAGCATTACTAGGCAAAGATTACTCTCGACACATTGGTTTACGTCAGTTATTTCCGCTTCTCCAACAACAAAATGACCGAAAAAAAAAGAAGCAAAAATGCGAGTTGTTATAGTTTTCATTTGTCTACATTTCCCAATGTCATGGAGCGCTGATGATGACAAATGTTTGCTCTTTTATTTATCGCAACACGTGATATCACTACGAGTGTACAAAACTAGTATAGGAGCCATTGTTAGAGCTAGTGGCTCTGGAAGTCACCACCTATACCACAATATGTAGATAGTATAATCCCGGTCACCGACCGACCGACCTTATAATTACAAAAATCCCCATCATGTCAAAGACATTTACTTCTGATTGTATGTTGCTGATTATGTAAAATGTGTAAACACTTAAAACAGCATTTTAATAAACAACATACATTCCCTGACAGTACGAGTGACGGAGCCAATGATGATTTTTCTTCACCTATGTAATTTGTTCACGGTCGCTCTCACGTCTCTTTTGCGCGATAAAAGGTACGTAAGAAAGCATAGGGACGCACAATTATAGTCCTTGAGATCCAATTTATATTGATATTCTGTGGGGATACCCGTGCGACAGAAAATGTCTGAGCGGTCTATTCGAAATTAACATAATAATAGACTGTTCCATACACATAGGATGTTACTGATTTCGCTCATTGGCAAAGGAACAGCGATCAGTTATTTTGTCGCAATTTGCAGCCGTCTATGACAGTGCTTCATATTATTTAGATTAATTTTAAAAAATTAGAGGCGCAATAATGCGTAGTCTTAATACATCGCAGACGTTTAGTGACACAAAGTCATCCCTGCATAAAATGGTTTGTTCCAATACGAGAGCGGCCGAAGATCCTGGCAAGTTTTGAAGTGGTTCTGCGAGCTTGGGGTCAGAGAGGTTGCCAAGCTGGTATGGCGGGCATAACTTTTCTCGCTGGCTTCTTTTGGCTTGGATTTTTAGCCACAAATCTCCAATTTCTCGTCAGCGGCCAGGTTTTACAACCACCATACTTCAACATTGCAACGGGAAAAAACATCGTAGCTACATCGACATGCGGTGAAGACATTGCCGGTGATTCGGAACTGTTTTGTAAGCTTACCGGGAACACAGGTACGGATTCGCTCGAAGATCCGACTAGCTCGAACTTAATCCAAGGACAGTACTGCGATGTTTGCGAACCTGCACGTACAGGTCGTAACATAAAAACAGCCCACCCGGCCTTCCATGCTATTGATGGCACTGAGAGATGGTGGCAAAGCCCTCCCTTGTCTAGAAGTTTGGAGTATAACGAAGTCAACATTACGATTGATTTCGGTCAGGTAAGATAACAAATTGCTTTCAACGCTGCAAACCATGAACACGGGCGTCAAAACATTTAGACCATGTGAAAATGACCCCAAATAACCCTAACACCTATCTCTATGTAATCGATATTATCCGTGTGGTGGAGGTGCAAAACAACTGTACAGTTTATATTACCGTAGGATTTCCAAACTTTAGCCCGAGTCGGTTTGCAATTTTGGAGCTAAAATTACGGTCAGCAGGATGCGTGGTAAGCTTGCTGCTCGCTGTTAGTTTTTCTGTCGGCGGATGCTTTTTCAACGAATGAATAATTTCTCTACTTTTATTTTCATTTTTTGTAAGAAGTGTCAAAATAGTGTGTCCATCTTTCGTACTATCTTTTCTCTGTCAGTAAACTTTTGGTTCTTTAAAGACTGTGGGAGGTGATTTGCTGTTCGGCGTGGCGGGCTTTACTGTAGGGCGACTCAGGATCTTGCGCGACCAGGTCTCGAAAAAGTGAGAAACACTTGGCTATTGACAGCATTGTTCAGGTCGAAGTCTTTTGCAAAAACATTAACACGTATCTCTCCCAATTCACACGGTTTTCAATAGAGCTTAACAGACTTTTTTTGTAGCAGGTGTGAAAAGTGCAATCTTTTAGCCCGCCTCCTCCAAAGCCATTCCATACCGTTAAAGTCGATTTTGTTCTCTGAGCGATGTATTTGTTCAGGGATATACGGGTAGCTGTATGTCCTGCGGATAAAGTTTTGCACGAAATGTGATACGTTTTGATAAAGAAGCCTAAAAACGTGAACCCTACAATGACTTTTTAAAGTCCTCAACACCAAACGTGAGAAATTCAGGAAACGTCATATTACTGGTAATAAAACAGGTTCTGAAGGGGCGATAGATATTTTAAGAATTCAGTGTGCTACCCGTGCGAAACAATTATTTATATTGTGATGGCCGTCTGAAGTGAGGCCTCCACAAATTATTTCAACAAGCTTTGTGAAGGCGGTACTGTGGTAGACACACTAACAAAGCCGTAACATGTACTCTGACCGTACAGTACTGAGTGGCAAAGCAGATTTGTAAGATTTGTGATGTGTGTGTGTTACATGTCTGCAAGGTTCGTATGCACTGCAGTGTGTGTGTGTGCATATACAACTGTGCTGATTGAAGAACTTTACATTTGTTTGTAATTCGACGTCAATGAGCGTGCACGATACTTGTATGTTGTGCGTATACGTTGGTTTATTCCGGTGATATAACATTACAGGATTATACTGTGATGTCCAGTATAGACAAACCTGTACCCTAAACCTGATTGATTAAAAATAGACAGAGGGCAATCTTTAATTTTATAGTCTGTGACATTTTTTCATTGTCTGTACCTGTCTTTGTACATCGAAGTATACATCATATTATGTGTGTATGCGTCAGTGGTATTGCGTTGTGAATTGCAAATTTTTGGTAGTAGACAGTAGCCAGTCATCGTTAGCAAATTTTATCGTCAAGTCATGAACACTGTAGTTCAAACAAAAAGGGAAAGATGTGACATGTACTGAAATGTTTTATGAGCAGTGAGCAAAGACAACAGGTCTTTCACAAAATGTATCTTTCAAGGCCTGTCTCTGTCAAACCAAATCAAACGAGTAGTTCAACCTTTTGTTGAACATACTTGAACCTGTCAAATCAAGTCTGTATTGACACAAGTCCTGATTTGTGATTGTAATAATAATGTGACTGCGTAGGAATGTCTGTCAGCAGATGCTAGACAACACAAATAGCTCTGCTGCTATGTTATAATAATAGACTTCTATTAATAATTTCAGCAGCAGCCATAACACTTCCATTGGTTGAGTCATCATTGAATGAGGTGACCTCTGTGTCAGGCTGGGGGCAACCATTATTTTCTGTGGCAAAAATTATTTTCCTCTCATAGATGTCTCTCCAAGAGGGGAGGGTTAGGTGTTACAAACAATTGTCAGAGATATGACTATCAGACAGACAGACAGGAAGATAGGATGGAAAGGAAACATAGGTGTGTGTCTGTTGTCTCCATTGATGTGGATTTTTTAAAGTATGTAAATAGGGAAATGGAGTAGTCAAAGAAGCATCATGTAGCATGATTTATATAACTGTTTTGGCTGGCCCTTTTACTTTGAAGTAGACCACAATCTATTTACATCAAATATCACTTTAGTTTTAAAATCATTGAAGTTTTACAAAATTAAGGAAGAAGTTTTGCTTTATAGAATGGGTTCAGAATCTTGCAAGTATGACTTTGTGACTTAATCATTATCAGTTTCTATGGTATAATCGGATATATTCAGAATTTTGCCAAATCTTGTTTTATAATCCATTTCTGATATATACTTGAAATAATGAAATTTTCCATGTACAGGAAGGCAGTTTTTCGAAACTTTTATATTGACCATGGTATAGCTGCAATGTCAACACAGTTGTACTTTGTTATTTGTTTGCCAGACCCTGGAAAGAAAAGAACTCTCAATATGTTTCTAGACCATGATTAAGGGTGAAGACAGATCCTCAATGCAAATCCTCGTGTTTTAGAAAGCTAGTCTTCCTTGTAAGAATCTTATTAACAGATTAAGTTGTATTGTTCTGGTTGTCTTCCCATGAGTGTTTTCTTTAAAGAGTGAACAGTGAAATGATTGCGCCTCATTAAGTTTTTGAAAAAAGCCGAGAGTAATTACAAGATGAGTTTTTGTTCTTGATTGGTCTCTGTGTGGGCTTCAATGCTTCAAATGCAATAACAGGACAGTTTAAAATTGTTACTTTGTTACAGTTTATTCATATTGGTTTTCTGAATGCCTGTTTTGCATATTAAATTAAAATTTGCATACCAGGCAGACATGTTTTACCAGGCCAGCACACTATGCACCACTAGAGAATGACCTTACGGATTTGTAAATACCACTCTGTCTTATTCCAGGTATTTTCATTAGTACAATGTCGCTGAGTGGCATATGGAAAGAGTGGATTTCTTTTAGCTTCACTATAAGTTCTTAACGTTATTGAAAATTTTAAATATTTTCTTGAATTACATTTTAAAGTCACTTCATTTGTCAAACCTTTGTTACAAGGATAAGTAAATTCTGGAACTGCTATTATAAAATTATGCATAACTATGCAACTAGTCAAAAGAGGTAACTGAATTGTCGGCTGATTATGGCAATGCTGAGCTATTCACAAAAGGAATTTTCTTTTATTTGGACTTTTACAATACAACAACTCATGAGCAAGTTTACTGGTGTTTAGAAAACAGCAAAGACTCTAGTATACTGTATTATGAGTTTTCACTGTATTGTACTGCAGTAGAAGTGGTGGGTTAGACTTGGAATTTCTCTGTTCAGCAAATTCTTTTGTTTGAAAATGAACTTTTGAAGTATGTGCAGTGATTAGTTATTGCATCTGATCCTAAAGCTTAGCTGATGAAGTTTGAAATCTCAGAATAATTTGTTTCAAGCTCTTCTTTAAAAGTATGCAGCTATCAAAAAATGTCATAATTGGTAAAAAACTTCACTTGTATTATTCCTGCAAATCAAACCACTCAGGTGTCCTATCACTGGTATCAACTTCAGATTTGTTCTACTCATCTGTCTTTCCCAAGGGGGGCAATAACAGCAGAAGCATACAGGGATTACCTGGCTCAAGAACGGCATGAGATAAAATCGCACATGAAAAAAAACAGTGGGAGAATTTCAAAGTCTGTGGGAACCGGACCTAACTTTCCCTGATTTTCTGCATATTGGTTAATTTGCATAACAATACACTCAGTGAGACAGTTTTCGGACGACCTCAGTTTTCAGACATTTAATGACATGCTGTTCGTTATACGCCCTTCGCTCCGTTTTGATAGCGTTTTACAAGTCATGCTACAGCATATTAAGTCAGGTGACGCTGCCGTCCCGTTTTGGATTTTTTTGGGGGTAAAAGCTATTTTGGGCGCTACAAACTTGGTGAAGTTAGCCACACCGTACAATACGAGGTGTAGAACGCAACACACAGGGACAGCCCGTGTCCGATATCTAGAAGCGCTATACACGTTGAAATATAGTTGCGTCGTCCATGGATTAAACGTAACTAATTATCACGAAATATTTCCACATAGTTTTCTAAACACATCGAAATTGAAAATCGGGGTTCGAAGTTTCAAAATATCAATATTTAGCCCCTTTAATATCACATTCAAATACGACGTCCGATTACTGCGATAGTAGTCCGATTACACGCGCTCAACATGGGGCAAAAATTTGGCAACTTTGACCCCCCTAAATGCCACTTCTGTCCGGTGTTAACAGTTTGAGGATAAACAATAAAGTTTCGAAGGGTATGGTAATAAGATTTCGTTGTGCTCGTCATTTATGAAACGGCTTTGGGCGAAATTCACTACCCTATCCGAAAACTGTCATTCTGAGTGTAGTTGTAATCGGAGGCGGTCGAATCCATACTTTCCAGTGCGGGAGTAACGGAAGTACAGTAGTCCAGAATAGTGCATTTTCGTTTTTTCTTCGCACTACCACTCGTACTGGACACGAATATTCCTTCGAAAGCGCCATTTTGAGCTACGACAACACACTGTACATCAGCAATGAACACTTGCTGTATCGACTCCAATGATTTGTCAATGAACGCAAAACTTCCTGTTGGCAACCAATCACAAACGCTGTTGAAACGGGTAACTCTGCAACAGCTTTTTTCTAGCGTAATTATAGCGCTCTCTACGGCGACACAATGAGTGGTTCTGTACTGAAAACCGGCCAAATGTTACCGATGAATTTAGATCGCGTAAAGGTATCACGTACGCGCCATTTGAATTATCGGCGCGACTTTTTTGCCCAATTGATTTTTCTGAATGCGATTTTTCTGATTTTTGAGCGTAAATATCGCGTTATCGCGCCCCAAAGTGATCCCTGAGCAATAGTGAACTGTATTTTACAAGATGTACGAGGTCATGTTTGCAGTACTAGTAGGTGTACCTAGTCTTTGCACAGTGGGTTTTGTTTCAAGGGCACGCCGCGCCATGGTCTGAAATGTGTAATTTGCTCAAATGCATAGTAGAGCCATAAGCAAAGACTGAAAATGTCAGTATGCATTAAAAATGTAACTTCCCACCATCACATCTTTTGAATTATCACTTGCGAGCATTTCTAAAGTCTGGTGAATGTCAGTGTTGGCATACATACTGTATTTCAGCAGCAAAATTGGTTTCCTTAGAAATCCTACAAACACAGTCTGGTCCAATTTACTACATTGTTAAGCAAAGTGAAAGGGTCTTTTGAACCTGTGTTTTATGTGGCTTTGTAACATTAGCCACTAGTTTGCAATATGATCTAGCGTCACATTTTTTGTTTTGTTGTGCACGCACTGAGAACTGGGCTTCTAAAATGTTTCGAGATTGCAAAGTGTCACCGCAAAGTTGTGGAATGAAGACTTTGAAATCTGCATAGTTTTTGTCACGCTTTGAGTCTAACCAGCCTATACAGTGAAACATGAACCTTTTCACAGTCAGAAAAGTGTGCACTTAGCTTTTGTCGAATAATAAAAACTTGATTGAGACTTTACAATATCTGTAGTTGGACTATGATATACCACTTATATATGACAAAAACCAGTGCATTTGAATTGCTAAGATTCAGGGATGTTATAATTAGGTAAATCATTTTGGAACCCTGATCAACCCAGGTGCTATACTGTATTGATATTTTACGTTGAACCCCAGTTACTTGATGCCTGGGAAACAGTCTGCTAGCTATATACTTTTTTACCAATATCCAAGTGTAAGTAATTATGAGTAATCCTGTTATTCTACAAATAGCTCTTTATTATCCCAAAACATGGGCAATTCTTTGTACGACAGCGGACAAGTCAAAAAGTTACACAGATAAGACATGTATAAAATATTTTAGAGTAATCCTGTTACTCAGATTTAGTTGGTGTGCTAGTTTGTATCTGACAGGCTTTTTGATATTTTGCAATTCCTGGGTTATTGATAGCTACCTATATTGGGACATCTCTTTATCAATGGGAAATGCAATACGCCATGAAGTCAACATTTATTTAGATTAGAAGGAAAACCATGCAAAGGATGCAAAAAGTGAATCTGTACACTCAGAAAAAAATGAAAATACCACCAAGGACTTGGACGGAAAAATAAACAACACAGAGCAGGTGTTTCTAGATAGCCATATACCCAACACTTGGCCATAACATGAGTACTTCTACCCCATTCTTTAAAGTCTTTGTTGTGATAAATATTTGGAGTAGTGAGATTCTATTGTTCCAGTACTTGTTTTGCACTGGCCATGAGTGCGTCCATACCCCCCTGTAGTGCGTAACATAAACTGTGACCAGCAGGGTCTTTCTGAATCCAATACTCTCCACATATTTCAGTACACAGGTATTCATTACCCCAATGCAACTTTATCTAGCATCCACTTCTGTTCAGCAAATAGGCTTAGTCCATGTGGGTCTTGTTCCTACTTGATGAAAACTCCCCACTTGCAATTGTTCAACTTCAAGGTTTCTTTGCCAATGTGGTGATACTTTTCTTTAACTTTTTATCAGCCAATACTGACAGTGAAGATTGTAAGATGTCAAGTATCCTGACAGAAATTCGCAGTTTACTGTTCTGTCTTCCCAATTACTTACTTATAGGCATTTTGAAATTTTTGTCAGTTTACAGAGAACAGCTGTGCATGTGTAAACACTTGCGCCTTCAAAAGTTTTGTTTGATTAGCTTAGAATTCAGTAATTAGTTCAGCATTGACTGAGAATTGAACCTGTCCTTGTTATGAGATGAATACTTTTTTAAACAAGAATTTGAGGAACATTATTTGTAGCTATTATAAACCATTACCTTTTCGTTACTCATGAGTTGTGGAGTGTTATATTGATCATGGATACTTTTTATCTCAGTCCTGTACTCAAATTGCCAAGATAGCATAAGCACTATAATTTTGACATGAGCTGAAATGTTCATCAATGAAAAGTGGAATATTTCAAAATTATAACAAGGTAATTTTGGTTGTAGTTTATTTAGTTCAGAATATTGATTCAGAGTAAGCTGTTGCCAGCTTTTTCAAATATCCTGAATGTTGCTAATATTTCTTTGGATATGTGCAATCTTAAGGTAGAATATATTTGAGCTTTTGGGACAGATTTTGACATCTGAAAGTAGTACAACTTTGCTGGTCTTCTGTTTGATCTCATTTTGAGGCCTGTTGAGCAAATGAACTTTTCACGGTCTTGTTTGTGAAGTGTTGTATTTGTGAATTTGATGGCTGATTTAATTTCAAATAAATCTTTGATTGTTTGTTTCCCGAGTCTCGTAATGCCAAATTCTTAATTATGAACACCGAAAGTTTCCTTAAGACAAATTTTAGCAAAAATTGAAGACTTTCTCGTTACAGATATGGTGACCTTAATCATGTCAGTACCGTACATGGAATAAGCACTTTGAAAGTATTGAATTATGCAGACATTATTGAATTGACAGTTTTTATGATAGTCACACAATAATTTCATATCAGGTAATCCATAACTGTTTGTGCAGTAGGTTGATACCTGATGTGATCAGGGAGAAGGAGGGGCTATATGATATAAAGTTTCTTGAAAGTTTCCAAAAGTGAAGGCATGATCAAAGGGAACACTGATACCTCAAGTTTGTGTTTGATGTCCAGCGCTATAGTGATACATTGACATATTGTTGAATTTAACCACATGTTTACTTGTGGTTTTCCTGTCAATGTCAAAATCAACACACAAGCTGTTGGTTGGCAAGGCTATCTCCTGCTGGGTTTCCCAATGTGAGTTTCAGGGTCACGACAAGGACACAGCCAACTATGCAATATATGTTTCACTAAATTAGTTTGAATCCCTAGAGAAAGTCTCTTTGCTTTTGCTGATATTTTGTAAAAGGTCATACACTCTAATTTTATTTGTGGTTTTATGATCAGTTGCCATGTGCATTGAAGAAAAGCTTTTATTACTCCAGCAATATAGATCATGGTAACTTAAATTTGTACAGCAGATGATAATTACATTGTAATGCTGTGAGTCTTTAAAAGTCTGTCTAATAAATTAGGGCGTCTGTGTATACGTGATGCAATGGTCCAAGACTATACGTACCATTGCATTTGTCCACATGCTTTCTTGGTATGCTTAATCATCATGAATTATTTGTTGTAAATTATATTTCCTTGTAAATGTTGATTTTGACTTGGCAAGGACTTGGCACAATACAAACATACTTCTGTAATCAGGATGGTTTTAGGATGTCATTCTGATGATATCTCTATACAGTGTAAAATACACGTGTTCATAGTTTAAATTTATATAGATTGAATTCTGCATAATGCTTTTTTCAAAGCATACACTTTGAACTTGATAAACTTGATTGGCCGAGCTTCTGAAGAAGACATAATCATTAATAAAGTTGTTGTATGTAGAGTACATGAATTTTACTTCTTAATCTTATGATGTAGGCAGTTTAAACCTTGTAAAATTTGTTGACAGGATATCAAACTTGACATAAATTCCAACACGCTATGCATTTCTTGGGCTGCGTGTAGCTATGTGTGTGTGTGCTGTTTATTTCAGTCCCTTCAAATTTGGCGTTGCTGTTCTTGAGAATGTCTTCGATGGAGGGCTGAAGATGACCATTTCATTCATTTGAAGGATATTCATTATCCATTTTAATGGTGATAATTAAACCTTTTCCAAGGCTACTTGGATTTTCTCTACTTTGCCTGCGGTTATTACAGTCTTCTTTGTCAGAATTCATCATCTTTGGGGACCCAATTGTGTCTTTTTGTTAAAACTCTCTGACTGTCTGATATAGTACAACTGATGTTGTGAGCTCTGGTGTCCCCCACATGATGTTTTAATTTTATTTATTCCATTGTGGAAAGACACTGTGCAGTGAAATAACTTTTTACACTGTCTTGGATTTTGTAAATTATTGGAAAAAAGGAAGTTTACTGACGTCAACAAGATAACTACTGTATACTATATTAAATGTGCCTGCAAGCTGTCCATTAATTCTTATGCTTTTGTAGCGTACCATACTGTGATTTACCAAAGCTAGTTCAGTGCAGGACAAAAACAAACCTCTGAATTAAGGATTAAAAAAAACAAGGATTGAGACATGCCTTGAAGATATTGGTTTATGTTTTTGTATGTCATTATGTAGTAATTGTTACTCTGTCCATGCTGATTGCCAGACATTGTGTTGAATTAAGTTTCTAGACATTTGGCTGTATTATCTGGATTTTTGTTTTGATGTATGTATTGCAGGTAAATGATGGGTATTCTGTAATGTCCAGTCTTGTTATTGCACCCACATGTAGAGCTTGATTGGTGTTAAATGTGATGGAAAGACTTAATGTATACAGTAATTAAGGCTATTTTGTTTGTGTTTGTTAGCTCAATGAAGTGATAACAGACCATCTGTTTTGTTCAAAACTAATAATCAAGTGTGCTTAATTGCATTAACGTAGTCTGATTAAAGTCCAATTTAACAGATTACAGACCATTTAGAAGGTTGTTTTCTGAAGGAGTACAATAGCAATTAACCTGCCAGGTAAGGTTGATAAGAGAGAGAGAGAGAGAGAGAGAGGGGAGAGGGAGGGAGGGAGGGAGGGAGTAGTTTTACTTCTTCAAAGGACACCAGTGGGAGGGAGGGAGTAGTTTTACTTCTTCAAAGGACACCAGTGGGAGGGAGGGAGTAGTTTTACTTTTTCAAAGGATACCAGTGGGAGGGAGGGAGTAGTTTTACTTCTTCAAAGGACACCAGTGGGAGGGAGGGAGTAGTTATACTTTTTCAAAGGATACCAGCTTGTATACTAATAGGACATGAATAAAAGCTGAATGCTAATTTATAGTACATTGGTTGAGTCAAACTAAAGCTAAGTTGAACTGAAAAGTACATGCGGTACCTCTCCAGAGTGGGATGATCATTGTGCAGTATGTAGTGTAGACATTATTGCTTTCTGTAAAGGAGAAAAGTTCAGAGGGTGCGCGATACGTACCCCATGTGAAGTATACATTCATGCATATTTCACCTCCAGTAAGGTGATGACATGCAAATTCCTTCACAAATAAGTGTCAAAGATCACAGATCAGAAGTCACTCCAGACATATACCGGTGTGCAAATAACTGATGACTTTACAAAACGTGACAGGTCACTTCCTATATAAAGTCTGCAAGGGACAGTCTTTGTGATTGAAAGTAGGGGTTTTTGGATACATGTCCATGTCAGATATTGACTTAATTACTAAGTCTGAGTTGATGAAGAGGAACAAATACACCATGTATCAATTATTGGTGCTTTCAGTTGCAACCATGAATCTCTGTTGAAATGCTCCCAAATAATTTCTGTTATGTAGTATCGCATGTTTGTTCAGAATAACGGTAATAAATAATATATGTGCTGCCAGCTTCCTTTTTAAACTGTCCTTAAAAAACCACCCCTCCACCATAGAAGGAAATGGACTGTCCCTAAAGATTGAAACAGTTTTGAGAGATCATAAAGTAGAATTCCAAAAGTTTCTAGTTAGGGAATGCAGACTGTTAGGTCTGAGTTGTGATCTTTATTGAGGACATCTGGTTTCCATCTGGTTCCCTGCTGACATGTAGTTCACAAACATTTGTTGAAAGATGATCAAAAAGTAAGGCTGTGTTGAGACATGACTTTTTTACAGTTTCCCTCTGTTTGATTTTGCATTCCTGAAGCATCAATTCTTAGTTTTAAAAACCTCCAGGTTTTTCTGACTTGATATCTCATGCCATGTTATAGTTTCCATGGCACATGTCTGAGGATTTTTCCTATGTAAAATTATTTTTCTTGACTTCAAGAACTACATGTAGATGTTAGAAGTTAAAGTAATGGAGAAATATTTTTGAATTTAATGCTAAGGCCAGTTTTTATATTAAAAAACATCATCTGAAAATATCAAACAACAGAGACTATAAATGTAAAAGTATGACTGCTTTTCACAGGCTGAATGTAGAAAACTGCCTTCTTACAGAAACTGTTTTTAAACTTGTTAGCCTGAACAGTCTCATACTATTCAACAAAAAGTTAGGCACAGCTTACAGATAAAACTAAATGTGATTTCCAAGGAGCAGAGGGTTTATTAACAGGATAATAACCTGACATCAATTGGATAACACCTGTCATTTTCAAGGATTATGTTAGCTAAATCACTAACATTCTTGGCCTGTGTAATCCTGCTTGCATTCCTAACCTTTTATCTCAAAAAACTCATCCCTGATGTTAAACACTTCTGAATTCCACACATTGCTTTTCAAGTTCTGTCCAAAATGAAACTTTACTCTGGTCTAAATCTGTACTTTGTCTGGCCTCAAAGCAGATTTACTATGACACACAATGTATACACAGGGCTTGCATATTATCACCAGTAATTACTACTGGTACATTTTTGTGAAGAAATGTAAAAAAGACTTCTGGTACTTTTTTGTGAAGAAAATGAAAGTAGACTTCAGTTTTTGCAATTAATCTAACAGAAACAATAGCTGTAGTATAATTACTTGTTATACTTATGTTTGGGAGTAGAATGACAAACTAGATGTAAAAAGTCTACAAACATGCTTAAAAATATATAAACTTACTGCCATAGCCTACTTTAGACTTACCAACCAACGTTACATCAACAGACCATGAATTGGCCATTGTCAGTATGTTGCGATTGTAGATTTGAGGAATTCAAAATCTGATACGTTTGAAAGAGGTGATATACAGTATCCTTGAATTTAAACAAGTTTCTAGGGGGAACTGTATTTACACAATTCTGATATCAAAGATAAAACCCACAAACTATGCATGCACTCAACTGGTATCTGCTAGGTTTTGTAAATTCATACAAGACTGCTATCAAATGTCAATTGTCTTATTTAAAGTTATCTCATTAGCTTTAATGGCTAGTGGTATCAACATAATTGCTGATAATTACTAGATGCATGTCTGATAAGAGCGTGCCAGTGACCTATCATCACCCATTAATCAGTGTGCCTGTCAACACAGCCATTCACAGAATGCATTTGAAATGTTTCTGGAACTAATTTTACAGCTAACCACTGCTTTGAGCCTAAAAACTACGTCATGGATTTCTATTTACTCAGTTTGTCACGTTTGTTGAAATACCCATAGCTGTTATATTAGACACTATTTCAAATGCTTCACTCATTTATATCGACCGACAGATGACCATATAGTCTTGGCATATTCATGTGTCGCGGAATTATAAATTTTACTGCAGATGTTACAGCAACCATCCAAGTGTTGTAAGTCTCACACAATGTGTTCTGTTCTATAATGACTCAACAATCAAATTTAGATACTTAGATTCTATAAGCATAGATCTTTCTGCAAGTTATGCAATTAATAACTTTGATTTATGTAATTTGAAAATTAAGTTTATTTATTTATTCACTGCATTCAAGATTCTCTAAGTCAAATCTTACAAGAAAGTAAGATATAAATTGATGTTTTCATATTGTTTTACTGTATAATTTCTACTGAAACAATAAACAGTAATTATTTTACAGTACAACATGGTTCTATAATTGGTGATCAGCTGATTTAAAGAGGGCATGCATGGTTTCTATGGATACCAGGGTAGCAGAATTATTAGATCCAATGGCAATTATATAAAGGCTTTAACAATTAATGCAGCAAAACTCTTTTTCAAACAGTTTTTATTACAGAGCAAATCAGAATTGATAGAAGCAAGGCATTGGAAAAAAGTGCTTTTCTGTAAACCATGGCCGTGAGTTATATTACAAGTTTTATTATGCTTGAAGTACAGGGTTTATGAGATTGGGCTTAGCATTCTGTCTACTACTGTGTAGGATGTTGTAAAACAATCTGTATATACTATAATATAGTAAACCAGCTAACAATTACCACCTAGTGACTTGTAAATATTTGACAAGTTCATTGATGGAAATTTTTGCTATTTTCAGTTTTATTGGCCACATTTAGAATGGGTGTTATCAGTATAATTACTGTCATGTGATACACTTGTCATTCAACTTTAAGAGTTTATTCAGTTTTAAGGGCACTAGACAAACTTGTAAGTAGCAAAGTTTATGTAGTCTGTCAAACTCAATGCCTGCCACGCTTTCCAATGTACAGAAGAGGTCAGATACTAGCATAGTTTAACAAGCTTCACAAATCAAAGTTCAAAAGGTCAATTAATGCTTGTCAAACTGTCCAAGTTCAAATAAACTTTGAGGTCTGTGCTAGACTTGTACTTGGTGTCACTTTAAGAGAATGCCAGCCAGGTTATAAATTTCCCTGACATGATTTTTTAGTCTCAAGGACACTCCAATTTGAAGTAGAATTTCAGAGCTTGATTAATGTAATTGCTCTCCGTTCCAAAAGTTGCTAATCAAACAATAAATCTTCATTCTTGTTGTTAAAATTAAATATTTTTTTATTTAGGGATAGATCATTACACATGATCTTAGGAAGCTTTAGGGGATCAGGGCTGTCAATGTTTTTCAGAATAGGAGGGTACAAGTGAAAGAACAGGAGGGTACAGCCTTGTGCGGAGCGAAGCGGAGCAAGGCGTGCGCGCAAGCGCACGCGGGGGGAGGTCAGGAGGGGGTGTCCCCCCCTGAAGTTGAAGCTTTTCTAATTATTCATCTTCAATTGGTGGCCTGTGGTGGCACTTTTGAGGGCAATTTACTGTCAAGTTTATTATAACTGAAGTATCAAAAGTAACATGAAATTGAATCTTGTGAAATAAATTATGAAAGACAAACAGAAGTATTTCAGAGTTTATATGTTTATTGATACACCAGGTTATTATTATTTGCATATAAATTATGTTGAATTACAACCTGCTTAATAAGATCATAATCTGAACCATAATCAGAATCACTGAAGTACTCATCCAAGGCTTGTAGAGCAGTACCAGCTGACAATACCTCAATATCTCAGGCTGATGAAACAGTAGCTTCAGAAACTACATCTGCAAAACTATTTCTTCAGATGTAGCTTTAGAAACAACACCTGCAGAAACTATTTCTTAAGAAACAACATCTGCAGAAAGTAATTCAATAATTGTAATACGTTCCCATTCAAAAACAGCTAATCGTATTAGAATTTAAAAAAATCTTGTCCCCACTGCAAAACTGATGTCATAACGTCACGACAAAAAATTCCGATTTACATCTGGTTGATACTGCTGTAATTTTATTTTGTCTGTTTCAAGACCTCTCCTCAGAGTTACCGGCTATGAATTTCCAGTGTGAAAATTACAAATGTAATGGGGTAAATACGAGACCATTACCAGAGACATTTGAGTAGACGCTACGTCATACAAACAATTACATACTCAAGTTTACATCCGCTTATGAAATTGCGTGGCTTCGTTGTCCGTCGGCCTCTCAATCGACAAGATTGAGAATATGCTGATTTGTTTACGTAGTAAATCCTTGCGCGTGAAAGTATACAATCAAATCTTTTCTCCTGATGACTATCTATTCTGATATCCTTCACAGTAGTCCGAGTTTGTCGAAACTTCGCTTCATGCATGATATATCCATATTCAAAACATTTTAACGCCGTACGTGCAAGATACCGCGAAAGTATATAGTCAAACCTAGCCAAAGTTTGTGATTGCCCTAAACATTAAAAAATGTTGGTCTTGGTAAATGATTTTGAAGAATCGGAATACCGATATTTGCTTTTGAGGAAGATTTCGGATGTCTGAAAATATTTATCGAACTTCAATACTCGGGCCTTCGAAACAACCACAGTACACAGCATGTACTACCGTAAGAATACATTTCATAGAACGGCGGCTTGGTGCAAACAAATTCAGTGGTAGTCAAAACTCACTAACAATTATGTCAATCCCCACAAAGTTTTTTTTGGGCCGAGTAAACGATTCTTACTCATTGTAAAGAGTGTTCCGATCTGCAAACGGGAAAACAAATCAAAAATTCCAGTCGCTAAATACACGTAATGCTATGGCACTTGCTCAGACGCGGCGTGAAATCTACATTGTATGCTATACCATTGATGGATTGAACCCCCGATCACTGAAATTCTTCAGGAAAATAAAATGATTTACAAATATGAACATTACTTTTATATCCAGAGCTAGTGTAAGCCTCTCGGGGTCTTTTTTGGACCCATAAATCCAACGTGGCTGTCGTCTTATCGTAGCCATATCGATCGTGTACGTCCGAAAACCAATCAGAATACGCAAGGCTTTTTGACAGTACCGATTGAAACCAATCAGAAATCGGCTACCAACGAGCCTTAGGGGCTGCGCCTCTGTAAGCACAGCGCGGCCAACGGTAGAATTGGGAAAGCATGACGTGTGTAAAGATTATTGCAGGCCTTGAATAGGGAAAACAGCCGGCGGCAAGACCTGTGTCAGACGGCGATTTGCCGCCGTGACCGGCTATAATTGACAGCCCTGGGGGATGGTCAAAATGCTGACATAAAATTTTTTTGGCACACTAATTTTACACATTTATAGTAAGGATTTTGTGTGGAATTCATCATTGTTTTTTCCCAAATTCCACATTTTTTCACCTGGCCTTTATGGTAGCATTTTTGACCACCCCCGACCCAAGCTGAAACGGTCAGCTTCCTTACAGAAATTCAAAGATTCATTCAAAAAACAAATTACTAACCCATAATCTGTATTTTGATGTTTTCCTGAATGCAAATTGTACACCCGAAGTGGAAAAAACTCTGCTGCTACTTTTCTATATTAAGTTATCTTTCTTGATTTCATTTTATATATATCTCAAGCTGGTAAAATACTACATATACCAATCAAAGTGTGGATGTTAAAAATACATTATCATTACAGTGATCTGAAATGCAATGTTTTGTATGCCACAGACAGACACTTCTGGGGTTTTTTTGCCTCCAACATTTAAGTGATTTATTCACTATATGACTAAAGGAAATCTGGCATTATGAGCTGGTCTGAGACCATCGTAGCTTTGCTTGGAATATTGCAAGTAGTAGATGTTATTGTTGTAGATAGAGGACTTATAATAACCACTGCATTCTTTTCATGTGGATCCACAACTTTAACACAGAATTTGCTCTGCTCTGCACATTGGTATATACCAGCACTGCACAAATTGCTTGTCTGATGATGGATTCTTTGTACTGTACTATATTTCTGGTGCTTGGCAATTCTGTCTCACATAACTGAACCATTGAGTTCTACATACAGTATATGGTTTACAGATATAGAAGTTCCCCATTGAAAATAATGATAAGTGGGAATTCAGACTAGTACAGAGAGCTGGGATAACTGCATAACTCAAGGTCAACACAAATCACTTCAACTTGGAATGAGTGAATGGATAAACACAAATTTCCAAAATCTAAATCTCATGAAAGTAATATCTTCAAAAAGTTTTAAAAGTTCACAGTACTTCAGCTTCTAGAATGTCTTATGATGAGGGGCCCATTTTTTTTCTAGGTTGCAAAGTCAAAGGACAGCTGACACTGTGACCTCAGAATGAAATAAATCCGCAAATACTCCATATCTGTATGTGAAAGAATGTCATCAACAATTACTATAGATAGATACCATAGCATAGACTGAATTCTTTAATACCAAACAGAGTAAAGTAGAAACTGAAAGAGGCAACAGTCAGTCAGGAGGACATTTCTTAACACTTTAAGCGCCAAAGTCAATTTTTGTTGCCTTTATAAAATGTACTCTAGTCAATTTTTTCAAAATTTTGCCAAAAGTTTGATAAAAAACTGTAGTGAATGAAATTTCATGTCCATTTGGTCCCAAATTATCAAAAATATTACAGAAAACTTCATAAAAAATGGTGAAATGTTGCATTCAAATTTTGGTGGGAAAAAATTACAGAATTCAGAGGGTTATTATAAAACAAGTTGTTTTTTGCATTCAAAATGCTATAGTGTTTGACGATTTTGGATCTTAGAGTCAACAAAAACCCCTCTTTTGAGTAGATATTTTTTTGGCTTATTCACGTACATATGAAACCAATTTTAAGTAAAACTTTCAACAAAAAAGTTGAATAAATCCACAACAGTAAAAACTGAAAACATAATAAAGTACCTTTTGATTTGAAATATTAGCAGAAATACATGCAAAGAATTTGATCACTGAATGATGATTATTTAGTGTATTTTTCCAACATGTTTTCCATTTTATATATAGTAATAGAGATTGTGTAGGCAGGTACTCTAGATGATACTTTTGA
This sequence comes from Ptychodera flava, assembly GCF_041260155.1. Lineage (NCBI taxonomy): Eukaryota > Metazoa > Hemichordata > Enteropneusta > Ptychoderidae > Ptychodera > Ptychodera flava. The sequence goes on along the minus strand of NC_091932.1, from coordinate 8,495,274 downwards.
GATGTACACCAATATGGTCAAATCTGTGATGGTACTCAGGCTGGATTCAGCTTTAATATGATCTCTGACCACACAGTTTAGATACTGCACTGTGACCCCTGTTGAGTTGTTTTCTTTGCTCCAGACAGTTTGTTTATGCTGCCAATTAGCTTTGTACACTGAGTATTGCTGAAGATGTATACATGTGAATGTACTGGCGAGCAAGAAATTTTAGAAATTATGGAAATTTTGCTGTATCTTTGAAACTACAGCAAGTTATGTTTATGCATTCAGAGCAAACATTGTAATACTGTTGAATGCTGCCTATGCATTACTTGGCATAATTTGACTGTATTTCTGTACAATAGCTATGATTTAGGACATTATTGCACCATGTAGGCAGAGCAATGATCTTGCTATAAAATAGTGAATTCAAGCCGTGGCAGCATGGACAGTGTACCAGTGGTATCACTCACGGTAATTTACTAAGCAATTATTCTGTTGGTAATGGAGGGGGTGGTTATAGTGACCTTGCTGGGGTGATTTCGCTGTTCCTGTCACTGTCCTCAGTAGAGGATAAATCACACTTTTACAGAAAATAAAAGTGATACACTGCAGACCATCACTTAATCAAGGTGAAATGATATGATGTGAGACTACAATGGATTGCGTTATAATATGTCATCAAGCTGAATGAGTTTAATGACATCATTTATTTTTTAATTAATTATTTGTGCAATATGTCAGTGCAGTATTAATAATAATTTTTATCGTTAGTTGAGAGTTCTTTGTGATCAATGTTTGATTTCTGAAAGTTTAAATAATCTTATACTAACTTGCAAATCTGCTTGTTTATGTATACAGTGTTATCAAAAAATAAAAGGAAGTACATGTATTACTTATCAGAAGATTTCATCCTTTGTCTGATATGCACAACTGTTACAGGGTCATCTTGTAAGTTGTAGTGATATCACCTTTACACTGGACCCAAAGTGTTCAGAGGTAATTTCTCAAAATTTCCATGGTACCTATTTTCTGAAGTATATCGGTACAGGTATTCTGTGTGACCTTTGCCCTCATAGTGAGTCAAGAGAATAGAGGTACTACAATAGTGGAGGTAATTAATCTTAAACTTGAAAGCAAACAAACTCATGTACTATCTTGTCTCAAGATGTCTGTACTTGAGATTGCCGAAGATAAAACTCAATTGTTGAACACAGCCCTACAGATTACCTCTGTACATGTTTAGAGATTATTCAAGTTGTTTACACTAGAATAGATTTGATAGTGAACATCAACCATGAAGGCTGAATCTCAGTGCCATGTTTTTAGTCCATTTAACACAAAGAATTGACTCAACAAAAGACAACTTTGCCGCTGTTTGCGGTTTATTTGCTCTTTGTTGTTGTCAAGTTTGAATGAAATCTCAATGAAATCCTCCTGTTTCTCTTTAGGTATTGACTTTTGTCTCTGTTTAACTGTCATTCCTGAATTTTTTTCAACATTAGGCATTTAAATCAAATGTTGTCAATATGTTATGAAATTGGTAAATACCTGCTGAAGAGTTTCAAGGAAAAGTGCTATTGATATGCAAATTTGAAAGGTTGAACTTCAAGTGCATGGCCATCTGAATGAGACATTTAGTTATGCGTTAGATAAAACTCTTTTTTGTGATGTAGATCGCTTGCCATTTTCATCAACTAAAACATTTCATAATCCACACTTGTTAGTGTGTTTTAAAAGTTACTAATGAGGGGCTGGAGCAAAAAATGTTGCTGTGGGAAATGAAGTTCAAAATTCATTGTTGAAATTGTCACTGTGACTTGTATTATTATGTAGAGGTATGATATGGATTTTTGTTGATAAGAAATATTACTTTACACTGAGAATACTGGAAATGAAGAATTTTGTTCTGTTGTGAGTCAAACTGAATTTACAAAAACAAGCAGGAATTGAACAGGTGTTTCTTAGTTACAAAACTTTTAAACTGAACTAATGACACTGTGCAGGCAATTTACAGGGTTGCAGCTGTGTGGGTGTCTTCATGGTTGGTTGGAGGACAGTCCCAACATTCAAACATACTCCCTGAACTGTAACAAGCAACTTTACTAAGCATACCGTTCAAGGGTATCCATGCATTGCATGGCAACGGTCCGCAAATCCAAACTAAAACCAGGTGCAGTGGTCATTAAAGTGTTTGCATAAAAGCCAAATGGTTTTACTCTTTGAAGGAAATTCCTTTAACATCCTGTAATAGTTTTAGAACTGTATCACTTCTTTCAATATCCTTCTTGGCTAAGATTTGTGAGTGTCTGTACCTATTCTGTGGTAATAGTAGATGTTATAACACAGTAACCATTCTGGTGTCTGAAGAGTTGCATTTTACTTGACTGTAAATCAAACCAAAAAAAGACAAACGCTAATGTCACAGATGTCCATCTAAGGTACATTCTGATATAATGTTTACTTTTTATTTCAATTATCAAATGAATTAATGTGCAATTTTTGCCAAATCAAAATGAAATGATTTGATTCAGTCTATTGTCTCACTCTTGATAGCCATACAGTTACAGCATGTCTGTAATTTGTAAGAATGATAATGATGAATGAAGGTAGTATGTGCTCGAAAGTGAGAGCCTTTAACTTTTACTTGAACTTTCCTCAACAAAACTTTCTATCATTTTTGTACCAAATCAAAAATAAAAATCAGAGGATACCATGTAAAGTTAGGTACAAGAGAAACAAATTATCAGATACTTGCTGATATTTGGCACTTCCTTGAAAAATGGCCTCTGTAACTCTGTGAACTTTATGGGGGAAAAAATTCAATTTTTGAAAAAAACTAAGACATTGAAAATATTTCGTACTCCAAAAGCTTTGAACTGACCCCCATGAGTGGTAGATCAGAAAAGAATTGTAAAAATTTGATCATCAAAATATCTATCCCGAGGTGCATAATGATATAGTCAAACTCCAGATTTGGAAAATGTTTTCAAAACCAGTACATGTAGTTGTCATTTGTTAAGAGAGGGTCTGAAGCAATTGAAGCTCTCTGTAGTTCAAGTTGCAATTCCAATGCTGTGTGTTTACCCTACCATTGTGAAGGTATTCGTTGAACCATGGCTGTGTTTTTGTGACAGCTACTGTGTTCAAAGTGGTCTGTGGTTTCCAAAGTATCCGATTGCCAACCCATTACCCTGCTGAAGTTGTCTACAAGAGTGGCCAGTCCACAATAAACAATTGCAGCACAGTGATACATACAATGTATGTGTTTTCTGTTAAAGTGTAATATTAGACAAGTACCGTCGGATTTCTTCATGCTCTGCCGCTCTGCTGGATTCAGTGTCCCTAACTGTATCCCTATCTCAGTGAGTACATACACACCAGTACTTCATCATTCTGGTCCTGTCAGACGGCATTTCTATTTTATTTCAAAGGGATTTGAAGTGACACCCCCATATTCCTCAATGTAAATTCAGCCATCCTGTTTTATACATAGATTGTGCATTTGAGTCTGGTACTGAGGGAAAAGGTACTGAATGTGAGGTATTTTCTTCCTGACCTCCGCTGTTCAGATTTGCTTGCGGCAGAGGCTACAGAAAAGATATTAAGAGTTGAAGAGCATGTCAGCAAATTATTTAAGCAAATGTACAAAAAACATGCAATACTGGTAACCATGCATGTAGTGCTAACTGTGACATGGTACAATTGAGTTATAGGACATAATGATTGAAACACATGTTTTATGTTATTAACCATTTACAATTTAAAAGGTAAAGGTTCATGAAAGCATAACATTAAGGGGGGCGCTGCACCCAACACAGTCTATTTTGCTCAAAATCACTTTTTATTAAAGATTCATTCAATTTTATGTTATTTGTTAACCGAAGATTAAAATATTGGTTTGATTCACCTGTTAGCTTATCAAGTAGTACTAAGTTGGGCGAGGAAGAAGAGTAAACTTATGCAAATGTTTGCAAATCACCCAATTTTGTGGCTTCTCTTTTTCCCAATTTCAAGATTTCCAAAGAATTTACTTCATTCTGCTCTGGCTGGTTCAAATTTCCTGAAGTGTTCACATGTTCTTTAAATACTGTTTAACAAAACTTTCATTTGGCAATAAATTTCTTATATTTTGAATATGAGGCATTGTAGCTTTCCTTATCATGATTTTAATCTTTTTTTGAATGCCTGAGTCTTTCAACCCCTGCCATTTTAGAATGAGGATAGATTATGCAAAATAAAATAGTTGTTTTTCTATATACACTCTTGTTTCAAGTAAAATATTAAATTTCAAAAAAATTGTATCAAGTTTTTGACTTAAATTAATTTTTATAATTAATGCGAAATTGAGGTTTTTTACCCCAAAAATATACCCCCTCCACTGTTCGAGTAAACTATTGCTACCATACTAAACTTTAGATTTATTACTGTATGAAATATATAGTATGAGGGGGTTTTCTTATCTTTGATGAGAAATATTGCTTTGAAAAAACTATGTTGGTAACATGCAGCTCCACCTTAAGAGTGGGATAGCACAAGAATGGGATATTAAACACAATATAATTAGTATTCAGACACAATGTGAGTTTTCAGCTATGTGAGTTTTGAAAAGTTCCCCACTTGAATTTGTCATCCATTTCTTGTTCAAAGGTACAGCCATGCAGCTACAGTATTAACAATAGGATAGATCCAAAGTTTGTTATATGGTAGATACGTCATTGAGCTGCTAGGTATGGTATAAGTTGATAAAATTTTTTATTAAATTTACAACCACAAACAAGTACAGCATAATTTTTTACTTGTGTGATTCACATAAGTCCTGTAAATAACAAATATTAACAATGGAAATTGATCAGATTTTAGTCTTCACTTCTTTGAACAAATAAATGTTTAGTGTAGACTGTAGAATAGCTCAGTCACTCAGACAAACCATTTACTCTGAGTCCACTCACTTAAAATATTCTCTCAGACAAGCGTATCTCCTTAACCAACTCCAGAAGGAATTCACAGGCCTTTCCTTCCTCAGGGCTGAGTAGAGCTGTATAGTTATAAGATATCACCAGAAACAATCAAGTCTTTCTCATGTACAGACTGTGTCTGCCTCCAGCTGAGTGAAGTCAACCCCCTAGGCATTAACCTCCATTCCCTTTTCATGGTCTTCACATCAGCGTGTTCTGTATGCTCTGCTTGCTCTGATATGGTTGAACTTTTTGAACCCGGTGACCATTTGGAGTTACCCTGGAGCACGTTTTCTGACAATAAATCACCATAGTCTAGTGTTTTTTTGTTTTGTCTAGTCACTGGGATGAAAATAAAATGAAAAAAGAGTGACAGTGATTCTAAGTGAAATAAACAGTTTCATTGCAGCTTTCATAAAGTGAATGTGACAGCTGATGTCCAATGGCAGTGTTTGGAGCCAATGATGTCATCAATAGCACGTGTAGATATGTAGTCCTATGTTTTATGACTACACAGCATGCAGTTGATCTTCACTTGTATAGAACACAATACAAATAATGCTTGATGATAAAATTATCACAATTTTCTCTTCAAACATTGAGTTTTGCAATGCCATCACTTTTGTTCACATTCACATCTTTACTGATTGAACAGAGGTAATGTACTGTAGATCTAGATCCACAAGACAGCTAGTCTTCACTGAGATAAACAAATCGGTCAGACTTGAGTTGATGAATGTGTAAATAATCCTTGATCACAAGTAGAAATGAGCAATTGATGTCTTGTATGACAATGAGTCAAGGTTTGTTTGTCAACTCACAGACATTAACTACCACTTACACCTTGAAATAGAAGACCCACAGTGTGAGTCTGTAAGGTTTCTTCTTTCTTTCCTGGAAGGCTTGTGCACTTTTCCAAAACTATTTGGTATTGGAACTATGGTTGACCAGCATTGCTCTACCCAACAATCATTCTTGCATGATTATATAGCATGGTTATGCAGTATTTTTTGACACTTTATATAAACTTCCTGTAGTAACTTCTCTAATACTTGCATTGAAGTAGTCGTAATGTTGAATTTGTTTAATTCATGAAAGGAATAATAACCCTTTCTCTTCCTGAATCAAATATATGGAAAAGGATAGGTTTGTGCTGGAGTGCAAGGGTTAAAGGTCATGACAAAAATGCTATTTGTAAAATGTACTCTGAAGTGCATTATTAAAATTGTTAAATGGCAATCATGTTACTATGTTGCGACTGAATTCCCCAATACCAGCGAGACACCTGTCATTAGGTACAAGTACCTGTATAGCTGAGTGTAAGCAATTCTTCGTACTTTGGACTTCATTAATCAATTTCTCCCACTTCATACATCATGTTATTGTGAACTTCATGAGTGGATCACTGCAGACTACATGAAAGACCTCAAATAACCTTTAGCTTTCAGACATCAGACAAACTTATCTTTCAGAAAACAACCACTATAATCTTATGTTTACTTTGAATCTTATATTACAGAGTAAATTGTGTGGGAAAAACTTTCTTACACTATTTGTACAGCAACATCCTGTTTAAATCTGTTCATTTTCACTTCAGACCCTACTTTTAACCCCACTTTGTCAGTGGTGAAAGCTGATTTAAGTAAAACCATTGACATCTCTTAAGCTGACATCTTAAGTCTATTCAGCAGTAGCTCAAAGGCAATTAAAAGACTTTCTGCATTTGTGGTCTCATGCTTGATTTTACCCATATATCCATCAGTGTCCAATTTTCTTAGCCAGTAATTGTTTGCTAGTGTCAGATTCTAGTTTAACAAGAAAAGCACATCTTTTGGAAACTAAATAACAAACAAACATATCACTCAACAGATTTCTTTCAACTTATACCTTTATTGGCTTTATTTCTAATAATAGTACAATTCCCAGGGGAATCACAGTCCCCCCAAAAATTTGCAAATACTAGGTCATGTATCCATTCTCATCACAAGTATTTCTGCATCTGTGATATTGACAAAATTCTGGATACAGAGTCACAGTTATTGATCTGTAAAACTTGGTGTGTCTGTAGAGTTTAATACTGTACTGGTACTATGCATGAGTAATCTGTGAGTATTCTATGGTGGTTGCAGTCTACAAATGTACAAGTGAATGGAATTTTAATCCACTCAGGATGAAATTTAAACTTGAAGCTGTTAAGTGTTTAGCTGAGTGATTTGTCTCTAAGCATGCATTCGATTTTGCAGAGTTCCAGTTGAAAGATTTCCTCTTTGAAATGAAATCATGGAGCTCATTTTTCAGCTGTTAAAATTCAAAAGTGGTTGTAGTGCTGAAGAGATATAAAACATTCCAATTTTCTTAGCAAGGTGGCAGGCAAAATATGTTGTCTTTGTGGTCTTAATGAAAAAAGAGGTTGAGTGACAACTATCTACTACCAAAAATGATGAATCAATAAGTACGATTAATTCTGATATGATTACATCATCTATAACTCAGAATATTGATGTTTCAAATTACTATTCATTATGTGATACTAAGATGAATAAGTCGCAAATTGTGAATTCCAAAACATTGTGCTCCGTATTTTCGGAACTTATTTTATTTAATGTTTCAGTACTTATTATTAAATTTTTAATCTGTATTTCTAGGGGTCCCTCTTTCCAATCTATTTGTTAGAAGTAAGTGAAATAGCCTGTGCATTCCACATACTTTTGATATTTGCATCTCTGTAGGGAATGCATGCGCCATTGACCTTACTTCTAAATTTTTACACTAGTCATATTCAATGTCAACTACATGTAGTGGTGACTAGGGTGTCAGTGAAGTGAATTCCAAAGAGAGTTCAATAATGCTTTTCTTGCAAGTTTCATTGTATTTCCATTGCTGCAGTTCTTTGTAGGTCAGCAAGAAGTGATTTTAGTCCACAGAATGTAAAGCTGACAAAATAATGCATTATATTTATATTCAGCGGAAGGGTGCGAGACAGTGTTTTTAGCAAGTTTTGGTATGTTGTATATTTTTGGTGAAATATAGTTGTTTGTCTGTATGTGGAGAGCTTCTCACTAGGAATTAAATCAGACTTTACTGACCACCAGCGGTGACCTCAACAGGTATTCAAACAAGATGAGCATTTATTCATGTGTGGATGTGTGGGCGTGGGTGACATCTCAACCTTCTGTTTGTACATGCCTACAAAAGGCACGGACTAAGCCTCAGAGCTTACACAAAGTAAAGCCATAAATATTCCACAGTAAGAGCTTTGTCATGGTCTGCAGTTCTGGATGTTTATTCATCCGGTGTGCTTTTTTGAGTGAACTTTGCACACAGCAGGCAAACAATGACTTTGCAAGTCTGGTGATCAAAGGCTAGTATCCCACTCAAGCTTTATTAGATTCAGAAACATTGTTCAGCAACTATTCAAAGTCCTATGCTAACCATTGGACCGTACATATCTTGTAAAGAATATAGAATTTGTATCTGGTCTTCCACTAATAAGCTCTTAGATGTTATTGAAAACTTTTGCATGACCCAAATATCTCCAAAGGGACTTTGTACATAGACATAGTAAAACAGGGAAAGGGGAGGGGGCAGGATTTTCTACTTAAGCAAAAAACTTAAATTCGGAATACTCTCTTTCATATCAGGTTTTAGAGGGAGTTACCGCTAGTATTAGGCATATACAGTTTTTTTCAAGAATATTAGTTATTACATCAGTGTGGAAGAATGGGAATACAATACAGTACTGTCATTCACATTAAAAAATCCAAGGGCTTAGGGGTTGACCATTATATCATCAGAGGATGTGGTCAAAAATAAAAAGTCTTCAGAGCAAGTATTTAAGTCAAAAACTTTTGAAACTGCTGTCTTTTCAGTGAAAACTATTGACCAATTTGTAAACCGAAAAATAATTCTGAATTTCAGGAACAACTTTTCAAATGCAGAAAAAAACTGACATCTTCTGAATGCCAACACAAAATAGGCAATATCCTCATTCTATCTCTTTTGGTTTCCAAGATCTAATGGGACATCTCTTAGCAACTTGCTTTACGTCAGTACTAATCTTACACACATACCAGCACGAATTTCTTAATTCTTTGTGCCGACTATGCTCATTTGTCTAAAAACTGGTGACAGTCAATCCTATTTTACAGTTTGATATACTGGAATGGTCATCTTAGTTTAGGCTGCCAGAAGTATTTCTTGACCATTTATTTGAAATACAAGTCAATTTATTTGTCAAATATTGGAGTGTTTGATTGAAGTCTAATTGTGCCATGAATCCAAGTATCAGATGTGAATTGAGCTTAGTCTTACTTGTTTGTAGGGGAGACACCGGAGAGGAGAGCTCAGGAGACATCTGTAGTTGTTCACAGAGAAGCAAAGTACATCATTTCGTAATTTATGGTTTGTGTGTGCGTGTTAGAATTTCAAGGTTTCTCCGTGTGACGGACTTGAGTGTGGATGGCGATGATATTCAGTCAGGTTAATGTTAAACCCATAATACAATTCACAGCAGATTCTCTAACCCATAATACAATTCACAGCAGGTACCCGGAATTTGGATAGTTGGAAGTGAACCTTAGCATGTAAATGAAGTGACCCAAGACAGATGCACTGTCTTGAAGAAACCCTGGACTGACCTCCCCTGAGTCCATGTTATGACTGTACAGATCTCAGACAGGAGTGATTAGAGTAATCAGACATTACCTCAGAGTTTGTTTGTTTTAGTGCTACTGGGTGTGGAGGCTTTATTTACTCATTGAAGAAACAACAAACATTACCTCCAGGGCAGTTACACTCTTGTTTCAGCTATCTTGCAGTGTCACCACAGAAAAATAAACTTAAGGAAATGTATCCTAAAATTTTCCTACAATCTTACCAACATTGTGGTCCGGTGTGTTTTAGACCCATGTTACATGTATATGTTTAAATGGAGTTTAATAGTGTTGTTCTGTTCACATAGACACATCCAATTCATGATAAAGTGGGTATTTTCATATCTACAGTGATTGGGACAGTTCAACTTTGACCTGCTAAATAAGTGGCTATGAGTGTAAAGTTTGGTGTACATGCAGTAGAAAACACCTAGAAAGAACCAGTCTCTCAGTCATGTGAAAGTTCCACTCTATTTTCAAGTTATGTGGTGAATTTTATGTTGCATTGGTCTGACTTATTACCCATGAATCAATTCCAGTATGGCAGAAAATCTTATTTTCCCCAAATTACAGTGTGAAAAAAGTCAGGAGGTTATCTGTAGGTTATCTGTAGACCAATGAATGTGAATGAGATTACATGTACTGTTTATTATGTAGAATGGACTGAATTCATTGAAACTCCATGCATTTCTTGACAAGGGTTCAATTCAGCTTGTCCAGGACAGTAGTAGAGGCTGGACTTGCCCTGGAATAACCTGTGTCAATTCACAAGTCCTACATACGAATCAAAATTTATACAAGAATTTCAAACTGTTCAGGTCTGTACAATTTCATAATACAGAAACTGGTGTGATATCAATTTTTTTTTTAAAGTTTAAATACCAATCTGGTTATGGTAATATTTACTTCCAAACTGAAAAACTGCAACTGTTTTGTTGAATTTTGTTAAAAGAAAGCTTAAACCCTTCTCTTTCAAACTCAAGAATCAGAATTGGAGGTAACTGCGCAATGGTTTGTGCACGAGAAACAATGACTGCTATGCCAATGTTAATCTTAGGGAAAAAAATTAAATCTTTTTTATTTTCACAAAAACAAGGCAGTGAAAACTATTTTCTCAACAAACTTCATAATGAATCAACACAAGCAGCATGTTTAATAAAGTCAAAATTGCATAGTCTGATTGTCTGTCTCTGAGGTGCAGTCTACGTTAAATTATGGCTGAATTTGTATATAACCTTGACAGCTTCTGTTTGGTGATGTGTGACCTTAAAACCAATCATGTAGGTAATTTGATGTGTACCAAGTGACAAAAGCATTTTGCTTGGACACAAAACTATGCAGCACATGTAGTTCAGCACTGTTCAATCGTCTAGGCCATATGAAAAAATATTTTTGTTTCCCCGAAACCTGTCTCCCGGATATGATATACAACAATACAGAACATACTGGTTTCCTATTGGTTGCTTTGACTACGAGAAAACAGGAGGTCACATTTTCTTTAGCATTGAAGGTACGACAAATTTGAATATGTAGGATGAAAAGAGGACAGGTTGGTGGGGAAATTAAGACAGTTTTTTGTACTTCAACTTCAGAAAGTCGCCTGTGATATCACTTGAGCAATTGGGTATGAGTCTGTTTTCAATATTCCCTGGCCTTGTTGTAAAGTTGTGCACTTGCTTTATCCATTGAAGAATTCAGGTGTTTTTTCTATTCCCAAAACAGTCTAAAAATACTATTGCATATGGATGAGATCAGTTTAGTTGTGGTCAAACTGTACAACCACTGTGTGAGACTCAGTCAATTACACTCAGTGAATGGCTTTTTTTGGCCATGGCTTTTTAGTGTAATCTCTGTTTAAGATTCATTACTAATGGATCATAACACATAATAGAATGGCTGTACCCTGGCAAACATGACACTGTTCCCACACTCAGCTTTCTCTGAGTGTTTGCCATAATGAATACAATCCCAGTGATCCACTTTTTGAAATCATTATCTACACAAATCACAGTTCTGTCAGTTAGATGACATATCTCATGACCAAATTTCAGAAAGATACAGTGTGGAGCCACCTTGAAATGGCTGTATTGTAGCAAGTTTTTCTTTTCCTCAAGAATTGTTGTGAATGAAATATCCGTTGAAGTTGTCTTTGTAAAATAGCTGAAGTGTAAAATTCAGAACTTGACTTTGCTTTTCAGAGCCTAAATTCATTCTAAAGTGACATATTTGATATATTGACTTCATGATATATTCAAATATTTGCCATGAGATCTTGAGCAGAGATTGTCGGCATATCAAACAAGAGTGAAAGCAATAAACTTGATATTTATCACCAGTTAAGGAGCACTGTTTATGCTAATTGACAGCCAGACCCATCAATCATGTTTGAATTACAGTGAGCTATGTCACGAATGGTGATAGCGCTTGGCAAGTCTTCTGCAAATAAACTGTACAATACTATTTTCATATCAGCATGCATAGATTATGTATATGGTGATATCTTTCTACTTCATTCCCTGTTTTTATGAAATTTTAAATCAGATTTTAGATTCATTACGTTGATGCTTGTGGTCTAGTTGGATTCAAAGCCTGGAGAAATAAAGATATTCACAGGATAGTTACGTTCAAAACCAGGAAAACTGATGAATTCATCATGAATATGGTAGAATTGTACAGAGGCAGTAAAGTATGTATAGCCATACGATTATCTGGCCTTGCTTGTACTTTGCTATGCCTTGAAGGAAGGCAAGAATATTCATCATTGTAATTTAATACCACCTCAGTATGGAGGAGACAATTCCACAACCATTTCCACAACAATAGCATGAAAACACTGATAAACAACATATATTAAATCGAGGGTTTCTCAGCATTTTTTGTCGCAGTAAATAGGTTCTTCAGCAACCTCACTATGCATTGCAACATATTTTATTTTATTCATTTAACCTTGAAGATGTCTAGCTGTATGGAAGTCAGCATCTGACTAAAAGAACAAGTCAATGCAATCCCCTAAACTTTATTGCCTGCTTGTAACCTTTTCACCTCTATTTTCATGTAGATAATTATATAGCCACCTGTTAGACAAAGGGCCGTTCCATAGTCTAGGGGACAAAGCATTGAGACAAGTCATGCAGGAAGGAACAGTATTCTCGGTCATCGGAACACTTAGTTCCACCACGCCTTTGTTGAAATATGATGACATGTCTGTGAAGGAACAGTGGATGTCACAGTGTTGTCAGTGTTTGTAAGATTGAAAAGGTTGGATGTGGTTCTCAGCTTACTATAGCCCCCTAGGATGTTCTATTGATCAGTCCAGACAGGTGTGCAATGCACAGACTGACAGTATTGTTTCTGTGGGCCACAACATCAAAAAGTCTCTACCAGATGACCTTGCTCAGTCAATAAATGAGGCTGGGACATCGTGGCTAAAAAACAAAAACAGCAACAACAATAAAAACCCCCCCCCCCAAAGGAGTGACTCTTTTGACTATTGTATGATTTGATCATAGCGAGGTTCTGCAATGAGAGTCCATCAAACAGCTTAAACAGATTTCAATACATTATACAAATGAAAAAAACAGACACTGTATGTATATATGGCTGTTGTACATATTCTTGTATATTGGTGCACCCCTCTTTTTTTGTCAGAAAGTATTACACTGTCCAGGGTAGCAATTAGCAAGTTCGCTGATAGCCATGCTGTGTGGCTTTTGCATGTGGCTTGTGTGGCTTTTGCGTAATTCATTGCCTTGTTTTGTAGTGTAATGACAACATACATGTTCAAGTTCACCTATGATTTAGAGTGACCTAAACGTTGTAAGTGATTAATATGTGTGTCTGCAGAGTGTCAGATTTAGAATGATATTGATGCAAACATTATTGGTATTAATGAGTACAGTATGTTAGCTTTCTCATTGTGAGATATTTTGTTCAAGTCAACTGTAGATGAAAAAGCTGAGATTTCTATGTGAAAATGCAAAGAATTCAGGGAATATAATGGCTATTTCTTATTTGATATCAAACATTTGTTCGAAATGCACTACACAAACATATCATTATATTGTACATAACAGAGTGAAGACTAAAAAGTCCAACCACACTTGAAGCTAAAATAAAACACCAGGTATAACACTTAAATTGATGGAAGGAAGACAATGTCTAGAATTACAAATAAAACTAGAAAAAAGCAAGTTTTCAAGTTATGCTTATAGTCAGTGTTAATTTTCAATGGCAAAAGTTGCCAAACCATTCCAGAATATAGGTGCACAAACAGAAAATACTGAGACTGTGTATCTTCTGGCAAGAAAGATGTTGTGTATTATGCCCCTGTCCTGTGAAAATGTTCGAAATAGGGTAACACTGGTACACTTCAGAGGGAGTGATGAAAAGATATTCTCAAGGGTTTGAGAGCTATTGATATTCTTTTTAAAGTCACCTTATTGCATGACAAGAGAGCATGTCTGTTTGTTGGAGTTAGACCTAGGAACACTGTCAGAATTCTTTGTCAACTACAGTATGGTTAGTCTGCAGAAGTTGTGTGTAGAAAAAACGTTTGAAGATCTGCAGCTCAGATACACACAGTTGTGACCTTGCTTGCCAGTGTTTGTCCTTGCAAGTAAAAAGCACACCACATTGAGAACAATAATCAGTAACTTTAAAAAATGCACACAACTTCACAGTACTTATGTAATAAATTCAAAAGCCAAGTGCTAAAGTGCATAGTTTCCAGACTGCTGTAAATCATTCTATGGAGACTTTTAGTACCATGATCGCTGTCAAGTAGATGCAACTTTAACCCTTTCACCCCCATTTCCCTGTATACAGGTCCAGGATCACCATTGATAACAATGGGTTTGGGTGGAACCATGGTGGTGAAAGGATTAATGCTTAGGCAGATGAAACAGAGTGTTTGTTGTCCACACAAAAACAAAAGAATAAAAAGAAGAAACATAGAGGGTGCTATAGATAGCAACTAAAAGTGTCTGTGGACATGTATTATGCCAAGTGTTAATCATATTTGCAACATCTGCAATTTTTTAACTCTTTTAACACATTTTCATTCTTTTACAGCAATTCCATGTTGCATATGTGATCATAAAGTTTGCGAATTCTCCTAGACCAGCGTTGTGGGTGTTGGAAAGATCAACTGACTATGGCAAGACATTTACACCATGGCAGTATTTTGCAAATACAGACACAAACTGCAATACCTTCTTTGGTATGCGATCTCTGGCTCCCCTGACACGAGATGATCAAGTCATTTGCTCAACGGAATATTCTAAAATTGTACCCCTGGAGAATGGTGAGGTAAGAACTCTTTGGTTTTCACAACCTGGTTTAACTGTGTAGAAAGCAGAATGTTTTTGGTTAGCTCACAACTTCGTATTTAGAATTTTGTTTACAGCCCGATATTGAAAAAAAGCCTCCATGCAGAATGTACTTTGAAATTCATTACAGTATTGTTTTTGATCATCCCCACTTCAACAATAGGGACTCTGAGATAAGGAAACAGGCAGTGTGAACATAAATTTTCAAACTTTTTACATTGTATGGTGTGATTGTATCTGCAATACAATTGTCATTGACTTCTGACTCACTCATTACAACTTTTGACAGTTATGTACAATTTATCATTAATTTGCATGCATTTTTGAACTTCTCTAGATTGTTGTGTCATTGGTCAACAACCGTCCCAGTGCAAATAATTTTTCCCATGCTGCAGTGCTGCAAGAGTGGACCAAGGCCACCAATGTCAGACTACAACTTATGCGTACCAACACACTACTCAGTCATCTCCTGGCTCTTGCAAGACAGGATCCTACAGTAACAAGAAGAGTGAGTACAAAAATGCGTTATCATTTTTTGTCAAATCGCAAACATTTCAAAATTTGCAGTGATTAGTGACAATCAAGGATTTTGCAAGATCATGTTGTAACTTTTGTGAAAATCATGCAATCATTGTTTATACCCATACACAGACCACATCATGAGGAGTGTGCTAAATCTGTGTCTTTCCTAAAGTTGTAGTAATTTCCACCAACCTAGGCAGCACAGTTACTTAGGCAGCCATATTGGCATATTGTGCAAGTTAAGTGCCTTTGTTTACATTGAGCTGAGGCCAAAGGTCAGACTAGCTGTGTTTGCAGCTATTCCAGCTGTAGATATACAACAAGGTGGTAAGTTTTCACTGTATCTGAACAACACTTCTGTATATGCAGTCACTGCATTTTGAAGCCATATAGCGTGCTGCTAAATTGTGTGGCTTTGGAACACAGTGGTAAAAAGAATGGCACAGAGACACAGAAGCTGTGTGAAGATCTTCATTGTATTTGTAGATCTTTTTGCTGTACACCCATGAACCATTACATCTGGTACCTCCATGATTACATATATCAAATAATCCTAGCAGTGAGATGAGTGGTACAGTAATTATTACCTGGGCTATAATCTTCTGTCACAATCACTGCTGTGTGCATAGGTACATTTGTTCTGTATAGCTCAGACCTGTTTTGGTTGCAAGATTTCTTGGTTGGGTTGGTAACTATCTGTGTCATTCTGCAGTCTTCAGGAGTATTGACAAAGCTAATACATCAGTCCATAATGCAGTGTTTACTGTACACAGTGCACAATGTCAATCCAAGTAATGTGGTCAAATAGCAAATCCATATGTCACAGCAAAAACAATGGGTTGTTCCCCAACCTCAGGCTACTTCTAGTCAATGTTCATTCTATGTTTCACTGTGACACACACATTATCTGTGCATGCATCTTTTGTATGTTATATTATGAAGCACTTTTGATACATTTCTTGAGTGAACTGTTTCTTTCAGTACTACTACAGTATCAAGGATATTTCCATCGGTGGACGCTGTGTTTGTAATGGGCATGCCGATGTCTGTGCAACACCAGTGCCTGGAAATCCAACCAGATTACAGTGTTCCTGTCGTCATAATACATGTGGTGAACAGTGCGAGTATTGCTGTCCTGGATTTGTTCAGAAGAAATGGCGACCAGCAACCATTGATGATGCCAATGAATGTGAACGTAAGTTTATTCACTTTATGTCTTTAATGATGTCAGAAAACACCCCTTGTGATGTACATTACTGTGTACAATATTCATTGGCAACAGTGGTCAGTGAAGTACTTTTAATAAACATTTTAATAAAATTAATTGAAATCTTTAAATAAAAGTTAGGGTGAAATCTCTGTGAGAATATCTGTTGAGGTGACGTGCATTAACTAAGGATCATGTTTCATCATAATTTATCTTACAACAAATTTGGCTATCCAGCTGAACCAGCCTCATTGGTTTTGCATTTCTGATACCATGCTTAACATGATATTAGTACATGTATTGAGGGAAAACAAGTCAAAGAAGTTTTATTGTGATGGTTAGAGCCAATATCAGAGAAAATTGCCTTTGTGCATCCTCTCTGTAAAAGTTTTGCTGACAAACAAATCTAAAATACTTTTCACCTTATCTACCCCTCTTGAAGAATGGCAAGTTGTTGTTAACTTGTGGGAAGCTTTCCAATCATACTGGTCTTCCCTAAAGAAACATTGTTTGTATTATTTCGTTTTTCTCAGCATGTAATTGCCATGACCACACAGATGAGTGTGAGTATGATGAGGAAGTGGCTAGACTGCGTATATCTCTGGATATTTATGGCAATTATGAAGGTGGTGGAGTCTGCCAAAATTGTCAGGTAATGTCCTTTGCCCTTGACACTGATATTTGAAATGAAAGTGATAATTTACGGTATATGAAAGTTAGTATCATCTTGTTGGATAGTGATATTTTGTATGTCAGTGTATTTGAAATATATACTGGTGTACAGAGCTGACAAATTGAAAACGATTGTGAATTTTCAGATTAGAAAGAATTCATTCAGCAGATTTAGATGTGTGGTTGTCATGTAAAATTTCATTCACAGTTCTTTTTGAAATCTGATTATTTCCACGAAAAAATGATTGGCATTGAACAAAGTGTATTTCTTAAGGACAGTATTGGAAACTCATATCCCAATGCTTTAGTGGCAAGTTTTTGTCTTCAATATTATTGGTGCACTGCTTCAGCATTTTAGTTCGCAGCTTTTTGAGTAAAAATTGAACTCTTAGAACGTTTGTGTTTTCATAAGGATGATACTGGTAAAAGGATTGAGCACCGTGAGTTTATGATGTTTGATGATTTTGTTCATTAGCACAACACAGAGGGCATCAACTGTGAGAAATGCAAGGCTGGTTACTACAGACCAAGAGGTGTACCCAGAGATAGTCCCAATGTTTGTCAACGTAAGTGTGATATTTCTTATATTGTCCTTAAACAGTCTTTCATTTAGTGGTGATAAAAATAGATAATTGCTTTGAATACCCATTTTCACCTCATACAATTGCTTTAGTAAGATTTCTTTAAAAATACCCTTTCAGCTGTAAGTAATACATTTAGATTTCAGATTGTACTTGCTTTATTTTGCCATTAATTACTCTGGCAATATACACCATCGTCATACCAATAGGTAAAACTCAGCTGCAACAAACCCACTTTTATTGAGACTGCAACATAAGCAGTAGTTTCTTTTAAATTATCAGATTTATAAAGAGCACCCACAAAAGAGATCTCAAAACCCATATGTGGCAAGTATCTGAGCAAGGTCCAAGCAGAACACCTTTTTATATGATATCTAACACAATTATTTGCAAACAAGTACCAAGTAGAGTTAGCAAACAAAACTAGATTTTTGTTCAGCAATCCTTATCTCCTGATCTGGAGTGGATTCATGTAATTAAAGACTTTTCCTTAAAGACTTCTTCCCACTGGGTCAGCTGACCTTTAGTTTGCTTTTAATGAGAAGTATTAACCGATATATTATTTGTGATACTTCTTTCAGCTTGTGATTGTGACTACTTCTATTCCACTGGTTCATGTGCTGAAGAGACTGGTCAGTGTGAATGCAGACCGGAATATGCCGGTGTCAACTGTGATCGATGTGCTGATGGCTATTATGGTTACCCAGCATGCAGACGTAAGTCTAGTCTGGCATTATGTGGTGCCCTAAGATTGTGTGATGTGAACATGCAACTTTTACACACACACATGGAAGACATAAATGTGATGCAAGTCAAACTGTCTTGTCTTCTTTTTTTGTAAATGCCCTCAGGCAATACTGACTCAATTTTTCTTTCCCAGTACTTTTTGAATGTTCTGATGGTACCGGCTGTACTCATGAATATTCATATTACTCAACACTAAAATGGTATAGTCACTCATACGTTATGAGGCCAGGTTATGCTGACTTGTGTGCCAGTGTTGAAGTAGAAAATTACTATCACAAGGCACAGAGGAACTGTGTACAATGATACTTCATTTGTGTGAAATGATGACAAGGTGCATGTCTGCTAAAGCTGAACGGAATCCTCAAAAGTTTGGCAATGAGTTTGTACTGCAATATGCATGCGTCAATTTCTTGTGTAGGATATGTTTGTATAACTTAATCTATTTCAAGCATAAAATTAATTTTAAATGTTCAATTTCAGCATGTGATTGCCATAGAAATGGCACAAGAGATGGTGTGTGTCAGGTCGGCGGAGGGCAGTGTCCATGTAAACCGAATTATGTTGGTCTGAATTGTGACAGATGTGCTCCAGGTTATTACAACTTTCCAGAATGTGTCCGTAAGTACAGTTTAGTTTCTCTTTCAACGGAGAAATATCACAATTGTGATATTGCATCAGTAATCATTTTCTCACACTTTGTTTATAAGGCAAATGAACAAACTCTATAGTCAGTATTGTCAGTAAAATTACAGCTTTTGTTTTTGACATCAAAATTTTTGCTAGGATCATCACAGTGTCTGTTCGGATGTACAGTACTTGTAAAGACTTTTGCAAAGCAACAATGTTTCTTTAGATGGTATGGTTCATATTTATTGGACATATCACTACAATGGTAATGATGTAAATGTATCTGATAAATTATGTATTTGTAACTCTCAGTGTAAAATCTTTATGAAAATTATGTGTAACTATAATATGTGTAGCTTTATAACAGACATGGATGCAATCCATTTCAACCTATCTGATTTCCTGCCAGAATCAAGGATGTGATCTACATTTTACATGTGTTTGTTTAATGTTATTAATTTTTCTAGCCAAGCAATTAAAACATGATGAAATGCCAGGTGTCAGAGTTGTAATCCCATTCCTTTCTAGGTACCTCAAAAGCAATAGTAAAATATGTGAACATACTTCATCCATCCTTTTAAGATTGATGTCATTGGTTTGAAAATAGTTACTTCAAAGAGTAGCTCATTTGTTCTGGTATACTACTATTATAATTATTTAAAATTCTTTTTTAATAGCATGTGCATGTGAGAGAATAGGATCCAGAGATATGACTTGTGACCCAGAATCAGGTCAGTGTCAATGTCGGTCCAACTATGGAGGCAGAGCCTGTGAAGAATGTCAGGATGGTTACTATAGTTACCCGGCTTGTCAAGGTGAGTTTTAGTCAGTTATATTTACAATGAATGCAGTAGTTGGTCATCCCATCTCTCTTCAGTGATCTAAACAATAATTTGGTTTGGAGACAAAATCATAATACAAATAAAACTTTCAATATTGCAAGCAATGAATTGAGAATTCATGTACTGACACTTGCAATGTGAATGAGTGATACGTGTATTAGAGGCTTTGATAGCAAAGGAATGGTCAAGATGACATAGATACACATCAAACAGAGGGTTATTTCAATAAAATGTGATAAAACTTTGCAATGAAAATTTGTCATATTACAAACAATCTGAGTGATTGCCAAAGTCCATTGCAATAGGTAATTGATAACAGACAGAACCACTCATTGTTCGTACATGATGATGTAACATTCTTTCAAATAAAATACCATGTGCAAATAACTGTGATGAACTTTCTGTCACAAGACAATCTTGGACAGATTTGATTGGCTGTGCACCCCACCCCAAACTTATTTCAGGGTAGTCCCGTAAGAGACATACCAACCAAGGTTAATTTTCACACACACAAATTTTGAATTTGTTTCCTTCCATTGTCTCGCTGTAATTTTTCCAAGTGATTCACAGCATTTCTGAATCTTATGCCAAGTCTTATCTCTCCTTTACAGGGTTGTCATATTCCTTATCTCATGTTGTACATGTTTTCATGGTCATTGAAAAGATTTCTCATTCTGAACATTTGTTACTGTTCAGGTTGCTTCTGTGATAGTTTTGGTACGACTGAAGAAGTTTGTGACAAAACTAATGGCCGTTGTCTCTGTAGAGACAGATATGGTGGACCAAGATGTATGTCTTGTGATATTGGGTATTATAATTATCCAAACTGCTATGGTAAGTACATTAAACAGGCTACGAATTCCATATATTTCAAACTCATTGTCCATTTCTCAATCAAATTTTACAACTCAGTGACAGTAAAATCCTTTGCTTGTTTGATATTTCAAAGTCATTGTTCATTTCTCAATCAAAGTTTACAACTCAGCCCTATATGATAGTTTTCCAGAATTAGGTATACCTGATGAGGAAAACTGATATAAGGGAAGTCTGACAGAAAGATATTCCATTGCAACAATTGTATTTTTCTTGACATATCTCAATAAATAATCATTCCCGTGAAGTATGCAATATGTAATTGTGATGAGGTTTGTATGTGTTATTCTTGATTCTTATCAGTGCCATCTTCCTGGAAACATGGCTAATACCACATTCCAAGTGTAGGGACTTTGATAACACATAATTTAAAAAAATCATTAACCCTTTCAGGTCTGGTAACTTACCAGAGCTGCCCCTATATATAGGGGTTTAGGCCCAAAAGGGTAAACTATATCATTAGGGTGACCGACGAGAGGCCCTCCTATTCCCTACAATGGGGCTGACAAGAGTTTTCTGAGATGTGAACGCTCGGAAATCGAAGGCTTAAAGGGGGACCCAGGTAGTGATAAATTGTACAAATTCACCTTAAGTATGCAACAGTTGTGCACATTTATGTCTGTGAACAAGGTAATGACGTGAAAATCTTGAAGTTTGTGAACACATTTTGTCAACAAAGGTCAGAGGTGACGCCATCTTGGAAGTCGTCTACCTACTCGCATGTGAACGGTAGCTATGAGAGATCGCGTGAACGGAAATAGTTGCATTTCACAATGAATGTTGTGAAGACTAGGAAGTCAAGATGAGTGCAAAAATTTCCTAAAAAGGTCTTTTTGATTCCAGAAACTGCTGACAAATTTTTACTTTTAAACGGCTATGACTTTTGGCATCATTTTCCTAGAAGGGAAGGAATGGCCATGCAGGCAAATTGTACCTTAGATATTTTTCTACTTGTTTTGTGCTCTAAAAAGGCTCAGCTATGCAGTGCAAATTAGAGCCCATGGTTTTCCAAAGCAGAAGTAAAGTTTGCAGTAGTGCGTACTTAAACAACGTGCTTTTTCACCCGTACGCACCTGTCTCTGACCAGAAACAATGGCTTGTATCCATGATACTAGAAACACAAAGGTCAGCGTGAGGACAATCTTCCATTTTCTTTCACTGAACTTATCAACCTATTCAATAATCTCACAGAAATAATTTCGAAACTATCAATGCACCTTTCACCGGACTCATAATTGTACAGTTAGTCATCTTTGAGCCATTTTAACAATATTTGATCCGATTTTTGATCACAATGTCTCATTATTCTTCATTACAATATTCTCAGGAAAGAATTTGGAAACTTGATTTCCAGAGGCTGCCAAATTGTGGTCATGCTAATTAGCCAAATTATTTTTCCAGATTTGGGCTTTGTACCAACACTTTCAACAGGTGCCATCAAGATTTTGGCAAAAAATTTCAGTTTTAAAAATCGTCGGGTCATCCTTATATCATGATGATGCTATAGATTGTTGTTATTATTATTATTGATGAAACTGCAGCTGTAAGTTTACAAACCTGTGATTAACAAGATTCATATCCGAGACAGAAAATATTGAATCAACTAGTCTTGCTTTGAATGGTTTTGATCATGTTTGTCATTCAGACTCTGAAAGTTACAAGAAACTGTTGTGACTTATTATTATTGATTGTATTTTCCTTATTATTTTGACTAGTGCAGGCTTCCCATAAATATCTTTATTACTTAATTTGTACCATGGTGCATAACAGCTGTATCATCTACTAATCTTGTTTTTATGTTTTGATTTCAGAGTGTGGTTGTGACACTGGTTCTGCACACAATGGTTGTTCTGATTCCGGACAGTGTCCATGTCTTCCCAATTTCAGTGGCAGGAAATGTGATGTGTGTGCCACTGGATATTACAGATATCCGGAATGCATAGGTAAAACCTTTGTTGTAATATTTGACTTGAATATTTAATTTTTCAACAAATATAATTCTAAACCCTTTGTTTCATCACATTTCTCTGGTTCTATCTTAAAGGCCCGATAGCTATATCTTTTAGCATTATTCATGTGATTTTACTTCCAAACAAAACAAGTTCATAGGAATGTACTCATTGAGGGATGTTTATACAAGTAGAATAAACTGTCCACTGGGACTACATGTGCAATTTTGAGCAAGATAAATAATAAATGTTTGCCCAAACATAAAATGGCGCCCTCATGCAAATAAAGCAAAAACACTGTATGGCATGCATATATGCAAATTTGGAATAATAATATTTATTACTTAAAAGCGCACTACACTACGTCTCAGTGCTCTGTACATTACAATAAAATTACATATAGACATGACATCAAATCAATTTCAGCAATAAAAAATTACAGATAAGTACTATAACACTGCTTAAAAAGAAGAGTTTTAAGACAACGTTTAAAAGACTCACAAGACCAACCAAGACAGTGAGCATCAAAAGAAAGCTCATTCCACAACAATGGGGCAGCAATTGCAAATGCACGATGACCATAATTAACTGTAGTGCCCCTAGCGTCACGCCTGGTAAGAAGTATCTTGTTAGATGAACGGAGAGCACGCTCAGGGATATTTATAGCTACCAATGATTGCAAATACTGTGGACATTCGCTACGAAGAATTTTGAAAACAAAAAGCAAAATTTTGAACTTGATTCTCTCTTTCACTGGCAACCAATGAAGTTGGAATAGAACAGGTGAGATGTGTTCACATTTCTTAGTGCGTGTTACGAGACGTGCGGCCGCATTCTGAACTGACTGAAGTTTTCTAAGCTGATAGTCAGGAATCCCATGCATCAGGCTATTACAATAGTCTAGTCGTGAGGTGACAAAAGCATGTACTAATTTCTCTGTGGTCGGCATATCTATCAAAGAACGAATTTTACCGATTTTGTACAGTGCAAAAAAGGCAGATTTACACGTGTTATTTATTTGATTTGACATAGAACCATTCGAATCGAGCAGGACACCAAGATCTTTAACTGTAGTGGACGGGGTAACATCGAAAGTACCGATCTTGAGACTGTAAAGTTTAGTCACATCTCTCTTAAAACGCGATGAAAAGTGAACTACCTCAGTTTTTTCATCATTTAGGATCAGCATGTTTGACCTCATCCATTGACGCACATTATCAATGCATAATTCAAGATCCAACTTGACATCGTCTGGACTATTACAAACAACATAAATCTGAGAATCGTCAGCGTAAAGCATGTAATCTAGGCCGTGGGAAGAAATAATATCATCAAGAGGAGTTGTGTATAGAGTAAAAAGTAAAGGTCCTAGGACAGAACCTTGTGGGACACCAAAACGTAGAACAGCATCTTGTGATGTTGTGGAATTAATATTAACACGTTGAACACGGCCTGTTAAGTAGGAACGAAACCACTGTAAGGCTGAACCTGTTATTCCAAAACGACACTGCAATCTATTGAGAAGGATGTCATGGTCCAGAGTATCAAAAGCAGCTGATAAATCCAGCATAACCAAAATGACATCCTTTCGTGAATCTAATGCTGTCATGATATCATTATGAACCCTAAGCAATGCAGTTTCAGTACTGTGATTTGTACGATAAGCTGACTGGCATTTTGCATACAATGTATTTTCTGATAAATAGATTCTCAGCTGATCCGCGACAATACGCTCTAAACATTTGGACAAAAAACATAAATTTGAAACTGGCCTATAATTTTTAAGAAATTGTTATCAAGACTAGGTTTCTTTATCAAAGGCTTAATAAATGCAGTTTTAAAAACCTGCGGAACAGTACCTGATAAAAGTGAGCTGTTAAAAAGGTGAGTTAAAAACGGAGCGATTTCATAAATACAATCTTTAAAAACTTCAGTTGGTAAAATATCTAAAATGCACGATTTAGAAGATGATTTTGAAACTAACTTTAAAACATCATTTTCACTGACAAGACTAAAAGATGACAACGAACAGCTGAGAAAAGGATAAATAGCATTGTCAATGACTGGAACTAGGCCTTCTCTGTATTTCTCTACTTTCTGCTGGAAGAAATTCAAAAATGTGTCTCTAAGCTCATTAGGAGGGACATTTGTCGGCTGAATCTTTGCACTGGTCTTCTTCGATCCAGTCAGCTCATCAACGATCGCGAAAAGTCCTTTAGGGTCTGCAATGTTTATTCGATCCCGGTAGTAATCAGACTTCACTTCATCAGCTCGTCGATTATACTGTAACCGCGAGGAAACGAATATTTCACGGTGAACGATGAGACGAGAACACAACCACTTTCGCTCATGTTGACGGACCTTCCTCCTCATAGACATCAATTCTTCATTATACCATGGTGCCCTTGGCTTGTCAGTGAATTTTTTAGACGTAATCGGCACAAGATCATCGAGAATTTCAGAAATAGCCGCATTATATCCTGTACAAAGATCGTCAACATCCATAGTTTGATTGTTACAGTAGGTTGACAACGCCAGAGATATCTTCGACTTCAACTGTTCGCGATTAATAGATCGAAAATTTCGTCTTGACCTAGTCACTTTTACATTTGGTGGTCGAGAAACAGTCATCTTGAAATGAACCAGACTGTGGTCCGACGCAAGTATGTCCGAAACACCAACTTCGTCCAATAATGGATCAGATGAGCGTGTTATCAGCAGATCAAGAATGTGTCCAGACACGTGGGTTGGTTGATTTACATGCTGCTGAAGATTCTTTGAATTCAGTAGATCAATGAGTTTACCGGTGTCTGGTGACTCTGGGTCATTCATATGAAAATTGAAATCTCCGGCAATCAATAAGTGTCCAGGTAATGGAACGACGATTTCCAGTAGAGTTGAAAATTCTGATAGGAAATCATTCTTTGAATTCAAGTTTTTCTTGGATTTCGGTGGACGATAGAGTATGATCAGACGTAAGCATGTACAACCAGATCGTAGACAAATATGAAGCGATTCAAAGGAATTAAAGGCATGTATTTTTTTGTCAGTTACTGTCAAGTTTGACCGTAAAAGAAGTGCAACTCCTCCGCCTCGGCGATTAGATCGTGGCTGTTGATGGACAGAAAAGCCAGTAACGGAAGATAAAATTTCTGCAATGACAGGGTCGTCCTTGTTCTTGAGCCATGTTTCAGTCACCATGAGAAAATCAAGTTTTTCTTCTATCAGTGTTGTAGTGATGCTACTAATCTTACCGGTCAATGAGCGTGCATTCCATAGAGCACCTGTCAATCTCAGTTTGGTTTCATTTGAAGAATTTCGGGGGATATTCACCAAATTGGAGATTTTCTTCCTGGTCGGCTTGATGATTTCTGTCCGATTCGATACTATAGTTTCAATGGGCCATTTTGTACGATGACGAACTCCAGCTTTGGTTCCACGGGGATGAATCGCATGTTGAATTTTTCGCGATGCTTCGGCAACCTGTTGCGTCACTGTGGTATTGTTCCATCTCATTGACAGCAAGGCACGACGTGACATCTTCAACACGCTGGATGACTTGGTCAACACCATGATGACCGACAACGAATACTAGGTCCGGAAACACAGTCAAACAATAAATAACCAGCACCAAGCTCGAGATAGACAGCGCAGATGGAGATGTAACCGATATAGACGTAGAATAAACAATACAGTCACCAAAACTGCTAAAAAAACCGAAAATTGAAGAGCGCCAACAAAACACGTCTTGGCGGCCGGGATCAGCGCCCTCAATTCTTCACAGAAACAACAGAGTGGTCCAATATAATGCACAGTGCTGAATGTTTTCACTGGGACACCATATGCTATGGTTTTTTTGTAATATTACAATTTTTAAAAATGGCAGGAAATCAAATAATGGTTAAAATTTAAAGTTACTCGTCCAATTTTTCAGTGGTAAAAGACTATATCTTTAAATCTGTAGAATTTAAAGAAAACCAGAGAAAACAGAAAGTCTTTTTCAGGTCGACAAATTTCAAGAGTTACAGCTACAGGGGCTTTAAGGTATACTCTCTTAAACCGCTCTACAATTAAATGTCGTACTCAGGCTTGAATGGAATTAATTTGTTTTCACATAACAACTGTAATTTAATTCTCTACAAACTATATCATGTGATTAACAACCAATATGACTTCAACTTATCACAGTAATATTTGCTCACAATTGTCCCTTCCTACAGTTCTTCATATCAGCAGTCTTTTCAGAACTCTGCTGTTCTCATTCACTTTTCTTCCAATACTGTATCACATCACATTTATCTCATGGTCTCTTTAAAAGTTATCCATACCATCACTGTCAACACCTGTGATCACAGTCCTGGGTGATGCTATGTCTGTATATCCCTCTGTTTTTTTATCTACTGGTATAACTATATAA
Organism: Ptychodera flava; assembly: GCF_041260155.1. Taxonomy (NCBI): domain Eukaryota; kingdom Metazoa; phylum Hemichordata; class Enteropneusta; family Ptychoderidae; genus Ptychodera; species Ptychodera flava. Next base: position 8,467,918 of record NC_091932.1, on the reverse strand, counting down.
CTATTGTATATCATGTCTTTGGTCAAATCCTCGCCAAATGAAATGTATACCTCCACAAATGGTAAAAAATACTTTCCTTGTTTGTTATAATTTATCAATCTGTATCCCATATTCTTGCAGCTTGTAATTGTGACAGGCAAGGTTCTCTTACTATTGGCTGTGACCAGCTGACAGGAGAGTGTAATTGCCGTAGTAACTTTCATGGACCAAAGTGCAATGAGTGTGCTGAAGGATTCTATAACTTTCCTGCTTGTGAAGGTCAGTACGGATGCAGACAAATGCTGAATGTAATTGCGGATAGGTGTTGAACATTTTTATCAATATTATTATTTTAAGCGATGAAATGCGTCATTCTTGAGAAGTTTAAATATGTCAGCAAAAAAGTTTCACAACAATACAGATGTTAGCATACGTATACATACAGCTACAATTTACATTTACTTCTGACAGGATACAAACACACTGCCTCTGTACTTTGATGACAAAAGAAAAGTTTTTATTTCAAACAGCAAATCAGAAAGTCTTTGTTAGTCTCTTGTGTTTAGTGAAAAGTTTAGTCAGCTGTATATCTTGATTGAAAAGTTGTGCCTTTAAAAATACTACTCGGTTGAATTTTAATGCCTTATAGAGTGTAAATGTGACCCTGCTGGAGTCATCGCTGTACCAGGTGAACCACTTGGAGGGTGTGGTGCTGCTACACAGGTAATTTACCTTCAGTGGAAAATTTTATTTTTCTGACTGCAAAGTATGAATTCTTATTGCAATGCGTTTAGACTTCTTATCTTTACTACACAAACATCCTTCTCTGTAGAACTGCCGTCAAGTCATTTATTGATACGTGAAATTGCAAATAATAAGAAATGATATTGTTTCTTTATTAACGCAAGATGACAGTCAGTGTTTTTGCTGTAGCATGGAACATGGACAAGAGGAATGTGGCTACTTTTGCTGTTCCCTAACCTGGTTGCTTCAATACTAAGTGAAACCCTGTCAACAGTGATTGCTTTACCACAGTCAAAGAATAGTACTTGTGACTTTCTGTACCAGTTGATGTGTATGCATACCAGTGTATTATGGTTTATATACCAGAATCTAAACTCAGAGTCAATCATAGGCTACTAAAAAGATGGCTGATATTCAAGGGAAGTTTTCTCATATTCATTTTGGTTTAAAGTAAACATTGTCACAAAAGCAAGAACATGTTGACCATTCCACTTTCATTCAACGTACAGGGTTTGTGTAGATGTAAAGAGAAAGTGACTGGTAGGACATGTGACACCTGTGAACCTCTGTACTGGAATCTACAAATCAGTAACCCAGCAGGTTGTGAAGAGTGTTCATGCCATCGTCCTGGTACTGTTGCTGGAGTTGGAGTCTGTGAAGGTGTAAGTAACTGTCTGTCAATTTACTTCTCCTGTTTGCCATTCCAACATACACTGGAATGTGCCAACTGAGCAGTGTGGAGTTAGCGCCCTCAGTGTTCAGTATTCTAACCAGCTTTTGTTTTTATTCTTGAAGTTTTCTTTGTATATCAAAAGTTTTCACAAAGTGTGTTTTCAGCAGCAGGTAGTCTATTGTTACTTTCATACATATTTACTACTACTGTATACATGTTTTAGTTTCAATTAGATGTTGCGTATTTTTTCCATTTACAGAAAAGTGGACAGTGTATGTGTAAGGAACAGGTAGATGGCAGAACATGTGATGAGTGTGCTGATGGTGCATTTAATCTGCAAGAAAACAATGTATTTGGCTGTGAAGGTAAGTCAAAGAATTCAAACTAGGCATTGAAACTTTCATGGTTTTTTTTCTCGTTTCAAATACGTTATCCCTTTCAGGCCTAAATTTCTGGTCACTTACAAAACCTACCCCAATATATAAGGGCTTATGTTAGGCCTGAAAGGGTTAAAGAAGTTTACCAGCTCATTAACTGCTTTGAACTCATATCACTTGTACAACCCGATGGTTTGCATCGTTTTGATTAGTCTGGTGTGCTGTAAAGCTTGGTTTAGAGGTAACAAAGATGTTCACTTAGCTGGGTGTCCACTGTGGTATTTTACCTATCTTATTAACTCAAACAGATATTTGTTTTATATTAAAAAGAATCAGGAATAATGAAATAAATGTAATCACAGAAAAAAATTCACTACTTCTCGGATGGTTTCATAAATGTTTGAATTTGTCCTTAGAAAGCTTCAATATTCAAAAGCTTGAATAGCACTCTGAAAACACTGGCAATGCCACAATTGATGTATCATTGATATTATTTTGAAAGCAGAAAAAGGGAATGTAAACTTTGTTACAACAAATAACATCAGTTCGTTGTAATCATACTGTGTCACTATATCAACTTTACACTGATAACGTAATGGGCAAAGTAAACTTTATTCTTATCCACAGCTTGTGGTTGTGACGTGGGTGGTGCTAGCAATCACATCTGTGACAAGACAACCGGTCAGTGTGTTTGCAAACCAAGGATTAATGGAAGAAGATGTGATTCGTAAGTTTAAAAGTTCAATCCTTTGTATGGAGAGCAGAAGACATTGTCACTGACATTGTCAATGCATCATTCTACTTTTGAGACAGATGCGTGGAAAGCATTGATTTATATGATTATAAGATGGACAGGTATTAACCCTTTGAGCGCCAAAGTCAATTTTTGTCGCCTATATCAAAATATACTCCGGTCAACTTTTTTTCCAAATTTTGCTAAAATTTTGATAAAAATTTGAAGCCAATAAAATGTGATGATCATTTGATCTAAAATTGTCAAAAAAATTACAGAAAAATTCACAAAATTGGTAAAATGTTGCACACAATAATTTGGGTGGGAAAAATTGCAGCGCTCAAAGGGTTAAGGACTACCAGTGTAGCCTGCAAGACCATTCAGTGCCACACCTTCATACTGTCCTAGGGACTGCTAAATGTAAAATGGAATTGCTCACCCCTAGTGACCATGAAACTTCAAGTTCCATTCATTCAAGTCTTAGGAAGAGAATACCAAGCAATATGCATAGATCAGAACATTATAGTGGCAGGGTAACTACATTTGAAATGATATCTATCAATGGTCTGAAGCATGATCAGTAAATTGAATAACTGTGTCGTAGCTTTTCATGACTATTTGTCTGTAAATTACTCAGGATAATCTGTTCTGTTGCAGACCTCTTGATGTGCATTTCTTTCCTGATCTGTACCATGTGAAGTATGAAGTAGAAGATGGATATGGACCAAGAAACAAACCAGTACGATTTGGTTTCAGTGAGATAGATTTCCCTGGCTATTCATGGAGGGGATATGCTATCATGTCTGCTCTTCAGGTATGTATGAAGTAAATAGGTCACTGAAAGAGAAATATTTTTCAAGGTATAATGTACATCTGGGACAGATACTCAGACTCAATTTTTGCAGTATACAACTGATCTACCCCTTGTGTAGATTCATTTTGAAGCTCTGGGAGTAAATAACATTTTCACAGCCTTATTTTTATGATAATCAAAAATTGAGGTTTTTTAGCTCCCATAGCCATATGTATATATGGCAATGGAAGCTATTCTTATAGGCTAGGAAAATGTCTGTATGTATGTATGTCTGTATGTCTGTATGTCTGTATGTCTGTATGTCTGTATGTCTGTCCGTCAACATCAAAAACTCCAAAACCGCTGTACATTTCATCTTGATATTTGGTGTGTACATGGATGATGGGCTGTAGATGAGATTTTGTTCAAATGAAGTTGTCATTGCCAAAAATATGCAAATTAAGTGAAAAAATGTAAAAACAGTCAAAATTGAAAAAACTCAATAACCACTGAGCAGATTACATGAAAAATTAGCATGTAAGTACTTTGGGCTGACATGAAATGATTGTGCACATCTTGGGTCAGTATCTTGGACTTGCTATTTTTCATGAATTTTTTTGTAATTTTCTCCCCATTTTTGGTCAAAAAATCTGCTCTGAAACCACAAGTCCGATTGATTTGAAACTGATATGGAAGTGCATAGGAGTGACCTTTCCCAAATTTGGGCAAATCGTGGTGAAATTTGCATATTTTTAGTTTACACGTCCATAGACTCCCATGTATAAGGCAGATCTCCATAGACTCCCATGTATAAGGCCACGAAAAATAAAAATTTAGTTTCTCATCGTATTCATATTGCAAAAAGGATGCAGTGACACAATTTTTAGTCCCCACGGATGAAGTCCAGTGAGCTTATAGATTGGGTCATGTCTGTCTGTTCGTCCATCCGTGAGTCCATCCGTTCACGCAATATCTCGGATATTTTGACAAAATGTCATGTGACCTTGATGACCTTTGATCTCAAATATACATATTTGTCCATAACTCAGTAACCACAAGTGCTACCACCCTTCATATATAGTATGATGGGACAGCTTATGACGCCACATATTGTACCTCATTAATTATGCACATATCTAATTTTGAGCGAGCCAATAGAGCTAGAGGTCTGATTTTTGGTATATAGGGATAACTTAGCAAAACAATTTTTTTGACAAATGTCACGTGACCTCGGTGACCTTTGACCTCGAATATACATATTTGTCCATAACTCAGTAACCACAAGTGCTACAGCCTTCATGTATGGTATGATGGGACACCTTATGACGCCACATATTGTACCTCATTAATTATGCACATATCTAATTTTGAGCGAGCCAATAGAGCTAGAGGTCTGATTTTGGTATATAGGGATAACTTAGCAAAACAATTTTTTTGACAAAATGTCACGTGACCTCGGTGACCTTTGACCTCGAATATACATATTTGTCCATAACTCAGTAACCACAAGTGCTACAGCCTTCATGTATGGTATGATGGGACACCTTATGACGCCACATATTGTACCTCATTAATTATGCACATATCTAATTTTGAGCGAGCCAATAGAGCTAGAGGTCTGATTTTTGGTATATAGGGATAACTTAGCAATACAATTTTTTTGACAAAATGTCATGTGACCTCGGTGACCTTTGACCTCAAATATACATATTTGTCATAACTCAGTAACCACAAGTGCTACACCCTTCATGTATGGTATGATGGGACAGCTTATGACGCCACATATTGTACCTCATTAATTATGCACATATCTAATTTTGAGCTAGCCAATAGAGCTAGAGGTCTGATTTTGGTATATAGGGATAACTTAGCTAAACAATTTTTTTTGACAAATGTCACGTGACCTTGGTGACCTTTGACCTCAAATATACATATTTTTCCATAACTCGGTAACTACAAGTGCTACACTCTTCATGTTGGTATGATGGACACCTTATGACGCCACATACTGTACCTCAATAATTATGCGCATATCTCATTCTGAGCAAGCCAATAGAGCTGGATGTCTGATTTTTGGTATATAGGGATAACTATAGGAGAGAAATTTTTTGACCAAATGTCATGTGACCTCGATGACCTTTTACCTAAAATATATGTTTATGTCAATAAATAAGTAACCACAAGTGCTATGTCCTTTGTATTTAGTAGGATGGGAGACCTTATGACAACACACGCTTTACCTCATTAATTATGTACACATCTAATTCTGGGCAAGCGAATAGAGCTAGAGATCTGATTTTTTGGCATATAGGGATTAATTAGCAATATAATTTTTTTTTTCAAATTTCATGTGACCTCGATGACCTTTGACCTTTGATTATACATATATATGCATATTCAGTAACCACAAGTTCTATACCCTCCAATTTTGATAGGATATTAGACCTTAAGATGTCACATCTTGTACCTCATTTATAATGCGCATATGTATTTCTTGGCTGGCCAATACTGCTAGAGGTCTGATCTTTTTTCCCGATTTAGAACCATAACTTAGACATGCCTCATGTGTTTCAAATTGGGAACAACGACATAGACCTATGTGCCCATAGATCTCAACATATACACTCCAGTGATACTTCTTAATGACCACATTTTCCTGCCCCATCAAGACTAATACTCCTATTACAAGTGGGGACTATGTCATTGTAAATGACTTGTTGAGTTAATGGTTGTATCACAGTATTCGATATATCTAATTCTGTATTTTTTCCATTTTATATTCTGAATAATTACATTAAACATATTTCACTGTCTCCAGTACATTTCATTTAAGTATTTTCACTTCATGCACTTTATCCCTTTCACACATGTTCAAATATCTGACCAGAGAACAAACACCAAATAGTCCAGGATGGGAGCTACAGTGTCATTGACGCTATTTTTCCATAGGGTCACCACATGGATGGTGGCCTTTTTGAATTTCAAATGTTTTTAATTTGTTTTTCTGATTCTAAAATTTGCACAGTGACTCCTGACTTTTTTATTGTTGATTTTGAAAGCAAATATTGAAACTTTCCCATGGGAAAGTTTGAGCAAAAGTTTATGTCTTTCAGTTTTGAGGCAGTGCTAAATAAAAAGCAACAAAAGGGAAGATCTTTTGATGTCAATTAACCTTGGTTTATATACTGTTAGTGCAGGCGGCTTTCAGTATGAAAATAATATCAATGTGATACTCATTTCTGTTGCAGCCAGAAGTTCTTGTACCTGTTGAAATTACTGATGCAAGTCTTTATCGAATTGTGATCCGTTACAACAGTCTGAACAGAGAAGCTGTGACTGGCTATATCACAGTATCACCACAAGTCCAGTCTATAGGTAAGATAAGGGACAGTTGTAGAACAGTCTCACCACAAGTGCAGTCTATGTGTAAGATAGATGGTAGTCTCGCTTACCAGACCTCGTCGCTTCGCCACAGCAAAGTGCGCCGCTGACGGTAGGACATGGCGAGTCGCGGAGCGCCGAGTCACGAAGCAACGAGGGTCTGGTGACTACCACTGCATTCCACTGTAATGATGCATCAGGACAGGCGGAGCACCAAATTAAATATAACCCTTAACCTACTTGAATATTCATTCCGAAAAACCAAGACAAATGCATGTGTTTTCAATATGCGATAGTCAACATTGAGCTCGTCGCAAATGTGCGGGGCAAATGTACTCTGTAGACAGTGACCATGCTGAAAACTCCCGTGAAATTATACGGAGAGCATGTGAAGCGTGGCATTACATCTCCACTTCGTGAACAAAATAGTTTCAGAGGGTCAAAACGTTTAGCATACGAAGAGAATCACGATCGTGTGAGAAGTCACTGTGGTGCATCCACTTGTGTATTCGATTTGCTCGTCTTTCAGGCATTCTATGGCTAATTTTTCTTTGCCACAATTGAATGCCTTCCTAAGTTCGGCTGTCAGCCCCATTTTCGCCAGTTGAATTTACGCACATCTGCGTACTGTGAATGCCCAGTGCGTCGTTTGGGGAATCCGAGGAATCCTTTTATGTATGTCATATCATTGCGTAGTAACTTGTGACGAGCTTATTGACGTTGTCAGTCACAGAAGTTCTCATAGTTGTTGGTAGATATTTTTACAAGCCCCTCCTTCTATTGAATATGCATGAAAGTTTGCCTGTTGTCGCGGTTGTCGATTGAGCCATGTGATTAGTGGGTATAAATATCTTGGAATGCGGAAGTCAGTAGTCTCCAGACCCCGTCGCCCAGCATGGAAAAATTACTTCATGTTCCTACCGCCAGCGGCGCACTTTGCACTGGCGAAGCAACGAGGTCTGGAAGCGAGACTAGATAGACAGCAGTTCTAGCACAATCTAACCACAGGTGCAGTCCATAGGTTAGATAGACGACAGTTCCAGCACAGTTACAGAGTTCAGTAGTCTATAACCTATTCATTATAGAAAGAAAAAACTTAAACTTTTTGCAATTTGAAAGATAAGGCAATTATTGAAGAAGTCTCTCTTTTTTTGGAACAGCTGGTGAACAAAGCAGTGCTGTTGTGTACAATCCAGGAAGAGATCCACAACATGTGACAGTTTCCGGGAATAACATCATCATGCCATTTGTCATGGATCCTGGTAGATGGATTGTTTCTCTACAGGCCCCGGAAAACATCCTGCTGGTATGTACTTCAGTGTACAGTGTCTAGCCAGCCCATTCAGGGCACACATATACAGTTTGATACTGTTGTCTGTTTTGTTGAACATGGGAGATACCAACACACAGAGTTGTTCCTAGACTTTGTCAGATTTACTCATGACATAACTATGTGGCTCTTGCCATCAATCTACACCAACCAAATTGAGCTTACAGTGACTCAGTTTAGGAAGCTAGTGTAGCATAGCCAGTTGTGTCCCTAAACAATACTTGCAGCCCTTGCTCATACAGACTGTTGAGGGTCCATCAGTGTGGAGCAGAGATTGGGAACTGCGTAGCAGATGAGGATCTGTGAGAAAATTTAGATTGTTTCACAGTCTGAAAATCTAAACATACCACTAACAAGAAAGACCAAAGACAAATAAAGGAAATGCTCCTGTTGGAAGTAAGTCATCCTTGGCATAGACAAAAACATGCTGATGACTGTACCTGTAACAGCACTGTGTGTTTTATATTACAACAGATTTTATATTCCTTATACAATAAGATATCTCTGTAAAAGCTCATTAAATGTTTGCCATGAAATAAAGCTTTATTTGTGATATGCACTGCATAGTACTGTCAGCTATTGTAAACGATATCCAATTCAAGTTAAAATTGGCTTAGTACCTGATTGTATACAGAATAGAATATTCATCAGAGCTTTGATTCATCAGTGCATGATCTGTCTATCACTTGTTACATCTGCCTTGGAGCATATAGAATTTGTAACTACAGTAATTTGAAATGAAAGTAAAGCATAATGGCTGTTGTTAATCCCATTAAAAAGTAAAAAAAAATCTAAACCAAACTGTATAGTAATATTTGACATTTGTTTTTGTTTCATTGAATTTTCAGGACTACTTTGTTCTATTGCCATCTGCATACTATGAGGCTCCTCTGCTGCAGGAGAGAGTTACTGATGCATGTGTAGCTGGCACTTATCAAGAAGCGTAAGTCAAATATTGTCCAGTGTATTCTGCCTCTAAAACACGTCATGTGTCAATTATGATTGTTGTAACTAATTTCAAGTTAAGTAATTTGTTCAAGGATGATGCAAATGTTTTAACTATCTGAAAAAGATGGATTCCAGCCTGGACTAAATTTTAGACTTCAAAAATAACATTGTACGGTACACACACTAAGACTGTGCAGACTTTTTGAACTCTGGGCATTGTATTATTGGTTTTGGGTAGGAAAGAAACTTCATTTTAGAGACAACCAAAATGTGAGACAAAACATCAAAAGTGGTAGATGAGCTGATTTATATAAACTCAAGTTATACCACAGGTGGTGATTTGAAAAACTACATGATGTTTCAGGTGCAATAAGTACACACACCCCAGGCTGACACTTTACCCTGTTGCGGAAGGAGAACAAGGCTTCTATGATCAGAATGGACGTAGTACTCCTACAAACACAGTCAGAGACAGAACCATACTGCATGATTTAGGTACAGATGGAATGGCTAAGCTAGATAGGAACCAGGTATGTGCTGTGAGGTCTTTTGTATTTACAGTTTGTTGGTAACTCAGTGTCATTCAATTTATCTGTGCTAGGTTTTTAGTAGTGAAGGATATCTGACTGTTTTCTATGTGCTATCTCACCAATCTGTGCTCGTAATACAATTTTTAATCCATAACCAAAAACAGTAAAATCACGTCAATACATAATGTAGTGATATAGGCATGCTTTTCTTTATTACCACATCCAGCCTGTGATGTAGCGCACATGACAAAGCCCTTGTATCCTACAATGCCCTGATTCACCAGTTCTTGATTTTTCTTCCATACTAAAGAAATATTCCTCTGTACGTCAACAAGAATTATCATCTGTTGATGTCAAAGAGTTACACTGATTTATTAGCTGTTGGTCTTAAAATGCATGAATCACTGGGTACTTTTCAACTTCATTTTCACAAAATAATTCTATGCAGAGAATTAATTCCTTTTCAGCCATCATTGCTGGTATCTTTGCCGGTACCTAGACCTGGAAAGTATGCCGTAGTGATCCAGTACTATGGTGGCAGTGACAGAGACACTAGTCTTCTCAGTGTGTCTGTGCAAGGGAATGGCAATGATAGACAGAATGGTGTTGCAGCCATTCCAGAATGTACAAACCTGTAAGTCTTGGTTTTCAATGTAATATGCAACAGTTTATTTGGCAAGTTATCTGTACTGCATGTCAATCCAATTTAGATAGAGATCCAATGAGGAGTTGCCATGATGTTCTGTATCACTCAATTATTTCAACAGTTTGCCGTCTCCGAGAAATCCCTGTTGTAGTAGAAGCTGGGATGTCATGCTGGAAAAATTCTGCAAAATATTCAAGATATACTTTGACAGAATGCAGCAAGCAGCATGATTTTATGTTTCTTCAAATCCCTAACCATACCATTTGTATGGTGACGTTTGTTGCGTTTGTTGAGTATACATTTTGAGGGTAAAATTTCTGCTTATAATACATTGTAAAGATAAAGTCAGATGTGATGTGCATATTGCCATTTCTGTGAAGATACAACATAACCAGAAGTTTTGCATTGTCTCATAAATTTACTGAAATACCACAAGATTATTATGATGCAGATCTGAATCAAATGTACTATTAACCCTTTGGCCACCAATTGGTTTGGCCCTAATCCATTGCTATCAATGGTGAGTGTAGACCTTTTTACAAGGACTTTGGGGTGACTAGGTTATACATTTATTTTTTGTTTGCACATTTAATCTTTTCTATATTGCAGATGTCGTACAGTTGTACTGGATGGGGACAGTAGAGTAGCAGAGTTTGATTTGTCACACAATGTGGTGAACATTGACATTGTACAAGAGGGACGGCCATTTGACTTGGCAATTGTAAGTTTGACATCGTCAAATCAAAAACTATTGATATCTAGGCCACTACACATCAGGGCTGACAAACTGCAATCACTATAATTTTGAAGACCACCAAATATTTGCTTCAGAACGCTGAATTTGCCATTCTGGTGATAAAGACATTTTATGATGATTATGGTGATGTGCACAGACACCCGTGTACAATATGACTGCCACACAATGCTAAGAGGACTTGTGAATTTGTCTGGCAAGACTAAAGTATGCTTGGTCTAAACCAAATCATTTTACAAATCAGCACAATCAAAGGGGTCCTGTTGCTTTACAAAGCCATTGGAGGGGTCCCTAAGGTAACCGATATGTTTTTCGGAAGGGAAATCAGGCCCGATGAATCCTGTATGTCAATTGTACATCTATTATAATCATTAAATGAAATAAATCCAAAAATGTAACTTTTGATACAAAAAGTATGCACACAATGCGTTTGCAGCTTTAACATTTTTCAGCTATTTTCCCCTTAGATTAGAAATGGTAAACTTTCTAAACATTGTACTATTATTTCTCTAAATCGGAATTACATATTATTTGTTACAGGACTATGTATCCATTATTCCAATTGGAGATTTTGACATGGACTATGTGACACCAGCATTTGAATGTACTCACAAAAAACCAAGTGATGAGTAAGTGAAGATGACTGTCTTTTTGTCAAACCTTCATGATTTTGTTGGCAAGTTTACTTTTGCCCTCTACTTCTGCAAAATACTGTTTAACTCTAGCTCAAAACCATGAGTGATATTAAGTAACTTTTGATGATGTCAGGAAATTACCATCCATACTGAGATTACCATTGGGCATGGAATGCATGGCATATCAAACAATACAGAACTCATGTGAATGATGCAGATCTGTTGATGCCATGTTTGTGACATCTATGGCATAACTGCAGTAAAAATATCAATCATACTCAGGGATTGAATTTTGCAGTTGCTGATAATAGTCAAATCTTAATTAAGTCATGGATGTATAAAATAGCTGGCAGCTAGCAAAAACAATACGCTGTCAGCTAAAATTTGCAGGCTGTGAAAATTGCTTTAGTAAAGAATCAGGATATTTTGCACATGGCACTTTATGTGCACGATACCGGTATACTACTTGTAATGCCTCTACTTTTGTTTTTTCCACCTGTAAGCAAACTTTCTACATCCCTGTAAGTGCTGATGACAGTTCAAATGATGGTATATTCTTTTGTTTTACCATCCAATTGATGATTATAAATCCAAAACCTCTAGAAATAGTGAAATGAAATGAAATTGAAGTGAAATTAATGCACTGACAGTAATTTTCATGTTCCCTGATAATGAGAAAGGTAAAAAGTAGATGAACGCTGCCTGTTAGCAGTTGTAGGTTTGCAATAAATAGAAACAACTCCACGTTTCATCAAATTATTTTTTTAATTAAATCATATTGTTCATATTGAACTTATTTTGAGTGTGATATTGATGCAAGACAATGTTGTCACAAATTTTTACTTTGTTTATTACGTGTTTTCAGTTTTTATCAGTTCATCAAATTGTCATTCACTCATTATGTCATTGGTATTATATTTCATGTTTTCACCTATCACAGATGTGTTGGTACACCATACTTGACGCCACCAGGTGCAAAGAAGTGGGAAGTAGAAAGTAACGCGTACCGTCCATCACAGTCTTCCGGACGTGGAATACTAGGAGAAGACATCACACCCAATGTTGATGATCCAAACACTGCACTGTATACACTAGATGGCTCAGGAGGAGTGGTAAGAAAACATCAATATGAAGTCAGGATAATATTGCACAGCCAGACTGTTCCATTATACTTCTCCTTCAAAATATATACAAATCTTAAACTGTTGACAGAAATGAATCACCATTCATTTTTTTTTGTCACTTGCTGATAAAAACTACTTTAGACAGAGAGAATTGTCTAATATCTTAGCAAAAAGAAAATACTTTCATACTAGTCCTACTGCTACTGTGTTTGAAAAGCTTGTGGCACTTACAATCTTGTAGAATATCAACAGCCGTTTGTGCCATTTCAAATGTTTAATTTTGCTTTGTGGCAGTGCAACATTTGTAGCAAATGCTAACCTTCAGCACACTCCTTTGCTCCTTAAAATTTAACATGTGGGTAAAACTTATTTTGAAATTTATTTTGCAGACATCAGTTGAAATGCGTGACATACTTCCAGATGATGGTGGTCCCTATGTCTTTGTTGTTCACTATTATCAACCTGAAACAGTTTCATACGATGCAGAGTTTGTTGTCAGAGGAACACCAAGCTATAGTGGTGAGCAGTTTTTCTTAGATGATATTTGTATGATCTGTGAGTGTCGGTCAACTCATGGCTACATTTATAATGATTCTTGCTTGATTTTGCAAAAGGAATATGAAATATTATTGATTGTTTGAGATTTAAACATGAATTTGAATTTCTAAAATTTTTTGGACAAAATAATTGCAACTCAATGAATTTTTCCTTCTCAATTAATTTTTGGTGTGCTGATTTTATGGAATATTTAATCTTATTGTCTGCTGTGTGAACCAAGTAAAATATAATCAGCGTCTTCAGTGACTTATTGTAAAATGTTTTTTTCATCAATATCATTGTGAATGTGATCTATGACTCAAATTACTTATTGTATTCATAGACTCATGATCTATTAAACAACAAACACACTGCTTTCTTCTTTAGAGGGACATTTTGCGTCTTAGGTGTACTCCATGTATGTGACATTGGATCAGTACTCAGTGCTTGTGAGAGTAATCTTGTCTTTGACATGAGTGGCAACATGTGACCAATGAACTTCATTCTTACAGGTACATTCAAGGCTGAGTACTGTCCTCATGTGTCTGGTTGTCGGTCAGTGGTTACAGCCAGTGATGGCAGCCAGGTCTTTGATATTGGACCTCTCTCAAGAGATGTTGTCATCAACATACCAGATGATAAAAGTCTGTGGTTGGTAAGTGGTGGTGGACTATCCATCAGCTGTATTTACCATAATTAATCTAAGTGGGCAAACAGGAAAGGATTTTGTCAATGTTCATTACTTTGGACCATTCAACAACTCAACTCCAATGACAGATTTCCATAAAAGCACATCTCTTGTATCTTCTTTAATAGTATAGTTGTGAGGGCAAAAGTTCATGGAAACTCTGAGCTGGTGAGGGAATTTTTGCCCTCATCAATTGGCCTTCTGAATGCTACGGATGACAACAAAATGCCACCAGAATCTGTCATATCAGTGTGCAATTTCATTGAAGCAGACATATCTTGTGAGAAAAGTATTTTACTCCAAATTCATAGTCTCAAGTATCAATTTATTCACTAACTGCTTGTCAATTTGTAAAACTATTTTATCTTGCTCAGTAGGACATCCAAAGGTGAATAACAGGTCTTCCACCATTTTAAACTGAAGCTCCAAGAAATGAAAGGTTGATTGTCTGTGCTTGTGATGTTTTACTGAATTTTTTTCTTCCAGGATTATGTCATGGCTATCCCTGTAAGTGCCTATACACCAGATGTCCTCACTCCCCAACCAATAGATCGTGCCGGAGAGTTTATCAAGGACTGTGGAAAAGATGGCTTCTATATCAGGTCAGAATAATGCTTACATCTTTCAAATTCTTCAAGATAGTCTTTCGATGATTTCCATTCCAGAGATATCATTCATATAAATACACATGCATGTAATAATTTTCATATGTTACATTACCATTTTTTTCAAATAGTGTGTCTCTGAGAGGCTGAGGTTGCAGCTTACAGTTTTTAAATTGTATCCATTCTTGAGAGATACTTTGCTGGCATTATCTAAATTTGTGAATGCAAGATACTGTACTTGACGCATTCCACATCATTACCATATCTTTCCAAGTGTGATCATGTGTAAATAATGTTTGTGCAATACTAGAGTATTTAATACATTATAAAATGTGATATTGCTTGAGAATAATTTCAGAAAGTACAAATATTTTCTGTGAAAATTCTACCAGGTGTCAATCAAACATCACTCATGTATTTTACATATTAATAAGTCGTCGTTGTATTTACAAGTAATGTGCAATGCTACGACGTGTAATGATTTCTTTTCACAGTCCTGATTCATCTGGTTTCTGTCGTGATGGTGTGTTCTCACTGACTTCAGACTACAACAACGGAGCTATGCCTTGTGAATGTAGCTTTACTGGGTCAACTAGCTTCTCTTGTGAGGAGTTTGGTGGACAGTGTGCATGTAAACCAAATATCATTGGTAGAAAGTGTGACAGATGTAAAACAGGATACTATGGCTTCCCTGACTGCCAACGTGAGTATCAGGGATCACCAGTAGAAAACTAGGCACAGTCCTTTTGGTCGTTATCTTACTATCCTAGGGAGGCCTATTTTTTACATTTACAAACATACCATCACCTAGGATAATGTTGAATTGTTATACATCATATTGTTACTCATTGTCCTTCAGTCTTGGAGGCCATTACTTGTCAAGAAAGTATCTTTGCAATAATTTTATTATCACAACAAATAATTCAAATTAACTATGAGTATTTAAAATTAAAATGAGTTTGGGTTGAATTCATACTGAAAAAAGGAGAGATTAGTCAAGGCAAACAAAGTTACTACAGTTTAACGTAGGTTTTTTCTGAAATTTCATTTATAAATTACACCTAATGCAATGCGCCATGTACGATGGAAAATCATAAAGCTCTATATGAATTTACACCATACCATTCTGCAGTTTTAATACCCAATCAGTGCACAATATTGTACCATAACATTTCATTAGTGTTCTTTTGATCACTTTATTGGCTGTAATCCTATCAATTTCAGGATACTAAGCAAAAATACTGAAATCGTATGTATTATATTTACCATATAGCCTGTAATTGTGTGACTGGTATCTGTGAGGAGCAAACTGGAGAATGTATTTGCCCACCCAATGTTGGAGGTCCACAATGTGATCAATGTCTACCCCAGACATTTGGATATGATCCTTTCATTGGCTGTGAGGTGGGCAATAATGACCCTTTTACATTGCAACATATTAATTGGCTGCTAGGTATGAAGTACAGTACATTGCCATGACAAATTATTTGACCTACATATTTTTATTTATTAATTTAACCCTTTCACCACCATGGTTTGTCCCAAATCCATTGTTTTCTATGGTAAAGTTGGACCTGTATACAGGGAACTGGGGGTGAAAGGGTTAAAAATTATTTTTCTATTTGTGTTGAACATTTCACAAAGTAACGTAGTCGTACAGCACAAGTAGCATCAAGTGGCATTATTATTCTTCTGTGTTTACCAATATATAAATTGCATGAAACTGCACTGGGTATTCCTAATTTCTTTTGTAAAGAATTCATTACCCTGACTTCATAAATACCATTTCAGAGATGTGACTGCAGTCTAAGTGGTGTAAGACGAGGCAATGGAAATTGTGATCTTGTCACCGGGCAGTGCAAGTAAGCAGTGTTTTCTCTGCATGTTCATTGAAAGGGGCACTTTCTGCCCCATTTATCAAAATTAGGGGGCAAATTTGACATTTTAGGGGGCAGTCACTGTTGATGTTGATTTGCCTTCCTAGGAAGCGCTTTCCCGATATCATTACGATCGTCACCAAGTTCAGTTGCGTCGTCTATGTCTCATGCAGCACCCTTGCTAACATCGACATCATGATGTTTGTCAGCTTGTGATGTGCTCGGCTGCTGTCCATCTTCTGTCGATTTGTCACACACAGGTTTTCCGATTCAGAACTTGACGTACTTGTCCCCTTGGACACGATTTGGTCCTAATTTTTGGGTTTAAATCCATGAAAATATGCTCAGCCCGAATGGATCACTTTTTCACGAAAAAATCCCCTAAACGTGGATCGATTTTTATCTCCAAAACACTAAGCATGGGTCAATAACAAAGTAAATGTCCCATGCTTCAGGAAAACCGTCACGTGCAACAGAATAAAAGTGAAATTCCCTAACTTTGTCAAGCACATCCCTATCAGTGGGCAATATTTTCGGAATATACATGGGTAGATGTTTTCGACTTAATATGGCCGGCACACCCCCGTATGAAAATATCAGGAGTAGGCCTACCCTTCTGGGTGCCAATCAAACGATTGTGTTTTATTGTGATCGAGATTGATCGTCTAAATCTAGAATTTTCCATAGTTTCATCATTGATGATTGTTTTTCTGCTTTCAAACTTTAAAAACGTGAACATCAAAAACTGCACTAATATCCATGGAGACTGAAGCGCAAATACGTCGTTGGCTGTTCTTTTCCATGCGTACACTCCATGTTATGCACGTCACCAAAGCTGAATGACAGGCTATATTTTGTCTTTTCCGAGGGAATATTCTGAATAGAAACAACAGCAAATTCACTGGTCGCTACACTATGCGCTTGGAACACCCTAAAATATGTGGATATCTTTGCTTGCTGTGTTTTGTGCGCAATTTCGCGCAGTCAGTAACTTTTAAAGGGCAGAAAATGGCTCGAAATGCGCAATTTGCGCAATTGCGCAGTCGAGAGAAACCCTGAGTAAGTATGAATTAGACAACAGTTAAAGTCCAATTTCCATACCAATTCATTTGTCTATAGAACTGTATTCACTCAGATAAACTCTGTTATGTTTTGATCCGACACATGTAAATACTGGCTCCTCAATTGCATTCTCCTTCTTTTCAATTACATATTCTGACACAGGAGTGTATGTGGTTTCATCACATTCTCTTTGTTTTTGTCAGTTCAAATTTAACATAGAGACTTTGTCAGATGATACGTGTTGTATCATTGAGCAACCTTCCTTGAAGATTACTGACACTGGTATATTAGAATAATGTCTGAATGAGCTTTTGCCTTCTTTTATTCACAGTTGTAAGGATAACGTAGCTGGTCGTAAATGTGATGTGTGTTCACCCGGCTTCTTTGACTACCCGCAGTGTGTGCCATGTGATTGTGATTTGACAGGAACAACCGATGAGATTTGTGATCAGACTTCATCCAGATGCCTTTGTAAAGTTAGTAATTCCTTGCTCATTTATCAATTAATTATATTTGTCATAAATCCTCTTTCTATAGAAGATTATCTTATCGGTCCAATGATATGTAGTGCAGTAACGTCACACTCTTAAATTCTGTCTGCTTCACAGGAGAACGTTGAGGGTCGTAGGTGTGACAGATGTAAGGACGGTACTTTCTTCCTAGAAGCCAGGAATCCACAAGGCTGTACAAACTGTTTCTGTTTTGGTGCAACCAGAAATTGTGAGAGTACTACACGTAGAGTTTGGAGCAAGGTGAAATGACATTTTAAGTTGATTCATATACTTATTCTCACACTGACAGTTAATACATCATGGACTGCATATATTGCAAAAAGAATTATGAATCACTCAATGTGTATTCTTATTCAGCAGTGTATGTAGTGAAGAACCTGTAGCTGGCAAAACAATAGGATTTTCAGCATGTGTTCTCAAACTGCTATATGTACTTAAAACACACCATCCCTCCTCCACTGTGGATTGTTTACTTTACTCCATCCAGTAATGAATCAACTGCTTTTGAAAATTTCCATCTGCCTTTAAAGCTACTTACACCCCTTCTTATGAGAAAGTTATTTTTAATTACATTATTGATATTAAAATATTTTTTATTGAATATCCAATGTAATGCCAGTAACAAGACTTAAAATTCTGCAGTATAAATTTGAGATACCATCAGTCTTCATTAAAATGTTTTTAAAGTCTATGTTCATGAAGAGATCTGTCCCTGGTATATTCCAAATAAACTTTAATCCGTTCATCCTGATTTCCTGTAACCAGGTCAGTTCTCACCATTGGTAACAATTGGTTTGGGTCAAACCATGGTGGTCAAAGGGTTAATGTCAGTCATATCAAACCAAATTGTAGATTTACAGTTTTAGTAGATTGTCACTCACACTCTTTATTTTAAAGTGACCACAAATCTAACTGATGGAATCTTTCAGGTTAATGTAATGGAGGGATGGGGTGTGACCAACTTTAGGAATGGAAGAGTAACAGAATCACGGAAAACTGTGAGTGTTGATGTGGATGGCTCAGGAGATGATCCCTTCCAGCCTATCTACTGGGTAGCACCATTTGAATACCTTGGTAACAAGGTAAGTCATATTACAAATGAACTACAACCTGAAATGTGATCTTTTCCAGCCTATCTGTTGGATGGCAACGTTTGAATACCTTGGTAATAAGGTTAGTCATATTGCAAATGAACTGCAACCTGAAATATGACCCTTTGCAGACTGTGTACTGGGTAGCACCATTTTGAATACCTTGGTGACAAGGTGAATTCATATAACAAATACACTACAACCTGAAGTGTGATCCCTTCCAGCCTATTGGGTAGCACAGTTTCTGGTCCTTTGAAGTTGGCAAAAGTCATGTGATATTTTTCTTTCCTTTTTACCACTACATGCAGCTACTTTGGAATGAGAGTACTATGACAGTTATTGTATGTTCCAGTGACTGCTGAATACAAATGCTCTGTTTACCAGTGTATTTGGATGACTGAAAGGCAGCTCCACACACTGATGCTGTTAACTTTTCTGTATGAGATGATATTGCGAATCATTCATTGTGACAGGTTGTTTGCTAGTAGTCTATTTTGGAACATTGTGATGAGGTTTTTGTTGAACACTTCACAGACAGGAAAAGAGGTGAAATGTACTGTATGGTAGTTCTCAAAGTGATGTGGGTGATTACCAGACACAAATTATATTTTCTGAATGTAAATTTGCAACTATACTGTTGTACTTGAATTTCAGCTCACAGCCTATGGTGGTGTACTTGAATACACAGTAACCTATAGTAATTTGAGAGGAGATGTAACCACAACACCAATAAGAAGACCTGATCTTGTCTTGTCTGTAAGTTGTAAACTGGAATCCCTCTCCTACCCTTGAACACTCACTGACTTTGATCATCATTTTCTTGACTTTTAAAGACTTGTATTACTGATGAAATTAATCAGAAGTAGAGCAAATTGTTTCAAACGATTTCAAATCCAATGGAAAACAAACAATTGCACAGTGTGAATTAGATAAGTACATTATGTGGAACAATAGGTGTAGCACATCAAAAATATTGCCTTTTAATTATGTAATAATCAGTACTGAACACAATTTCTGACTCCTAAGTCACAATTATATTATAACAATTTAAATTTGTATTCGTTAAGGGAAACAACATTGAACTTGTTTATTCGGCACCAAACCCACCCAGGGCAGGAAATCCACTGACTGTAGAGGTGGACATGCTAGAGGTAAGTCAAAGACACCAAAATGTTATAGAACATAGCTAGATATTGCTAGATGGATTGCAGAACATCCCTGTAACAGATCCTGAGTAATCCCTTTTGATAGCTCTTATACCAAAGTCTGTAATTTAAAGAAGATTTCAGTGCTTTATTCAAACTAGTTTGAGACCTCTTGGTGAGTGTGTACACAGTCATGTAATTTCTTGCTATATCCATTACATCAGGCACAGATCTCAAGTGTGTGTATGCGGATAGAGATGATCTGGTGATGAATATCAGGGCCTGTCAAAATTGGCAAAATTTGAGATGTTTTTCATGCACAGAAAAGTTTCATCTTTTGTTTAGTGATACATATATGGAATGCAAGCAACAATTTCAGAACATGTCACACACCTGTTTGTACAATAATGTATACAGTCATGTAAAACATGTACAGATACAAGCATGAAATCCTGTTGAACATTTTGTACACATCACCGTACACAGACTGATTCACAGCACTGTATTGAAATCTGAGTCAGAGCACTGTATACAGACCTGATACATGTACACATCACTGCATACAGACCTGATTCACAGCACTGTATACAGACCTGATACACATCACTGTATACAGACCTGATTCACAGCACTGTATACAGACCTGATTCACATCACTGCATACAGACCTGATTCACAGCACTGTATACAGACCTGATTCACATCACTGTATACAGACCTGATTCACAGCACTGTATACAGACCTGATTCACAGCACTGTATACAGACCTGATTCACAGCACTGTATACAGACCTGATTCACAGCACTGTATACAGACCTGATACACAGCACTGTATACAGACCTGATTCACAGCACTGTATACAGACCTGATTCACAGCACTGTATACAGACCTGATTCACATCACTGTATACAGACCTGATTCACAGCACTGTATACAGACCTGATTCACAGCACTGTATACAGACCTGATACACAGCACTGCATACAGACCTGATACACAGCACTGTATACAGACCTGATTCACAGCACTGTGTACAGACCTGATTCACATCACTGTATACAGACCTGATTCACAGCACTGTATACAGACCTGATTCACAGCACTGTATACAGACCTGATTCACATCACTGTATACAGACCTGATACACATCACTGTATACAGACCTGATACACATCACTGTATACAGACCTGATTCACATCACTGTATACAGACCTGATACACAGCACTGTATACAGACCTGATACACAGCACTGTATACAGACCTGATTCACATCACTGTATACAGACCTGATTCACATCACTGTATACAGATCTGATCTGATTCACATCACTGTATACAGACCTGATTCACATCACTGTATACAGACCTGATTCACATCACTGTATACAGACCTGATACACAGCACTGTGTACAGACCTGATACACATCACTGCATACAGATCTCATTCACAGCACTGTGGACAGACCTGATACACATCACTGCATACAGACCTGATTCACAGCACTGTATACAGACCTGATACACATCACTGCATACAGATCTGATTCACAGCACTGTTTGCAGGTCTGGATTCAAAACACTAGCTGTTACATTTGTGTACTACTTTTGCTAAGACAGCTCTGTTCCTCAAGTCTGTGATAGGGGCTGCAAAGAGTATGTTACAACAATGATTTTTTATTGCCTGAAGAGATTCTTAAACCACTGCTATAGTTCTTATAAGTCACAATGATTATACTTGTGTGTAGAGAACACTGAAACTTCTCTGAGTTTCTGGAGTCCATGTCCTCATTTCCTTGCTTCAAGAGAATCACCCTCACTCTATGTCCTCTTTCCAGTCAGTGAAAGCTCATCTACAAAGTCAGTCAATAATGCTTTGACCTCTGACCTGTTCAATGTCCATCTCCCCACAGAGTAGTTTCATGCACAGTATTGGTAGTGGACAAGTCAGTAGAGAGGAACTGATGATGGCTTTGGCTGGCCTTGAAAAAATTCACATCAGAGCTCAGTACGAGACTTCCATTGCAGATGCTAGGTAAGTGTTACATGTCGCATTGACGAAGAAATAGCCTGATTTTTGTTTTATGATATTCATGCCAAGATTCCCCGGTACAAACGCTGTAGGTTCGAAATCATTTCCATATGAAAAGAAACCTTACTTGAGGTGTGAACTAACTGTCAATCGGTGATTGCTCTACAAATATCACGGGTGATGTCATATTGATAAACATTGTGATCTTTTGTTCTACTTGATCGATAGTTTACTTACTCTCTGGGGAGTCATAAGTCATTAATTTGGTAACGCAGAAATTTTCCGCATTCAGAGGATTATCCTAGATACATGGTTTGAGCCGGCCAATCCCCTCATGTGTGAGTTTGAAGTTGTCATTGGAGGCAATCTTAGTGAGAGAGTTTACCCATCAGAGTTTCAGCTGTCCATAAAAAATGACCACTTATTGACTGTTCTTGTTCTCTTACACAAGTTATTTGTATATTTACAGTAAGTTGCCTCAGTATAGCATGCATGTCATTGGGGAATGAATTGTCAAAGTTAAAGAGCCCCCTCAGAGTCCAGTTTCATGCTAGCAATTCTGAAATCATCAACATGCAAAACAGTGTGTTGTCAGTGTCTCTACAGTTCACTCACCAAATGCAATACATGTATATGACCTAAAATTAGGTCTTGTATGGATATAAAGTCATAGATCAGCCAAATGCAATACCAATTTTCAAAGTGCTGTCAAGGTACCAACACCTAAGTACTGTCTACATAGAACCAACAGCTTTGTTCAAACTTAATCAGCACAATATTTGTGAGCAATTGTACATCGGTCTAAAATCATTGCAAATGCATGGAACATCCAGGTATTAGCAACCTGTTAATTGTACACCTTTCCATCCCTAGTGTTATTAGTCTAACCTGAGAACCAGAACAAGTGATCAATTCCATAGCTAACACTGTCAACACAGCATATCTATGTTAGAATATTGTGCACAGCATGCCTGTGAGGGGGGCTATCTGCAGGATCACCACCCTGATATGTCCTGGCTATTTTCCCACCCTACTGGTTTAGGCTAGAATTATGGGTAGGGAGGTAGGGGTAGGGTATGTGCGTGGAAGGTATATTTGGATGTGATGTAAATCCTAGAACTGACTGATGGACATTAATGTACAGATCAATGTAAACAACAATGGATGTTACAAGTTTCTACATAGCCTTTGGTAATTTCTTCTTACAGTTTAAGTGCTGTATCATTAGCTGTTGCTAAAAAGAAGTCAAATGGTGAGCCTGCCGACAGTGTGGAAGAATGTATTTGTCCACCAAGCAACACAGGTTTATCATGTGAGGTAAGCAAGCAGCCATGTTGTGGGAACTTCTCTAATTCAGGATGTGAAGTTTCCTTGTTCAGTTCTGGAGAAAAACAGAAAATTTTAGATCATTTTTCAGGTTTAGCGCCCTATTTTCTATTATCAGAAACATCCATGAAGTTTGTATCATATACTGGTAGTTCAAATACACTCAGAAGCTTTGAAACTCTAGTTTGTTGATAGAGGGCGCTCTATAATCCTGATAAAATTTTTTTCACTAGGAATGCGGAGCTGGCTACCACAGGACTGAAACTGGACCCTATCTTGGTTTGTGTATACCATGCGACTGTAATGGACACTCTGGTGAATGTGACCCTAACACAGGCAAATGTCTTGTAAGTGTACATCTATAAGAAATTTGATCAGACATGTCTTGTAATTAAAAGTACCATAAAGGAACATCATTGTTTCAAACTAACAGATGCAAAGATGTTACTTACTTCATCTTGGTTAAGCTTTCACAATTACAAGTTGGAAAAGTTCCATTGTTCTCAATATAGTTAATATCTGTTTGGTTCACTGTATTATTCACAGGACTGCAAACACAATACTTTGGGTGATCATTGTGAAATTTGTGAGACTGGGTATGTAGGTGATGCCACCGGTGGAAATCCTGATGATTGTAAGATCTGCTCATGTCCCTATGCAATTGAATCCAACAAGTAAGTATAGCAAGTACCGTACTATGATTGTAACAAGAGACTTACGATCTGAAACCATTCATTCCAGTTTATACACATGACGCTTTAACCTACATGTATGTCACAAAGTATAGTTCTAATCAGTGTGACAACAATTTCAATGTCAAGGGTGAGTAAATCGTTTTAAGATCCACCAGCCAACAGGCTAGTAGCCTAAAAGAGATCACTCACCCAGCGTTAACTTCTACTCGCTGACTAGTCAACATGTAGTCAGCAGATGATACTTCACTGGTTTGTTTGGAAAGTTGAAACATAAACTACAAGTCTGTCAGTTTTAGCCAGTGGATATGCTCACCCCTGAAGATCTATTATCATTTAGGAAAGTTATTTTCTTACATCATTAACCCAATGAAGAATAGACTAAAAGTCTAATTCAAAATAAATTATTCCCTGCAAAACACTGAGATGCCCCTGCCAGGCTGACTTGGCAGTGAAATAGCTGACACTACTGGCATGCTTTGTTAGCTCCGCTGTCAGCGACGCGGAGCTTATCAAATAGGTTGATTATCCGTCGTCGTCCGTCGTCCTTTGTCCGTCGTCCGTCGTCCGCGTCGTCCGTCAACAATTGCCTTCTCCTCTGAAACCACAAGTCCAATTGCTTTGAAATTTTATATGCAGTTCACTTGGGGTGACCTCACTTCAGTTTGTTCAAATCTGGTGAAATTTGCATATTTGTATTTTTGGGGCATTTTTTGGTGTTTTTGGTAAAAAAATCTTCTTCTCTGAAACCGCTTGTCCGATTGCTTTGAAATTTGATATGCAGTTTGCTTAGGGTGACTGAAACCAGATTTGTAAAAATGGTGGTGAAATTTGCATATTTGTATTTGTAAGGCAATTTTTGTCATTTTTGGTAAAAAAATCTTTAAAATCTTCTTCTTCAAAACTACTGGTCAGATAGCTTTTATATTTGGTACATATGTCCCTAGGGATGATCTATTTCAGATTTGTTCAAATTGTGCAGAAATATGCAAATTTGCATTTTTAAGGCAATTTTTGCCATTTTGGTCAAAAATGTATTTCTCAAAAGTACTGGTCTGATAGTTTTGAAATTTGGTATACAGGTTTCTATAGACGAACTAAGTAATATATATTGAATTTCTGATGAAATCTGTAATTTTGTATTTTTGGGGCAATTTTTGCCATTTTTGGTCAAAAAATGTGTATTTCCAAAACTACTCATCTGATAGCTTTGAAATTTAGTATACAGGTTCCTACAGATGAACTAAATGATATTTATGGAAATAATGATGAAATCTGCAATTTTGTAATTTTGGGGCAATTTTTGCCATTTTTGGTCAAAAAATGTGTTTCTCAAAAAGTACTGGTCTAACAGCTTTGAAATTTGGTACACAGGTTTCTACAGATAAGCTACGTAATATATTTTGAATTTCTGATGAAATGTGTAATTTTGTATTTTTTGGGCAATTTTGCCATTTTTGGACAAAAAATGTGTATTTCCAAAACTACTTATCTGATAGCTTTGAAATTTGGTATACAGGTTTCCATAGATGAACTAAATGATATTTATTGAAATAATGATGACATCTGCAATTTTGAATTTTAGGGCAATTTTTCTCATTTTTGGTGAAAAAATTTTAGCCACTTTTTTCTGGCCACTGCATTGAGTTATCAAAGATTTCCACCTTCTTCATCAACATGTGTCAAAAATAGTTATTCTGTACATAAACACAGCGGAGCTATATCGGCCGCTAGGTCATGCTTGTTGAAATATCAATACCCATCTGGTGTTGATTACTGTAAAATTCCTATTGAAGCCATATCCTCAATCGTCAATTTATGGTACTATCTATCAGAATCTCTTTAATATTACTGTATCAAACAAGTATTTTTTACCCTGTTAACTTATTAAAAGCTTATAAATTCATTGTTGACTCTCACTATCTAGTAAAATGTTAACACTTTAATCGCAAAGCACACAACCATTTAGTGACAACAGAAAATAATATCAAACTTACTGATGTATCATTTCAGCTTTGCAACCTCTTGCACATTTGGACGCAATGGTGAAACAACATCTTGTGATTGTTTGCCTGGTTATGCTGGAGTTAGGTGTGACAGGTAAGGTGAACAAGTCAGTGATAATGGTATGAAGTGAGTAAAGTCTGAAACCCTGTTCATATGTCATGTGGATTGGTTTACCTGCTATTAATGAATGAGATAGTGCAATTACTTGTACAGAGTTGCCCATTCTATCAAGTTGTGGTGATTATCACTTTATATATTTCAGAATTTTATAAACTCATTCATGAATTTATATGGGTTATACTCATGAAGGTGGTTTATACTGTCAATTATACTATTTTACCTTTAAGATCAACCAAAAAATGTTGAAATTTAATGGAAAACTGGCAGCTTTAGAATGACTTGCATGTGACAATTGAGTATTTTTAATATGGCAGAGTCATTTTGACCCCAAAATTATGCAGTGACGATCCAACTACTCACGTGAAAATGATAAATTGTTACATGCAGCAGTGATTCCTACATGTCACAATCAGACTGCGCAGCATATATTTACGGTTGCTTCTGTGTATAATGCAGTCATTTTCTGTACAGTTTTTCAAGCAAATATGGATAAAATGCTGACATGGCAAGTCTAGATCGAAACACTTGAGCATGAGAAACAAAGGTTTTTCTTAATTCTCCATCATAGGTGTGAAGATGGTTACCATGGTGACCCCACAGCAATTGGTGGAAGTTGTGAGCCATGTAATTGTCATGGCAACTTGGATCCCAGCTACAATGGTCCAATGTGTGACACTCTTCGAGGAAATTGTCTGAGTTGCCGTCCAGGCACCACTGGGGATAATTGTGAAAAATGTGCGGAGGGTTACTATGGAGATGCTGTCGTTGCCAAGGAGTGCAAAGGTGAGCTTTACATCATAAGTATCAGTGAAACCAGAGTAGATGTTTTTTTTTGCATGTTCCAATATGTTTCATTTTGTTTTCTTTATATTTCAGAATGTGAGTGTCATGCGTGTGGTACCAATGAGTGTGACTCAGTCACTGGTCTGTGCTACTGTAAACTGGGTGTGACTGGCACTCGATGTAACAGGTGTTTGGTAAGTACTCCTATAAGCTAGTGTTGTAATTATACATGTAGTGTGACTCGGTCACTAGTCTGTGCTGTTGTAAACCAAGTGTTACTGGCACAGTTGATGCAACAAGAGTGAGATTTGAAAAATTCCTAGCTAAGCAGATCACAAATCATTTCATCAGCCCTATACAAGTCCTAATGTTGCTGTCATTTTTGTTAGCTCACATTTGGTTATTTGGAATTTTTTTGTGATTTTTCTCATTTTCAGTAAAAATTCTTCTTCTCTGAAACCGCCAGCCCAATCATTCTCAAATTTTGGTTGACTCTTTGCAAGGGTGTTACTCTTCTAATTTGTTGAAATTATGACAAAATGGGGAAATTACTATTTTGGAGCAATTTTGTCATTTGGTCAAAAAATCCTAAACAGTATTTTCTTTTTAACCCTTTCACCACCATGGTTTGTCCCAAATCCATTGTTTTCTATGGTAAAGTTGGACCTGTATACAGGGAATTGGGGGTGAAAGGGTTAAAACCCCTGGACAGACAGCTTTCATATTTGGTACACAGACGTACAGAGATGACAATAGTTCGATATGTGGAAATTGTCCTGAAACATTGAAAATTTGTATTTTTACGACAATATTGTCATTTTTGGTCAAGAAAACTTTATCTCAAAATTACTTGTTTGATAGCTTTGTAATTTGGTATAAAGTCCCATGTTTGATAGCTTTGTAATTTGGTATAGAGTCCCGAAAGATGTTATGAGATAAATTTTCTGCTCAAAGTGTTGGGAAACCCCCAAATTTGTATATTTTAGGTAATTTTCTCAGTTTTTGACCTTAAATGACCTACACCAACCCAGGATATGTTGTGTGACAATTTTGAAGGCTGTGAACATAATTTTGTCATATTTGGTATCAATTTGTAGGAAACTTTGATCCAGAAAACAAAGCTGAGGACCTGGTGATTTTTTTCATTTGGACCAATTTTTGCAACTTTTTTATGTAAGACATACAAGAACTGATGAGAAATTTGGATCCAGGATAATTCCAGATGTTGTAATCACCGCCCACAGTAGAGACATTTCACTATCTGTAACTAACTTAAGTGCTGTTTACATTAGAATGATAACACTCATGGCATTAATTAAAAACTTCCCAAGGTTGTAAATAGTTTCCTGTCATCTGTCGTTATGTAATACCAAGGGGTGGAACATTTGATATTCAGGAGGGAGTAGGGTCTAGAAGATTGATGAGGTAGCATTACTTTTTTACCAGATCCCTTGTGCATTTTTTGCCCACTCCCACCTTTTCTTTTAATCAAGCCTTCTCTGTTTTTTGTTGTTGACATTTGCTTATGTATTTAGGATCTGCTTCTCCCATTGCTATAGAAGTTGATATGCATGTTCCTAAAGATGACCTCCAGTACATGTACCTAAGTTGGAGACCTTATTTGCTTTTGTCATTCTTGTTTTTCCTGGTTTAAATATTTCTCAAATGGACCAATTCAAACCGAATGTGAGCACATAGTGTCCTTGACGGTATTTTTTAACATTGAAATTACCATGGTCACATGCATGAGTACTCATATCAATATGATAGGATGAATGACTGAATGTAGTTCAGATTGTGAACTTCTGATTTAAGCAAGCTATGTTGCCCAAAACTTGTGACAAGAATGAAAGGTTGGTAACACCATCCCATGCTACTCTTTACTGTCTTATTGATAAAAAACATGCTTTATTTCTGCTCATGTTCTCAGATTGGTTCCCTCCATACAACAATCTTTTCTGTTTGACATCTTTCATATTCTAATCACCACAAAGATGGTAGCTTCACTGTAGTTTGAAACAACATTGTTTTCCAAGATTTGTTTGGAGTAGAAAATCCAGACAATAGGAATGAATTTATCTCTAGAAATACCGGTAAATGTTGTTCCAATTTCACTTCCAGCCTAATTTCTACGGCTTTGATACGTGTCAAGGCTGCCTGGCATGTGGCTGTGGTCAGGCATCCCGTATACAACAGTGTGATGGAATAACCGGACAGTGTGAATGTATGCCTGGAGTAAGTGGAAGACAATGCAGGGAATGTCTCCCTGGTTACTGGGACTACGGTCCAGGTGGATGTCAAAGTAAGTGTCAAAGGTTATGGGTCATGTCAAAGGTCATATTTGGATTCAACTCAACTTCCAATACTAATATTTTACACTGTGCATTTAGGACTGGAAGATTTCTGTGTTTAGATTTATGATTTTTGCATTTCGTATTTAATTTCTTCTTAATTTTAAAAACATTAAACATGGAACTACTGCATTTGCACATGGAGGCGATTCACTTTGGACAAGTGTACCAGTATGAATTACATGTATGAAATTCAACGGATTGAGGAAGCTGTTCAGCTCGTTTTACCGGATTTTTCTGAGAGTACGCCCACTCGATTTTCTTCGCGTAAATTTGTTGCATTCACAAACGTAACAGTAGTAGTAATCCCTAGTAGAAATGGTATGATCCACAATTGTTTACGATTATTGACCTCTTTGCGTGCAACGAATGTGAAACACTGTATCTATTTTCACACGTTCGACTACTTTGATTAACTTGTCACACTTACAAACTAGGTCAACCTCAGAACACGTGCACACGTCAAAATCTGATCGATGATTTTCTTCGCTTTTTCGCCGAGCGGTTCTGTCTATGGCCTCTCAGCTAGGCGACTGATGCCGTATGTTGTGGGTTCGAATCCGATTGAAAACTAGCCGTATTTGAATGCGTTCGACAAACTATGGAGGCATGTGATAATTAGATATTATTCCCTAATATTTTTCTTCGTTCAGCGAAGGAAAATACGAGTGACGTAATGACCGTGTCACCACGAGTCGAAGACGAGTGGTGACACGGTCATTACGTCACGAGTATTTCCGAGTTGAACGAAGAAAAATATTAGGGAATAATATACTTATCACATGCACAAGCCAAGAATTCGTTATTTTTTGCAAAATAAAATAAGTTTCCATGACGATTCCGTGTTTAAACTTTTGAACTACTTTAGGAATAAATATCAGTACGCCTTGCACAAGTTGTCAATCATTTCCAGTTGTCCGTCGTGTGCGTTAGCGCTCACGTTCGTTCGTGTGTGGAGCAAATGACAGCTCTCGGTCTACACGTAGGCTACCTTCCGCAAAGTTATACTCTATTTCAAATGTAGTATAGTCCTAGAAATTTATCACAGACGAAGATACGCTATTTTTCGGGAACAAATATCGACTGAATCTCGACGGCGCGAACACTGTAAACGTCGCGCCTGACCCTGTTTGCAATGCGTACGGAACCCACGGTATATGCGACCAGCTTCGAGTTCGTTGTTTCCGCAAATTATTCACGTAATTCCTTCGGAATATACGGGCGGTACACTCTTGTGTTTACATTGTTCGGATGAGTAATGTCGTAGTCTGTGAAAATATCGATTTCATTACATGACTTTTGATCGTGGGAGAAACATCGGCCGCCATGTTGTTTGTTTACATATTTACGAGCACACCGAAGATCGACAAAAAAAGGTCCGACGCACCAAAATTGATGACATAGACGCGGGTTGTCGTGACGTAGAACGACCAGAGAATAAATCCCGTATTTTTTATTAAATTGGCGGTAAATTTTTACCGAATTACGGCCCTTGGCCGTTATTTAGCTACAGGTGTGAAGCAGACAATGTAGCCATTTTCTGTTTAACGGCCCTGGGCATACTCTCAGAAATATCCGGTAAGACATTATCAAATTTCTCCGACAATGTTGTTCTACAAATATTCATAGACACATACGGTAGTTGTAAATTTCTTCAAGTAACTGCATACTTTCACGCCCCATTTTTCAGTCCAGCTTCCTTTCTGTGCTTCAAGATTGTCAAAGTAAAGCAAAGATTACTTCATGTTATGATTGGAGAAATATCAACCTTTAACACCTGTGTTCTTTCTCTGCTGTAGAAAGCAGTAGATTTGAATCATAGGGATTTAAGGGTTTAACCGTTTGAGTGCTAAAGTCAATTTTGTCGCCTTTACAAAATATACTCCAGTCAATTTTTTTTCAGATTTTTGTAAAAATTTTGATAACAAACTGTAACCAATAAAATGTGATGTCCATTTGGTCCAAAATTATCAAAAAATACAGAAAAATTCATAAAAATTGGTAAAAATGTTGCACTGAAATTTTGTTGGGAACAGCCACAGCACTCAAAAACTTAACTGAATTGTACATAGCACTCTCAGAAGGATGGTATTGGAATACTTGGAGTTTTTAAATATCACAATATTAATTTTGTTATTTACCATTTACCGGTAGAGTGCGACTGTCCAGATCACCTACTGTGTGAACAAAACACAGGGAAATGTATCTGTTTACCTGGTGCCATGGGACCAATGTGTGATGTTTGTGAAGACAAGTTTATCCTAACTGATGTTGGATGTCAACGTGAGTTTCATATTCCAGGCATATCTGGATTTTATCTTTCAAAATGATTTATTAGTCGGTATGCAGTCAACCTTGTAAGTTGTAATCTGTAATTCTGCTTTATTCTAACTCCTATTTTGTTATAACTACATTCAAACACAGTGTATTGGTAACAGACCAAAAGAACTATTCACAAATTCAGGTGTGTTTAATACTGAAGATAACATTGCTGGTACAGCATCTCCTACTTGCAACAGATATTTTGAAAACTTTTTATAAAGTCTTTTTTCATAGTTGCAGTGTTGATTTTTTTTCCAGTCTCCATAATATCATTAATGGTAGAAAAAGTATGAGCTTCAAAATATTTGCAAACAGTTTCAGAAATAATTTTGAAAAATTACTAGAGTATCTTTATTTCAGCAGTTTAATGACATGGCCATGATAGGAATCAGAATCAGTCATGACCTCTAACCTCAACAAATGATGCAGAAGAAGCTTCATATACTTATGACCATTGACTTGGCTAGCAAGGTTTTGTGTTGGAATCTCATCTGCTCATAGTTTATGTCAG
Source organism: Ptychodera flava (assembly GCF_041260155.1). Classification (NCBI taxonomy): domain Eukaryota; kingdom Metazoa; phylum Hemichordata; class Enteropneusta; family Ptychoderidae; genus Ptychodera; species Ptychodera flava. The sequence goes on along the minus strand of NC_091932.1, from coordinate 8,435,605 downwards.
ACTGATATGCAGATAAGAATGGACAGTGAAATTGATCTAAATGTTGCCACACTTGTGCAATTGGTTTGTAAAGTTGTTCCAAAACTTGCCTTAAAAGTTGCACTGACTTGTTATAACACCAGTGAAAATCAAAGAGCTTTTATGGACCCATAATATAAACGCACCATGGAGTACACTTTGCAGTGCACTTCACATAACACACAGACTCATATTACATTCTTTATATACCGCCGCTCTGAGTTACATTGTATCACAGCCGAGTCAGAATCTAGTTGTCATTAGACTCTTGTTGCCTTTGCATTGTATGAAGTTGGCAAAAAAATCATGATCCACAGGAAAAGGGATGTGCATACGCCAGAAGTAGTACGTGAGAAAGTTGTTGAAATGTACGGGGGAAGAAAGTCAGGAAATCTTTACCCTACACATACAGACACTAATCAGTTCCTACCGGCCGACAGGCTTTATTGTTTTATCTCAACGATTACAGCGGAAGCCTAGTGTGAAACATCACTATCATCCGTATGTTGTTTGCCACATCTCAACTAAAATTACTGATCCTCAGATCCTGTAGTAAATTTTGAAACAACCTTACAAACCAATTACACAAGTGTGATAACATTTAGATCAATTTCACTGTCCATTCTTACGTGTGTACGACAGTAGAAGTTTTGTATTAACAACAAGATTTAATAATCATAATAGTATCAGCTCATAACATTTGATTCATTCTTTTCTGTTTACACACATCGTGCATTTGTTTCAGTGACAGCGCCTTGAAATGTTCTTTTCGTCTTTTTCCTACACAGCTTGTGATGAGTGTGTTACAGTACTGGTGGATGATGTAGCAGTAATGACCAGTAATGTCACAGACACCATTGATAGTATCAGAGATGTATCTGTTGGAGTTGATGCTTACAGAAAACTTCAGAAATTAAACGAGACAGCCTGGGATCTCAGAGTAAGTTTAGTTTTGTTCAAGAGAAGATGCCTTTTTCAAATAATTCGTACCTTAGGAGGTATCCGGGGTATACCTCTACCTTGCTTCCCACCGGTAATATGGCAGCTCATGTGCCATGAGTATTCATGAGGAACTCATTAATTACTACTGATGAGAGTTGAAGCATTCACCCCTGTACTAATCCCACTACTGGGTTTGGGTAAGTTTCCACTAGGAAGATGCCCAGAAGGTTACTGACAATGAACCTACTTTATACTGAGTCTTTTAATCGTCAACTTACACAGAGTGTGTGAAATACCAGTTAAGTAGGCCTTTTAAATAACATTAATGTTGATCAATGAAATACACTGCACTCACTCGCAGGGCAAACGTGTCCCATCTTCCAGAGTAGATCAGTGTAGAATGCAAGGTTCTGTATGTACAGTTTGAAAGTTTATATTTTTCATTATACTCGTATAATAGTTTCAGATTTACCTTTTCCTTCACTAACAGTAACAATTTCATTCAATTTTCCATTTTTAATTTACATTCTCTGCAGGCATTGTTACCAGGCCTTGGACATCACTTGCCTGTTCAGTTAGAACCCAAACTGGATGAGATTGATGAACTTAAAAAGAAAGCTGACAAAATTGAAAAGAAGGTAACACCAAGTTAACCTCAGATATCACTGTGAAAATGGATCTATTTTACTTCATTCAAGTTAGACTATGGGCCGGGAACAAAATATGAAACTCTTACATTTGCTCATGCCTGTATTTTTAACAAATATCAAAAGCTCATTGACGTTCATAAACTTTGTTATAAATGTAGTGTGCACCTCGAAAGTGAAAGACTTAAACTTTTGCTCAAACTTTCCTTAAGGAATCTTTCATCCATTCTCTTTCAAAATCAAGAATAAAAATATGGGGTCACCGTGCAAAATTTGATACTAGACAAACAAATTACCCAAGATTTAAGGATATTTTGAATTCAAAATGGCCGCCATCCATGTGTTAGCTCTATGAAGAAAAATAAAATTTTCGAATTTCAAAAAACTAAGCCCGTGGAAAGTTTTCTTACACCAAGAGCTTCAAAATAAACCCCCACCAGTGGTATATCAGAAAAAAAATTGTAAAAGTTTGAGAGTCCGAATATCTGTCCCCGAGGTGCATTCTACCTTAACTCTGTTATCAGTGTTTTGCCCAGAGTGCGTTCTTGCGTCTTTTTGACGCAAAATTAGCAACCACGTCCCGCAAAAATACCGGACATGGGTCAAAGGGACGCACTAAAATCAAGGCTAGAATTGTAAGTCCAGCGTCCACAGACAGACTTCTTTTTTAGCTACCAAATTACACACTTGATAGCCCATACAGTTATTGCTTCTCTATTGAGACAATGGAATATTTAAAATTTAGTCTGTTTTTTTCGTCACAATGTAAACACTATTGGAAAATCAGTTAGTCTATTACAGTCTACGATTCATGGTATAACTGCGTCCAGTGGGCCCTGCAGCCTTGGGGACAAAAATCAAATGCGGGACAATGTACGATCCCGATAACCAGACAATGATTTTGAAGCGGAAGGCTTGTAAAAAGAACAACTAACTTTTCACAAAGCAAATTTTATTGACCACCAACTTGAAATGAAACGTTTACATGTAAATATATGCTCGCACAGTGAAGTACGGAGAATCAAATTTTCAGTCATTATACTAGCCTGGGCACATGGCATCAAACGGAATTGACTGTATTTGGTGTACTGGAAGCTCATGACTTCACCTAAAAATATCATCAACCCTACAATGTTGTTGAAATACTATATCCCTGACTTTCAAAGTAGTAATTTGCCTTAAATTTCCCCAGAAGGAGTCTCATACAACTCTCCGATCGTCTGCAAGCAAGCCGAGCTTGAGATCGAGGTCACCATGCTGAATTCCATATATAGTCAAGACCCCCTAGCTCAATTGTAGCTGATCTTAACAAGAACCACCTAGCTTGTCAAAACAGCCTTATGGCAATGTGCTATTGCTATCATGAGGATCAAGGAGTTCTCTCAGATATTTGTGTTTTCAAACTATATTTTTGCAATTTTCAGGGAAAAGTGTCAGTCATTGGAGCAATTATAAAAAAGAAGAGAACTTTATACCAGTAATGAAAAAAAAAAGGTTACAATGTGCATCAAACTATTGTCTTCAACCACTTCTAGTTCTGGAGTCATAAGTGTAATGAAACATCTTCTTTATTTCTGTTAAACACATGTAATGCAGTAACTGGCAAGAATCCCCATAAAAGAAAAATGCACATGAAATTGATTTTATCATGATGATGTCTTTTTTTACAATTCAAAACTGTAAATACAACCAGTTAAAATGACTTTGTCACAAACCATTATAGGAGACGTCCAGCAATCTTACAGTACATTTACCAATGATTTTGACGATGAGATACAGCTGGATATTGATACACTACCTAATTAGGTTTGTCAGTTTGCTAGCGGATTTACCCTTTTAGTGGTCAACTTTTACAACTTTGTGCCAACATCAGACAGACTAAAACAGCAGGTGACGCAGCAAGATGTCTGTAAACTAATTTACTATGTAGTATGTTTATATCTTTACAGCAGCTATCAGTTTCAATGGTGACACACACAGAGACTGGTTGCAAAGTTTTACAAGCAGTTCAAATTCACGGAGAGGTGGTAAAAGAACGACGTTACTGCAAATTTAGACTCAGAGGACAGTGTTCTCTGTAGTTAAATATCAATGAAGTTCATGACTTCAAAATAATAGAGTATGTGTAAAATGAACCTCTCGGTGAATTTGAACTGCTTGTAAAACTTGGCAACCAGTCTCTGTGTGTGTCACCATTGAAACTGATAGCTGCTGTAAAGATATAAACATACTACATAGTAAATTAGTTTACAGACATCTTGCTGCGTCACCTGCTGTTTTAGTCTGTCTGATGTTAGCGCAAAGTTGTAAAAGTTGACCACTAAAAGGGTAAATTCGCAGCAAACTGACAAACCTAATTAGGTAGTGTATCAATATCCAGCTGTATCTCATCGTCAAAATCATTGGTAAATGTACTGTAATTTTAAAATGAATGTATGTATTCATGATATCAAAACAACAGCCCTACATGTTTACAATACCTTCCTGCCTTGGTGACTTTACTTTGCTTTGCATTCTTCGCTCACACATTGACCCCCTATTGTAACTCATTGTCCCCCTATTTTAACAATCATAGGACACTGTGTCCCACCTTTACAATTCCTGGGCAAAACACTGTGTTATAATTGAAGAATTTTTTAATGTACATCTTAATTTCTTGTTCTGTTTGCATATTTCAGTGATGAAAATTAAAGGACGGGGGCCATTGGAACTGCCCGTGTGTTTCTTTCTTGTTTACAAACCATGTATATCATGCATGACATCTAGATGCATCATGCCATCATAGCTACAACATTTAAATTTTATGATATTCATTGTTACCAAACATGTTTTAACTTTCATCAATCGCCAACGTACCGTAGATACAGTGTTTACATGGGTCATAGAGGTCCCTTGCAACCTTTGAGCAGAGTTCCAACGACCCCTTCCCTTTAAAGTCCTGATGGATAATTGAAATGTCAAATAAATCTTACATGTGACTTTCATACTACACCTCATTTGATATAAGATAGTTCGATCAATGATAATTGTTACAAAGTGCCTTCAAAAGACCTTGTACATTCCCCATGTTCAAGATGACAGATTTTATTGGTGTCATTTCACACACAGTCTGAAAAATCCCAGGAAAAGTCAAAAGATTCTTCTGATGATGCAGCTGACACTGAGGAGAGAGCTTTGGAAGTAGAGAAGCTTGTAGAAGATGCCGTCAAAAGTGCTAGGGGTGAGTGATCTCTTCATTTCTCAGCCTTTGGAACATTGGCATGTAGTGAAAATATTGTGTAATTTCTTGGCCGGTTCACCCCGTTCCCTGTAAGCAGGTCCACAATAATAATTATTATCCCTTTGAGTGCTATAATTTTTCCCACCAAAGTTACAGTGCAACATTTTGCCAATTTTCAGGAATTTTTCTGGAATTTTAGATAATTTTGGACCAAATGAATATTACATTTCATTGGCATTTTGTGTATCAAAATTTCGACAAAAATCTGAAAAAAATTGACGGGGTGTATTTTTTATAAAGGCGCAAGGCAACAAAATTGACCTTTGCACTCAAAGGGTTAATAGCAGTGGTGTTTGGCCAAACAAATGGTGGTAAAAGGGTTAAAATCTACGACAGTTCATGTTCTTTAATGGCAAATGGCTCAAGTAACTCAATTTCAAATTGAAGATTTCAAAAGTGGTTTCCAAACTAGCTTAATAAAATCTTAAATGTTGCAAAGTGCGTTATGAAAGACATTCAGGCTCTGTATTTGTTTGAAAGTGAACCTGCCGAAGTTGAATATTTGGATCTTAACTTGTATGCCCTTGATCAATTATTAAGAACCACTAAGTTTTCAAATTAGAATTCTAATTGTGCAATTCATTGTGTGTAAACCATGCCAAAATTAGCATCTCTATTGTTTGATGCATGACCTCTTGGATACGTATCAGGTAAGAAAATAAGTCTGGCATCAGAAAAATGTAGTCATGTATTACAAAAAGGGGGTCTGACATCAGACAATACCGGTAGGTTAAACCCGGAATTCGCAGGGACCACGGTACAAACAAAAGCATGTTCACAAATGCACATAGAAGTATGTGTATTTCCACACACGTTTGTAAACGTTGATTTATTTGTACCGCCATCCCTTGGGCATACTGAGTCAAAATGACATTGCATGGATGACTGACAAGGGTATCAGGACCGTTTTCAATGCTGATATTTCAACAGATTTGTTTTCAATAATGACTTCAATGTTTTCATGCTCTGCACAGCTGCTGTGGATAGCGCCCAAAAGAAAGCTGGTGAAATTGGCCAAAACGGAAACACTGATCCCGAAGATCTGCTGAAGAAAGCAAGGAAGATTGTCCGTGAAATTGAAGGCAGAGATTTCAATGATCCTGAAAATGATGCTGAAAATGAGTTACAAAATGCTATTGAAAGTAAGGACACTAATTAAAATTGCAAATGATTGGTTATCAGAAATACCACTTGTAGCTCTAAGCCAATGGTAGCACTTATTTCATTTTGTCACTTTTTAAATCTCTCTGTCCTTTGTCAGTGGTTTTGTTTTATAATGTGATGAATTATTTTCTTGTTTTTGCAAGCACTTGAGAGAGTCAAGAATCTGAAAGAGGAAGAGGGTGGTCTTGGAGATAAATTTGATGAAGTCAGTAACAACATGGATGACCTGATGGATAAATTTCGTGAGTTGATCAGTGAGAGCGAGCAAACAGATCGGGTACTTGATGAAGTGGAGACATTCAACGAACTTAACAAAGATCCAGATTACAAGGTACAAATGACAGTCTAATCATCATGTTCGCCCCTATTTATTATGAACAGGACCACACTTGATGTTGATTACAGCGGGTTTTAGCATAACTATGATCGTGAAAGGGCTAAAGGAGATAAACTTTTGTAAGCAATTTTCAGTATTTTTGCTTAATGATTGAATGTGACCTGCTGCGCCATAAAGTATGTTGAGATACAAAGTGTCAGACTTGCAAGCACATTCATTGTGTGCAAGTTTCAATGTTTTATGTACAACTTGCAAAGTTTTGTGAAAACTTGCAATGTTTTGTCTACAAATTGCAATGTTTTATGACAACAGGCAATGTTTGTCACAACTTGCAATGTTTTGTGTACAAGTTGCAATCTTTTGTGTACAACGTGCAATCTTTTCTGATAACGTACAATGTTTTTTGTACAAGTTACAATGTTTTACGTACAACTTGCAATATTTTGTCACAACTTGCAGTGTTTTGTGTAAACTTGCAATGTTTTGTGACAACTTGCAATGTTTTGTGACAGCTTGCAATATTTTGTGTACAAGTTTCAATGCAGTGTACAAGTTGCAATGTTATGTGACAGCTTGCAATGTTGTGTTTACAACTTGCAATGTTTTGTGACAACTTGCAATGTTTTGTGTGCAAGTTACAATGTTTTGTGTACAAGTTACACTGTTTTGTGACAACTTGCAATGTTTTGTGTACAAGTTACAATGTTTTGTGTGCAACATGAAATTTTATTGTTGACAAATGGATTTAGTCTAAAGTTCTGTTAAAACTTAGAAACATTAGATGCACAGACTGAAATGATAAGTTTAAAACAAGACATTTTGACATTATATATTCTATCAAAAGACTGCATTACAGGAAATTTAGTAATCAAAATGAGTTGTGACAAGTTACTGTGAATGAAGCTTTATGATTGTAGCATAGAGATAGCCATGTTGATATTTTGTGACTTATTTACATCTTAAAGTTTGTTTATTTTATTTGGAACAGAAAACAATGGAAGAAGTTCAAGATAGATTCAAGAATGCAGACAATGATGTAGAGACTGGTAGAGATCTTCTTGACCAAGCTAAAGATTTCTTGGATGACGCTGAAATGGCTGTTCAAGTTAGTAGAAGTTTGTCAATTTGAAGAGTGTCATTAAACTTAGCCCATCAAATTTCATGTCAAAGAAGTACACATTTAACTTAGCCCATCAAATTTCATGTCAAAGAAGTACACATTTGACATTTGTTAGTGTATCAATGATCAATGATGAGTTTGTAAAATTATTTCACAAATTGAAAATATTTTTCCAGGATGGTTGTCTGTCATTCAGTGTGTGAGGTAATAAAAGGCAATTTATCGAGAGTTTGAAGGATGTTGACCTAAAGTATTTGAATTTCAGTTCATTCAGTCTGAAAATTTTTGACCAATTTTTGAAACTTAAGAATACAGCAATCATGCCACACAATTCTCAACTAAACTTCAATTCCATGGACTTAAAGCTTTCAGGAATCCAAGATGCTTGATTCTTCGTATTCCCCTTGCCTTGAAATGCTCTACCCTTTTCATAATTATGTTTCTGAAGATTTTCATCTTTTTGATATTACTGTTGATCTCTGTCTTGCACAGACAACAGCATTGGAATCTTCCAAACTTGATGCAGGTATTGCACAGCTAGATCCATATGTTGACCTTCTCAAAGAACAAACAGAAGACCTTGAACCACTGGTTGAGAATGCTACAATCCATGCACAAAATCTGCATCGACAAGCAGAAGAACTGGATGCGTAAGTGTTTATTGTTTTTGATTCTATTTCATGGGGAATTTGTAGACTTGTTTATTCTGTAAATTATAAAGACCCTGCCATGTCATTAATCCTTTGACTGCTGTAATTTTTCCCACCAAAATTTTAATGCAATATTTTGCCAATTTTTGTGAACTTTTCTGTAAGTTTTTTCATAATTTTTGACCAAAGAGATATCACATTCCATCGGCTACAGTTTTTTACCAAAATTCTGGCAAAAATCAGAAAAAAATTGACTGTGGTATATTTTATAAAGGTGACAAAAATAGACTTTGGCGCTCAAAGGGTCAACATCCAGTTATAATGATACATAATAAACATAATTGGAAGGAAAGGACTGTAATTTAGGCATATTGGACTATATATGAATAATATATTTGGGTTATTCTTGACAATTCTGTAACTCTGACCTGAAGTGTTGATATGAGTATAGAGAAATAAATTGCGGTATAAACTGAAGTATCGATGAACTTGTGTTTTGTTCAGTGGCAGTACCTTGCCAGTGTTTCATTCAATGATGGAGAGAGTTTACTATGAGGGTCAACACAATAAAAGAAGTGAACAGACGACTCAAAAAGGTGTCTAGATGACTTACTGTGGTTTTACGACTTATCCGGACACCAAACTTGCTAATTACCCAGCAACTTCGCTGATGATATTGAGACTTTGATCGGTAATTACCAAAGCACTTTGGTAATTCACCTCAAACTTGATACTTGATCTGGCTGCATGAGTGCTCCATGGGGTACACAATGTGTATACAAAGTCACTGATAAGTATCATACTAGTGCCATAAACTAATTTGTGACGGGTTCGCATTCCACTGAACAGCATTCCTCAGTAAAACCAACATATGTACATGTGTGCTGTTCATCCATGTTACATGTAAAACTCAACTACGGAGAGGTTAGGATAGTCGTTAGAGTTTGTTAAATCACTTTCCAGAGCAGAAAAACTATTACTAATGTTAAAACAAGGGGACATTGGAATCCCTGCTACAGTATTGTGAGGAAAATCCAACATTATCCAGTTTATTTATAATCCTATGACCCTCCGTCTCCTATAGTCCCACTCCGCGCATTCGCCATTGTTTTCCTCCTATAAAACCTGCAGTTTCATTCATTTGAAGCAATTATCCTTTCATCGTGAAGTTTTTACCAGTGCTTATTACAACTTTCACTGCCAGTTGTTGTTTTCATAAGATGCAGACCAATTTGATACTGAGTACAATGAGTTGCTTTAACGTGCAGGCAATGCAGATGCCACTTCACAGTTCACACTGTGCTGTTGATTGGCAAAGTACAAGACGTCTTTGTTTCACTTTTTTATTTATTTCAAGATATGATTCGTGTGAAAATTTTACCAAATGTCACTGATGGGATTGTGTTTTCAATTTCATTTGATGCAGGGATATGAAATACTGTGTCAGTTTAACTCGGAATCATTGCTGAATTTTGCTGCCTTTTGGCAATGGTTGTCTATCAGCATAAATGTGATCGAGGAATGCCCAGTCATGGAGATAGAGAGATTGAAAATCTTTTCTGTATTCTAGCTTCCTTTACAATTTCTTCAGGTGTAAGTCGATTTAGGAAAGTGATTGAAAGTTTGAGTGGTGTTCAATAATTGTGCCGAAATCAGCACGAATTGAGCGGAAAAAGTATTAAGTAGGACTGTTCAATCAGACATGATGTCCATTTAAGTTACAGAAATATTTTTGGTGCAGTGGGCAGGTTTACTGCGATGCAAGTTGTATTTGTCCTGTGCCATTTTCATCACTTTGTTCAGCAATTTTTTGTATGGGTACACTGTTGAATATTTCGAGTGCAAACTCATGTCTCAAATTGGTTTATGCTATCACTGTATGCACTGTAGATGTCGGCGTCTGTGTTTACACTTTGCCACCCATGGAGTTACTGCAGCCAGATCAGTATCAAGTTTGAGGTGAATTACCAAAGTGCTTTGGTAATTACTGATCAAAGTCTCAATATCATCAGCGAAGTTGCTGGGTAATTAGCAAGTTTGGTGTCCGGATAAGCCGTAAAACCACAGTAAAAGACTTGTGAAATCAATTCAGGGGTTTGTACAAAATTTTACTTCAAGTCTATCTACTTTTTATGTAGAGACTTGGTGTGAGAGAGATTTCTGTATACCGAAAGCATGTTTCATTGACAAGGAATCATTTGTAGAAATAAAACAGGAATATTGAACTGATAGTTTTCTGATTTCTTTCAGTCTGATTGCAGACACCCGTAGATTTGGCGAAAATGCAGTGAAGGCAGCTAAAGCCTATGAGAACATTGGTATTGCAATCACAGACGCAATGGCTGCAGCCAATGCTGCAAAGGCAGCTGCTGATGATGCCAAAGACTTGGTAATAAAACCTTTCCAAAATACATCTTTGGAAAAACTGACAAAAATAATATGTTTATCTAGAAATTTGCTCAAATAGTAACGTCCAACTTGTGATGTTATTCAACTATGAGAATGCTTATGTATAAAGTCAGCATTTTTCACTTAAAGTAAATTTATATACACAGCGTTCTCACCAGGCCGCAATTCCGCGACATTCTCGCGTATTTTTCTGTTGTGTCGCGGATTTCTTGGGCGTGCGCGCCAATAGTGGCGCGCCTTTGAAATTATAAACTTTCGTGGTGCCAGCCGTACGGCCGGCCGACCGTATCATACAGCCAGTACTTTTCACCATGGACGTAAATGATTGACGCGAGTAATTACACTTCCTGGTTGAAACCGAGGCAATCTGGAAGCAATACCCGTCAGAGGGCGTACTTAAACCACAGTCACTTGTGATTCGATACATGATGGCCGATGTGTGGATGCATTAATTACGTATACCACACAGCGGCCGTTGTGTATTGAACCACACGAGACTGTGGTAGTCTGACGCACTGGACGTGTTCGCCTTGCATGCATACCGGTACATGTCCACGGAATTCGCGGAAGCTGGAGGCGTCATGGGCACGATAAATATTTTCATAGGCTACAACAACAATAATCCGAACTACGAAAACACAAGAATGTAAAGCTTGTATATCCCTAAGGAATTACATGAACATTTCTCGAAAACAACGAACTCGAAGCTGGTAGCATTATACTGTGAGTTCCGCATGGCAACCAGGGTCTGGACGGGCGCGACGTTATAGTGTTAGTGCTGTTGAGATTCAGTGAATTTTTGTTCTCGAAAAATAACGCAACTTTGTCTGAGATAATTTTTAGGTCTTTGCTATGTTTGGAATCATGTATAAACTTCGCGGGAGATACGTGTTGTGTGATGTTATCAAACATTTGCTCCGTTGCTCGCCCACGCAACCTAGTACCCATGACTGGAAATGATCGACAACTGGCCCACTGCCGATTGATAATATTATTCCAAAAGTAGTTCTCAGGTTTAAATGTGGAATAGTTGGAGGAAAGTTCTCTTATTATGCAAAAAATTATCAATTCTTGGCTTGCGCATGTGATAAGTATATTATTCCAGGCGAACTCATACGTGAGAACATGGACGTCTTTTTTCCATGCTTCGATCAATTGACAAAATTTGTAGCCTTGGCTGGCGACCAAAATTTCACGTCAACAGTTGATGATTGTTTACAAACATCATAGGGATATGTTTCCTGATCTAAATAGATGCTGACTTGGCCTGTTCCTTCTGCTGATTGTGAAAGGGGGTTTAGTGTGCGAAAAAAAACGTAACTAATGACAGGAATCAACTGGAAGCTAAACGGCTGGACACTCTAGCAACTACTGTTTAATATGGTAGAGGGCCCCGAAATGGACTTTCACACTGGAAAGAACGAAAGTCCCATAGACTTTTCATTAAAAGGCACTGATATTCAATATCATTTGATATGTTTACCGAATGTTTACAAAAAAGTTGTTAAGTTGAATGAGTTGTTGAGTCCTTTATTTTTTCCATGCATAGAATAAGGTTCGTATTTGCAGTTTTGACTTTTTTAACATATTTATATATTGTCTCACAAAATCATCCGCTGTCCCGCTTTTTTTTGGTCAGCGGGACAAAATGTCCCACAAAATTTTTTTTCTGGTGAGAACACTGTATACATAATATAATTTATAACTTTCAAAATGCTACATGTGTTCTGCAGTATGCAATATTTTAAAATTGTGGTTCTGAAAGGCATGATATCTTGAAAATATTCTGTTTAAATATGTACAGCAGTGTAGTTAAAGATATTATCTCATTTCCAGTGTCATGAACTTAATTTGAATTATGAAAGTCAATGAAGTGAATAAACATGGATTTTGACATTTATTTTCAAATGTATCCTTAAATGTATCTAAGAAAAATGTTGGTTAAAACTTGACAAAATTTGGTCTTCTTTTAGTCTGAAGGCCAAGTTGATAGAGCTGGACAATCCAAAAAGAAAAGTGACAAATTAAAGAAGAAGGCCAAAAATTCCAAAGATAAAGTTGAAGGAGGTGAGAGTCTAATTATTTTGCATTGTATGAAACCTTTTGTCAAGTGTTGCATTCAAATGTCATCATCTCAGAAGCATTAGGTTTTGTTTTCCTTTCAAAAAGCAACAAATCTGCAAACATGTATGTGAATACTTCTGCTCGAATTGAAATGTCAGAGCAAAGAAGCAGGGTTTAGTACAGTGATTTATGAGTGGTGTTACAGCTTGTGTATAGAATTTTATATGGAAAAGCACAATTGTGTGGAATTAGCCTTTGATTTGAATTTAAAATATTTGATATTGTTGAATAAATTTATCCTACTGTCTAAAATATTTGATAACTGTTGTATATTCATTCACCTCAATTTATCCTACTGTCTAAAATATATAGATAACTGTAGTATATTCACCTCAATTTATCCTACTGTCTAAAATATTTGATAACTGTTGTATATTCACCTCAATTTATCCTACTCTCTAAAATATTTGATAACTGTTGTATATTCACCTCAATTTATCCTACTGTCTAAAATATTTGATAACTGTTGTATATTCACCTCAATTTATCCTGCTGTCTAAAATATATGATACAGATAACTGTAGTATATTCACCTCAGTTTATTCCATTGTCTAAAAAGTATGATACAGATAATTGTTGAATATTGAATGCAATTTATCCCATTGTCTAAAATATACAGATAACTGTTGCATATTCATTGCAAATTATCCTGCTGTCCAAAATATCTTATACGGATAACTGTTGTATATTCATTGCAATTTATCCTGCTGTCTTACATATCTTATACGGATAACTGTTGTATATTCATTGCAATTTATCCCACCTTCTAAAATATCTGATACGGATAACTCATGTGTATTTATAGCAATTTATCCCACCTTCTAAACTATCTGATATGGATTATTGGTATATTCATTGCAATTTATCCCACTGTCAAAAATATCTCTGTATATTCACTGCAATTTATCATACTGTCTTAAATACCTGATATGGATAACTTGTAGACCTTACCGATGGACTAGAAGATGCCAAAGCCAGTGTGACAGAAGTTGACAGACTCAATACAGAAACAGATGATGGATTGAAAGAAATTCAAGATGGCATTGGGACTGTACCCTCAGGTGTGTCAACATTATCTAAAATAAAGTTTACCTTACAGTATTTTCAGAGACTGTATAAATTGACCTAATCAAGTGAATATGTTAATTTTCCTTCATTTGTTTGTGTAATGACTTCTTTTGTGGTGTTTGTCATCATAATAACAGGTTCTCTGATGAAGTTAATTTAAATTTTCATACAGATTATTAATGTATATCACATATTGTCATTTGTATAATGATTTGTAAACTCACAGTTACTGTAATTTATTGATATTGCTATTCCTGTATAGTTTGTTCTGATGGGCATGACAATATAATAGGGAGTATTTTGAATGACAATAGGGAGTATTTTGCATGATAACAGTGAATATTTTTCATTGAGCATCGATAATTCAGTGACAATAATTAAGATAGTCCTGGAAGATGAGCATTCAAAGATCAATAATTCATGGACAAAATCCATGTAATCCTTGGAGATTTATTTATTGACAAATTTTCTCACCTCTGCTGTTCTGAATGTCTTAAAACACGTTCGCAGGATTACTAGTGGATTTCAAAGCTTTCACACACATTTCTTTGTGCAGAGATCAAACTTTCACAATCAAAACAATAGAGATGGCTCTGACAGTGTTGAAGGACTAACCCTTTCACCACAATGGTTTGGCACAAACTTGTTGTTATTGATGGTACCGTAATTGTGGAACTGTTTACAGGGAATCAGGATGAACATGTGAAAGATACCATAGATAAAACATACTGTGTTGTACTTTGACAGATGATTTGGCTGCTAAGGCCAGAAAAGCAACGAGAGATGCAGAGAACGCCAAGAACAAGGCTCAGGCAGCCTTAGATGAGATCAGGAATATAGCAGATGAACTGCCAGATAAGAAAATCCAAGTGGCACAAATACCGGACATTATCGATGCTACTGTAAGAGCTATGGACAGAGCTGAATCCAAATGTAAGGATAGACAGTGGAATGATACTTGTTAGAATGTTTATCTGTACTAGCTGGTGTTTCAAAAATATTAATTGTGTGACTATGGCAGTATGGCCATATGCCATAGGACATGATTATTGGTTACATGAAATTAAGTTGACCTTCTTTGACCCTTTTTAAGCTCTGCTGTCAGTGATGGGGAGCTTATTTAATAGGTGGATGTGTGTTGGTTTCCATTGTCCGGTGTCCGTCAACTCTTTACATTCAAAGCTGCTTCTTCAGAATGGCTGGTGCTATTCCTTTAACATATGGAGTACAGGTCCCAAGGAATGACCTAAATCACATTTCGTCATACTGTGATTAAATATGCAAATTTCTTCTGCTATTTTTTGGCAGAAATGTTCTTGTTCGTAATGGCTGGTCTGACAGCTTTTAAATTAATATAAAAATTAATAATAAAATTATTATTAGTTTATATACTTTATTTGATTTTATGGCATACTTGGTTTTCTTGTGTGTACATGAAGTTTTCTTCTGGTTTCCTTTCATTTGCTATAAACTCTGTTAGTTTTATCACTATGCAGTTGTGGCGTGTTTCACAAACTGTCATTAAGACAGGAAGAGTGAGAATTATCATGATGATTGTGTTATACAGTGAGTACCTTGACCTTGCCATGCTGTCTTTACAGTGAACAAATTGAAGGAAACATTACCCAAAGCTCGGATGTTGATGTCAGACATGACTGGACAGAAAGAAAGGATCATGGACACAGGAATGAAAGCAATGGGAAATTTAACAGAACTGAAAGACAAGATTGATAGAGCTCGTGATCAAGCCAACAGGGTAAGCGGGATAACTTAAGCATGTATTTATTCAACATTCATTGAACAGCTTCATTGCCACTGTGATGGGGGTTTTGTTACAGGATTTTGTCATTGCTATGGTCATCTGTGTAACAGATGTGCTATATGAAATGGCACTTACATGGAAATAAACCAGGTACCGGTTCCAAATGACATCAGAGATGTCACATTTACTGTATAAGCATTGTGGGAAGTCTTTGGCAAACCTTTTCAATGTTTATTGACACAATAATTACACTGTGTTTAACACATGCATGTTAAAGAATTATTAATTATTTTTCACATTGGATTGCAGATTGAAGTTGCCATGACATTCAGACGCACCACTACCGTACAATTACGATCTATTCCTGACACCCAGGAGACCACCACCTACACTACCATGTCCATATTCTTCAACACAACAGAGAAAAATGGCTTCCTTACTTATCTTGGTGGACTTGGGAGTGGTGTAAGTTAAATAGCCAACTTCCAAAATAGAGAATACAAGAATTCTTCAGGGCTGGAAATTTCTGGGTTTTGTACAGGACTGGTGACAGTCTGCAATGATACCTTTTGCAATGAATGATCAACTTTTAGACCACATGCATTGAGTTTAATAGTCTCTCGAAATAAGCTTTGCAAATAAGAGGTCAGCAAACTCAGAAGCACATGGGAATATCATTTGTATCAGTTGTAAATTGTTTTTATGTGAGTTTTTGTTCTTTGAAACACTGTGTGTACATATATTAATAGGCATCCTTTAACGATGCAACTCAGGTTCAAAGGTCAATTTAAGCAATTTTTTTCTTTTTGCAAAAAGTGTTGGGTCACATCGTACAGGGAAATTCTTGAAATATAATGGCAAACTATCAGATACACCGCGTGCAATTATTTCCCTTTTGTCTTAATGGTCACAGATTACCAACCACGATATCTTTGATAAACACACAGAGATTATGTACAGTCTTCACAGTATAGTGCGCATGCGCTATCTTCAACGCTATGCTGAGTGTTCTCAACTCTGCCGGTATTGGTATGGCAAACACGACCAGCAGACCAAAGCCAGCGCTCGCGCTCAGCACCATTGAAAAAGCAGCGAGTGCCACAAAAGGAACCTGAAAAAGACTGCAATGTGCGCAAAAGTCGATTTAAATGAAAAACAGTGCGACTTTGGCTCATACTGCAACAAATGAACAATCAAGAACTTAGTGAAGAGTCGGATTTTGCCAAGGACAGAGTCGTTAATGGGGACATGCTCAGTGTATACCCAAGTCCTAAAATTAGCCTGAGCGAGATGAAATTTCTCTTAGTTGCGATAATTTTACCTCTCTGACTGTACATGCTTGTGTTAGTATCATGTTCTTTTATATTTTGAAATCGAAGTTTCACCTTTCAATGGTTAAGCCTTTTTGTATCTGCTCACATACGATTACACAAACATTGAGCTACACTGTACCCGGCAACACGCGACATTTATGTCAAGGAGTTTCCCAAGCGAGTGCATGAGTTCATTCACACATTGTGCAGATTCACAAGAGCAAGTTCGTCGATCTGTATATTTTTCAAAACGAAACGGAAATAATTTTTTATTTCCTGCCTTTTCTTTCTTTAAATATATCCCCAAAAATTGAATAATGTCAATGTACACGTGGATTGCAAGAGTTCACAATGATTTCTGTGGAAAGTTGTTGTCTGAACTTGTCAATTACTCGCAGACTCCACAGGTGGACTCAACCCTAAACGTAAAACAAACCCGGCTCAACTTCTAGAAGTGCCAAAACTAGCAATTTTTGCTATACCAGTATGAGGTTGATTTCACGCAAGGCAAACATACACTCAGAAAATATTAGCAAGGATTTTGTATTCATACGGAATTTCATTAACTATCTGAAAGTTGCGTGTTACGGTACACTGCATATGACGACGGCCCATATCAATGATTGACCAGACAATGATCGGTCCTGTCAGCATTAGTTGACTTCGCTTTGTTTTCTTTTTGCTGGTTCTATTATGCAGTGGTGAGATTAGCGGTGCATAAAATCTCAACTTACGATGATTTGGTGACAAAATATAGTCGGTCATCCAAATTTTGATTCAAAGTAACCACGCGAAAAAAGCTCTGAAAAGTTATGCGTGCGCTGGTATTGGGCAAGTCGAGTGCAACCTCCGAATGCGTGACTCCACTGTAGACTAGTTAATACTGGGTCTCTCTGAACATGCTGTCGATGACAGCCTGCACTGTTCTACGCTATGGTGTGAGTATTAGTTTGATACAATCGTTACTCTATGTAAGACACACAAGAACAAGAACACATATAAATAAAGTTTGAAAAAATAAACAAGTCAATCTCTCCCGTCGTAAAGAAGGCGACAAGTCTGCAGCACAATGCAAAGCTAAGACAATACATGTTTACGTCTGACATTTTTATGTTGTCAAGAGTTACATGTATTCGTCTCATCTTGAGGTAGGAAAACTAGCAACTGACGTCCCATTCACACACATGTCGGCGCTAACATGAACTTGACAATCACTTCTCACGAAGAACTTGCATAAATTACCAATCGCGAGACAGGAAGTAGACCACTTGAGTCAAGAACAAGTGAATGTTCGACTCAACGACAGCACAGGTCTCGATTGGATAGACCATTTTACACAAGTTTTGACATCTTCATCTTGACCGTGAACCCTGGTAACTAGATTGTAACCATTGAGACAACAGTATACAGTTAATATGGTAGTTAAACGTTCCACTAATGGATTAAATCGAGAATTACCCTTTGTGTTTTTTGTGTAAATACCACCCACTTCTGGCACCAAGCATTTCCCAGCTCAGTGTATAATTTCTTTCTTTTTTCACACGATCTGCAATTCCAAACATGTTCTAAATTCACAAAACTGATGCTAAATATTTCAACTTAGTACTGGTGTTATAAAATTCGCAGAAAATAGTGCGTGAGTTGGACTTCTTTGCTACGGAATGTGTGACGCTTAGATCGTTTACACAAATCGTCGATTTTCTCAGTTCCGTTTTTGGCATTGCGTACGTTATTCAAATAAGTATAAGTCGGTGGCCCCTGGATAGATTAGCCTGATTTTTCACCTGTGGACAGTGAATGAATGAATATATCTGAAAGACCGTGTCTAGATTTCCAAAAAGGCCTGGAAGTGAAGGTATCTTGACAAACGTGAACAAAGGCCGATAATCTATGCAAAAATCGTCAAGTTGACATTTTGAAGGCTCATTGTTCGAAAACAAAGGCCAATTTCAAAAATCCGGGACACAGTTTTATGCCCAGTATACCAGCCTTTGATTGCCGTAAAGAGATCACCAAGGCCGATTGGAGATTTGTACTTACACTTTTTTGAGTAAAAAAACGAAAAAACACACATTTTTGAGTAAAACAGCCATATGAGCTCTGTTTTTGAAAACTAACAAATTTTCTGAACTCTTTGGTGACCGAACTGATAAAAAAGTACCACATGTCGGGTGTGTGACTACTTCTTCTATGTTAAAAATGCGGATTGAAAATACGTGTCAATGAACCTGAGTCGTATCCTTAAATGGATGGCAATCTTCCCTGTTACGTTTTGGCATTTTTATTTACTGAAAGACTCTCAAAAGTAGTTACAGTTATAAAGTGAACTATATGTATGGCAGTCCAACCATGCAATATGCATCTTAAACTGAAATCTTGTTTTCTTAGTCAGTGACAGTGAATATCCTTGTCATTGTCTTCTAAAGATAAAAGGTTATCAGAGTTTTCATTAGTCATTGTGAAACAAGTATGGCCAGCATTTTTCTTTGTGAAATCATAATGTAGTTTCAAGTTTTAGTGCATCGTTTTGAACTCTTGCAAATTGTATCTTGCAAATTGTATTAGGTGATATCCAACCATGAACTAAAAGTGCAAATGCCCTTTTACTGCATGCTAGGCCTGTGTTTAATGTTTACAGTGTTTTTCCTCTTATGCAAGAGACAGATACTAAAGACCTTGTAAAATCACTAACAAATGTGTCTTGCAGGATGATTATATGGCCATGGAGATAGTCAAAGGCACAGTGAGATTTTATTATGATATGGGATCTGGACCTGCAGAGATCAGAAGTAAAAAAACTGTCTCTGATGGGAAATGGCACCAAGCTCTTGTGGAAAGGTGAGATGAATTTCCTTACTCAATTTTTTCCCCTCTCAATGTAACCATGTGGATATACTTTCCGTGATGTCAGTATGGTCTCAATGAAAAGTACTGCCTTTCTGCTTATGGGACATGGTTACATAAAAAGTGAATTACATGCTTGTGAAGGTACAGTTGTGCTGTTTTAGATATCAGGGTTTGTAAGCGGATCCAGCTGTGTTTAATGCAGTATGTCAGATTCTATACTATTAACATTGCTTTCTAAATATTGAGTTTATCAAAGATGTAAATAGTCATTCGCGCCCGGGATTTACTTTATATTAGAAACGTAAGACATCAACTCGTTAATGGATAAGTGTCGCTAATTTAAAAAGAATAATTACGAAATCGACTTCTGAATCTGTGTGTACAAATTTTCGCTTGCATGTTTCAAAGCTTCGTTAGCCTTGGCTACAGTTGCTTATAGTTGGTATTTATATTGAACGTTAAACACACCCTGTACTCTTACTCGCGCCTCACTATACAAAGTTCAGCCGGTTACCACACTCAAAAAGCCATCTTTTGATAAAATAACTTTATTGACAGCTGTCACCCAATATTTCAAAAGTGATCAAAGAAATATTTATCATAACTTACAATATTACAAAATCTAACAGACTGGTGCTTGATTTATCACAAGAGACATTTTGCTACCATCGTTGTCTCATTTCCTAGATGGCCAATTTAAGTTTCTACAGCAGGTTGATTTAAAATGATGGAAGTCAGATTCATTCATTTGGTGTAATCCCAACTTTCAGGAATGGCAGGATGGGTAAACTGGTAGTCAAGACCGATAAAGAGGAGGACGATGTAGTGACAGGCGAGTCACCCGAGACTTACGCAATCTTGGATCTACCAGAAAACTCTCGTTTCTTCATCGGCGGTGTGCCACAGGAGAATTTTCAGGACGTGAGTATCAACATAATTTTTATTTGAAAGAGCTCATCATTGTCCCATGATCCATACATAGTTGTACATTATCACGGCATCAATGTCCCACGATCCTCAGTATCACCACGTCAATGTCCCATGATCCTTAGCAATATATTATCACTACATCTATGTACCGTAATCCTCAGCTGTACATTTTCACTGCATCAATGTCCCATGCTGCTTTGCTGCATATTATCACTGCATCGATGTGAAATAAAATGTTGAAAATTAATCAAACATTACAACTAAGGGAGATTTAAAGAAATTAACTTTTCTTCGATAAACGTCTCTTGAAATACTGGCAATGACATTTCACTATCCATCCTCATTTCAGTTTCATTTCATGGAAGAATCGTCAGCCTTCATTCCCTTCTCTGGATCCCAAGTTCAGTCTTTGGCTTGTCGTCCCCATCCAACTCCCAGTCCTCTTTTAATGGGTCAAACTACTTTGAACGGGGATATTTTTGCGTGCGGGATATTTTCGTGACTTTTGCGACCACAAACAAAACATTTCCAACATGCAAAGCTCTCTTACCAACTTATCAATATTCATGACATCATCCAAGATGGCCACTGCTGACTATGCTACGTAATATGGTAAAAGTTTGGCTCTATGTACATATAGACTTTAATAGATAAAGTTGATATCTTTAATAGAAAGACTAATTTGATTTATCAAATGAACTATTTGATTTCTCCGACTTTTAATTCCAATCCCATGACTACTCCTTTCCACAAAACTTTCGATCAATCGCTGCATATTGACCAATCTTTGCTCGCATTTTGGGAGTGTAGTGGTCGTTGGTGCCGCGTTTTTTTTTTCCTCTTGGAGAAACAAAAATTTCATCCAAAACTTTTGACACTTCTTCATTCGCTTTCGCTGTGCCAGCAGTGATAGACAAGTCGCGTAAACCCGGCCTTGGTGGAGGCTGAACTGTCTTCAGATATCGCCACATGTTGATCGCTCTCGATAGATGGAATGAACTTGAAATATTAGTAGTTGACGAGGCCGATAGCAAAGTCAGAATGAGATGAAGTTGAGAAAACTCTCCCTATTTATACCCTTTTCCCTTTGAATGTTGCCACAAACATTTTGTGAAACACAAGAAAAAGAGGAGTATCGGTAGTACAAGGTGAAAAAGTGCATGATGAAAGACAATATTACGACAAAAAACCCCCCTGCTCTCGATGTAAATAATAGATACCGTTTGACACTCTACAAGTTGATATGTGCTTAGCGCGTGTAGACAAGTTGACAAACTTTGACACTTGACCTCCCAAATAATAGACGCACAATAACACTGACAAGGTGGCTCCCATTTGAAGTTTCAACAAAAGCGAATATTTCGCGCTGCAAATAGTTAGTCAGCGAAGAAAACCCAAAAATAACCTGCCGCAAACATATTCTGGTTTACAGTTTATTATTACCCAATGCTCATATATTTATGTTTAGTTAATGTCACTGTGTATTGAATATGTGAAATTGTGTATGTTTATAAAGTACAATACAGGGTTTGGTATCTGTTGCAGTCATCACTGTGTGTTCAGTCATCACTTTGTGCGTACAGTCAGCACTTTGTGTGTACTGTCTCAATCTCAGAAGTTGAAATGTTTATCTTGTTACACAGCTCCCACCTAGTCTCAGAGAGAATAGGTTTACTGGATGTATTGATGGTTTGGAATTCATGGGCCAGACCGTTGGATTATGGAACTTTGCCCAAGCTACCAACGCAGACAAAGGTTGCCAGGAAAGGTGAGTTTTTGTTTAAGTAAAAACCACTTGTCCCAATGTTGCATTTTATCACATGAGAAACTAGTATCTAGTATCTGAGAAATTATCATTACATGTATTCTGATATAGTGTATCAAAAATAACAATATTTATTATGTAGCAATAATAACAATGTTTAATTGTGTCCTTTAGACTTCACATCCCCTCTTTGCTGATACTGAATTATATTCAAACATAAGTTTTTGAACATTGTATGGACAAAGCAGAAGGACTTTGTCATTCATCAAGTCATTAAACTTCTTGAAAACAAATATTTTTGTCATCACAGTTCAAGCTTGGGGGCTGCAACACAAAATATCTTCAGGTTACTTGGAGGTGGAAGCTACATCATTTTGGAAAAGGGTAAAAGAGTCAGCTTGTACAACTCAGCTGCTGTGGTCTTTGAGTTTAAATCTTTTGCAGATGAGGGTTTGTTCTTCTATGCTGGCAAAGATGTAAGTGTACTCTCAGAGATTTTGATATTTCATTTGTTACACAAATCAATGTTTCCAGTGCTGGCTGCAGTGAGAGCATTGACAGTGGACTTTTTAGTCCCCGCAGACGAAGTCCGGCGGGGACTTATAGATTGGGTCCTGTCCGTCCGTCCGTCATCAACAGTTTCTCAGACACTGCTGAACCAATTTTGTTCAAACTTGGCACAAAGGCATAGCACTATGACCTACAGATGCACATTGATTTATTTTGCGATACGATTCAATATGGCCGCAAGGTGGCCATATTTTTGCGATTTTTCATGTCTTTGAATATTAACTCAAACATCTGTGAATTGATTTTGTTCAAACTTGAGACAAAAAGAAAGCACTATGATCTACATGTGCATGTCAATTTATTTAGTGATACGATCAAATATGGTCGCGAGGCGGCCATTTTTTTGCTGATTTTTCATGTCTTTGAACCATAACTCAAATCAATGTACTGAGTTTGTTCAAACTTGGCACAAAGGCAAAGCACTATGACCTTGATATGCACGTCAAGTTATTTTGCGAAACGATCGAATATGGCCGCGAGGCAGCCACATTTTTTGCGATTGTTTCATGTCATTGAACCATTACTCAAACATCCAAGAACTGATTATGTTCAAACTTGGCACAAAGGCAAAGCACTATGACCTACATATGCATGTAAAGTTATTTTGCAAAAAGTTTGAATATGGCCGCGAGGCAGCCATATTTTTTGCAATTTTTTCATGTCATTGAACCATTACTCAAACATCCAAGAACTGATTATGTTCAAACTTGGCACAAAGCAAAGCACTATGACCTACATATGCATGTAAAGTTATTTTGCAAAAAGTTTGAATATGGCCCCAAGCCGGTCATTTTTTTTGCAATTTTTTTATGTCTTTGAACCATAATCAAATATCTGTGAACTGATTTTGTTCAAATTTAGAAGAAAACTTGTCACAGAGACAGACCAGAACAGAAAATACCATTTTTTATTCATAGAGAGCAAAACAGAATAAGAATGAATTCAGTTCGTGCTCACACGGATTTTCTGTCGCGAGTTTTTAATGTCAATGGACATTGTCGATTTTCACCACTTTGTTAATACCCACAGAAATGGGTCATTCATTGAACATTCCACAAATAACATTAGTTTGCAAATCATAGGCCTCATGCAATTTGCATCAAGGTCATTCCACAGCAACCTAGACACCAAAGATTATAACCGAGCAGACAAGCGGGGACTGTGTCATCAACGATGACTTGTTAATTTTTGAAGAGTAAACTTGTTGACTGTTATCATTCTAGAGTAAATATGTTGACTGTTATTTGTTTAACCTGTTAACTGTTTTTGTTTAGAGAAAACTTGTTAACTGTTATCTGTTTAGAGTAAACTTGTTGACTGTTATCATTCTAGAGTAAATATGTTGACTGTTATTTGTTTAAACTTGTTAACTGTTATTTTGTTTAGAGTAAACTTGTTGACTGTTATCTGTTTAGAATAAACTTGTCGACTGTTATTTGTTTAGAGTAAACTTGTTGACTGTTATTTGTGTAGAGTAAACATGTTGACTGTTATTTGTTTAGAGTAAACATGTTGACTGTTATTTGTTTAGAGTAAACTTGTTGACTGTTATTTGTTTAGAGTAAACTTGTTGACTGTTATTTGTTTAGAGTAAACTTGTTGACTGTCATTTGTTTAGAGTAAACATGTTGACTGTTATTTGTTTAGAGTAAACTTGTTGACTGTTATTTGTTTAGAGTAAACTTGTTGACTCACATTTGTGCCCAGCGTGCGAAATTCACGCTAACCCGATGGCCCGAGACCAGCTATTTTCATGCCGGACCAGTAACTCTTGAAAGATGTCCTGCTGTTCCTAAAGACGCGGGCCAGTAACTTTCACTATATGGAAAGTTTACCCAAATGTTTTGCTAAGCTAAATACCTGACAAAATTATTCAAAGAAACGAAATTTATTCTTTCAAGAGATTTTCAAAACGTGAAAATCGCAAAAGCTCAACAGACTGATCGGTACTGCATCTAGGCGAAAGACCTAACCTCATGTTTTCTCGCGAGAGTAGTGGCGCTATTCAATATGCTCCCCATTTGTTAAGCATGTGTGCGGTTCGAGATCTCGTTTTGGTCATTAAAGAGAAATTGTTCAGCGTATCGACCGTGTCGAAACTGGATTTCGAGGAAACCGCGCCGCGACATTGCACTTTTATATGATATCGGATATTTACAGCTACTAGACAACTCGGTATCAAAATTAGAATTGTTTGGTCAGGTATGTGAGGTGGTGAAATCTCCAATATAGGATATTTACCCACAGTTTTAGACAAGTCTAGTAGAGTCGGACCACGAAAATCGGGCTTGGCCAGACCGCGGGGCCAGATCTGCAAGGTACAAGTGAAACCCCCAATATATATCGAATATATATCCGCTATTTGACAAGTATAGAACGGTCAGTATCGAAGTTAGGCTTGTCAAGATCTGTGAGGTGGTAAAATCTCTGATATACATTGGATATCTAAGCTTACCCTCGATTTAAAAGTCTAGAGTTGACTAATGTCGATATCGGAGTCAGTAGCTGTGAGTCCATAGCAGCTGTGGTTTTTCATACAGGATTTCTGTCTTTTACGGGCTGGTTTTGGCCTTTACGTTTTTAACCCCGCCATCACAGACGTGCAAGAGACACAAGCCAAATCTTTGATAGTATCGATATTAGAGTCACAGCCGATAAATATCAAGTAAATATCTGTGATTTCACATATCGAGGCAAGTCATTCTAGAATTGTTTAGTATCGATCGCTAGAGTACCAAATCGCCGATAGGTAACAGCCTGAAGTAAAATATCGGCAATATCGCAAACCCGGCGTGCCGCGACAGAAGGCAAGTCATTCTTGTATGTAAGGTTCAGTATTGATATTACAACGGCATATAGATTGTTATGTATGACAGAAATATTTTTTGACGTCAAACTTCGATACTAGAAAGTAAATGTCCGATATTTAAACATTGTGCAAAATAGCGCCTTGATTGTAACTTGACCTTGATGGCCATTTGCCTTGGTCACCTCTAAAGATTACATTTTTGTGATTCGTCTTTTCACGTGGGTTTCGACACGTACTTCAGTTTTTTTTCTCTTCATCAGTTGCGCTAGTTTTTTTTTGTATTCCCTTCCTTGGATTTGATGATAGTCATCTTCCCTCGAAGAGGAGAAGCCGGAATCGTTTTTGAAAGAGTCAACTGTTGTAATGACTCCATTTGTGTGTGATCCGGTGTTTGTAGTGCCAAAATTTATACCCATCCCTGATCGGAGTTCTGGACGCTTAGCTTTTTCGTGTTGGCACATATTTCAAGCCCACGCTTGTGCTCGTTTTCTCAAAGTTAGAAATACTTGTTCTTAACGGCTGTTTTAAGAAATAGAAATGTTCACTAATTTCATATTTTTTTTGGCACTAAGGTCAGTTGCCCAAACTTTTGGTTTCGATAGTCATCTTCATTTGCTTTCCTTTAAAAAAATTAAAAGGCACAAAATCAGTTTTAGAAGTGGTGTCTTTTAATTTTTTCGATCAACTTTTCTAGGCCCCTATACTGAGCGCAGGTAAAAAATCTGTGCACTATATTTGGATTTGACCTGAGGATCGGACCAGTTGATTTCCTTCAGGGCCAGTGATTTTCTAAAGTTGCTGGCCCGCTTGGCCAGTAGAGATTTTGTGTGAGCTTCACACACTGTTTGTGTAGAGTAAACTTGTTGACTGTTATTTGTTTAGAGTAAACTTATTGACTGTCATTTGTTTAGAGTAAACATGTTGACTGTTATTTGTTTAAACTGAAGATTCGAATCTTCAATATTTGCACTGGGGTAATAATTGGAAGTTAACTGCTGTACACAGTTCAATAATTCCACAGTGTTGTAATTTAAAGAGAGAACATTTTAGGCATAAAGAAAAAGTGCATTAAAAAAGGGAAACAGTCATTGATTTATGATCAATGAGATAAAGATTTCAAATGGGTGTTATGGGTATATCAGTTACCCCTGGACATTTGCCATTTACTGATTGAAACAAGAGCTTGGGAAGTGTTAAAGCTAGTGTTCAGTAGGTAAAATTTCAATGGAGCAGTAAGCTTGCAACAACTGTTTTTGGGAATTTCATGTGAAAAATCTTTTCTGAAAATATTCGTCAGATTGCTTTGAAATTTTGTATGTAGGTTGCTAGGGGTGACCATGATCAGGTTGTTCAAATCATAGAGGAATTTTCAGATTTTATTTTTGATAGAATTTGTATTTTGGGGTAAATTCTCATATTTTGGTCAAAAACTTTGCAAGTGCTTGTCCAACCGGTTTGAAATTTTGTATGCAGGCTGCTAGAGGTTACCTAAGTCAGGTTTGTTCAAATTGTTGTAAAATTTGCAAATTCCTGTTTTTGTTGACAAAATCTACTCTGAAATCCTTTGTCTGATTGCTTTGAAACTTGGTATTGAGGTTCATTGGATTGACTTCAGTAAGGTTTCATTGAATCATGTTGGAATTTGCATAATATGTGGTATTTCTGGGGCAATTTTTTTGAAATCTGAAACTACTCATCATATTTCTTTGAAATTTGATTTGAAGGATGATCTATATCAGTTTTGTACAAATTGTGAAAAAATCAGCAAAACTGTATTTTGAGCAATTTTTGCAATTTTGCTCCGAAAATTCAAAAATTAAACTTCTTAGAAACTCCTTGTTTAATTGCATTTGTATGCAGGTTTGTAGGGATGACCTAATTCAGACTTGTTGAATGATAAAACTTCAAACATTAGTCTTTACAGTCAAGCTATGATTGGTACTCAGGCAAAGTGCAACAGTAGGCTTCAATGTATGATAATGATCACAGGTTGGACTTTCCCATCAATATGTCCCCTGTCCCATTTCCCTAATTGATAAACCAGTCACCCTTACTATCTTGATTATCTTGAATATCATGGCAAAGCTATATCGGCTGCTTGGTCACTTGTCAAATTTGCAACAGTGGTGAACTTTTCACTTGTATATATTGATGTATATTTGAATATGTGTATTTAACCCTTTGAACTCGGCTCGGACAAAAATGTCCACTTGATGTCATAGGTCACCAGGGGGCCAGGGTGCAAAGCGTATCTACAGCTAGTACTGGAGTCATTCATGATCACAAATGACAAATTATTTGCACTCTGATACATCACATTGTAGAAAGACTACATGGCTGTTGAGCTGCGCAATGGACAAGTGCTTTTCCATTTTGAGCTAGGTGGTGGACCAGCTCAGATCCTGTCTGACGATAAATACAACGATGGAGAATGGGTGAAAGTTGTGGCAAGGAGAGTGAACAATGAGGGATTATTGGAGATTGTACGGTAGGTCAAGTATTTATCTGTGAGATCATAGTATATTTTAGTATCTTTACCATGGATCTTCCTTGCAAAGAAAGAAACTGATTTGATTCAGGAAATATCTCTACGGAATACAGAGAATAGAATCAACCTTTCAAGTTACTACTGTAGCAATATGACTCGACAACTACTATGCTCTTACTTCTTGCATCACATATTCTTTCTTTTGATATTTTTTAACAAATTATAAACTTTTTATTGGATGGATAAAGTATCTAACACGATGATTTACATATCTTCTGTTGTACAACAGAAAAGACTGACTGTTTCATATTATGTTGTAGGTGTAGAAAGTGCAACAAAGTGTAATGTACTGTATATGTTATTCTTATGTAATGTACATTTTTTTACATTGACAGTGGTGATTCTAAAAAAAGCAAACAAGAACAAAGTCCAGACAGTCATAAGGGTCTTACTACCGGTGATGAAATGTACATTGGTGGTGTCCCTAGGTCTGTTAAACTCCCAAGGTGAGTCAAATGGAAAGCTTTCCTGTTAGAAGTGTACATTCAGTCAAACCTGTTTTAATGCATTCTACATGTTAAAGGCCCTCTACAGAACAGCCACCTCTCATATATGGTCAGTGGCCATACGTAATCGCCCTAATGTAACACAGAACTTGTGCATAATGGTCTTCGTGTCTGACTCTGAATGACCTCTGTCAAAGAATGCTTGGATTGAAAAGCAGAGAATGAGTCTATATTGACTCTGTCTTTTATCTGCATTACAATTATGTCAGAAATTCAATTCATGAAGTATCATGAGTTTCAAAAGATTTATGACACTGAACTTCATGATTACTGCTATCTATGCCTAAATTCACCTATCAGCTCACCACCTACTCCAAAATAAATGCCACATCCACCCGTATAGAGAGCTATCTCCATATGGGTATAGTGATTGCTTTTCCCTGGTTCCTTGTGTGACATCTTAGTATGCTGGGATGTGAGCACAACATTGTGGTATCAGTATGAAAACATTTATGTTCAATGAATGGGCATCCAGTATATGATCCGTATTTGATATTCCTTGGTGTATGTAGTAATAGACAAATGGGATGTTTCATAGTGTGAAGCCTAAACTATAGTGTAGATAGAGAACACACGACATAGTGAACAGATATTGTGGATTTCCTCAGTCAACATTACAGCTAATGTAGTGATGACCTTAATGCAATAAGTTCAACTTATGATGAAAATCATGATTACTGCTGCATGATTATACAGATAGTTTTGCCATTTTTGGTCACTGGCCATACTGAAGTGAGCTATAAAAGATTTCCAACTTCTTCATCAACACATTTGTCACAAATAGTTATTATCTACATAACACAGCAGAGCTCTATCGGCCGCTTGGTCACTTGTTTATTAATAAGGTTTATGTTATATCTTTTGCAGTGCTGTGACTTCCAAGTCATACAGGGGTTGTTTCAGGGGTCTCCAGCTTGGACGTGTTTCCAAAGACAACTTGAATGAAAACAGTGGTTCCAAGGGACTTTATACAGGCTGCAAAGATTTGGTAAGGCTCTGTTATCTTATTTTTGGCATGTACCGGTAAAGACCATTTATTCATTTTCGCGATGGTTTCATTGATCGTTTCTAAAACCGGGGTTGAATATATGCATCGTCACCCATTCATTTAGTATCTTTCGACATGTCAAACAATACAAGTAGTACCTTGTATTAAACAAAATTCATGAAAACTGGCCGACTTTGTCCCTGTAATACAGTTCTTGATGAGAACATTGTTTTGTCTTCTAAAAATTTTCAGGTCATTTTTGGAGCAATGTCTCTGAAATCTGTAATAGAATAATAGAGGCAGTATCACCTTACTTCTCTCATGCCAGAATTTGTCAGAGTTTTATATTTATATACTTCTATCAACAGAATATGCAAGAAGAAATAGCAAGCTTTGATATTTGGTTTATGTCTGTCCACTTTAATCAAATGTACATGTGATAACATCACATATTAATAGATTGAATTCTTTACCTTCAATCTATCAGTCGGCCAGGACACTGACATTGCAGGGATCAGCTAGCTATATGGCACTGGAACCTGTCAACGTCAACAAAAATTGTCACATACAGTGTAGATTCAGAACCCAAGAAGATACAGGGCTGATGATTTTTGCTCAAAAAGACGACCAAGTAAGTTTTATTTGAACTATTCCTTTTATAACATCTAACACATTGTGCTTCAACACAGTGATCTAACAAACATGGATTTCTGATTTCTTTGCAATGACCCAATATCTTTACATGTAAACAAAACACTTTCCTTGAATCTCGGGCAATTAATTTGTTCGGTTCATGGCATGTCAAATCGTCTTGCCAGGCACACTGACTGTAAAGTTATTACGGAGGTGCTGCCTGCTGAGTTTGGTGGATTTCTTATCAGTCTTCAGACAATAAAACAGACTCTTGTTTAGGTAAATGCCAGGCCAAATAGCAAAGTACTCAGTCAAGTTGCTGGGTAATTACCTAATTTGGTGTTCCAATAATTCGTGCGCCAAGTGTAAACCGGGAATGTGAATAGACCATGGTACATGTACAACCAAAACCATGTGCACAAGCACGCATAGAAATATGTGTATTTCTGTGTGCATTTGTACATATGGGTTTCTTTGTAGCACCGTCACGTGATCTCTTGGGTATGCTGAATCTTGAGAAGACCCTGTTTCTTTTTATTCTGGAGAAGAATCATTGTTAACTTTTAGTAAAATAATCATAAGCAAATTGTCATTTTCATCCTCAAAGTTTACGGACGTTATAAAAGAGTTGTAAACAAATATTATTTAAAGAGAAAAACTGCATTTTTTCTGATCTGACGTGACCTGGTCTTCCTTTTTTTCACACTGTAAAGACCCAGTGTAATCTGACAAAACAAATGTTACCAACATGTGGTCATAAAATTATTAATATATGTCAGTCAACCCAGCTCTCTTTAAGCACTTGTTCCCTGCCGGCATGAGCATTATAATATAATTGGAATGTTCCATTATCTGATGGTAGAGTTAGTTCCACACATCCAATCGAAAACGATTGAAATATTCCATTGTCTGATGATAAAGTAGGTCCATTATCCTATTGAAAACAATTGGAATGTTCCATTATCTGATGGTAAAGTAGTTCCACATATCCTATTGAAAACGATTGCAGTGTTCCGTTGTCTGATGATAAAGTAGGTCCATTATCCTATTGAAAACAATTGGAATGTTCCATTATCTGATGGTAGAGTAGGTCCATACATCCTATTTAAAACCCACTTAATATATAAACATATATAATCATCAACCACTGAGAAATAAAATAATATTAAAGATCGATTAATTGAATAACATTCATGGGCCGGTTGACCAAAATGACACACTTTATTGAGACAAGGAAGAAATTTCAATGTTACAAGCATTTATGACCCATGACGTACTGTGTTATGCGATGGATCTTTAAAAATGTGTATCAAAATATGAGTGTTAATTGTCATAAAAAGCTAAAAAGGAATTTTTGTCAGCCTTTGTCTCTCATGAAATCATTCATCATTTCTCTCCCCTTAAAATCATTCATTGAGTACCAGAAGTGCTTGTTGAAAATTGGCGGGCTCAGCATTACATAATTTGTGCTTACTAATATTTTTTGAACCCAATGCGTAAATTTACTAACAATTTTGAAAGGCCAGGGAGAGCACAGTATTTAAAACTATTGAATTGTTCCATGGTCGGTGATGAAAGATTTATGAAAATGAGTGATTTTTGTCACAAACTCAGAACCTCAATCTTAAACATGTACCTGTTTTTCATTTCACAGTCCAATACCTTTTCACTATCACTTGTTGACGGAGCAGTCGTTGCGCAGACAAAGTCAAATGGTGACACAGTGGACGTGACAAGTTCTAATCGTAAATATAATGATGGATATTGGCATTATGTGGACTTTGTTAAATCTGGATCCAAGTAAGTACTTTAATCCAGGCATTACTGGGGTAGCTTTTTTGAGTGAAAAGTGTCATGCAAATGTAAGCAATTCAAACCACAGAGAGAAGTTAGAATCTATGGTAGCATATCAATCATCACAAAACATATCAAACTGTGTTATGAATAGAAGTGACAAAACATGTACTTCTTGATTTTACATCATTTTTGATGATGAAGATGAAAGCATTCATTATTGAAAACCATCTTCAATCATGTTTGAATATATCTGTCTTCAAATTACTGTAAAGCACAAAAATATACCATGCACTTGAAAATTATCAGCTGAGTGCATTTGTTTGTTTTTTTCATTTGAATCACATGATGGGTGCCACTGTAAAACTACCTGCACATCTATGTCTATGTACTTTGGCATGCATATTCTGCGTGCCTATTCCAGTGTGAGTGTCAAGCTTCTCAAATCTATAGTCCTATCATGTCTATCTAAAACATAAACTGCCCTTGTATTGATCATCACATTTTCCAAAACAAAGCTGTCAAATACAAGTTTTGTCTTCATATGTCAACACCAAAATTGTTGAGATGTGGATTTAAAAGGACAAAGTCAGTCCTTCTTGACCTTTTTCTAATGTCAAGAAAATATGGATATTTGCATAAAGTCACTTAGAGTACAAAATGACGACTGTACATAACTGCAAAAGTGTCAAAAATTACCCCTTTGTGGAATGCAAACAGAACATTTCATTTGTAACCCCTTGACAAAATAGATTTTTCCTGTTCCAACTTTCTTTCCTATCACAAATAAGCATTGCTACAATGAAATTCCCGCAGCGCCAGTCCTGCTTATCTATATGAAAGGCACCACCAATACTTGAGGTATAATTACCCTTATACAAAATGATTGTTTTGTCCATATGCTCAAGTAATAATACGTAACATTTTTGCAGGCTATCATTAACTGTGGATGACACAGACAAATCAGTGGAGGCAGCAAAAGGAAAGAAAAAGAAAACCACAACTGATTCACCATTGTATTTCGGAGGCACCCCAAGCAGCATTTCTATCGACACTACACTTGCGTCCACAACAAAACACTTTGTTGGTTGTATATCTGATGTTACAATCAACCAAAAGTAAGTGGATCCTTATTTGTTTTTATCTAACTTAACTTTCAACAAAAGTGACTTTCTAAGCTACCCCACCCTGATCACTCCCCAAATGGTTTGCATGGTCCGCACTCACAATCAATAATGATGGGTTTAAGTCAAACCATTGTGGTTACAGGATTTTGTTAATGACCAGTGTCAAGGGTCATCACAGGAAAACAATTTAAGATGTGTCAATCATCTTTGATCATTCATAAACTTTTCGATTCCACCCCTCACCATGATCACCCTTGTTGTTGTATTGCCTGCCATGTACACAAAGTTTTAAACAGGAACTTCCCCCATAAAAGCTGAATTGTCATAAATCTATGCAAATGTAAAAAAGCCACGCTACTGATCGGACAGGCCGTGTTTGCCATGCTTCAAGCGTTCATTGTCATTGAATCTTGCACATGATGTCAGTGAATATACAGCAGACTAAACTTGAGTCGAAAATAAACTGAAAAGATATGTTCCGTTTTTTGTCAGAGAACGTATGTTTCAAAATATGTCCCCATTACGACCATTTGACCTCTCTTTGCATATGTCACGAAAGTGCCCATCATGATTATTCAAATTTATCATACATTCAGAGCGATGCTTATATATGAGAATTCAAATAATTTCTGCCCAATGTATGCAAATAGCCGCATCATCTGTTGTGTGCCCATGGTCCTGTAACTTGCCGCTTAAGTGTGTATCTTCTCAGCTGGGGGTTATTTGTAACTACTTCATAAAGACTTATTCCATTTCAATATCAACTGAGAAAAGACTTCAAATTGTTATGGTGTCAACCACATCAAAACAACCTGAAATTGAGTTTACTGTCACCTTTTTGCTATTCTAGCTAACATTTTCAATATTTTATCATATTCTTGTCAGATTGCAAGACTTTGCAATAAATGAGGGCTCAAGTGACGTATCACTTGCTGGTTGTTCAGTGGTTGCAGAGAAAGTGGACACGCCGGAGGCTGGAGCCATCAAAAAGCCCAGTGAACTTGTAGAACCAGAAGTGCAGCGTACAACACAGCCACCTGTACAAGAGGTGACTGTTGGCATAGTAGAGGGATGCAGCCTGCCTTTCACTCCAAGAGTGATTCAAGATGAAACTGAAAGGGGTACAAAGTTTGGAAACACTGTCCATAGTAGGCATGAATATGATACATTAATTGCACCAGTTCGTGTCAGGTGAGTTTAACCAACAGCTTATCAAGATTTGTATTTCAAGGGCTGTGGGAAATTTTGAAATGAGCATGACAAATGATAGTTGCTTTGTTTATTAGGAAAGATGTCAGTTCTATTTTGATTACTATACTCAAATTTCCATTAACTGTATATCAGGATTACATCATGAAAGTGTGTGTATGCATAATCCTCCATCACTGTTGAGATTTTGTTTTGAAATTTGTATTGTTCAAACACTTCTCAGGAGTCCAAACTTTCGACAAAGCATTTCAGCAAACTATGGTGTTTAGGAAGTTATGATCATGATGATCACTTTCAGATTTTTATCCTTCCAAAAGTTCTGTTCAGAGAGGTGTTTTAAGGTCGAATGCGATGACCTTTATTTGCCATGTGTAGGTTTTAGTTGTCCATTGTACCCATGGTCATGCTTTATTTAAGTGTAATCTAGGATGGATTTCAATCACTTCAAACTAGGAAGCACAGTTGTGTGATGTTTATGAAAGTAGCCATGAAACTTCTCAGTGGTTTGCTTTACATACCAAAAATCATAAAGCTCCAGAGTTCAGGCGTACAAGTGAACTTAAAGAATGTATGGCTCATTTTTTCCCATCAAGAAGGCAGTAAACTTGATTTCAAACAGTAGTGATACCTTTGATTGAAGCAGAGCTTTAAGTGGCTGGTCTTCTTCTTGCAAAACTGCCAGTAAAATGCTTTTTTCATAATGACTTCTGATTGGTCCAAATAATTTGATACAGTTGGCAAAATGCTGCATCCAAAGTTGAGGTTGTTCCCACACTAATTGTTTCCATCGAGTATACTCATGCATACATAAGCAAGTCACCATGTGGATCAGATGATGTCCCTACAATTAGTTTCATGACACTGATAGACCAAAATACCGGTATTTCTAGTATCATTGCATTGCTGCTTATCACCTTGTATGGAAACACTGTATAATTTGCTTTACACTAGTATTTTAACAAAAGTGCCTTTGTTTGGATGTATTAAGTGGTTTTTCATAAATTCCTTTAAAGTTTTGTATCATGTTTAATGAAAGTTATGCTAGTAAAGTCATAGACTATGGTATGCCATCTGAGAAAGTTTCAGAGTACTCAGCTCACTGTAATAAGGTAGTCTCTTTGTAAAAAAGTATCATTGTATTATACAGCCACTGTACTTATTTGCAAATAGCATTTACAGAAACATGGCTGATATACCTACAATTTACAATTCCTTCAAAATCATATTATTGTGTCTCCACAGGTCAGACTTCACCGTTGATATCAAAACAGAAGCTACAAATGGCTTGATATTTTACATAGCAGATGAAAGGCAGACGGATTTCATCACCCTGTATATTCACAATGGTTTAATCGTCTATGCATTCAATTGTGGTAGTGGTGCTCTGACGCTGGGCAGTGAAAACCCATACAATGATGGACAGTGGCACTCGGTAAGCACAGCAAAACGCATGAATTTTCATCTACCACTTTGAATTTACAAGGATCAAAGTCTCAACTGAATAACCTGGGCCAAATTTTCCCTAATAAAAATGAACAGATTTTCATTTGGGTCGTCTGACACTTGATGAGAAATGAGTCCTGCAGGATTATGTTGATATGTAAAATTACCCTGCGTTGGCTCTGTATTCTTCAGTCTTGTTGATGAGTAAGTCTAGTTGTAAGTGGACTGGCACTATCAAGTCTAGTAGGAAGTGGACTGGCACCAAGTAAGTCTAGTAGTAAGTGGACTGGCACCAAGTAAGTCTAGTAGTAAGTGGACTGGCACTATCAAGTCTAGTAGGAAGTGGACTGGCACCAAGTAAGTCTAGTTGTAAGTGGACTGGCACCAAGTAAGTCTAGTTGTACGGTAAGTGGACTGGCACTATCAAGTCTAGTAGTAAGTGAACTGGCACCAAATAAGTCTAGTAGTAAGTGGACTGTGGATTTTGCTAATTAATGTAATTGTTTTGTACTTTTCAAGAATATTATATTTGCGGTAAGGTACAATCGATATGAAACTCTTGGCGAAATATAAATAAAAGATAAGAAAACCTTTAGATTTCCTATTGATTGTACAGCCCTATTTGACCATAGTATAAGTAATCATCATATATTGCCATGACAACTATTTGCATCCATGAATATCTCACATGAAATCAATTTTGTCTTCTCTGTTTTTGCAAAATATTATAGGTGAGGTTTTACAGAGACAATGCTTTTGGGGAACTTCACATCGATGAAGACCTCATCACATCTGGAACTGCACCAGGCAAATCCCGTTCAATCAATGTTACACCTCCCTACTACGTCGGTGGAATTATGAAACCTGAAGATGCCAAACATGTTCCGGTTTGTACATTTTTCTGAAAACTTTCTGTTTTGTTTTACAGCCTGATTATCCAAATATCTCTGAGCAACACAGTTCTCTACTGACTTTGATTAGACAAATGAATTTAAAATTGTTCAATAATTTTAGAAATCAGTTAAATCCATATTACTGTGTATACATTAAGGTAGAAGGCACCTCAGGGACAGACATGCAGACTGTCAAATCTCTACAATTTTTTTCTGATCTACCACTTGTGGGGGTTCATTTTAAAGCTGTTGGAGTAAGGAAAACTTTTACCATCTAAGATTTTCAAAAATTCAAAGTTTAATTTTACTACATAGAGTTAACACAGGATTGGTAGCCATTTTGAATTTCAAATATTGCAAAATGTTGGGTGAATTGTTTCGCTAGTTCGAAACTTTGCACGGTGACCCCTATTTTTAATGTTGATTTAGTAAGAAAATGGTTGAAAGTTTCATTTAGGAAAGTTTGAGTCTTTCACTTTCGAGGTGCATACTACCTTAAACTCTGAGATCAGTAAACATGCATTTAAATATTTACAGATCAAAATTTTGCATTGATTGTTTGCTCTGTGCATTAATCACAACCAGAAAGAAGCGCAAAGAAGTTTTGAGGGCTGTATCCGGGATTTCACTGCCGGAGGGGTTGATCTTGGTGACCCAGCCAGAACATTTGATACCCATGCATGTACAACAAATACAGAAGATGGAATGTTCATTGGTCCCGGTGGAGGATATATGATATGGAGTTAGTATCTTTATGATATTCTCATTCTTGAGACATGATAGACACATTGGTAGATTTTTCTAATGAGTAGTCCACACTACTCTATTCACAATAAAATGTACATGTTTATTTTCCACTCTCAACAATAGTAATTATGAAAACGATACAACAAGTGTTTCAAATGATGTTACACCCGTGGCCACTTTAGTGTTGATCAAGCCTGTCTGCTGCAAGCAGAAATTCTGTCTGCAGAAGGGTGATAAAATGGGTACTTTATCCTGTATCAGTGGTGATAATGATACTACTATCAGTACCTCATGGACACGCCGATTAGCCTGAAATTACCGAGTGATTATAAAATACACTGTATACAAATGATGTTGACCATGGCATTAGCCCTATCAGCATGATCAGTTCTCATTATACGTATCTGCTAAAATTCATGTTTCAAATGTAGTCAGTGTTAGAGAACATCACACATTTTGTGCCAATTTCAATATTGCAGTGAATGAATACCAACAATACTACAGCGTGTATCGCTAGTGTCTTGTTCAGACTTTGTTCAGACGCGGGAATTGAGAAAATGCCACTTTGAAAATGTTAGCGATTAAATTACAGACATATCGCCTGTCTTGACTGTAAAACTTTCGAATAAACATTCACTTGCACTAAGCCATGTTTCTTTCCTACAAACCGTGAATAAACTTACTCCAATTTCACTTGGTACGGAAAGGTAAGAGTAAAGTACAGTCGGGGTAGCATTTTACATGTACATGTATTCACATGTGTGTAACCATGAACGACACTTTTCTCATCCCGGTTGAAGGGAACCTGTCCTGATACATGTATATCTCTTCCAAACTTTTCTGGCTCCCTCCACGCTTATCTTAAAACGCTTGCTTGTTTCTTTGTAAGCTCCCCGTGGTACCTCGCTAGATGCCGGATTGCCACCAAAATCTCTTATATTTTGAACAATCAAGCTTGCTACGTCCTCACTTAAGGATTTTTCCTTATGATATTCGCGACTGTTGTTATTGATGTTCATTGTTGGAGTGCAGACTTACAGCTTGTCTACAGTGCAGTGTTGTGACCGATTTGAATTGGGCAGGCGAGACATTTTAGTAGAACGTTATCTCAATCCTAACTGTGGGGTGCCGATAGTGAACATTGCATTTATTACACCGACCACCACTTTGTTTCGTTTATACAAACATAATTTCTGCTTTCACCAGACAGGCTTAATCAACACTAAAGTGGCCATGGGTGTATGTATTTTCACTATACTCATAAGACTATTAAAGATGCACTTTTGTTTTTCCCTCAGGTGATCGCTTTAAAGTAGCGTTAGATTTGGAATTTTCAGTCAAGATAAAACCCAGGGTGCTGTCTGGAGTCATTTTATCTGTACAGAGTCCCAGAGGAGATTTCTTATCACTTGAAATGGTTGATGGAAATGTGAGTATTTAATCTTGTGACTTTTCAGAGCAATGGCTTTCATACCCAGGTACAATTTGTATACTGGTATGTAGAGATTGTCATTTTAGGTGGTGACATGGCTGTAGTGAGTATCAATGGATACAAGTATTTGTATGCAGACTAAAAGTATTTTTCTGATGGCCACATCCTGGCCTTTTTAGGACTCCCTAGGTTACTAGTGAATAATGAGATATGCCTGCCATCTGTAGCCACAGTTCATTACTCTTGCCAGAGTCATAGCTGTCAAAACGATCAGAAATGATAATTTGGGAAATAATTTCAATGATATTGTTTTGAAAAAAAAGTAAATACAGAAAAGTAACAACCTGTCATGAACCATAACTCAGACATGTATCAAGGGAATTTATTCAAAGTTGGTACAAGGAGATTGACCATTGTCATACCGGTACATATGCACGTAAATTTGTTTTTTGATGTGATCAATATGGCCGCCATGTGGCCATTTTATTACGATTTTTTCATGTCCTGAACCATAACTCAGACATGTATCAAGCAAAATTTATTCAAAAGTATTTTATCACAGACCGAATGAAAAGGATTCTATCCTCTCTGAGGACCTGTAATCAAAGTACCCATTAACAAGTGGGGACTGTGTCATCAACGATGACTTGTTCATGTTGTTTTGTTTTGTTTGCAAAGCAAACATTCTGAATGTAACATTTTATTACCGTACTCGTCCGAGTATAAGCCCCTGCTCATGTATAAGCGCGCCCCCCCCCCCTACTGATTTCAGAGGATTTTAGAAAATGCATTACATCCGTGTATAAGCCCCTACCCTAGTGTAACTCAAATACAGAAAGGTTAGGAGAGTATATTTGGTCATTTAACTTGGTAAAATAACTTTTAGATAATAAAGAAACTATTAAAAGATGTTAAAACAATGGGAAACTGGAGTTCCCTTGACAGCATCGTAAGGAAAATGACACGTTTTCCAAGTACTATCTTGATTCTTTGACCCTGCTCACCCCTGTCCCCTAAATAGAATAGTCTCACTCACGTCCGCCATTGTTCATTTTCACTCACGGCCACAATGTTTTCATGCTTGAAACATGCAGTTTCTTTTGTTTAAAGCAATTATCCGTTCATTTGTGAAGATTTTCCTGGTGACTATTACAATTTTCACTGCTATGTTGTTGTTTTCACAAAATGTAGACAGTTTTATACTGGAATATTGAGTTGCCTTTCCGTGTATTACTGTTGATCAGCAGCATACATGACGTCTTTGTTTCAAGTTTGGGGTTTTTTCGGATGCTGAAATTTCACCAAAATATCACTTCTGTATTCAGAGATTGTACAATCAATTTCTTTGGATGTGTAAGTCGATTTTGAAAGCGATAAAAAGATCAAGTGGTGTTGAAAAAAATCGCCCATAAAATTAGCATAAATTAAGCGTCCATGGCAGATAACATGGGGTTGCTCGAGTATAAGCCCCTCCCCTAGTTTTACCGCTGTTTAGTGTTGCCGAACCGGGGGCTTATACTCGGACGAGTACGGTATTGTTGAAAATGACTGTAAAATACTGACCGCACAAGTCTGATTTAAGTACGAGGCTTCAATTGGTGATTTCTAAGTAAAGTGAGGATATTAAAGGGTGAAAGAATGTGTGATATTTGATGATGACTCCAGATGTAGAAGTCTGTAGACAAAGTTTTAAGAAAGGTAGACAAGTTGAGATGACCAATCGACAAACTTCTGCCAATCAAGAAAACAGTTTGGTAAATGTAGCTTCATTGATCTAATGTAGATGTACCAGTTCTGTCATGAGATGGACTTGAAAGTTAGTAACCTTATTTTCTAATACATTTTTGCTATTATTTCTGAGGATTTTTGTCCATGCTAAAATAAGTAACATTTTTACATATTTTCACTCTGTATACAGTTGATGGTCAGTGCAGATAATGGAGCTGGTGAATTCAAGACTGATTATGTAGCTCCAAAGAATACACATTTATGTGATGGTCAGTGGCATGACATCAAAGGTATGTGTCGCTTTTCTAGAGAGTCAAGTCACATAGCACTTTTATTACTTGCCCGGTGTATGAAACATCGCATACCCCATATGATTCAAAGGTAACTTGTTGATAACATAGTGGGCTGCATAGTGAAGGACTTATCGGTGTGTCCATCTATTCGTCTTTATCCCATACAGTCACTCGAACTTCATATTCCCACTTTGCCGCTACTTTGTAGTAATTGTTCATATACCCAACTATTAAACAAATTTGGCCAAACTAATTCCATTTGTACTTGGTTCATCAACAGTGCACATACACATTAATATGAGATTGATACTTACTCAGCCATTTTCAGGATGTGCTTTGACCAATTTCACATCGCCATGATATTTATTTGTCAATGGTTTCTACATTTAGTATCCTAACCAAGTGGGGACTATGTCATTTATAATGACCTGTTCCATGAAGTTTTCAATGATGTTTGCACCGAATATCTGCGTAGACATTAACAAGCCAAATATTCCATTATTTGCTATGTTAACAAACCCAAAGTTGGGTGTTTGGACATGTTATAGGAATTGTAACGGGACTGCAGTTGATATCCTGAACAACATTATTCGGATTTGCCAAAGTTCACAATTTCCAGAATTCAAAGAACTTTGATTCAAAATTGTCAAACTCAGTATCTCTTCAGGGAAGGTTTAAAAAACCCATAAGTGTTGGTATCATATGTATGGCCTGCACAGCCCTTGCAAGTAAACTTAACCCAAAGTCACTATAAAGGTGTGATCCAATGCTATTGTACTCTGTTGCAAAATTGGACCTTTACAGAAGGAAATGGGTTGAAATAGTAAAAGATGGGATATCCAGGAGATTGTTGGTATCGGAATGAGAATCTCAGGTCCATCACTTGGAAGGCCAGTTTTAACAAAAACTGTTCATAAAGTTATGGCTACCGTGTTCTTGTGGCATTTGATAACACAGTCAGTGTTTGATTTTGATAATTGCAGTTATCAAGGCCAAAAACATAGTGACATTGGAAGTAGATGGACAGTTTGCTGGCTACAAAGCAGGAAGTGATACATCCAGCTCAACTGACACAAACGATGCTCTCTTCATCGGTGGTTTGCCAGGTGAGTTGTCAATATATTCCAAGTATTTCAGCTATTCGCTGTTTGTAGGTAGGTTGATCATGTACAAGTCAGTTCATGTATATGTTCTGCTTTACCATAGACCTCCTTTTAAGGTAACTTAGCACCTTGAAAATG
Organism: Ptychodera flava; assembly: GCF_041260155.1. Classification (NCBI taxonomy): domain Eukaryota; kingdom Metazoa; phylum Hemichordata; class Enteropneusta; family Ptychoderidae; genus Ptychodera; species Ptychodera flava. Next base: position 8,393,268 of record NC_091932.1, on the reverse strand, counting down.
AAAAACTTAAACTTTTGCTCAGACTTTCCCAAAGCAGACTTTGTCTTTCAAAATTGAGAATAAGGTTATGGGTCACTGAGCAAATTTTGGTTCTACAGAAACAATTACCCAATGTTCACTGATATTTAAAATTCAATTGGCCGCTGTATTGTGTTATCTCTATGGGGAAAATAAATTCTCACGTCCCCAGTGCGCTGGGAGTGTGAGAACACAGTGTGAGAACAATTTGTTCTCACACTCTGTATTGTTGCGCGACCGAACACCTCGTATGTGAAACGTATGTTGATTGGTCAATTCTGCTCAGCGCCTAGTTCTCTGTACGAATTATTTGACGAATAGAACATCGCGTAATGTACAACTGGGCACTATAGGGGACAGACGACTGAACCGCAGAGTGAACAGGTTGTTCTAGATTTGAGTACGGTCAGCGTGGCGTCGGCAACAATACACGGAGGATGACCGCTTTTATGTTGTAACGGAGAATTCAGGCCATTACAAACCTATCGGCTATTTACGCTCGTCGACATATTTTCTGGAGAGGAACTGACTTGACAGCGATACAGTTAGCGAAAGACTTCGATGAGCGAGCCATTTGCACACGAGGCTGTAGCAGACGACAGCTTTCACGCAATGTCATCAACAGATGGCCACCAGAGCTGTTCGCAACATTTTCCTCAGATGACCTGGAGAATTTTGTGGCTGACCAACAAAACAAAATTGCCATATCGGTAATATACTAGTACATGTTAACGTGTTTGATATGCTCATCAATGAACGGAACTTCATTTTTCTTTGCGGAATGATACAAATGAAACAAGTGCAATCGTGTGCTGGTTTTTGATAGTATAAACCTACCACAATAAAATGCAATTTTCTAAAGATATTGGAGGGACGTGAGAAAAATAATCCCACACCCCAATGGGTTGGGATGGAATGTCTCACACTCGTTGGGGAATTCTGTCTCACACTCGCCTTCGGCTCGTGTGAGACAGAATTCCCCAACTCGTATGAGACATTCCATCCCAACCCGTTGGGGTGTGGGATTCTATTAATTACCGTTATTGATTTTCACAAAACTATGTTTGTGAAAACTTTCATTTACTCAATAAGCTTCAAAATGAGCCCCCATTGGCAGGCCAAAGAGATTTTGTAAAAGTTTCAAGAATCTGAATATCTGTTCCCTGAGGCGTATTCTACCTGAACCCTTTCACCACCATGGTTTGTCCCAAATCCATTGTTTTCTATGGTAAAGTTGGACCTGTACACAGGGAACTGGGGTGAAAGGGTTAAAAAAGTGTTAGAGATAGACACTATAAAATGCCAACATTGTGCAGCATTTTTTACAGTTGCAGTCAAAATGAATAGGTTTTTCTTATAATTAATAGCCCCACTTTACATCCCGGCATTTTTCATTTGTATGATTCCCTCAATGCTTTGCAACTGCCAACAATATTCTAATGCAATTGGGTTCTGCTCTGTATTACAAGTGGAAAGATTTTCAAAGCCAAAGTTTGTGTTTTAATGCAGCAAAAAGGGGAAATTTCGATACCGTATTGCACAAAAATACTAAAATGTAAAGTGTTGTTGGAAATATACCTTGTCAGTTGCCATACATGCAGCAAAATGAGAATTATGTGATTTCTACTCTACTGAGCCATAATCCTTTCACTTATTTCTAGACGGAGCTGACCACAAAGGTATAAGCACAAGTGAGAGCTATGTTGGATGCATACGAGATTTAATTCTTGGAGAAAGCTCTCAGGCAGTCAACTTCAATGAGGCATCTAAGATAGAAGGAGCAGTACAACTCAACAGTTGTCCATTGTCATAAGAAGCTTACTATGCAGCATCACAATGTCTGTAATTCAGTATTTATACAAATAAATATGTTAATCACATTGATGTGAAAAGATACAGTAACTTTTTAACATTTTCTCTGCTCTGTAACATTTCATTGTCCAGTTTAAACAATCTAGTGACAACGTTATACTTTACTTGACAGTAAATTTGTGATGAAAGGGGTTGTGGATAAAATCTCCATGTATCTTTTCTGCATTTGACAATTGTCTGTTTAAAATTAACAAAATGAGAGACATTACAGCAGTAAACCACACTCAGTGATGGCTATACCATATATTTTTAATTTCATGACACAAATTCATCAGTGATAGTCACCATGTGCATGGAGTGAACTTGTCCAAACCGAGTGGTATACCTGTTGCTGAGGTGGTTTATTACTATATCATCGTAACACTATATTGAAATTCTGGCATAAAACATTAACAGAGGGATTCATCTGTAACTGAAAGCTTGTGTGTGTGTTTGACCTGTGCTATATTTTGAATATAGCAAAGTTATCATGGCTTCCCAACCAATCAGATTGCAATATTGAAATTCTGGCATGAAATGTTAAAGTAATTCATCTCTAACTGACAGTTTGCTTGTGTTCCAACTGTGGAACATCACCGGTATAGCTCTGTTATTTTTATTTCTTGACCAATCATCTTGTTATATTTCCACCGTTATTATACAAGTATGAAATAATATTGGATATTGTAATGATGCCATCATGTCATTGGTAATAATTGTTCTATGAAAAGAAACATTCTGATGTTTCAGCAAAAACTTCCCTTATCAATTCTTTTATGAATCTTTGCATTGAATGCAAAATCCATCATCTAGTTATGTACATGAAGTCAGGAATTCTATTTTTTAAGACAATATTGATTGATAAAAGCATTGCTTTTTTGCAGAGATGTCAATTGAACGGACTACACCATGCAAATTAGATTTATAGTTAGCAAGGGTATCAGATGTACAGCAAGGGCGCCCTCTATGTTTCATCGTGAGATCAAATTTGTGTCATATCTGTGATTATAACACAATTTAGAGAGATTCAAGAAATGTGTTATCATCAACAGATATGTGACCTTTCCAAATTTCAAGCAAATGTCACAGTACACACACGTGAGTGAAAACAGCATAGTGGTAAAATTATATTGTGTAAATATTGCAGTGACAAGATCCTCTAGAGAAAAGAAAGCAATACAGGCATGTGAGAATAAAGAAATTGTTCCTCTAAGATTTTGAAGTCCATGTGATATAGGTATTAAAATGTTACAACAGAACTATCAGGAAACAATTAAGTCCAAAAACAAAAATTATTTTGTTTATCATCCACAGTCCAGAAAAGCTGCATCAGTCTTATTTCCACGTTTGCTGAAAAAGTTGTTCAAAAAATATTAAGGTGTTGTATGCATGGTAGATAATGTCTGTTGAATCAGATGTCTGCTCAGTACAGTTCTGAAAAGTGAACTTGCTATCATCTTGTTTGTGTTACAATCAATTGATAATATCAGCATTCCAGCTTAGTTGTTTTTATGTCAGTATTATTGTTTATTGTTTTTTGTATTATTGTAGTAATTATTGTTTTTATCCAGTATTGTATCTCACCATTTCAGAAGGAAAATACAAAAATCTCTGTTTAATACTGACACTGGATCACTTTTGGCTGAAACCACCTCAAATATTTTGCAGCAATTTGAAATTGAGAATTCATAAAGAATATGCATTCTCAAGGATTTCACTTTATGTTCAGAAATCTTGGGGGGAGTCATGCTGTATCATAGAATATTCTATTCATTGTACTCTGCAAGCAACTATGTGTAAATATAGTGTTTAGATCAGCCTGCTAATCAAACAGCAGTTAGCTAACCATTAAAAATGCAGTATCGTTTGATTGCTAATAACTAAACATTAGTCTGAAAATATGATATGCCTATGTATGTACAAGTTAAGTTTCAAAACGTTCAAAACGTTTTGTGAGAAATATTGTTTGAATGTATTTTATTGCCAAGTTCATGCCAAATTCCATGTTCTGAAATTTTTGAATTTAAACTCTGTAAGCGTATTTTATATTTGTGTTTATTTTTAACAAATTCTATTTATTCACTGTCTACAGTTTACTTATTCTATACACCCATTCTACTCTCGTTTCCTTTCCCTGCTCTGTCAGGCCTAGGTAAGAAATATTAGCAAAGCGTACGGTCCATATCGTCAGGATGGAATTCTAGATAGCTAAGCTACGAAGTCCCACCTATGAGATGTAAAAACACAGATAGTGATGACAAAAGCTAGATTGTCAAGACGCAATTTTGACGATTTTCCCGTCATACATGGCGTTTCACCATGGCGGCCTAGGATAACGTCGATGCGAAGGCAGCAGTCGTGGCAAGTTTTTACCGTTATTTTTAGTTTTGAAGTGAGAAATCGTGAAAAAATGCATCGCCTTCCGGGTCAAATATCATGGAAAATGCCCTCGTGAAGTATTTTTGTCGAACGTTTGGTATTTTTAGAGAAGATAGATGTTAACATCTATCTTCTCTAAAAATACCAAACGTTCGACAAAAATACTTCACAAGGGCATTTTCCATGATATTTGACCCGGAAGGGGATACATTTTTCACGATTTCTCACTTCAAAACATAAAATAACGGTAAAAACTTACCACGACTGCTGCCTTCGCATCGACGTTATCCTAGGCCGCCATGTTGAAACGCCACGTATGACGGGAAAAATCGTCAAAATTGCGTCTTGACAATCTAGCTTTTGTCATCAACTATCTGTGTTTTACATCTCATAGGTGGGACTTCATAGCTTAGCTATCTAGAATTCCATCCTGACGATATGGACCGTACGCTTTGCTAATATTTCTTACCTAGGCCTGTCTGTGTTAGAATATACTGTATGAAATATGTCTGTCTGTTCTTGTTCTGTGTAGAGTGAATTTACTTGATAAACCCTGTTACTTTATAACACTGTCTTTTTTCAATAGATTACCTCATTGCTTCATGTACAAACTCAGATAAAGGAATTGTGACTGAATCATGCAATTATGTTCATTTGATGTTATTTTCAATTCTGTAGCAATGTTGAAGTGTCAGTCCTTTCAATGTTGAAGTGTCAGTCCTTTCACACCTCTTACTGTGTGCTGAGATCCATCCAGTAGAGTTTGGCAAAACCATGCCAGTGAAAGAGTCTACCCTTTATCCACCAAACTGTGGTACATTCCTGTAGTTTTCAGTTGGGATGTTAGACCCAGATACTGGACAATGGGGTGAAAACGTTTACAGTGAAAAACTGTTGAAATCAGACAGAGACAGTTTCTGATTTATCAATGGCTTGATATGAGCAGGAGTGTATTTTTTTATCTGCATTTCATCTTTGTAATTTTTCAAATTTTCTTCCATGTGTGAATTTGTCAGACCATATGTGATGGGAACCAATCAGTACTGACTTTCTAATGTGATACTGTACATCTGAAATACAGCTATACTGGAATTAATTTCAAATCTATTCAGATAGGTGATACTCTCATCAGTTAATTGTAAGATGTAGTTTGCAAAGCAATTGAACTATTGAATGTACAAGTTCACAAAAATCATGTAGTTTAAGATTTACAACAGATTGTACTCATTAACAAATTCTTCTTTTCAGTCTTCAACTTTGTTCATTACACCTGGGAAATTCTCATTATATCAGTCACTCTCTAACAAACTTTGATGATGCAGATGAATCCCAAATCTGTACATGTTCTTTTTCAGTGTATGGGCAAGTGAAAAATCCTTTTTGTGTTGGTAATACACACTCAATCATGGTTTAAAATCAAAGCCATTGTATTTTCACTCTTTTTTGCCACAAAATGCAACTATTTTTGGTTTTAACAGTTGGAAAAATCAAGTGAAACAATTCCTGGATGCAGGTTTGCTGGCTGAAAAAAGTCATTTATCACCAACAAAAGACAGAAAGAAGGAAATGTATGGGAATGACCATATATGTTAGTTAGTTATACTACTGTCCCAACATTAAGGAGTACAAACATAATTTCATTTGCCAATATTTCTCACGGCATGAAAATAATATTGTACAGGTATCTTTTTTAATATTTTATTTTTTTTATATTTGCATAGCAAAGGTCTTATGAAAAGACCACAAAGTAGGGGACACAATGCTTTTCAATGCTGCAATAAAAATACTTTTTATGTAGGATGATGTGTGCAAGATTCAATATGATTCTAATATGGTTGTATGTGTTATAGTATGTGAATGTGTTTGGTTTACTCTAATCATTCTTAAAACTTTCAATTCAATGAACTTTTGCATTTTCTGGTCCTTGATAATTTTGTTTCATAGTAAGCCAGTCAGTGATTTTATTTGTGTTCTGTCCTCAGTATATCAAAAAAGTACCTATCTCAGTCAACCTCGGCCAAAAGCCTGTTGGCAAGGAGGATTTTATTGTTGCTATGGAGAGGATTTTCATGTGCGTTAGATATGGGATGGATTAGTTAGAAAATGATTGCCAAATTTTATATCTTGATTAATTTCTCCATGCTTGATGTGAGATCTTCCTGCTGGAAATTTTGATGAGTGCATTCAATATTTCAGAGTCTCTATTTAGTTCAATTCACATGTACATACCGGTATTTCCAAAAGTGAAATTTTGGTGTAATCAGTCTCCTGTGAAAATAAGACAATTGTTTGGAAAGTAGTCCAATGGGTGAAATAACCATTGTTACAATATGAAACGGTTTTGACTTTGCAGAGGTGGAGAAAAGTATCTAATGTATAATCAATGTGAACAACAAATGGGATGCATCTTAATCTCTCTCACCATTCCCTCCTCTTCCACTTCGTTCTCCGACCTTTGTTAGCATGCAATGACGCGCCCTCAACGGTCTTCCAAGCGAGCAAGGCTCCAAGAGATTGGCCGGGGTGTCAAAGTTCAAACAAAACTTTATAAAGCTATCCACTTAAGAGACCTCATCTGTAAATCTTGGACGATGATTAAGTTATTCAAAGACGAGAGACATCGTAAACACATATTTCTGTCGTTAAATTCTATGAGCCACTACAGACCAATAAATATCGCACGACTGATGATTACGGAAAAAAGAATCTATATATTGACAAATAAGTTGGTTTTTAATACCAAAGGAAAAAGGTTTCACACTGATGCATTCAAAATACCGGAGTTGGGCAGGTAAGGGGCAGTCACCCCTGAATATTTGGATGCAGATACACTTTGGACAGCTCTAATTACTACTAAGCACAAACCACAATTTCCCGTTAAATCATGTTTGAAAAGTAGATTTTGGTCCAAATACTTGCGTCAACACTATATTTCTGTAAAATGATTGGTCAAATCGTGCTGGAGGCAAGATCAATTCTCAAAAGTCTACATTATACTACTGTTTCCTCGGTCACGAGCGGAAAATGGAGTCAAACCGCGGTACATATGTGTATACCATTTTTCCTATGGTAGAACCAGCACAACGAACACTCCATCCCCCGTGATTCCAATCTATTGACAGCGCCAACGACAACTTTGGTTCAGATTTTCTGACTTTCGTAGCAATGTTGTCCTGTAATAATTCAGGTGCCGCCAACTGGTAAATTTCATCAATTTCGCAAAATCATCACAAAACATGTTTTTAAAGGCTGATATACCAATTTTAGTTATTTTCACCTTGACCTAAAATTTGGAGGGGAAAGTTGAGCTGTTCGTAACTGCCCTCCCACTGGCATACACGGAAAATATGCCCTCCCACTGAACTTTGATGCCCACTGCCCTCCAGTATCTATGGTCTGCCCGCTCCCCACTCCCCACAACAATTCAAGCTCCCCACTGCCCTCTCCCCACTACTGACATTCCCTATTGCCCACTAGATGGCCACTAAGTACCCTAGATCAACGCAAAACAATGCGAGCAGCTAGCACACCTGGAACATTGCTCCCCTCTAAGTTAGGCGCTTACTCTCCCCTCTAGTTCTATCAACCACGGTTTTCCCCTCCCTCTACGTATTTTCCGGTACCCACTGTCAAAAATTTTCTCCCCGCCCACTGAAAATAATGAAATTTCTTCCCCGCCCACAGTAAATATCGATTTTTTCTCCCCGCCCGCTGATTAGTTTTGAAATTTGCCCGCCCGCTGAAAAACTGCGCACGAACACCTTTTTGCACGAACAGCTCAGTTGGCGGCACCTGATAATTACATATTATACTTTATCATCGCAAAATTGCTACTATTACAGCTGACTTTAATTCGTCTGCCATCGGGGCATTGTCATGGGAGAGGTCGTCGGATACATCACAGTTACGGTGGTCTATTCCGCTCTGCGTCTTTGCGCCCCATAGACGTGTACCTAAGGCATATGTACACACGTCTATGGGGTCCATACTCGCAGAGTGGAATAGACCAAAGGTGACTGTGGATACGTGAATAGTCTCTCATTCTTCAATGTTAAACACCAGTGTATTCTTACGAGTCGAGGTTACACGTCGACAAAGATACTTACAGCAGAGCCAGCTGATGATAAGAGGCTGCTATACCACAGTCACTTGTGATCGGTCTATTCCGCTCGGCGTCTATGCCCCCATAGACGTGTGTACATATGCCTGAGAAAAACAGGCATATGTACACACGTCTATGGGGGCATAGACGCCGAGCGGAATAGACCGATCACAAGTGACTGTGGCTATACCAAACCACCCAATCTGAAACGGGCTTAGTTTAATTATTAGTAGGCCTACGATTTCACCAATTATAATAACTGAAGATGGAACTTAAACTATTCAACAACTCTGAAAACAATTAGCGGGTAATAATTTACATGTCTATAATTATAGTATTATCATGAAGTTACACTTCCGAAAACTCTCGTAAATTAATTAACCACTATCGAAAACAACAGATATGATCAAAAGTATCTACCCTTAAACTTCCAGATTTTATATAGATTAGCTGACACTTGGGTTTTCATAAACCAACAACTTTGTGATGTTGGTCACTCTTTTCAATTAACATATAATTGCCCCAATTAATAAAAGCGGGCTTAGGCAAAATGTATTGACGGCCTTCACAAAATATATCTACCTTTGTACTGAATAAATCATTGATAATTATGGAGGTGTGAGTCATCTCCGTCACATGTGTCTCATTGCAGTTTCAGATCTAAAAGGGTCAAAGGTCATTAAGATCGCCTCCTGTCACAATCCCTCCTGTGCATGTCAACATGCTTCCCGCCACAGGCTCTTGACTCAATGCAGGCGAATCGCTAGCCGTCACTGATACAATTGTATCAGTGACAATTGTATGTAGATACTCCCGCAATTAAATCTTTGCACTTTTAGACAATATACTAATCACCTATCCGATATTAGGGAGCCGACATTATATACGGCCTTGGGGACAGAGGAATGTTAGAGAGGTCACTCAAGAGATTGAAAATTACAACGTTGGTTACTAAAAATGTGGGGAGAAAGGAGTGGAGGTTACCCAATTTTTGGTGCAAATGAATTGAAACCCCTCTCGAGCTCAAATTGCACCATTTCACACATCTATTTCTCAAAATTTTCTATGCTAGAGGAGGAACACCCCCTTAGGGTACAATCGAAACACCCAGCATATTGCACTAGACTGCACCAGTGCACACATCAATTTCTCAAATTTGTTCACACAAGGGAGAGTACAACCTCCTGTGACATAGTGCCTCACATCCTCCAAAGTGTTCTTCCTGCTGTTCTTACAAATTTTGCCTTTTCAGCTATAAATGTGAGTTTTCTTGGTTTTGATTGCATCAATGAAAACATTTCATTCACAAGAAACAGCGCACATGATATTTTACTCAGAATGATCCAAAAGTTGTGAGGGGTGTTTGGCTGAATTCAAACGCGGCAGGGAAAGTCATGGTGATTGGTTGAGTTTTTCAATTATATTAGTTTTACCGTGAAATGAAGATTCACCATAATGAATTTGTCCTTTACGGAGGGGGTGGGGTGGGTAAATATCATCCTTTAAAGTTTGTTTGTACAATATACCCGAGTAGAAATATTCAAAGTAAAGTAAATTAATGTCAAATATACTTTGATTTGGAGAATTGAGGTGGGACGATGGTTTTTTTAGGGAGTGGTACGACCTAAGTTTGTGACGAAAAGTGTTCCAAACATAGAGAAACTTACTCCTATACCAGATCTACGATTAAATAGATGAAAAAAAATACCATATGTTAAATTAATACAATTTTATTAAAAATATCCAAAGAAATAAGGAATACATCGAAAATGTTTGGCTTGAGAAAAGCGAAGTCTTAAAGAGCTCTCTATTTCTTCGATATGTTCTGAGAAAAAACAAACTTATAGTTCTTCGTGAATATATCAAAGTTCCCTGGTTGAGTAACACAGTCACGTTCGTAATTAGAAGAATTTACGTATTCCGTTTAGATCGCGATTATCGGCGATTGCTGTTCACATGTCGCTGACATCAACTGTTGGTTTGAGGATTGAGATACTGCATTCGTATTGCGATGCTTTCTTCAATTTGTCCATCTCCATCTTTGTCTGTTCAGCGATTTCCTCCTGCGTCCATGGACGATACACTTTGGGCCACATGTCTGGTGTGAATAACTGCTCGTAGAAGCCATCTTTGCCGATACCAGTCTGTAAGAAGAGACGATAAAGATATTATAAACGTGACCAACTCAACAAAACGTCTTTTCGGTTGCCAGAACATATGACAATCTTTAATAAATAAGAGCTTGACATACTTATGCTGGAAATACACTTTTTGATATGTATTGGACAAATGTTAATAATAGTTTTAATGTAATACAAATATATGACCTGATATGTTAACAGTGACGATACATTTACTTTTGAAACGATATCTAACAACTTAGAAAATCATAAAATAATGTGACGACCGATAAATGATCATTATTATAATGCATGACACTCGGATGGTTGTTTGAAAAATTAGTACAATATCGCTACCACAGGGTACATGTAAAATCACGTGCATGCTGTGACAGTTTTTCAAACTTTTTGAACTGAGAAAGTTGGCTGATTAAGATGCGTACGTTTGGGATTAGACTTTCTCCGAATCTTGTGGAGATATAAATGTCAAGACAGAATAAATTGAAGAAATAATCTTCGCTAGACTGTCGCGTTATTGGTATAGGTTGTCGCATACTTTAGGGAGTACCAAGAAAAGCAAGAGATCGGGGGCCAGTCAAAGTAAGATATAATGAAACTTACGTGGCGATGGAAGAGGTTCTTGACTTTGTTGACGTATCTCTCAGGGTTGGTATCACCGTCGAAATTTCTGGTGTCTGCACGTACAACCAGCGAGCCACCGATGTAAAGCTCTTCCGCCATTTCACCGTTCTTGTAAACTCTGAACACAGCTTGTGGGAAGGGAGAACACTTGCTGTTGGTGACGTTGACATCGCCAGGTGTGAAAAATTCTGTGGCGCTCAAGTTTGGATATCTGTAAAGAGACATATTGGTTAGTTTTTTTTACGTGTCAATGTTTCATATTTATGCCGCATGGTTATTTTAAATGGTAGACATACATTTTCTGACTACGGCAAATTTCTGATTTGAAATAATTACTGATTTAAACGAAAAATACGTCCTCACACTTCATTGACTGCTGACAAATAATATACATGGTTATATACAAATCTATCCCATGCCTGTCTTTTAAATGAGATAATTCATTTGTATGATGAAGATGATGTAAGGAGCAAGATTACGGAATACAGTATCTCGATTGTCTGTCAATCATCACACTTAAATTGTTGAAACACTTACTTGCTGATTGTATCTTCTATAGTGACAATGATAGCCAGCTTAGCATCCCTGAACCAATCTTGTTTCTTCACCCAGGCTTGCGGAAGTTCCCGCAAGTATTCTATCTTTCCCGTGGTGGATTTCTTGGTCTTGGAGTCTCCGTCTTTGTCAACGAGCATTACGTCACAGAGATAACCTTGACCCATTTGATAGAGAGCTGAGACAACGCTGATATGTTCTGCAAGTGAATACGATTATAATTTAACAAGATAAGTGAATAGCTCATTCATATCATTAAGGACTGCTGTCTTGAATTCAAAACTTAGTGTAGTTCCAATCGTTTCCATATTTTTTTAAAATTTGTTCTCATAAATTGATAATAATGTAATTTTCTTATTTGAATGAGTTAGAAACAGTATCAACGTGTCGTGGAATTTCTTGGTATTGATGCAGACGTGACAGTAGAATTTATTTATCTTCTTGTTTCCCTGGTCAAGAAAATTGTTACTTACTGACAACCCAGTTACAGATTTCATTCTGGTCGATAGGACTGAAGACTTCCTTGTTGAGTTCCTTCTCATCATAGGTATTTCTTAGCATATTGGTCAGTGTGCGCACGTTGTAGCGGAAGCCATGGATGAAACCGGAGGCAGCTCTTCTGTCCCGTCCTTGCATAGACGTACCGATCAAATACAAGTCAGGTACCGTAGACTGCCAGTGTTCATCCAGTACTGGGTATTTACCCTCTGTGTGGGTTTCTGAAAAAAATTAATTAACAGCAAGGTGAAAATTACGGTCAAACTATGTCAAGAGCAATTAAAAATGAAAAGAATTAGCAATCTCGGTCATTATCTGTAGCCAAAAAACATACCTGGTTTACACGAATCATCGAACATTCCCATATTGATGAACTTCCAGCCAGTACAGGAGATGATTTTGTCGTATCCACTGGTGACGAAGCGGCCAGTGCCTGGTGGATCCCAGTTGGGAAGGTGCATGTCGTATTCGATGCTGAATTTACCGTCTTCAGTCTTCCACACTCTGGTAGCTTCACATTTACGTAGGGCGTGGAGGGATTTCAGATGATACATGTCGAGGACATTGTTGTTGACGGCTCGGAGATGACCTACGAAGTGAGTGTCCCAGGCGAACTTGACGGGATGTCTATTAAACATGTGAATTAAACCAGCAGACCCAGCTAGATGATCAGCAACCTGTATCAAGTGATAACAGAAACAGAACAAGTCAATAGAAAGTCACTGAATGCCAATATTGTCAAAGAATAAATACAAAAGAATACAAACAACAGTTGATGGCGCTCTAGAACATACCTCAAAAGCGCTATTGCCGCCCCCGAGAATACACACTTTCTTATTCTTATATTCTTCCAGGTCCAAGGAATGATCTTGGTAGGAATCGATGAGTTCAACGCCTTGAATCTTAGGTTCGTGAGGTAGAATGGGACCAGTACCAATCATGAGAACACGACACCTGAACTTGTTACCCTTTTCATCGGTCAAGGTAAACCGAGATCTGGACTTGTGACCATCGCTCTTTTCATCTCTGTGCACGTTGGTGATGTTAGTGTTGTAACGGATGTTGGTTTTGTATTTCTTGCAGAAGTCTTCAATGTATCTGAAAATTTGGCGACATGAAACAGATGCCTTTAATGCCAGGAAAGACACCTTCGAGAAAACATATAAGACATTGGCAACAGTGCTTAATTCCGCCTAGGACTGCACAGGACAGGTCGACTTCCAATGATTCTGCATACGCGTCTCTTGTCTATTATTTAATTAATCAGAAATTTCCAAAATCATGTCACAAAACAAATATATGAAATTTGAAATAATGTAAACCAATTTATGTTCTATTGCCTGAATGCTGCAATACTTACTTGACGAGAAGTCCAGCATTGGGAAACAGATCCTCTGAGTAATCAGTGAACAGTAGCGGGTCCTCTTCGTCGCATAGCAATGAGTTCCAGTCATGTCGCATATTGAACTCAGGCTCAGGAAAGACGTTGTATTTTTTGTTGATGGAAATGAGTTTACGATGGCGGGGATATTTACGATAGAAGGAACCAGGTCCGTCGGCTCTCTCAACCACCAGATAATCCATCTTGTATTTCTCCATGTAATAAGCCATCTGTACACCGGCAGGGCCAGCGCCAACAACGATGTACTCGTAATCTGAGAAGATGAAACGTGACGAAACACAGAAGTGAGATAGGTCTGTGGTGATAAAGCCATGTGGCGCACATAAACTTGTTCGTTGTATCGTAACAAATATTACCCCCATGATCGTATGCAGGCTTGTAATAAAGGAAGAAGCGAGATATAGGTATCACGCACTGTGGTACCTCCATGCTTGAACCATGCCGTTTAGATTTAACCATAGTGTTTATCGAGGGTTTATGATTAGACTAGACAATGATTCGTATACGAGGAAATAATGATTTAACTGAAGAACGGGAATTTTTGTCACAATTTGCCGATCAAGTTTTACCTGCACCTCAAACCCACCAAAAAGCAGTCCTAGATCTCTCGGGCGGACGGTAGATGTGTGTCGATTACTTGATGAAAGGATCTTGGTCAAATGCAGTTCAGCGAGAGCAAGTAAGGTTCGCTATTGGCACAAATTGGTCAAGAAATTATCGTGAAGGTACGACTTACCGGTCTTCTCCGCCATTTTCAAGAATGCAACACCAAAAAGGTCCTGGAAAGTAGAAGATTTAGAAATGACAATTATCAAGTGTACGTATCGCCGTTCAAAAAATTTTACGGGAAAAAGTTCAATGGAAATGCAACCAGTGAGGGAACGCTTGAGCAGTTAGGCCTGTGATCGAATAGTAAAACTTTCATAACTCAGAGTGTGATAACTTACCTGTGAGAATAGAAGTACTGCAGTGAGATCGGCAATAGTTTTGGGCTAAGGAATAGTAAATCAGTCGGACGTCTCTAGAGAGAATGCTGAAAGATGGATCACTCGCGGTTTAAGTATGGTTTGAATCCGAGTGGGCGGAGTTTACACATCAGGCGTTCTACCAATGGTAACAATCCGGGGATAGGCGGAGCTGAGAAAATAATGTTTATTCCAGCGCTGTCGACCAATCAGCGTAAAGCTTTTCCATCTTGCCATTCAGAGGATCTTATACGCCTACAGCGTGACTGACAGAGAAAACGACGCTTTGAATATCTTAGGTGTTAATTGTGACCTTTAAATCGACAGATTCACCTTTGACTTTTAAAAATTCTAAATCCATACTTTTTTTAGACAATAGACATGAGTATAGCCATGAATAATAAAACTGTTACAGGAGTGTACAGAGAATATACTTTGGATGTACAACAGTTTCCCACAAACAATTGCCACATAGTTTCGCGTTTATTTTATTTCTCCCAAAATTTATGTCTCATGTTTCAATCAAAATGCACCTGAATGCTTCTACTATATATGATTCAAATGATTCTCAGTTTCTCCGTAACATTTCACTACGGTCCCTTCCTTTGTGGAGGGACCGTGATCTCACCTATGGAATAACAATTCAAGGTGTTCCGATTTCACATTCTGTTCATGAAAGGTACAAACGAGATCTGTTCCAGGTAGAACTTGTTTTGGTGCTCTGATTTCAATGGAGATACCATAGCAACAAACGCTCGCTGCATCTTTTTTCTAAATGGATTGACTTCTAGGCTTGCACTATTTCAGCGAAACCTGTCTTTTTATAGCGTTGGGTGAATTGAATGCACCTGTAGTGATGTTTTGACGAAACCCATCCATTGAGTACTCACACACATACACCCAGGAACACAACAAATGCAAGATTTCATGGCGAAATAAAACGGTTCATACTTTTGAAGTATCCATTGGCAGTTCCTCGAATCCATGGCCAATGGACTAGCGCAAAGTGATCGATGTGTCGGTTTAGAGGATATCTACATGCAGTAATAAAGTTCTGCTGTAAGAGGGCTTCTGTTGTACCATAGACTTTCGAGAAAAATGGTCTATGGTTGTACCATGGATGAGTTCGCGATATTAGCATCATGTATGTCTATTATAGGATAATATCTTCAAAAGCGCCCAATTAGAGCACAGTCTCTCCATCATTACGGAAGCCGGATGAGGTTACAGTGTACGGAGAAGATGGTACCTAGTATTATCGATTTTCTATCAAAATAAGACATGTCTGTGATTTTTCTATTTCGGATTTTAACATTAGACGATACTTTAGCTTTTCTCCGATATTGTCCAAAAACAGTATTTCGAGGTAGGCCATACCCGACATTTGCCACAATCCCCCTTCTTCATTATACCACAGACATGAGAAGCGTTCTCACATCTACTTTCTATGATTGTACGCTAACCGCTGTCCCTCAAAATCAGGAGTGCTAGTGTTGGAGAAGTTAGACGATATGATCTATCGATCGGATATTATCCGAAAAAAAAACGTGCTGTGCGTCTCCCACCTTCTCCCATCCTGATATTAGACGATTGAGAAGTTAGGCGATATTATCCGATAATACAGATCTTTCAAATGCACGGTATCCTCTACCATGGATTTTTGTACATCTATGCCTCGACTCAATGTTTCACAGACAATGCAGATAAGCTTACAACGACAGACTACGGTAGTGATTGTGTCCGAGCTCGAGGTATGTGAAACCACGGAGGTTTGTGAGCTACTTCCATGGTGAAATATACCCTTTATCGCAAATTTCATGTAAATGACAATCGTGAATAGCTGAGGTTCATTAGCAGTAAAACTACACAGATTGTTCTATCTTTGGTTTATAAGCATAGACAGTGGAGGGGGGAATGTTATAAGTCAGTGACATTCTCGGGGTACTGTTATTCTCTCTACAACCAGCATGGCCTATACAGTACAGTCCCCATCACATTTACAGTAAGGTTTGGTTAAACTCAATAAAATGGGACTCATCCGTGAATTTGGATAAAATAATGGTAACTGGAAAATATTTTGCTGGTTGTTAGATAAACCATGGCAACTGTGGGGTAGAGTAAGCGTGCGTTAACGAATGGGGGTACGAGAGGTACGTCTATGACTGCATCGCGTACAGCGTATTGTGCAGACTCTGCTGTTCAGTGTTTGCCAAGCTGAAATTTCCACTCATCGAACAACGATGAAGGTACTAGCGAGATCGAACAAAACCTTTTTATAAATTAAAAGAGATACATCGAAAACTGTGACCACAGACTCTCTAGGGTCTATGTTTTGGCTTACGACTTTATTTAGTGAATTATTACCACGGTCGATGCTTTGAGCAATTCTACCTATGGCAAGACTCGTTTTTCTCGAGGGTCTATGCTGTGGCACAGACTCTGCCGTGTAGGTCATAGACAGTAAAGGGTCTTGGTGTAGGCCACGGCCCTGGAGGGACCGTGTGTAGGCCAACCCCACGCCATGATGACACTGAATTTTTCTGTTTCCATAGTCCCTCAACGGACAGTCCTCACTCACTGTTTATGGTCACAGCATAATTATAACTAATACTCATATCATTCGTATGACATAAAAAGAGATGAAATTACAACCATTGCATATGACTTCGTTTAAAGTTTGACGAAGGACTGAAAAGGAGATCGATCCAAAAGTTTGCACCGCAGTACCCCCACCAAACATACACCGTGAAAAAAAGACTTAGCCGCTGGGAGGGACTGTAGGGCTCGGCATTAGTTTAATCACAGTCTGGAGGGAAGTAGGAAGGGAGCAAGTCCTAATGAAGTCTGCCTATTTGCAAAACGGCATTGTATTCAACGGGAAGTTGGACAGGTGTGACAATGTACATTATTTTAGAATCCACCCGAAATATCACATAGTGACGATACCACGTCCCAAAATCAGCTCTGGTTCTTCCATTTCCTGTGATAAAAAAGTTATCTGGTGAGAATATTTATAGTGTGTAACCATAGACAGTAGAGAAACTACTGACTATGATAGAGGAATCGTGATAGGCAGTCTCCATACAGCACATCCCGGCCCCTTGGTGGTAGGACTCGTCTGTGATGTTGCTGTCTCTCATTTGATCTTTCATAAAGCTTCATGATCTATTACTTTTTGTAACATTTTTTGAGATGGCAGTCGACATTGGAATCAAATGTTAGTAGAACCATGGATGTAAAACAAAAAATTTACATTTATGGTAGAACACTGACGATTCTCTCTAGTACCTATTTCATTTGAACAATAGTGTATAATCGTGAACGAATTTGTAAGCAGTGGATTTTCGCACAGGCTGAGTGCCTATGCAAATCATTGCCAACGTCACTCCGTTGTTAGACAAAGCCATAGACAGTAGAGCAGAAGCTAGACTTGGTTCAAGTATGTGATTTGTGAACGTTTGAGTGGAGTGAACGCAATGATTTGTATTTTGCTTTCATGTGAAACGCGCGCGTGAATGGAGTGGACGCGATGAGTCGGGTGAACGCTATGGGGAGTTTCACCCGGAATCACAATCCGGCAGAATCTAACTCACTGTACTGCGCAGACTCAAAGGTAACGCATTCAATCGCTGTGAAAACCTGGCCTGCGCTACCAAATTCTGAATAGGTTTGTACGAAATAGGAGAGACACATGAGAAACTATTATAAATGATTTTATTTTTTTAAAATTCACCGACTTGAACCAAGTCTAAGCGGAAGCCTACAAGTACGCGGTGATGCAAAAGATAAAACCAAAACTAGACAAATAGAAAAGGTGAAAATGGCCTGTCGATTGTCTGTGTAATGTGTGAATACCAGTCGAGTGCATATAATAAGTTATCTAGTTTTGATCGGTAGCATGTCACAGGTGCAGCCAATTGAGCTATTCATCGAAAAAGCTATTCCGGCAGCAATTTTTGAGGGCAGGGGAAATTTTAATTTTGCTAGGGTAGGGGACATATTTTTAGGTGGCAGGGGAGCAAATTTTAGTTTTTTTGTCGGGTAGGGCAGATATTGGTTGCATGATTGTCTTGGGGACAGGGCTTGGCGAAAAACGAGGAGAGGGGAAGCTACTTTTAAAACAGGGACAGGGGAATTTCAGCCATGGTGTTTCCGGGAATGGGGACACCGTGCAAGTACTTATACCTTTTAAAGGTAACTTAGCCTATCGATTGACCCAACATCTCACTCTATGTACTGCGAAATGGAAACCAAATACAAGGCATGGGAATGTTAATATTCAGGGGATTTTTTTCACAGGGCAGGGGAAAATCGACAGTTTTTTTTTCATCACAGGGTAGGGTAGCTTCATGTCTGCAGGAGAAATGGAACGACAAAATTTTGAGGGGAATTTTTTACACGGCAGGGGAAATCGACAAGTTTTTTTTCGTCATGGGGCAGGGGAGCTTCAAACATTTACAGTGGGGAGGGGAACAGGCAAAAATATGTGGGGAGCGGGTAAAAATGAAGTTTGAGTGCGGCAGGGTGTCGAAAAATTTCAGTGGGAGGGCAAATTATGAATAGCTAATTAATTACCCTCATGATTTAAATTAGTCAGTTCACATTACTTGTCATGCACAATATATCTTATCATAGTAAGGACCTCTTTAAACAGGAACTTACAGGACCGTGGGCGCACAATAGAGTGATTATTCATGACGCTCATAATTTACATACACTGGGCGGGATTTTTCGAAGTCACGTGTGGACGATGGTTAATGGAGGGGTAAACACTATCTGTTACCGATTAAGAGGGATTTCAATTATCACCTTCTGTCTAAATGTAATGGAAACCTGAACAAGGAATTTGTCTCCACGGGTAAAATAAACTGAACGCGATCATTTATGTCCGCAGTAAACCCCGTCTAACTTGAGGTCCCGGGCTTGAGGTCTGCCTAACTGCAGTCAGAGTGAACGTCTACTAAAACTTCGTTGTATACTACAGCATGGTGACATCTTATGTATAACTAATTCAGTTGTTATAAGGAATGAATCAAAGGCAACATTTTGAAAACATAAACAGAGCTGGCAGCGTCCGACAACGTCCGCAAATTCACAAACAATGGAACACAACACCGACCATAACGAAGTGAAGCGTTGAATGTCACTGGCAGGATTTTGACCCCGGGGTGACGTAATTGAGGTGAAATGTACGTTGAGGTAACGTAAACTTTGACTGCACACGATACGATATGCCTACAGGAATTCGCACGATGCATAAATTTTGTGACAAACAGAACTTAAAGTTTTCCATTGACATTGAAACTTAGACTTGTAATACTGTAAATCCGAGCGTTGATATTTCAATTTTCATGACGCTGTGGTGTAGTTCGCCGCGATCGCGCGAGTAAGCTTGTTCGGATCGGATACATCGCCGTCAAGAGTTGTCTATACTCGCGAATGACGCTAGTCTGTCTATGCAGTTTTTGCATTTTTCGTTTATCTGGTGCCTGATAACGTTTCGACACTGTCGAAAATGAAAAGACAGATGCGTCTTTGCCCGCTTTTCGTCAATCACTAGTAACATTTGTCGACACGGATCGACTGGCATTGGTATCAAGTTTGATAAACGGTACAAAGAAGCACGGTCCCTCCAAGTTGGCAATCTATAGACGCAAGCTGAATGTGTGAATCGTTTCTGGAACATGTCCTGTGTCACGAGTAGGGTATCCAAAGCTCACATGTTTATTCTGTGTCTTGATTAGGGTACACAGGTGTAATTTGTTGTCTCAGACTAATAGACCGTAAGAAAATTGGACGTGAACGGAAAAGCCGAATGCCCAATAGCATCAGCTGGCAATGTCCTCCATAATTTCAAGTTATGGTACGAGAATACAGTGAAGTAGCATTTATATATTGTTTTGTTTTTTTTTTCTTATTTTCTAGGCCTTACGTTTTTTGTCATGCTATACCTCTATAACTGTGTGTGCCAACTTTTATCTAGTAACGACATGGTAAGACTTCCTGTCACATCTTGCAATAAAACGTGTGCAATCTAAACGCTGATGAACAGCGAGCATGGAGCAACAAAGACTGATGTGGAGCCATGATTTCTCATTTTCCGCTAGCCGGACAATTTTTCCTGAATGTATATTCTGATGAATGAACGACAACTGGAGTAAACTGAGGCGACTCCAACCCAATTTGAAAAGATGGTCTACATTTTACTGTCACTGGCGTTTTCTACAGACAAAACACACAGACAAATGTCATGATGATACTGCAGTATGATGACGTTACCGGGACTGACTTTTTTTGAACGTGTTGATTTCATCATGGACGTGTAAGACAAAGATATCCAGATATTATTTGATTACAATGTCGGATCATCGGATGTATACCTGACTGAGACCTAAATAGGGTCATAACTTTGACCCTGAGATCACATTTTATCGACCATTTAGGGTGATTTCGGTGACATCGTCTAAGACTCGAGACTTGCAACTTTTAGGTCAAGCCCTGACGTCACATACTCTCAAATAGGCAATTTTTGTTCATTTCGATATTATCTACGCTATCATCAAGCTTACACTGTCAAACTCCGTGTGACAAGAAGCCGTGACACGACCTCTGCTAGGATAATGTCCTATCATTTTGAACATATGATCTTAGACAGAACTAAGACTGTACACTTGTTTCGCACTTGCCATTGGTGGATGGAAATGACGAGAGTGATATCAGAACACATTTCAAGCCTTTTAGCACCCAAATGTCTTGTCACAGGAAGAAGCATAGAAAAGTTGCGCAGTACATTATCTCCCTTTGATGTCCGTTAGTGTGAAAAAAAAAAACGGACGACATTCTGGTGGGGTCCTAGCTGTGGGTCCATAGCTGTGGTGTTTTCGGACGGGATTCCTGCCTTTTACGGGCTGGTTTTGACTTTTTACGATTTTAACCCCGCCACCACAGCTATGGGAAAATGCGTAGAAAAGCGTCCATGTTACGCCCGACAGCACCCTTGTCGCAACTTTGTTCGGCGATATTTCGAAAAGTTTCCATCCAAATTACAAATTGCCAACACTCATCGACAACTTGGTTATTAGGGACTCACCAAGACCAGAAATCCGCTTAAAATTCACTGAATATCGCCGTTTTGCTAGCTTCAACCGACATGACTACCCGGAGACCGCCATTTTGCTGGCGTAAAACTGTTGTTCGAGGCTCTCTGCAGAACGTCACTACAGTGACGTAGCGGTGACCTCTCAACTTATAGAAAACAAACTGAGTATTTCATCGTGTGATATCGATGACCATCGTTTGTCCTATGGACATTGCCAGTCTCACATAACTGAAATCAAACTGTAACTTGGGGGGAAAAAAATAGTTCAGTCCTGGGATCTGTGATTGTTCATCATGTTCATGGGGCGTGGATGCCGGCCGTAATCTCTCAGTTTGTGTTTATAAGTTGAGAGGTCACCGCTACGTCACTGTAATGACGTTCTGCAGAGAGCCTCGAACAACAGTTTTACGCCAGCAAAATGGCGGTCTCCGGTAGTCATGTCGGTTGAAGCTAGCAAAACGGCGATATTTCAGTGAATTTTAAGCGGATTTCTGGTCTTGGTGAGTCCCTAATAACCAAGTTGTCGATGAGTGTTGGCAATTTGTAATTTGGATGGAAACTTTTCGAAATATCGCCGAACAAAGTTGCGACAAGGGTGCTGTCGGGCGTTAACATGGACGCTTTTCTACGCATTTTCCCATAGCTGTGGTGGCGGGGTTAAAATCGTAAAAAGTCAAAACCAGCCCGTAAAAGGCAGGAATCCCGTCCGAAAACACCACAGCTATGGACCCACAGCTAGTGGGGTCCTGGGACCGTCGTCCAAGGACGAAAATTTTCCGCATTGTTCGCGAAAAAAAAACGGCCCTTCTCAGGACCAAATGCCAAACGATCCTTTTCAGGACCACTACATGCTCCAAAAAGAGAAACCGTGTATCGTTGACTCCTTCCCTGGATGTAGTATGCGTGTTGGTATTTGTTGTTTGTAATCTTTATCTAATTGCATTGCTCTGATAAGTCGGTGCGTTATATTTGTCTCGGCCAGTGGGGTAAACATCGCTCTGACCACGTGATAAATTTGAATACTCATGATTGACAGTGTCGTGACATTTGCAAATAGGGGTCAAATGCTCGTTCCGGAACATGCTGTTCAAAATATATGCCGGCGCTGACAAAATTACGACATTTTCAAAGTTTATTTTCGACCAGACTGCATTTGCTGTATATTCATAGACAATATATGCGACATTTGGTGACATCAAACAGCTTGATCACGGTAAAATGACACGATTCTTGGACCAAACACGGCACGTCCGATCAGTAGCGTGGCTTTTTGACATTTGCATAGAATTACTGTAATCCGGCATTTATAGGGGAAGTTCCTGTTTAAAAGTGCATTGTTCGTTGGCTGCACCTGATGTCATGGCGAAGAGTCCCGAGGCAGTGTGAATCGTAACCAAGAGCAGACTGTTTTATCGTAGACAGTAGAGGGGGATCTTCCCCCTCTACTGTCCATGTTTTTACGAACCCTAGAGATTTCCACGACTTCGTATTTTATCACGGAGCACGGTAGTCTAATCCAATACCGTGCTTGGATGAGAATGAATGAGAATTCTGATGAATAAATGAAAATTGGTCTACCTCTATAGAATCATCAATGCACAGTACGACAAGATCAAAATATGATATTGTTTCAAAAGTAATGTATTTTTTATCTCGAAAGTTTTCTACATTGGGGGCATTGACTTTTGTAGCAACTGGTGTGAGACATCAATGTTTGCAAGGCGTGTTCTATGTTTTAGCATAGACCTTCTCGAGGGTCTATGGTTTTAGCTCCGAAGAATAAAATCACTGGTGCTTCAAAACCCCGCACTACATAATAGTTTCTTCCTTCACAGAGTTGTATTTGGATGCTATCCCATAATGCATTTTCAGGATTAACGTTTGATTGACAGATGTAGCGTCAAGTACCTTGATGCGAAACCCTAATCTATCTTGTTTGATGTTAATGTGACATTTGAGAGTGACATTGGACCAGTACAGGATAATATCAGTCTAGATACTTTATCTGCTTGTACTTGTCCCATATACGTAGTGATTGAAGATACGATTCTGTATTCTTCAAAGTGACAGTTGGATAGAAAAACTGTTTCTTGTGTGGCTATTTTCACTCCAGCGGACAGATAAATTTTCACGGTCTTCGTTTTCCGAAAATCCAAACTTTGAATTTTTTTTCAAGGATTGCGGCCATTTTGAATTTCAAATATCGCAAAATGTTGGGTAATTTGTTTCTCTGGTTCCAAACCTTGCCTCCGATTTTCATTGATTCATTGAAGAGAGTGGTTGAAAGTTTCATTGAAGAATTAGTTTGATCAAAAGTTTAAGTTGTTCCCTTTCGAGGCGCATACTACCTTAAATATGATTTATAGCTGGCGTGTAAATTCTACGGACACTGAAGACCATCATAGATCAAACACACTGGTCTTAGTGTGATAGACATTGCAGAATTTTACCTAGCTCCGTGGATAGCTGAACAATTTAAAACAATGACTTTTTCTTTGACAGCACATTCAGCATTTTGCCCGACATCTTCACGAAACTGAAGTTCAGATTTTTGTCAGATCGCCTTTGCGCTATTATCAACGCTGTCGTGATTTGATCACTGCAATTTAAATTAATGTCTTTGTCGTCGGTCTCACCATGAAAGTGAAAAAAGATCTCTGTTTTACCTCCATGGTAACTACATATTCTAATAGAATCTTATCATGTTAATTATTCTTAATACTATTGCCGAACCTAGACCTTTCAGTCGAGTGATTTATTTTTACTTCTTGGTCGTTATGGTATATTTACAATGTCAAGCCATAGACAGCAAGCCCTTCGTTTGAAGACCCAAAAACTTATAGATGTGGGCGATCAAAGATCTTATGCTGACAACATTGATGATGAGCATAGCTCAGGCGAGAGATATATCTTCTTTTTGAACTTCACACGCCTTCAGTTTCAAATCAACACACATTTCTTAGTACATTTACATTGTCCATTGTCCTAATGACATTTGAATTGCGTAAAGAGT
Organism: Ptychodera flava; assembly: GCF_041260155.1. Classification (NCBI taxonomy): domain Eukaryota; kingdom Metazoa; phylum Hemichordata; class Enteropneusta; family Ptychoderidae; genus Ptychodera; species Ptychodera flava. The sequence goes on along the minus strand of NC_091932.1, from coordinate 8,368,624 downwards.
TGAACTCGCTTGCATTGTGGTACAAGTCGTAGATGCCGCTTCTTCCGAGCGAATAATAAGTTTTATTCGTCCAAATTTTTCATCTTTTTAAGTGACTCCAGCCACGGTCAATCCACAATGCCCATGCTAGCTGTATCTAGATGTTTAGCTGAAAGTGCGCCTCGACACAAACTCGTCAATGTACACTTTGAGGAGTCCTTGACAGAAAACGTTCGTCCCGGTTCACCATTACCTACGAGTCGAATATTGTACAATATTCACTTGTAATAATAGTATTCTGATACACGTCCAGTTTTGCCAAATAGTCCTGATATCGAGGGTATCGAACTAGTCCACACTTATCAAAACACACTCCGAATTTGAAGGCGTAAGACAACAAGGAGGTGCTAATTCTTGGAGGCGAAAAAAGCGCCTTTGAGGTAAGACAATAGGTGACAAGCGTATGATTGGTTCACGTCCGGGCAGCCTGTTCGTCAGCGATAGGGTTGTTGAGTTGACAAGTAAACTATGTAAAAGTTTTCTGTAAGCTGACTGGAGCAGGGAACCCATTTCCTATCAGCTAAAATATACTCTGTTCTCTGCACTCTGTCTCGGCTCTAAAATCCAAAATGTTCACCCATAGAATGATCGCCTCCACTTCACCATTAAGGTGCGGAATTGTGTTTTTATCGTTTTTAGTTTAGCTAGAAATTTAGAAAGCTAAATTAGAATCGTCTAAATCTGGATCTAAACTTAGGAAGTTTAGCCAGAAACGATAATTATCGCTTTCTAAATAGCGATCTAAGTTTAGAAATTACTGTAGTTTAGAAAGTCATGCCTCTGGTGAAATTTTTCCCCAAGGATATATCATAGGGAATTGCACCAAAGTCCGTCCTATGGGTAGGGGTGTCTTGTCTCAGGACAAGGTTCTTCTCGCTATGGTTTATTTTATTTTAATGCGTTTGACTATGATATATATTGCAAATAAAGATTTATACCACCAACCTTTCTCTGCAGCTTTGGTGTCTTTGTCTTACGTTAGCACTAGTTTTGTAACGATTTCTTTTTACGTATTTGTCCTTTGACAATCTTTAGCGAAGTTTTGTCACTGTGTTGCGTCTATTATCTGACCAGTTGCTCACACTTGAACTTTGATACGTTTGGGCACGGCCGTGGTTTGGGAAAACACAGATGACAAAAGAAATGGTGTACAATGGGTGTGAAGTACGGAACTTTGATTGCTATAAATACGGTCACATGCTATGCCAGGTTCTATGATCAGTGTGGGTTGTGTTAATTTTTCCCTTTGAAAACGATGTTATTTTCTTGGCTATACCGCAGCAGTCATACAGACAAAAATTTTGAGGGCGTGTAATACGTCAGATGACGTTGACAACAGGAGCGCGTCTTTCTAACCTCAGTTACGCACGGCATGGTCACACGTACGTCCTAGCATGGAGCTACCTCCATGGTTCTATAGTGATTTTGTTTACGAAAATGTTTCCCTCGCAAACCGGCATTAATTCTCCTGGTTCTACCACAATATTTCTACAAACAAGCTAATTTAACAAACAAACTTCAGCTAATTTCTAAATTTAGAACGCTTCTTAGAAACCGATAATTATCGTATTTATGCGATATATCAAGGAAAACTTGTTCACTTCAGACCCGATTTTCTAAATGATTCAATCTTTTACTGTCAGCACGCATCTGGGAAATGGCGGCCTGGCCGGCAACACATTTGATAAGGCCATTAGCATTAATTTGCATTAATCAGCACAAATGGCGCGATCGTTGTGAATTTAGATAATCTCAACACACCTTGATCATTTGAACATAGACTTTTGGGTCTATGATTTGAACTGTGACAGTATTGATTCTTTTATTTACATTCGTCTTCACGTCACACATCTGGTTTATTTGTAATAAACAATAGCGGTGACTATTTTACAGTCTTTGTTTTTGACGCTCAAAAACAAATTTCACAATGATTTTTCCTATGCTTACACTCGCTGCCATATTTCTCTACTTCGTAACATCATCTATTTTTTACATCCATGGTAACATTCAACTTCTTGCCCGTTGCAATGGTCAATTACATATAGGAGGTATACTATCTCGGGCGTCACATTTGAGATTTTGATTGTAAAACTTACTTCAGGGGAAACTGATAGTATTTTCCTGGTTCTACAAGAATGCTGCTACAAGCTAACAGATTTTTATCCGATTTATCCATGAAAAAATGTTTCACTTCAGGACCGGCTTTTACTGTGAGCACGCAGCAGGGAGATGGCAACCATGCACAGAGGCAACACGTTTGATAAGGATATTAGCATTAATTTGCATCGCTGCTTAACACAAATGGACGCGATCGTCGTGGAACTAAGATAATCTCAACACACCTTGGTCATTTGAACTGTGGCAGCATGGTTACTTTTATTTACATTCGTCTTCACGTCAAACATCTGGGTTATTTGTCATAAACACCAGCCGGGTGGTTATTTGACAGAGTTTGTTTTCGACGGACAAAACAAACATTTACAATTTTTCGTCACCAATCTTGTTTATGCTTACTCACTGTCACATTTCTCTACTTCGTGACATTCAAGTTCTTGCCCGTTGCAATGGTCAATTATAAAGGGGGTATATTATCTCTAGGGTCTATTGGACAAGTCACATTTGAGCTTTGGATTTTAAAACTTACTTATTGGTGAAACTTATAGTAATTTCCTGGTTTTACAAGACTACTCCTACAAGCTCACACATTTTCCCTTGAAACACTAGGAAAAATACAGATTGCAATAGAAATTGTCTACCAACAACGTTTTTATCCGACATATCTTTGAAATTGTTTCTGAACGTAAAGCTCAACTTTCTAAACTTCAGCTAATTTTCTAAACTTAGAACGCTATTTAGAAAGCGATAATTATCATTTTTTATCCGATATATCCTTGGAAAAAAAAATTTCAACCTACGGCCCAACTTTCTAAACTACAGCTAATTTCTAAACTTAGAACGCTATTTAGAAAGCGATAATTATCGTTTTTATCCGATATATCCTTGGAAAAAATTTTCACCAGAGGCCCGACTTTCTAAACTACAGTTAATTTCTAAACTTAGAAAGGATTTAGAAGTGATAATTATCGGAGGGTTATGCCGTGTATATCATTTTAGCTAGTTTAGCCCCCATAGGGAATACATGTGGTTTAGAGATCGCTTTCAGGAAAATACACAATTCCGCACCTAACTCAGCATGGTTCACCCTGGACGTACCATCAGAGTCAATTGTTCGCCGAACACTTATTTTGCCATTTTATCTGTTCTCGTTTTGTCTAATGTAATATTTTGTCATCAAGTTTTAGAAAGAAAACTCAAATATCAATTGCCGAACGAGTAAAATGTTATTGTATTAATTATCAGCTACATTTTTCTGAGTTTTTACCCACTCATTAGTGAGATATGAATTTATTTGTTTTAGGGGCCGTGGATAATTAAAACGCGCAAGGTAAACGCAACTCTTGAATTTAGGGGTAGGGGGTTTGGCTGTATTTCGATTATCGTGCGCAAAGTCGCACTACATGTTTTCATGTCGCAACATCTCGCTACACGTTTTTATGTATCGCAAAATATCGCTCTATATTGTTTGGCATGTGCCAGTCCAGAGTGGCATCGGCACTGCACCAGCATTCTTTTGACATACATGTGGTTCAGTACACGAGTAAAATCATTTTTGATACTAATACACTGTTTCATTTCATTCTAATGGTTGCGTCATTGGTGAGTTTGCGCTGAACAGAGATTGACTTTAGAGAGGGTATGCTGCGGGGGGGGGGGGGAGGTGGTCGGGGGTCGGTAGCGTATGCGTGATTCCATAGGGATGTAATAACCGATCGTGGGTATGCAGATTCAGAATGAGGCTTGGTTGGATTTTCGCACTTCAAAAATTTCGTTTAGGGGAGGGGGTTGAGGCCAAACGCACTTAGTTTCGTTTACCGTACTCACGTTTTAGTTATCCACACTCCCTTACGATAGTATGCTGACAACTTATCCGGCATTGGGGTTATCATACATATGAGTACGGCATGGGAATAAACGTCCAACGTTAATTTTTCTCAGAGATGTCATATAAGTTCGGCATATCAAGTTGAAATCCATTGACGAGAGAACTATTTGACTCTAAATCGGTTTTTTTATATATTTTAAAAAATATTGCGCATGATGTCAATCAATTTCCTGAAATCTGACAAACTTTTGCTCAAACTCTTCTCAAAGAAACTGTCAAGCTTAGCAAATGTTTGTATTATAGGAAGAAATTACCAAAAATTTACCGGCATTCAAAATAATTGACCGAAAATTTATATTTTCGATTTTCACATACACATTGCAAGCGATTGAGTAAAGTAATGTAAAAAAGTAATTTAAGTACCTGTCCTCGAGGCGCGTTCTGCTTTTATAGAGTTAAATGTTTCTGTTAACAGGGATTATGATTTCATTTCATCAGGTCCTTGTATCAATGAAAGATTAACATGATATATGTTTCACATTCTTCCTTTGAGTTTGTAGTTCAGCGTAAGTACAGTACGACAAAACAGTTCTGTACATTTTCCACACTGCATTTACGCTACGTCCTTGATGATACCGTGCGCAGTGGGTGACTTGGCATTTACACCAGGTCATCAGCATATCCATAGACAATTGAAGCTTCTATTGTCCATGGTATCAGATATAAACTTCATTGAATCAAGTCATCTATAAATTCATACGATTCGAAGCCGATCACCATGACAACATGTAAAATGTGGCAAGCTGCGAGGAGATACCTCATATACGATATCCGCCATTTAGGCAGATGGAAGTTTTTTCGTTCAAATGACCTATGGATGGGATAACGAATCACAAGGGGTGTGAACTCGATAAGGAACCATTAATTTAATTGAGTACTTATCATACCCGGGTCACGGTCCCTCCACAAAAAGACCGTGGCTAGGTAGATTGACTTCTCACATATCACATTTATAGCACTGTCATGAGCACTGTCAATCGTCAATTTAAGATATCGTAGATGCATTAGTTTTACAAGGGGAGGGGGAGAAACCTACGTCGTTTATCATAAGGCCGTTTACAGAAAATTCTTTGTTTGCCATCATTGGATCTTTGAAAAACCTACCAGCTGGCCAGCAAAACAAACAAGCACAGAAAAACACAACAACATAGATCAATCGCATAAACTTTAACTTTCCCATCGGTTTATGGATGAAAAGAATGAAAAATCATCTGTTACATTTACAATGCAGTGCTTCTTGTGCTCTGCATTGAGCACGTTGAAAGCAATGCTTGGAAACACAGATTATATTTATACAAGTGCAACAAGTATATACTTAGAGTTGGGTGAATAACGAAATCTCAATTATGAATACAAAGCATAGTTGCGACAAAATGCAAAAAAGAAGCAACGTAATGCGAGGACGTTTACGAAGTTTTGACGAAAACAAGAATATATTTGAATTATATTAAGAATGATGAAGGTAGTCAACACTTAATGAAGGAACATGAGAATTTCACGTAATGGGTTCAATTTGCAACGTGTCTCAGTGACATGTAAATTTAAGATCGAGACTTGTATTGATGTTTACGATTGGACGTATAATTTTATCTTTAATTCATATCTATCGTATGATCAAAGCCAAGCCTTAAAGATAACGTTTAAAATCCCATTCTAAAATAATATGGGAAAGGGAATACAAAGGACAAGAGAAAAAATACGACAGACAGGGCAGTAGAACGACCAAAGAGGGGGTCCAAGGCATTTAGACAATTGGACAAGCGTATCTTGGGCGATGGCACCTGTCAAGCTTGTCTACCGAGAACTAAAGTCTATACATCTCGTGTAGTCAATTGAATATTACCAGCAACCTCTCAGCAAGCTAAGACGAGACCATGAGTTAAAGTAGGGCCAAGGCGAGGTAACAAGATAAACAATACGAGAAAAAAAGTAATAGTTGTTTTTTTTCAAAATGTTGCGTAGAACAAAAAGGTGTTCTTTCAAAATTTGAAAATTCCAAGCATTCCATTGCAAAAGTTTCTGAGTATAACAAAATATGTCACTCAGAAAACAAATGCTTAACATCTTGTTAAAATTTGAAAGTACTGTCTCTTTCATACAATCACAAATTTTGTAGTAAGAAGTGTGGGTAGCTGAACAATCCGTGACATTATTCGGCCAACCATTTTTTCACCCTGAAATCAGAGAATGAAAGTCGAAATATGGGCAAATTTCATGATTTCATCGGTTCACTTGACCATTTACATTAAAATTGGACCAAATTTCGATCTTGAATTTGCTCTGTTAGCATTCTATTTCTGAATTAATAATGACACGTTCAGCGCGGTATCTTTTGCGGCCAACATTATTTATAATCAATTGTGCAAATGGAATGACGAATTGGGTGAAATACTAAATTGTAGTTGGTTTTCCCGAGTAGGAATAGCGACGTGAACCGCTAGTTGTGCAATGTTAACTGCAAATCGAAATTAGAAATTAGAAATTGGCACCACGTGTCCAACTTAGGGAGCCCAAACATACCCGCACGCGGACGGCAAACAACTAATTTATTTTACGTCACCTAGTGAAATTAATAAGAAGCAAACACATGTAACCCCGGGAAATCATAACATGCTGCAACAGTGGAGAGTAGAAAAATGCAAACCACTATATTGTTAACACTCTACATTATCCATATGAAATATACACATTGCATACATTTTACGTTTGAGTTGGATGTAACTTCAATTTTGTTTATGTAACATGTAAGTTTTATGAAAACAAAAGCGTATCTCTTAGCCACCAAAATGGCGCTATACAATGTAGCCAGACAGTGAGCGGTGACCGTCAATTTTGCATCTGCACTCTGCAGCTGCTAGAAGTGAACTCTGTAAGTAGTAAATCATAATGTTTGAATAAGTTGTTATAGATAATTGTGTCTATAATATGTATATGACCCAGGAGAAAGAATTACCAGATTTGAACACGTTTATAGGGCGCTTGAACCGGTTCCAGTACGACCGTGATGTAAACAACAAAATAGGCGGTGACGACATGTGGCAGTTGAATAGTGTGCTGCATCACTATGAAGGCAGCGCTCCTTCGCTCAAATAAAAAGTGTTTGCCAGCATTAGGAACTGTAAACCATTAGTGGGGGTTATCTGAGCATATATGTCAGGGTATGGCAAGTCTGCGTATGGAGCGAACGTCTTCACTGCCTTTACTAATGTTTAAGTACCGAAACAGCGCGGTTACAGCGACAGAGGGAACCCACCTTGAAAACTGTATGTATGTATTGACACGTTTCCTTGGACTGTAGCGGCAGCAGTCTAGCCTATGCCGCAAGAAATATTCTCAAATACAAACATCTGCTATTAAAACATTCGACTTGTTAGTGCACAAATTGTAGATATACTGAACTCATTATTCCACTAGCTTTATTTTCATGTACTTGCAATCAAAAGATGTTTATATAAACAGAAGTAGCAACCAGTTCACATTATCTCTTTATCTTTCACATTGAATGACAGAGACGTCAAAACTGACGTCCTAAAACTAAAAAATTATAAATTGTGATGAAATCAAAACTTAAGTGATGGATAGAAATTTCGTTCGCTACATTATCAAAGTGTTCGATTGAAATCACCCGAGTGTTCTATATCCTTTGAACAGATCTGAGATCATCTCGTCTCGATCATGATAACATCATAAACAAGTCACAGTTGAAGTCTAACAAGTCTCTTTGCAGACCTTGCAAACTTAAGAGGTAAACACATTGAGAACAGACGAATTAAATGGAAGGCTGATGATAGAAAACGAAATGCAGCTGTAATTGATCATAGGCTATGAATTACATTATGTATTGGTCAGTTTGTCATGAAAAATAATAGCCAATTAAGTTTGTATAACATTTTCTGTGTGTAGCTTTGTCTTTATAAATCGCTCAATATAGCCGCTTTCCATGTTGCTAAGCTACCCAGTTTGGCATATTGCAGGACGTAACCTGAATGACCTGTGTTCATATGCTAATGACGCATGACCTCTTGCCAATAAAACTGCGTGACCTCAAACAATAAAAGGAATAGTAAACTACACAACGAGGTGTATAGGAGTCTACACAGCCTGTATTGCATGATATCTTAGTCCCAGCCATGGGTCAATCATTGTTCATCGTTCGCTTTGTGTTGATTATTGCTTTTAAACTTTTGTTGGCGTCATTTAGTCAGCAAGGTAAGTCAAGCTTTGCCAGAATTTACTGGAAAAGATTCGCCGGTTCTTTCAGGAAGAAAATTATCGGTAAGATACCAGGAAGTAGAAATGTTCAGACAGTGTAAGCCACCCTAGGCTTTCAAAATGTACATACAGGTTGTGTTATGACGGTAGCATGGCTTGTCTAATTTTCTGTACGGCAAAGTGACGGTTTGTGACCAGACAATTAAAACACTACATAACAAAGTGTCTTTGCTTGATAATTGGAACTGGATGTATCATATAGTTATGTGAAATCTGAATGGATCAATTATAGAAGAATATTCAGACAAAATTGTCTCTCATCAGTTGTGAAATAACGAGAAACGTAGGGGCCATTTCTTGGCGTTATGTTGTGTTGCCAGAGAACTCACTGAATACGTTAGTGTCAGCTCAAACCACGCTCTAACAGTAGGTGATGCCAAATCTCAAACCTAACTTGTCAAAGTGCAATCGAGTGTGTAAGCACGAGGGCACAGTGGAATCTGGAAATTTATAATCATCCATGAACAATTTCAATTTAAAATCATTTTTCACATCACATAATGTATGCAGATCTGTCACTGGTAGGGGTACATAATATTTTGTTAGGACCGTAAAAGACCATAAGTATACGCTGAACACGATTGAAACCAATTTCGGATAGTTGGATTTTCATATTTTTCAAGTATCTCAAAAGTGATAGATGCCATATAGCTGAATGTTGCAACATCGCAAATTACTCATAAAAACGAGTGTGTAATGTAAAAGAAAAGCAGATGAGATTACATTTGTAGTTTAAATCAACATTACATCACCATCCAATTATCCCAAATTAGTTCCAATCGTGTTGCCATTGCTAGACTGTATGGAAATAGAAAATGGCACAGTCCACCATTCGTATCAGCTTGAATTATTTGAAATGTATTCTCTAATACAGTAACACTAGCCCTGTGATAAAAAGATGATCAATTTTTCAAATGACGTTTTCAATCAGCAACAACGAGTTTAATTTTTTTTTTAAGTTGAGGTACGGCTGACTGGTGGTCGGACGCCATTTGAAGGAAGAGTTGAAGTAAGACGAGATGGAGAGAACTCATGGAGATATATGTGTGGAACTGGTGCAGGATGGGACCTAACAGTAGCAAGGGCTGTGTGTAAACAGTTGGGTAAGATAAACATTTTTAAGTTTATTTCCAAAATTAGATTTCATGAAGTACAAAAAATGTAAGCTTACACACAAAATGTGTGCAACAGTCCATGAAATGTTTGACACATAGTAATCTGTGGGTACCTGCTATTGTCCCAATGAAAGTTACTAAAATCACTGTTCTCGTCGTTGCCGACGTTCCAATCACTAAATTCACGTGAAACTAAAGTTAGATTATTGTTATGGACAACATCTACCTCGTAATAGTTTGTATGACAGAACTTGCAGAAATATTAAATAGACATCCTGGTTTAATTGTTTCTAAAAAGGACATGTCCCGTATGTAAGATTTTAATGACTGGCAAATGACGTAAATTGTTGTTTGCAAGCACTATTTAATGCAACTTTGTCACTGATAGTAAGCAAGTGATCAGTAAAATTTGGAAATGGAAATCGTCGGCAAAATACTGTTTAAAGGCATGAAATGACTTTGCAAGTATTACAGGCTTAATCGTCTTTTAACACAACGAATGCCTTATAGATTACACTTTGACGCTCTTGTTCAAAAACAGGTTATTTCACTGTGATGTGGGAATGGTCTAACAGTGAATTTGGTAGAAGTGATCTGCAGTCTTCTGTTTGTGACGTCAGATGTCCTATCATGTCAGAATCGTTAGAAGACTGTACCATAGATTGGGACAACAACGGACATGATTGTCAGTGTGATGACAATTACCATGCAGGAATCACGTGTTACTGTGAGTTGAATTGATTTTATTTAGTTACTATTTCAATATGTGGATAAATAGATTCCTTACAGATTAAGATTACATACAGAATTAACCTGCAGGATTGTTATTTGATGTATCAACCATGATAGAATGCTTTCATTCAGCAGATAGTGTCAAACGCTTCAAATGCTTCATTTATTATTACATTGTGTTAGTTCGTTAAATTAACCAACAATGAAATTCATTCAGCAACAGTTATACATAGTTAACACACTCCCATGAATTTTGGGTTTCGCTCATTCAGTTTCTGCTGAGTCGTCACAGTCAAAATTCGATTCGAGGAAAAGAATAAAAATATACTGCAGCACGGGTACATCTACCAATGAGTCAAGCAAAATGTACAATGAATACGTTTTTTACATGATTTTCCTTTTTGTAAACTTAGACGTTAAATGACTGAGCAAAAACTAAATAAGCGGAACCCAAAATACATTAGCGGGTGTCATTATAAGGGCAGAAACAGTCACCTTTCAGCTTGATATCCAAAACATTAGTGTCTTGTCACATTATATTCATAGTTGAATATTTAAACAACTGTAAAATTCTGTTTATATTACGTCACTCACCAAATGATATGTACCTTGCTTGTTATTGCACTCATAAAGGAACTTCAACCGACGAAATGCTTGACTTGGTAAAGCGACATTACTTTTATAGTAAAGATATTCATGCTAAAAGACAATAACAATGTGACTAAGATTGGGTATTTACCCACAATACCTTATATTCTTGTTCATTGTTTAAAATAACTAATATTATTTACGATGTTACTTTTCAAGTGCGTAGCTACTTGTTATTATTCTCAAATTAGAAATGTTTAGACGGTTTGCGTGTTTCATAATGCGCTGTTGCAACAAAAATGGGGGCACCATATCCATGCCGGGGCAATATCGCATCGGCAATGGGGAAGTCATCTATTCGCTGAAAGAATTTATTTTTATGTTCATTGTTTAAATAGCTAAAGGAGTGTGTTGTAGTTGTACGAATGGTTTTGCAATCAGTACACATAAACTGCTGGCAGTTAGGGAAAAAGTTGCTGATATTAGTGGACAGAGGTTTTTAGTTAAAAACATTTATACTGTAAGGGGCCGTCGATAATAAAAGCTGTCGCACAAGAAACGTAATTCCTTCGTTTTACTTGAACCCCCCCCCCCTCAAAACGAAAGTTCTTATGCGAAATCAATTTCGTATTATGATGTTGTTTCTGACAAACCCACACACACCTCTCCGATCCGCACGCCCATGAAAAAATACCGGAAGGGCACATTAATTAATAAACCTCCACTTTACGCGTTTCACTTTTTTAGACAGAACATTTTAATGTATTTAGGACGTAGGAAAATGTTTTACATACATGTTTCACGTTGAAAAAGCATACAAGTTTTATTTCACATTCATGTCTTTTCGTTGTCTTTTCCGTCTCCGTATTTTGTGGTCATTCTGTTCTCGATGAACGCGAAGGTAGTTTTGCGTTCTCGCTGCAAAGTCGCACTTCGAAAACAATAGAAAATCCTTATGCGATTTTGACGCACACAAAACGAAATCAGCTTTTACCCCCTCAGCCCTAAACGAAAGAATTACGTTTCGCGCGTCAGCTTTTATTATCGACAGCCCCTAAGTTGATTTATGTCACTTTGACAAGCACTTTGTTAAGTCATTAGTAAACAGCTCACTCTGTGCGTGAAAATCGCTCTGGTTGTGAATAATGAAAAGTCTTATTTAAAACCACCGTGAATGGACGATCTTTGACTTTTTACAAGAAGGAAACTATTTTGGAATGGAAGCTTTAACCAGTAACAAAGCAACTTTACTACTGCCTCTGTTAGAAATTACTGATTTTGGTCACATTGGTTTACCATATATGACGGTTTCGCGTTCTGTACAGACTTCAATTCTCTCATATGCGACCAATATAGTTGAAATGATTAGTTTACATTATTTGTTATATTGCCGATTCAAATTTCATGACCATCTTTCCGCTTCACGGTGATTTCAATGATTGTCTGGTTGTTATCTCGTTAACCGATATACTTGGGGATACTGTCTGTTGTGTAGCACAGACCGTTCTTTGGTGAATGTTTCTTAGAAAGACAGATGGAGGGCCAGACTTATCAATGACAGTGTCATGTATCTTTGAGTCGGGATTCCGCAGTTAACGAAGTAAGAAACTATATTAAATATAGTGAAGAACTCAACACTTTAGTGAAAATTGAAAGACAGATTTAGACGTCATTATGTATCATTCTTTCAAGAAGACGTAAGTCAGAGTCTGTTTATCTTTTTCAGATCCGGGTTTTTTCGGTCGGTATAAGAACAGTTATGACAGAATATTTCCCCTAGCCATGCCATGGCCGATACCCAAGAATGACGTCACAATACAGCGGTGTATCAGAGCATGTCGGGATCAAGGAAAGACAATAGCCGTACTGGAAAGTGGCGATGAGTGTTACTGTGGTGATGACTCTGTTGATTACTGGCGTTATGGAGAGGCTATTCCAGGATTACCAATACTGCCTGACACACAGGCTGTGCAATACAACACACAGCAGTGTCCTGGTGATACTGGAACATCGCCACACGTACAAGGCTGTGGAGGAGATTGGCAATTCGATGTTTATAACAGTAAGTAACAACCGACGGAAACGTTTATGGGTTAACGTCGCGCTTTATTCAACATGCCCCAAATATATCGCTCATGCCGAAATCTTCAATTCAACAATGATGAATATTATTGCATTTACAGCATCTTTCGGTGCCTGTGGCGGTAACTACACTGATTCCAGTGGATACATATATTCACCAAATTTCCCCGGTAACTATACCAACGATCAATCGTGTACTTGGACAATAACAGTGGATCCTGTACACATAGTAAAGCTAACCACTCTTATGCTGAGATTACAAGGCAATGACATGGTGATTGTGAAGGATGGGATAGAAGATCATAGCTCTACTATCAGTACTTTTACTGGTTATTCACTATCACAGCCACTATACAGTTCATCAAATACTCTTCGCATTGAGATGATTACCGACGATACAGGCAATGATCTTGGATTTGTACTGCAGTATGAGGGTAAGAATAAGAAATCGAATTTGGGAAATTGATTAGCTGTTCAATCTATCCTCGTAAGAGTTTCACGACAGTAGGTAGCTTCCTTACAATGGCTTTGTACAACAATTCAAGGTTTGGACTCCGTACAGTTTAGTTATGTAAGAACAACTCGTGCAATTTGAGCGAATACGGAGGAAAGCAATTTTCACAAACAAAATTTTCAGTTGGCATAGCAAACAATCCAATGAATTATTGAGATAGTATTGTAAAATACTATTTCTCAAGCTTCATATCTTAACAATGGTCACTAAAATTGTCTCTGGCAATCTAAACGTTCAAATAATCGTCGCATACTTTAGCTGTTGTTGCAGTTTTAACGACGCAGACTCTACCAGCAACATCCACAATATCTGCTACGGAAGTTAATACTCGTCAAATAACAGTGCAGTCAGAAACATTAAAAGAGACCACAATATCTGCCACCGAGATGAATACGCGTAAAATAACATCACAGTCACCAACGTCAAAAGAGACTACAATATCTGCCACTGGGGTTAATGCGCGTAAAACGTCATCACAGTCACCAACGTCAAAAGAGACCACTATACAGCCTGAGATGTTTCAACAATGTCCTACCAAACCCTATCAATCTTGTAATTGTAGTGGACAGCTGGCGAGTAAGTCGTGAACACAATGGTTTAAACTCATTCCTGCCTTTACTCTATATCAAATATTTGTTTATTGTTTTATTGATGAATGTTACTTTTAATAAACAAGAATACCGTGTCAAATATAGGATATGATTATTAATGTTCGACGCTACCCTCAATCTTTCCCCTTTTCCTTTTCATTCATCAGAAATAACTTATTTTACAATTCAGAAATGTTGCACGTTTTGTTTCAGTTGGATTCGTAATCGGTGTCATAGTGTCACTTGCAGTCACATCAATCACTGCGGTCATTATCAAGATTGTTTACAAGAGGTGAGACTAAAGCTTTTCAAATAACTGGAGCAAAAAAATTATTAGTCGTTGTTCAAAATTTGATGTGATATTATTCTATGTCATTATTACGCATGAGCTGTCGTTATTATTTATGGAGCCATGTATATCTGTCTAGGAACCACGTGACAGTCTCGAAGGAGTGTGTCTCTAGCTGGTATTCAGCCTATATACTTTATTGTAGTGTTTAATGGAATAAAGTAGCATTTTAGATTTATTGTACTCGCTGCCTCCAGTCTTCTTTATACCCTTCCACATCGGAACACCGGTCTTGCTGGCCCCGACATGCTACCAAGTGGTTGACAATGCCATGAAATTTGTTTACCAACTTAAGATGATACTGGATCAGAAAATGTCGTGCGTGCCGAACTATAAGAGTCAACATTGTCCAGAACCAAGTGGGAGAAGACTTTTTGAGAGAAAAAGCCAGCCAGTTGAAGAGAAACCTATCAACTGTAAACGGTGAACAGTCAAGAAGACAAATGAACATCTGTGTGAAGCCAACTTAATTGAACGTTACCGTGGACACCGTCATTGTAAAAAAGAGGACTTGTTACATAAGAATTCGGTGACTTTACATGACTTTTGAATTTCTAAAAAGTTTTCTACGCGCGAAAAATGTTTACCTTTCTTTCGTTTCAGTGTTAATTAATCTTTAAGTTTGTGTGAGAAGATGCGTCCTGTTTACGTTAGGAATATTGTTAGTAATCGAACAACTCTGAGGTAATCTTAGTCAATTATGCAAATTGTCTCCCCAGGTATTTCTTACATCATTAAGTAAAATGTACAATGATATATGTAATGTTGCTTTATCGAACAGGCGCCAGACAACGAAACGAGGCAAGGAGGTAGAAGACACTAAAAGATCCGTGGACGCAGAAGTAGAAGATTCTTCGTATACATCACTTCAACTGAATGAGGTTACTCAAAGTACATATGAATCATTGAATTCCACTCAGGAAGGTTCTACCGTCAGTAAGAATGTTGGTAACACGATGGAGGACGCTATCGAATCATCTCCGTATCAAGAAATAACGTCTTTGAAATAAACGTGACCTCTGAACCGATGCTATGGTATCCGACTGAAGGCTTCATGTTAATCATGAACAAGAACACATCGTCACATATTCAGAGACTCAGTGAAATGTGAACCTGTAGTGTAGATACATAATAGTGTGAAACGTTTAATGATTCCTTCATGGATCAACGAACACAAGAAAAAGCCGTGAAATCGCTTTTGCTCATATAATAAGTTCTTACTTTGCCATGCAGTTACTATGTAAGCTATTATCTGCATAACTTTTTCGTAAGATGCATTTGAACCCTCCAAACTTGCAACTATGTTCGCTTCTTCATTCCAGTGTAACGATAGCGTGCTTAATCATTTCTTGCTTGTCGTCCTGGGAACCGAGAAAATATCACAGACGTATAAAATCTGAATAGGGTTCGATCTGCTGCAAGCTTGCAAAGCCCTTAATAGCCTTGCAGTGTTCTACCGTATAAATGACATTGAAGATCAATGATTCCGAGCCAGCAAAAAAGTAACCCCTTGTCATAAATCCATACGAAGCCAATTCTATGATGGACGTCAATTCGTCTGTGCAACAACTATCTTCTGAATTGACTTCAAACCATATACGTTTTGCCTTAAGGCAATATGTGCCTCGAAATTTTAGGACTTAAACTTTAGCGTAACTTTTCTGAATGAAAACTTCTAACCATTTGCTTACCAAGTAAAGAAGAAAAATAAGGGGTCATTATACAAATTATGGTACTAGAGAAACAAATAACATAACATTTCCCGATGTCCGAAATTCAAATGGCCGCTATTCCTGTGTTTAGCTCTATATAGTAAGATAAAATAATTATGACAAATCATAATAAAATTTTTGAAAAGGTCTTTCTTTTGTTAACTCATGTATCATTACCGGCGTTTCTTTCATTAAATCCGTATCATTGCCAATGTGTTAATTAACATACAATGCAGCTACCGGTTAGTCAATTAAAAATATATTGGAAAACAACCAACAACTTTAATTTGCATTAAGTGCGGACAAACGATGTTTACTGACATTGATATTGATACTGGTACTCAAATCACGATATGATGATGAGACCTAGGATCTAGCCAATCAGCTGTAAGCGGACCTTATAGGACCGCAGACACCGATGACTGTGGCCGGTAAAATATGTCTTGGACCTTACATATTAAACAGGATGAATTGACACCTTCTATCCGTGCCTTATCTAGCACGGTCCTACACTTCATTCAAGCAAATCTGTGATTTGTGTTCGTGACGTAAGTAAATCATTACAATCACATGTAAACAGCCGTCGTCTGTAAGAATTCCAATTTCATGATTTTGGGGCTGTACTTTTGTTTTTGGATGTCTCGAAAAACAGAGGGTTCTCCCAGTTACAAACACGATTGGAACTAATTCGGGATAATTGGATGGTGAAGTAATGTCAATTTAATGTACAAATGTTGTCTCATCTGCTTTTCTTTTTACATTACACACTTGTTTTTATGAGTAATTTGCAATATTGCAACATTCAGCTATATGACACCTAACACTTTTGAGAAATTTGCAAAATATGAAAATCAAATTATCCCAACTGAGTTCAAATCGTGTTTACATCTTTCTTACCTCCATGTTTACCTTTATATCAGTGTGTTAAATCTAGAGAGACATCGGCCTAAGTTATCTTTACGATTGACTCTTTGTAAACAGCCTCCTACACTGTAAAACATCAATTTGCCTGATTATATTAAGGCATGGACATTCCAACTTGGTACCATGTGGTATGTCAATGGTTCTTGGAAGCTCACCTCCAGAGCAGTAGATGTCGACCACCCTTGAGCAGATATTCATATTTTTTTATCAGACAAAACCATGGTGGTAAAAGCGAGATGATAAAATCTTACAAATGTATTCACAAAACCTATGTATCAGCATAGACAGTGAAACCACCATGGTCAAAGCATAGACAGTAACAATGGTCTGAAATTTCCAGTAAAAATTCACAAACCTCACACAGTAACACTAGCAACTGTGACAACAGAGAACAAAAACTATTGATTTCTTCGAAAGGAAGAGTAAGAAACTTTTACACCTTGTAGAGCAGTAATTTGTAATAATTTCGTAATTTGTAATACTGCAGTAAATTGTAATAAACTTTGGAGTAATTTGTAATAATTGAACCAGCGCAATTTGTAATAAAATTTGGAATAATTTGTAATAACAATCACTGCAGTGATTTGTAATAAAATTTGGAGTAAATTGTAATAACGCTTTTTTGATGAACCAATCTCTAATTTGAATGGTGGTACTCGTCAGTGAGCAGACGCTAATTACATATCCTTTTATTTCGAGCAAACATGTTTTCTTTTAATCATGTTTTAGCAAAGTTTTAACATGTAAAAGGAATAGATGGATTTTCAGGTAACAGACGGCCTTCTATCTATCTATCCACGGTAGGGGGCGCCCTGCCATCCTTCCCTGAGAACCGAAACTTTTAAATAGTTTAAGCGGGGCTATAGCACACTAAACTTCCTATCGAAAGAATCAATGACTTCATTGATTATGTTTTATATCTAGAGCGATAGTAGCTGACTCATATATAAAAACGCCAGGTATACAACATAACCAATGAACTCCTTGATTCATTCGAAGGAAACCTTAGTTTGCTATAGCCGTGCATATAAGTATTCAAAATTATCTTTGTTTTAGTATATTTGAAGAAATAATACAGTTACACTATTGACCGAACCCTAATGATGTAGTCAATTTGAAGCTGGGTTAGGTTTAGGTAGGCTGTCCCCAGTAAGTTACTTACGAATGTAATTGAAGTAGTTGATCACGCGATCGTCATTGCTTCAGAATGGTGTCAATTTAAGTTTATTGAAAACGCTTTATAAACAGTACTTGTTGATGATTCGGTTCTCAGGGATGGATAGAAGGGCGCCCCCTACGATTGCTAGATAGATAGAACGCTGTCTGTTACCTGAAAATCCATCTGTTCCTTTTACATGTTAAAACTTTGCTAAAACATGATTAAAAGAAAACATGTTTGCTCGAAATAAAAGGATATGTAATCAGCGTCTGCTCACTGACTAGTACCACCATTCAAATTAGAGATTGGTTCATCAAAAAAGCCTAATTACAATTTACTCCAAATTTTATTACAAATCACTGCAGTGATTGTTATTACAAATTATTCCAAATTTTATTACAAATTGCGCTAGTTCAATTATTACAAATTACTCCAAAGTTTATTACAATTTACTGCAGTATTACAAATTACGAAAGTATTACAAATTACTGCTAATATCGTAACGCATCTTAGTGCCAAATTAATTGCTTCCGTCCTTCGCACGGGGATATACGCTGCACACCAACGGTCCGTCCAGGGACTGTACGGTACACCATATTGCTAAAGGACCAGCAAATAAATTGGACCAAAATTCAGGCGATTCTCGGATGCACTTTCGACTTTGAAGGAATTGATGATTTTTTGTATGTAAGACCGAAATAGTTCTGAGGTAAACGATAGCGTCAGAAAGGTCGCCGATGAAACCGTTGGAGGTAGAGGTCGTGACTGGGAGTACATTTCGGAGACTTGCTGTATACTGCCCCAGCGGTAAATATTTGCGCACGGAACTTCTCACAGCAATATGTCAGATTACACGATTGTCAATATGTACACCGCTACAAATTCCTATTTGGGAAATTTCTACGATTTCACGATTTATAGATAAAAGAATGACAAATTATATTCACCAGTGTGAGGTTGATCAATTTCAATATAATTTTTGTAACATGAAAACAAAAGCATTTCTCATAGCCACCAAAGATGACGCTATACAGAGTAGCTTCTGCCTTGACGCCCGAAAGCGAGCGGTGACCATCAATTTTGCATCTGCAGCTGCAAATAGTGATAAATGATAATGTTTGCTTTTACAGACAATTATATCTACAATATGTATAAGACCCAAAAGAAAAAATAACCAGATGTAAACACTTTTATAATGCGCTATAACCGGTTCAAATACGACCGTGATGTAAACAACAAACTATAGGCGGTGACGACATGTGACAGTGGAGGCGTTTGCCATAGCACCATGAAGGTAGAGCTCCTTCGCTCAAATAAAAAGCATTTGCCAGCATTAGGAACTGTAAACCATTAGTTGGGGTTATCTCAGCATATATATATATTAGGGCATGGCAAGTTTGCGTACGGAGCGAACGTTTTTACGGCATTTACTTTTTAAGTACTGAAACAGTGCGGTTAATTTCAACAGCGGTAGACGGAAACTCACCTTGAAACTGTACGTATTGACACGTTTCCTTGGGCTGTAGAGGTAGCAGTTTAGCCACGTGATTGCCTATACCACAAGAAATATTATTCTTATCAGATGAACATGTTTCTAAAATACAGACATCGGCTATTAAAATATTCAGCTTGTCAGTGCGCAAATTGCAAATATTTTGAATTTCATTATTCCACTAGCTTTATTTTCATGTACTTTCATGATTTTCAGGTTAAGCATATATGTAGTTTTCATGACACTTGTAATAAATGGGTTTGCAGTGATAGTACCATTAGTTTTGTCAATCCCACTGCGGATTCTTTCGGATGTGGTGTACCTTCAAGTACATGTACTTTAAAAGGACCTCTTTATTATGAGATTCATGTGATAGGAAATTTCCTAATACCAAGGAGAACAAACAAGATTGAAAAGTGTTAGGCTGCATTCACAAACACCTGGGGGTGTAATTGAATACAAAATTTTTCAGATTTTTTCAAATGACCCTCCCCCAAACGCAAAATGTGTTCAACCCCCCCCCGACTAGCTATAGTTTTGAAATCCCCCTCAAAGGGATTGGAAAGAAATTACAGGTGGTTCGCACATTTTTGCGCAAGTATTTTTGAAGAGTCATGAAATTTCATGCATGCCTTTTGGGGATGGTCACCCGGATTTTTTTGTGCAACTTTTAGAAGGCAAAATCTGACCTATAGTGCTTTATCCAAAAATATCAAATCATAATACTTGACAGTCTATTTGGAAAACTATTATAATTTCTGCCCTAAAGGCAAGCTAATCTGTGCATTTACTTATGTTTGATAATTCATGTAAATGTACTTTGCATGAAGTGCTGTGCTTACTATATACCTATTTCGTATATTTCGTATGTCACAGATTTTAATTTAAAAATTGGCCTAAAAGTTAATAATCAAGATGATGAAACCATTTGAAAAATGAAAATGAGCCGTATTTCGATGTTCTTTTGGGTTTATTGGTTGGCCGAAATATTTCATGGATTATCGCCAAACTATAGTGAAGGTAAACATTACAGCTATTGTCCCTTTTGCGATCACATCAAAAAGGTTTGGAAACTTTCCTCACCTGTCAGGAAAACTGGACACAATTAACATATTTGTATGCTAGAATAACATAATTCTGTTTGGAAAAGACTGTAATTATGCATGAGTAAAGACCGTATTCATTGTTATTGGACTTGAATTCAATTTTAAATAATAACAATGCTGACTGTACACAAATGACTGAACTGTACTTTTCATCACGCTTTAATGAGAAGAACAAGAAACTGCAGGGGACAAAACCACCAAAAAATTAGTCAAACGTCTCAGCTGAAAATTGACTCATATATTTCATCTCGGTTGGAGGCAGTTATGTTTCTAACCCCCTGTAAGTCCCCAAATCCTTTCAAGTGCCCCTCGCAATATACCCTCGTCATATTTTCAATCCTCCCCTGTCAATCCCCCGCCCCTCCAGAGGTGTTTGTGAATGCAGCCTGACAGAGTACTTTACTCACCCACTGCAATAATGCGAGAACAAGTGATTGAATAGGCCAACGTTTAATGCTAAAATGCCGTTGATTACAAAAATATTGGCAAAATGAGTTCTTTTGAGATTACGAAGAACGGGAAATAACCCCTATTTTACTAACAATTCGTAAGTCATACCTTAGCATTAAACCACAGGGGCTCAGAAGTGGCTATAAAGTCAATATTACAGCGTTTTTCTTTCTTTTTCAATGTTAAAAATAAACTAGCTGAAGAGCACAACACTTGTGTAGCTGTCTTTTGTGTAGCTTGTATTGGCATGTATAGTGCGCCCTCAATAGGGAGTGTGATCATATGTAAATGCGACCTTTAGTTCCGTGACCTCTAGCCATGCCTACTTCCCTCTCCATATGGCCGGCCATGCGAACAGACGTCGCTGTGTTTACTGACACACTGACACACAGATCGTTCAGAATACCCCATTTGTATCGGAGATGGCAGCGATACAAATTCTACCGTATGGGGAACAGTTGTGTGGCCACTCTGTCAACACATTTTCAAAATCGCGTACCATTTTTAGTCTGCGTTTGACAACTACAAAACAGGTATCGTTTTAAAGCTCTGACATTGCTCTTCTTTCTTTCAAAATGTTATACGCGTACCTACACAAATAACCTTTATAACAGTATTTCTAATAGAGATGACGAACATCCACAAAATGATTCTCGGTACTTGAGCGAAATCGATAAACTGGGGGTAGAAATGAATCGTCAATATTTCGAATATTTGTTCACTAATCGGACTCCTTGTTGGACATGACCTTCTGCAGAACACGTGGATTATGTTGACTGTCGAAATTCGTCGAAATTCACAAGACAGGGGCTTAATAAGCGGCCAAAAACTGCCGATCACACTTGGTGGGTAATTTGTGACCCAGCGTGACCTGTACTTTATTAATGATGTAATCTGGTCGATGATTGGCTGAATGCCGGAATACATTATCATAATGAGTCTCCAATTTGGAGCTGACCCGGACTGTGTGTAGGAGTCTACACAGCCTGTATGCATGATATCTTAGTTTCCAGCCATGGGTCAATCATTGTTCATCGTTCGCTTTGCGTTGATTATTGCTTTTAAACTTTTGTTGGCGTCATTTAGTCAGCAAGGTAAGTCGAGCTTTGCGATAATTTATTGGAAAAAGGATTTGCCGGTTCTTTCAGGAAGAAAATTATCGGTAATATACCAGGAAGTAGAAATGTCCAGACTGTAAGCCACCCTAGGCTTTCAAAATGTACACATAGGCTGTGTGTTATGATGGTAGCGTAGGCCGTGACAGTCTCACAAAACTGAAACCAAACTTTTACTTGGGGGAAAAAAGTTCAGTCCTAGGATCTATAATTATTCGTGGCGCGCCGCGCGGATGCTGGCCGTAAGTTAGTTTGTGTTCAGAAGTTGAGAGGTCACGGCCCTACGTCACTGTAGTGACGTACTGCAGGGATCCTCGACCAACAGTTTTACGCTAGCAAAATGGCGGTCTACGTGTAGTCATGTCGCGCAAACTTAGAAAAAAGGCGATATTTCAGTGAATTTTGAGCGGATTTCTGGTCTGGTGAGTCCCTAATAACCAAGCTGTCGATGAGTGTTGGCAATTTGTAATTTGGATGGAAAATTTTTCGAAATATCGTCGAGCAAACTTGCGCAACGGGTGCTTGCGGCGGATTTGGACGCTAGTCTATGGAATATTCCCATAGCTGTGGTGGCGGGGTTAAAATCGTAAAAGTCAAAACCAGCCCGTAAAAGGCATGAATCCCGTCTGAAAACACCACAGCTATGGACCCACAGCTAAGTATACGCACTGCTGTATCTCAGCGAAAATTTAGAAAAAAACAATGGAGCTACTGCTAAGAAATTTACAGACTCTTGGCTCTTGATGCATCAGTTACTGAGCTTTTATACTGGTAAAAAGGCATTCTGAATACAGCGGTAAATTTCCTCCCAAACGAGAAAGGATAACACGCGGGCATTCTGCAATGGACGCTGTCAATTTTACCTTGCTGCAGGCCCCACACCAATCTCGGCCCGGCCGCCCGCTGCACTTGTACAGTCTACTACCTCCATGTAGTACAGCCTTACAGGACTAGTAGCCGGCCAAACACACAAAAAACAACGTCGCAGTGTACAATCCGTAGGTCAGAACCGTTGATCATAAATTTTCAGAACCAGTGATGTTTAAAGGTTTTGTATTGATCACTTCATTTAGGTTTATGTGAATGACTTTCTCATCGAGCTGCGTCTATAATTGTCCCGGGCATTGTCCATGCAAATTTGGGGCCTGCCTTTAATAGTTCCTCCGATCGTCTGTAGACTACAGCCAAACTCACAGTCCTGAGCAAATTGTACAGTTGTGAAAGTCAGATATATGTATCATGAACTTTATACAAAAATATATAAACAACAGAATCAAACCAAGAGGTTAGTTTGCTGTTGGGCCGGGTGCGCAGGGGACGACTTTGCAGTGAGGCCGCGGCCGGGATCTCTCTTGTGTTCGAACTTCTAAGCTTACAATGCCTGGCTGGAGCTCCATCGCATCGCAGCTAGCCGATAATTGTACTACTGTAGTCCTTGTGAGGATTAGATATCCGTTATGTTCGATGTTATTTTGATATACTTTTAAATTTAATAAGTAAGACTTTTGTACTGCATTCAAGATATAATTTTTCCTTTCTGAGCGTTTTCAATTACGCCGTACGGCAACGATATGCGAAGTTGATAGGCTGTGTTGCCTGCAGCGTAGCCTGGCCGTACACAAAACTTCGTTTGAGTAGACGGAGCAGAATCAGTCCTGTCATTTATTTTAAACGAAATTTTCATTATACTCCATAATGGAAGAAACGACTAGCTCAATGATTACAATGGTGAAGTGTGAATTTTTATTCATATATGTTTTTCTCTCTCAATTCATTCAGCAAACTTGATCTCCGTACCATCGGTCACAACGTGCAGTGCCTTGCATGAAGCTTACAATCGACTGCCTCCGTCTTTAGTTTAGCTGTTCAAGACGTTTGTTTGCACGGCTCATTATAGTCGGAACAATCTGTAAACACTTACATATTTATATCTTTCCGGTATTTCACCCAACTTTCGCGCGTTTTTAGCTGAGTCTCCAGTTTCGATGGACCAGACCTTTTCGAAGAGCGTATGGTTTCTACGGACGCCACAGTAAAACTTGCGTAGATGTGGTTGAGCATGCGCGGTGGTGTGATTACGTTTCGTTTCGTGTGTCAACAAAGCTGACTTCTGGTCCGGACAAGAAGTCATTTTTCACTCCTTTTACTGTTAATCGTGAGGCGGGCTAGGCATGCAAACCATCCTATTCAGTATTAATTATGGTCTACTTTCACATACTGAGGATGTCATTTTAATCAAAAATATGAAAAAATTGTTAAAAGTTACAAATACTGGGGCTTTAATCGTGAGGCGGGCTAGGCATGCAAACCATCCTATTCAGTATTAATTATGGTCTACTTTCACATACTGAGGATGTCATTTTAATCAAAAATATGAAAAAAATTGTTAAAAGTTACAAATACTGGGGCTTTAAGGAAACAAACTGCCATGTAACACTAACTTTTCTCACGTAGATGTTTCTTAGAAAGACAGATGGAGACCATGCCTATCAAAGTCATGTATTTTTGAGTAGCGGTTCCACAGTTGACGAAGTTGTAAACTGTATTAAAATGAGAGAAGATCTCTATAATGTAGTGAAAATTGAAACTGTTTAAGACTTCACTGTATCATTCTTACAGGAGCACGTAAGTCAGAGTAATGTTTATCTTTTTCAGATCCGGGCTTTCTCGGTCGATATAAGGAGAGTTATGACAGGATATTTCCCATGACGACGTCATGGCCGATACCCCAGAATGACGTCACAATACAAGGATGCATCGGAGCATGTCGAGATCGAGGAAAGACTGTTGCAGCACTCATTAGTGCCGATGAGTGTTACTGTGGTGATGACTCTGTTGATTACTGGCGTTATGGAGAGGCTATTCCAGGATTACCAATACTGCCTGACATACAGGCTGTGCGATACAACACAAAGCAGTGTTCTGGTGATACTGGAACATCGCCATACAGACAAGGCTGTGGAGGAGATTGGCAATTTGATGTTCATAACAGTAAGTAAAGAAATATTTCCGACTTAGTATGAAGATTTTCTATATGTATCAAATATACCTAGCCGGTGGATGCTCATGTCTTCCGTCTACATAAAAAGTGGTTTGAACAAAAGAACACCATCAGCAATTTCATTGATCGTTATGTATTGAAAGAAACCAATCCAGTCAATTTTGTTATTCTCTTCCTCTCTAAAGACCAGTTGACAAAATACTTTTTTGTCATGAGTACAAAGGAAATATACATTTGGATCCAATGTATATAGCTATGAGGAGCTCCAGCAAATCTAGTAAAACTAAAGGTTGTACAAACCACAGCGGCAGTTGCTCATACAGCCGGGCACTAAAACAAAGAAAATACAATACAGTTGTAACTGAATGGAGTCACACTACTCACGTGATCAAAGGAACATCGTACGTCCTATCTTAAAACAGAGCTTAATTTTTGTACAGCAGTATTAGCTGCAAAGAGGAAATTAGTGCATCCTATTTCACCGATTTTAAAGGAGTTCAGGGACGTAAACATAGTGACTTCATATCTCAGTGTGAATAAAAGATATCATACAATTTATCCCATAAAGTAAATCACTCGGGTGACATCAAAGTGTCATCTTGAGTGATTATTAATATTTTGTTCGTTTCAAATGATGCCTGTGCTTGAACTAAGTAGGACGTAGTTCATTCACTGTCTTTCTAAACACTGTGTACAAACATTACACAATGCTATAGAAAGGCAGATCTTTAATTTGGGAACAATGAAGACTTTCGTTGTGAAATTAATGATGATGTACATTATCGCATTTTCAGCGTCTTTCGGTGCCTGTGGCGGTGACTACACTGATTCCAGTGGATACATATATTCACCAAATTTCCCCGGTAACTATACCAACGAACAATCGTGTACTTGGACAATAACAGTGGATCCTGGACACATAGTAAAGCTAACCACTCTTATGCTGAGATTACAAGACAATGACATGGTGATTGTGAAGGATGGGATAGAAGACCATAGCTCTACTATCAGTACTTTTACTGGTTATTCACTACCACAGCCATTATACAGTTCATCAAATACTCTTCGCATTGAGATGATCACCGACGATCTGGGCAATGATCTTGGATTTATACTTCAGTACGAGGGTAAGGATCGCCGAATGATAAGAAATCTTAGTCAAATGTTCAAGACGAACAAATAATATATTTACCTTCAGTTACGACGATTATGAAACGATTGTCCTAGAATTTGATTATACTAAGCAGATTTCTACAAAATTGTGAGGGTGAAATGTACGATAATTGTACTACTTTTTCTGGTCAAATAATATATGCAAGCTTCACAGCAGTTTCTGATTGGAATATTAACTATTTCTATGAATCGTATGGATAGTATTGTACAATACGATATCTCAATTCTTTTCGTTGTATCATAATACTTAAAATCATGTCTCCAGCATCCTAGAAATTCAAATACGTGGCATTGTTCATTTCGTTGAAAGCTGTGAATCCAATGATAACGACGCTGACTCCACTGGTGACATCCAGGGTACAGGCTACAGAAATCAATACACGTCAAACAGCATCACACACAACAACACAAAAAGAGATTACAACCCAAAAGGAAACATCTACACAGCCGAAACAGCCGAATTTAATGACGTCACATGGACACATATCAACGACATTATTGACAAAGGGCACGACAACTGTGATGAAAACTGAATATTGCTGCAGTTGCCGTGAAAGCGCTCAATCTTGCGATGGCAGTAAACAAATTGCAAGTAAGTCGTACGCATATCAGTGTCTCCGACTGTTTAAACCGTGTCCTCTTCCCCTTCGTCTTTAAGTTATTTCTTTACTCATCCTTCGACTACTTTTTCTTTGAGAACGACTGTCAAAGGAAATACAACTTGAAGAAATACAAGTCTGAAATGTCAGATATAGGCTAGTAACTTCGCTAATCAGAAGAAATACTTGTACTTAACACTTACTTAGAGCTTTCGGGAAAGCCGACCATTGAGATATATTCTACGTTTTGTTTCAGTGGGATTTGTAATCGGTGTCATAGTGTCACTTGCAGTCACAGCAATCATAACAATCGTCATCAAGGTTGTTTTTCAAAGGTGAGATAAGATTTCGGAAAGCATGGATTGTGCCTTTAAATGGAATATTCTAAACGCATTTATAAATGTTTTTTTTAATCTAGTATTTAGCAACTCGAAAGGTACTCGCGGTGATATGATTGTCTTCCAATGAATATCCTATATTACAAATTAAACTGTAAATAACACGTTCGTAACTAATTTAGGAGAATAGGATATTGTAGTGATGTTGGTCTAAGCAAATATAAGCTCATCTACTCTTCTTTGTTTTGCAATGCACTCGTTTTATAGGTAATTTGTAATATTGGAACTTTCAGCTATAATAGTGCAACTAACACTTTTGATAAATTTGAACAATTAAAAGGTCCTATTCACCCAAAATAGTTCCAATCGTGTTAAATGATGTTTGTGATCTTTATCTGCCAAACAGGCGCCAAGCAACGAAGGGAGACGAAGAAGTAGAAGATAAAGCTTCATATGTGAACGCAGAAGTAGAAGATTCTTCGTATACATCACTTCAACTGAATGAGGTTACTCAAAGTACATATGAATCATTGAATTCCACTCAGGAAGGTTCTACCATCAGAAAGAAAGTTGACAACACGATGGAGGACGCTATCGAATCATCTCCGTATCAAGAAATAACGCCTTTGGAATAAAGGTGACCTCTGAACCGATGATATGGCATCCGATTGAAGGCTTTGATGACTTGGATGAAAATCAAACATTTTTTTTATTATTTTCAATGAACGTATAATGAGATTTTGAGAAACAGAACGAAATATGAAACCAGGGTACATGGAAATATTTTGTTATGGGATTTATATGTCCATATTTCAGTTTCTCATCGCATATTTTCAAAAACGATTTTCATAAAGATTACTCAAGATTATTGTAAATTCACATGATTATTTTCATGAGGATAGTCCAGAGTTTATGTCGCCAAAGTTTCTCTGCAGTGACTGCATAATGTTTGCAAAAGACAACGGAAAGTAAGAAGCAGTGTTTGTAAAATACTAGTACACGTATTGCAACTTGTTAGTGATATCGAGATCAACCCATCAGGTCTTAAATGTAAATTGCAAGCGATGTATGTTCTAAACCTGTTATAATCTAATCATTATGGGTTATTATGTTGAAATGTGTGAAATGGTTTCATACCAAATGTCAGAACATATCAACTGATATCTATGCTACAGTATACGATAGTCCAAATAACCCATGGACATGTTCACTTTGTTCACTTAAATCATTCACCGATTCATCCCTTTAGGACGAAGACTGTGATGTCAATGAAACACCAGCAATACATGTAACTATAGTTGACCGAATTTAGAACACAGAAGTTGATGGAGATATAACTGTTCAATAATATTTTGCGATGTTGCTGAAAAACTGAACCGAAAATTACCCACAATGTCCGGCAAAATCGGCCCGGAACACGTCAAGGGATTCTACATAAAAAGTTCACAGTCTGTATTTTGAATTTTCTGACGTTATTATGTGTTTTTCATATTCTCTATTTATGGTTCTGATTTGTGCAAAAAATATGATAAGAAATGTCAAAAGGCCGCGATATAGGGGATCAGAGTGTCAAAATACATTGATTTCACGTCAGTCTGAAGATATCCAGATGTGACTCACTTTTTCCAGTGTAGGCAGAGCACTTCGTGTTTTCCCGAGATACACATTTTCAGTTAATTGTTATGTGACATTTTTGTAAGAACAGCACTGAAACAGTTTACACGAGTTTTGCTAGGATGGCTCCTTATACAAATCGTGTAGGTATTTACTTACGGTAAATCAAGTTGACACGGCTAGACATCGAGAATCACACGACCATGACAGATGACAGCCTGTGTTGGCTGTAAATACCTGTATGTCAACAACAATGAAACAGAATATAACATTTACTCACGTAAAGTACACATACTCGAAATGACATTTGTAGAGCCAGTCAAAGGATCAAATTTAATATTTTTCACTGCCATAGATGGTTAGATTAGTTCACTTCTAAGTTTCCATTTTCTGACATGCACGAGCCATTCCTGTTAGTGTTAATTTCGAGCTTAAAATGTCACTACTCACGTAAAGTTCACAACGAGTTAAAGAAAATTCTTATTTGTAATTACCAATTCCAATTTACGATTGAGAGGAGCAATAATTTACTGTCGTCGTTTTACGCTGTCCCTTATACGACATCAGTTACGATGCTCGTTTATGTTTTTTTGAACTCGTCATAATATTCTCTTCCCGACGAGTGACATTTTAAGCTCGAAATTAACACTAACAGGAATGGCTCGTGCATGTCAGAAAATGGAAACTTAGAAGTGAACTAATCTAACCATCTATGGCAGTGAAAAATATTAAATTTGATCCTTTGACTGGCTCTACAAATGTCATTTCGAGTATGTGTACTACTTTCAAATCCAGTCAATCCAAATTTACGATATTTTTCAAAATAGTCAAAACGCTTTGAAGGCTTTTATTAACAATGAAAACTTTATTTCCACGTCTTTGTCCTTATACCTCTATTTCTATCCTCATTTGTATTTTTTACTCAGTAACTGCCTTTACGGGAGGCAAATTTACATTAACCTCACATAAGCTATTTCGAACTCCTCGTCACATTTCTGATTTCTCAGTTGGTTCTTTCAAAGTAAGCAACGCAAGACAGTGTACATTGTGGAGGGACTGTGATGTAGGCTATACCAGGATCTTCGGACAGCGTTCTGTCTGGGTCACGGCGCCCGACAGAGTATACAACCACATGGGGGTTATATTTGATCACTACGACTGGATCTATTATCCTGTCATTTGAAACCTAAATATAGGATCTAGCCAATCAGCTGTAAGCGGACCTTTAGGACCGCAGACATCGATGACTGTGGCCGGTAAAATATGTCTTGGACCTTACATATTAAACAGGACGAATTGACAGCTTCTATCCGTGCCTTATCAAGCATGGACCTAAACTTGGTTCAAACAAGTCTGTGATTTGTAAGTAAACCATTCCAATCACCTTTGAACAGCCCTTGTCTGTGAGAATACCAATTTCCACGTTTTCGGGCTGTACTATTGTTTTTGAAAAACAGAGTGTGCCCCAGTAATATCTGTCTTACATGTACATACATGATTAACTTTACAGTGTAGTGTGCTCAATCTATAGAGACGTCGGATCTTTACTACCGACCTTGTGTAAACAGCCTCCTTCACTGTAAAATATCAATTTGCCTGGTTATGATATGGCATAGACGTACCAACTTCATACCTTGTGGTACGTCAATGGTTCTTTGAGGGTAGTAGATGTCGAAGACCCTTGAACAGATATTCAGGTTTTTTGATCAGACAAAACTATGGCGGTACAAGTGACATGATAAAATCTTACAAATGCATCCACAAAACCTATGTGTCAGCATCGACAGTGAAACCACTATGGTCAAAGCATAGACAGTCACAATGGTCTAAGATTTCCAGCAAAAATTTGCAAAACCTCAGTAACTCTAGTAATTGTAACAGCAAAGAACAAAAACTATTGATTTATTCAAAAGGAAGAGTAAGAAACTTTCACACCTCTTTATGACAAAATAACGCTGAATCGTAACTTATCTTAGTGCTAAATTAATTGCTTCCGTCCTTCGCACGGGGATATGCGCTGCACACAAGCGGTCCGTGGAGGGACTGTATGGTACACAACATTGCTACAGGACCAGCAAACAAATTGGACCAAACTTCAGGCGATTCTCAGATTCAAACTTTCGACTTTGATTGAATTGATGTTTTATTTTTGTATGTGAGACCGCAATAGTACTGAGGTTAACGAGGACGTCAGAAAGGTCGCCGATGAAACCGTTGGTGGTAGAGGTCGTGACAGGGAGTACATTTCGGAGTCTTGCTGTATACTGCCCCAGCGGTAAATATTTGCGCACGGGACTTCTCACAGCAATATGTCAGATTGCACGATTTTAAATATGTACACCGCTATAAATTCCTATTTGGGAACGTTCTACGATTTCACGATTTACAGATAAAAGAAGGAAAAATCAAATTCACCAGTGTGAGTTGGATGTAACTTCAATTTTGTTTATGTCATATGTAAGTTTTACGAAAACAAAAGCATATCTTTTAGCCACCAAAGATGGCGCTATACAGTGTAGCGTCTGCTTTCCCTTGTGCAAGACAGTGAGCGGTGACCGTCAATTTTGCATCTGCAGCTGCTAGAAGTGAACTCTTAAAGTGCAAAATCATAATGTTTGAATCAATCAATCAATCAGTCAGCAAAAGTTTATATAGCGCCAAAATCCAAAACAGAAGTTTTGCTCTGTGACGCTCAATGGTTAAGCCACACTGTATGCTCTGGTGAACATGTGAGTTTTCAGCTTTCTTTTGAAAGTTTCTAGGTTTGTACATTCTCTGATGTCAAGGTAGTGCATTCCATAGTTTAGGGCAAGCGTGAGAGAAGGCACGGCCACCATAGGTTATGTTTTTGTAGGTTGTGCAAGTTAAAAGTTTCTTGGTAGAGGAGCGCAGTGTGCGTGTGGGAATATAAGGCTGGAGTAGATCACTGATGTATGCAGGCGTTTGGTTGTGGATAGCTTTGAACGTTAACAACAAAATCTTGTAGTCAATGCTGAGACGAACTGGTAACCAATGGAGACGGGCCAGAACTGGAGTGATTGGTGTGAATTTCCTGGTGCGTGTGATTATCCTGAATAAATTGTTATAGACAATTGTGTCTATAATATGTATATGACCCAGGAGAAAGAATTACCAGATTTGAACACGTTTATAGGGCGCTGGAACCGGTTCCAGTACGACCGTGATGTAAACAACAAAATAGGCGGTGACGACATGTGGCAGTTGAGGCATTTGCTGCAGCACCATGAAGGTAGCGCTCCTTCGCACAATAAAAAGGCGTTTGCCAGCATTAGGAACTGTAAACCATTAGTGGGGGTTATCTCAGCATATATGTCAGGGTATGGCAAGTCTGCGTATGAGCGAACGGTCTTCACTGCATTTACTAATAATTAAGTACTGAAACAGCGCGGTTACAGCAGTAGAGGGAAACCCACCTTGAAACTGTATGTATGTACTGACACGTTTCCTTGGGCTGTAGCGGCTGCAGTTTAGCCTGTGCCACAAGAAATATTCTCTAAAATAATAACATCTGCTATTAAAACATTCACAACTTGTTAGTGCACAAATTGTAGATATTTTGAACTCATTATTCCAGTAGCTTTATCTTCATGTACTTTCATGATTTTCAGATTATATATTAGTTCTCATTACACTCGCAGTGAACGAGTTGCCAGTGCGGTAGTGCCATTAGCTTTGTCAATCCCACTGCGCCCGGGCCACTGCGTATTCGTCTATGATGTGGTGTACAGTCAAATACATGTACTTTAAAAGGACCTCTTTATTTTGAGATTTAGGTGAAAGGAAATTTCGTAATACGAATTTCAATGAGAACAAAAAAGATTGAAAAGTGTTAGGCTGCAGTCACAAACACCTGGGACGGGGGATCCACAAAAAGGTTCTCAGATTTGTTCAAATGCCCCCCCCCAACAAACTCACAATGTGTTCAAATCCCCTTCCGCTTTGCTATAATTTTGAAATCCCCTCAAAGGGATTGGACAGACATTACAGGTAGTTCGTATATTTTAGGTGCAAGTATTCTGAAGGGTCATGAAATTTCACGCATGCCTTTTTGGGAGGGTAGCCATTTTTTGCGCAACTATTACAAGGCAATCATGTGGTCGATATTGTGCTTCATCTAAAAAATTATCAAATCATAATACATGGGAGTCTATTGGGCGAACTATTAACATTTTTGTCTCAAAAGACAAGCTATATCTCTACATTTATATGTGTTTGATAATTCATGTAAATGTACTTTGCTTGAAGTGCTTTGCTTAGTATATACATATTTCGTACATTTCAATCTCATGTCAAAGATTTAAATTTAAAAATAGGCCAAAAAGTAAATAATCCAGATGATGAATTCATTTGAAAAGTGAAAATTAGATCTTTTTTGATTTCCTTTTTGGTTTATAGGTTGGCAGAAAGGTGCCACAGATTTATCACAAGCCAACCTTTAATGAAGGTAAACATTACAGCTATTTGCGATCACATAAGAAAAGGTTTGGATTGGAAACAAGGTGACTTTCCTCACCTGTCAAGAAAATTGGGCACAATTAACATATTTGTATGCATATGCTAGAGTAACAGAATTATGTTTGGCAAATACTCTGTAAGACCGTAATCATTGTTATTGATGACAAATGGATTCTAGTCCGGACTTGAATTGAATTTGAACAACAACGATGCTGACTTAAGGTAAAGTGCTGCGAATTCGGACGCGCACGCGCTTTAGAACGTTTCTGCGCAGATTTAACTCCAGCCTGCCGCAAATGGGTTATTTTGTAGCGCATGTATTTAACATCACCTGTCATTGTTGAAATTGCGCCTTTACCAAAATTTTTGACCCAGTCTCTTAGAAATACATGTGACCTATAACCTTGTCATATTTTGACCCCCTAGGAAGCTGGTTTTTATTCAATATGAGCGAAAAATTAACATATCTCTCCCATTTACATGGCGCATATTACCCATTCACCTGGAGATATTGTAAAAAGTAGCGTGGTGACACCCTTTTATTAAAAGTGTAAACTAAATGGTATTATGTCAGGATTTTATTCGCCAAGTTTGGTCAAAATGACACCATTCAAAGCGACAGGAAGAAAGTTCGAAAATTATGTAGTGATATAATTTCGATATCGTCATTTTGTAATCGATACTAATGTTGAAATTTCTTTACAAACATCATGAAAACTATACATTCGATAGATATGGATCTTAAGTGGGTTAATGTATCAGAAATACAACCTGGCAATAGACTAATTATGACATTAGAATGAAATTCACATCAAGAATCCTTCACTTATCACACAGTTTTCAGTTTACTTTCTCTACCCTCCCGTATTGATTTAGCAGTCAGTGCCTCATCTCGGCGAGGCAAAAAGGGCGCCCTCAATGTCAAGAATTACACCTCAAATATTTGAAAATTATCACCAATTTTCAGCATTTTCTCCTTTGGATCTTACCAGAGTCCGTTCAAAAGTCACCAGGTTTGTACAATAAACAGAACAAAAGGCATCAGTAGCGTTTCTGCCTCTCTTAAGGCTTTAAATCCGGCGGAGGAAGAAGAAAAGCTGTAACTAACCCACTTTTGCTGTAACGGTCAAAATTGACATCGATTTGACCAGTGAAAGGGGTTTTGGAGACTAAGTGTTAGCAGGTCACTTTTAAGGGAGATTCACAAATGGTTTCCGTGGGGGTAGCTTTTCGCCTCTAATGCAAACCTCTCGTTGCTTGAAATCCTGAGCACTGACGTAAAAAAGGAAATGAAATCCCTTTTCAATAAGATCTTTCGTACGCATCTGATATCACAGTTTCATATCCGTTCCCGGGGTGTATCTATATTAAAATACGAACAATATTTTTGAAAATAATATTTATTTTTAGTAAAGAACCTTTCTTGCAGCCGTCTAAACCTCATTTTACAAATCATGAACTTCGGTAATTTTTTACTGAATATGATGCAGGTGCCGCAAACTAAGCTGTTCGTGCAAAAAGGTGTTCGTGCGCATTTTTTCAGCGGGCGGGCAAATTTCAAAACTAATCAGCGGGCGGGGAGAAAAAGTCAGTATTTACTTGGGCGGGGAAGAAATTTCATTTTTTCAGTGGGCGGGGAGAAAATTTTTGAACGGAAAATACGGAGAGGGAGGGGAAAGTCGTGCTTGATATAACTTGTGTGGGGAGATATAAGCGCTGAACTTAGAGGGGCGCAATGTTCTAAGGTATAGTACTAGCTGCTTTCAAGGTTTTGCGCTGTCTTTGATTGCCTAGAGGACATTAAGTGGGCAATGGGGAATGTCAGTAGTTGGGAGAGGGCAGTGGGGAGCTTGAATTGTTGTTGGGAGTGGGGGGTAGACCATAAATACTGGAGGGCAGTGGGCGTCAAAATTCAGTGGGAGGGCATTTTTCCCGTGTCTGCTAGTGGGAGAGCAGTTACGAACAGCTCTAATTTCCCCTCCAAATTTTAGGTCAAGGTCAAAAAAAGTAAAATCGGTATATCAGCCTTCAAAACATGTTTTGTGAGTATAGAAGATAACCCCTTGTGGTGAGGAGAGGGAAGTTTGGAGCATTTGTAATGCATAGAGGCTGAGTTTGCTGTGTTTTAAAAGGGGAAAAGTCGAGTGGATTGTCAGTTGGAAAACATCTTTCGACATACTTTCTCAAGTTATGCTTTATTTCTGCCATTTAGAGACGTGTTTACCGATTTGAAGTAAAGTAGAAGAAGTAATGACGCTCTGATCTTTATAATTTATCAATCGCGAATATGTTTGTGTAGCGTGCTATGTATAGTGACCTTTG
The DNA here is from genome assembly GCF_041260155.1 of Ptychodera flava. NCBI lineage: Eukaryota > Metazoa > Hemichordata > Enteropneusta > Ptychoderidae > Ptychodera > Ptychodera flava. The sequence goes on along the minus strand of NC_091932.1, from coordinate 8,332,859 downwards.
GTAGCATGATTAGATAGCGAAAGTGCCGACATTTGAAACTTTGAACTGGCATATACAACTCACAATAGTTTTATGAAATTTGCCGGACTTGTCCCTGTTTATCAACCTTGCCGCGTTTTATATCCGTGAATGTATCAGAAATACAGCCTGCCAATAGACTAATTATAACATTAGAATTAAATTCTCATCAAGAATCCTTCATTAAATACGCAATTTTCAGTTTACTTTCTGTAACCTCCCGTATTGATTTAGCTGTCAGTGCCTTATCTCGGCGCGGCTGAAAGGGCGCCCCCAATGTCAAGAATTACACCTCAAATATTTGAAAATTATCACCAATTTCCAGCATTTTCTCCTTTGGATCTTACCAGAGTCCGTTCAAAAGTCACCAGTGTTGAACATTAAACAGAACAAATGGCGTCAGTAGCGTTTTTGCCTCTCTTAAGGCTTTAAATCCGGCGGAGGAAGAAGAAAACTGTAACTAACCCACTTTTGCTGTAACGGTCAAAATTGACATCGATTTGACAAGTGAAAGGGGTTTTGGAGAGAAAGTGTTAATAGGTCACTTTTAAGGGAGATCCACGAAAGGTTTACGTGGGGTAGTTTTTTCGTCTCGTATGCAAACCTCTCGTTGCCTGAAATACTGACCACCCTACGTAAAAAAATGAAATCCTTTTTCAATAAGATCTTTCGTACGCATCTGATATCACAGTTTCATATCCTTTCCCGTGGTGTATCTATATTAAAATACGAACAATATTTATGAAAATAATATTTATTTTTAGTAAAGAACCTTTCTTGCAGCCGTCTAAACCTCATTTTACAAATCATGAACTTCGGTCAACTTTTATTGAATATGATGTAAACGTAAGTCATGAATACATTTCGCGTCACAGCGAGCCATTTCTTCATTGAAATGACAACAGCAGCCAAAAAATGCATATGCAAGTCCCCTAAACAGGTGTTATACCAGCTCTCAGTACAGCCAGGTCAAAGTTCGACACCCTTTCACAAACAAGTTGGAGATATACATGATAACCTGCCTTACCAAAAGCCCATTTTCTCTTTTATGTACTTCACTAGCCTACTCAACTACCGATTGTTAATTCATACTGATTTGTACTGTACAAAATGATTTCTATATTTCCTCTGATTATTCATAGTCTATCATCGCTCACCTTAAATAACCTAGCCTGACTTACGTAAGACGTATGTTGTTATAAATAAAGGGGAACTTTACAGGAACATTTTATGTTCAGAACTTCGTGGCAACAGAGCATGCATGTTCATCCGCGGGTCTCTTAACTATACAAACTGATAATGCTGATAATATCAAGCACTCGATCAATATAATGTGATGATCTTTTTTAGCATGGCCTGTTAAAGAAATCGCTCTTTCTAGAAAAAATATTAGAAATTGATTTCTTTGCAGTCAACCAATTTGACAAGTTTCTTTCTCACGGCAGATAGTAGGGAAAAATCATATGGCCAAATTTTCACCACATTCCCGAGGGACAATTTGCAAGAAGTTCGGACGACGGCCATGGAGTAGATTTGCTCTCTCTTTACCAGTCTGCCGAGGGCTATAGAAGATAACCCTTGTGGTGAGGAGAGGGCAGTTTGGAGCATTTGTAATGCATAGAGGCTGAGTTTGCTGTGTTTTAAAAGGGGAAAAGTCGAGTGGATTGTTAGTTGGAAAACATCTTTCGACATATTTTCTCAAGTTATGCTTCTGCCAATGATTTTAGAGACGTGTTTACCGATTTGAAGTAAAGTAGAAGAAGTAATGACGCTCTGATCTTTATAATTTATCAATCGCGAATATGTTTGTGTAGCGTGCTATGTATAGTGACCTTTGGCAGCATGATTAGATAGCGAAAGTGCCGACATTTGAAACTTTGAACTGGCATGTACAACTCACAATAGTTTTATGAAATTTGCCGGACTTGTCCCTGTTTATCAACCTTGCCGGCGTTTTATGTGGGTTAATGTATCAGAAATACAACCTGGCAATAGACTAATTATAACATTAGAATGAAATTCACATCAAGAATCCTTCATTTAATACGCAGTTTTCAGTTTACTTTCTGTACCCTCCCGTATTGATTTAGCAGTCAGTGCCTTATCTCGGCGCGGCTAAAAGGGCGCCCCCAATGTCAAGAATTACACCTCAAATATTTAAAAATTATCACCAATTTTCAGCATTTTCTCCTTTGGATCTTACCAGAGTCCGTTCAAAAGTCACCAGGGTTGTACATTAAACAGAACAAAAGGCATCAGTAACGTTTCTGCCTTTTTAAGGCTTTAAATCCGGCGAAGGAAAAAGAAAAGGTGGTACTAACCCACTTTTGCTGTAACGGTCAAAATTGACATCGATTTGACCAGTGAAAGGGGTTTTGGAGAGAAAGTGTTAGCAGGTCACTTTTAAGGGAGATCCACGAATGGTTTACGTGGGGGTAGTTTTTCGTCTCAAATGCAAACCTCTCGTTGCTTGAAATACTGACCACTGACGCAAAAAAATGAAATCCTTTTTCAATAAGATGTTTCCTACATATATGATATCACAGTTTCACATCCCTTGCTATGGTGTATCTATATTAAAATACGAACAATATTTATGAAAATAATATTTATTTTTAGTAAAGAACCTTTCTTGCAGCCGTCTAAACCTCATTTTACAAATCATGAACTTCGGTCAACTTTTATTGAATATGATGTAAACGTAAGTCATGAATACATTTCGCGTCACAGCGAGCCATTTCTTCATTGAAATGACAACAGCAGCCAAAAATGCATATGCAAGTCCCCTAAACAGGTGTTATACCAGCTCTCAGTACAGCCAGGTCAAAGTTCGACACCCTTTCACAAACAAGTTGGAGATATACATGATAACCTGCCTTACCAAAAGCCCATTCCTCTTTTATGTACTTCACAAGCCTACTCAACTACAGATTGTTAATTCATACTGATTTGTTCTCTACAAAATGATTTCTATATTTCCTTTGATTATTCATAGTCTATCATCGCTCACCTTAAATAACCTAGCCTGACTTACGTAAGACGTATGTTGTTAAAAATAAATGGGGACTTTAGAGGAACATTTTATGTTCAGAACTTCGTGGCAACAAGAGCATGCATGTTCATCCGCGGGTCTCTTAACTATACAAACTGATAATGCTGATAATATCAAGCACTCGATAAAAATAATTGATTATATTTTTCAGGATGGTTGCAAAAAAATCGCTCTTTCCGGAAAAAATGTTGGAAATTGATTTCTTTTCAGTCAACCAGTTTGACAAGTTTCTTTCTCACGGCAGATAGTAGGAAAAATCATATTGCCAAAATTTTCACCACATTCCCGAGGGACAATTTGCAAGAAGTCCGGCCGACGGCCATGGAGTAGATTTGCTCTCTCTTACCAGTCTGCCGAGGGCTATAGGAGATAACCCCATGTGGTGAGGAGGGGGCAGTTTGGAGCATTTGTAATGCACAGAGGCTGAGTTTGCTGTGTTTTCAAAGGGGAAAAGTCGAGTGGATTGTCAGTTGGAAAACATCTCCGACATACTTTCTCAAGTTATGCTTTATTTCTGCTAATGATTTTAGAGACGTGTTACCGATTTGAAGTAAAGTAGAAGAAGTAATGACGCTCTGATCTTATAATTTCTCATCGCGAATGTTTGTGTAGCATGTTATGTATAGTGACCTTTGGCAGCATGATTAGATAGCGAAAGTGCCGACATTTGAACCTTTGAAGCGGCATATACAACTCACAACATAGAGTTATGAAATTTGCCGGACTTGTCCCTGTTTATCAACCTTGCCAGCGTTGTATGTGGGTTAATGTATCAGAAATGCAACCTTGCAATAGACTAATTATAACATTAGAATGAAATTCACATCAAGAATCCTTCACTTATCACACAGTTTTCAGTTTACTTTCTGTACCCTCCCGTATTGATTTAGTAGTCAGTGCCTCATCTCGGGGCGGCAAAAAGGGCGCCCCCAATGTCAAGAATTACACCTCAAATATTTAAAAATTATCACCAATTTTCAGCATTTTCTCCTTTGGATCTTACCAGAGTCCGTTCAAAAGTCACCAGGGTTGTACATTAAACAGAACAAAAGGCATCAGTAGCGTTTCTGCCTCTCTTAAGGCTTTAAATCCGGCGGAGGAAGAAGAAAAGCTGTAACTAACCCACTTTCGCTGTAACGGTCAAAATTGACATCGATTTGACCAGTGAAAGGGGTTTTGGGGACTAAGTGTTAGCAGGTCACTTTTAAGGGAGATTCACAAAAGGTTTACGTGGGGGTAGCTTTTCTTCTCAAATGCAAACCTCTCGATGCTTGAAATCCTGAGCAGTGACGTAAAAAAGAAAATGAAATCCCTTTTCAATAAGATCTTTCGTACGCATCTGATATCACAGTTTCATATCCGTTCCCGTGGTGTATCTATATTAAAATGCGAAATAAATTTATGAAAATAATATTTATTTTCAGTAAAGAACCTTTCTTGCAGCCGTCGAAACCTCATTTTACAAATCATGAACTTCGGTAAACTTTATGATCATGATGCAGGTGCCGCAAACTAAGCTGTTCGTGCGCATTTTTTGTGCAGGCGGGCAAATTTTAAAGCTAATCAGCGGGCGGGGAGAAAAAGTCAGTATTTACTGTGGGGGGGAAGAAATTTCATTTTTCAGTGGGCGGGAGAAAATTTTTGAACGAAAATACGGAGAGAGAGGGGAAAGTAATGCTTGATAGAACTTGTGGGGAGATATAAGCGCCTAACTAAGAGGGGCGCAATGTTCTAAGGTATTGTACTAGTTGCTTTCAAAGTTTTGCGCTGTCTTTGATTGCCTAGAGGACATTAAGTGGGCAATGGGTAATGTCAGTAATTGGGAGAGGGCAGTGGGGAGCTTGAATTGTTGTTGGGAGTGGGGGGTAGACCATAGATACTGGAGGGCAGTGGGCGTCAAAATTCAGTGGGAGGGCATTTTTCCCGTGTCTGCTAGTGGGAGGGCAGTTACGAACAGCTCTAATTTCCCCTCCAAATTTTAGGTCAAGGTCAAAAAAAGTAAAATCGGTATATCAGCCTTCAAAACATGTTTTGTGATGATTTTGCGAAACTGATGAAATCTACCAGATGGCGGCACCTGATGATGTAAACGTGAGCCATGAATACATTTCGCGTCACAGCAAGCCCTTTCTTCATTGAAATGACAACAGCAGCCAAAAAGAATGCATATGCAAGTCTTTCAAACAGGTGTTATACCAGCTCTCAATACAGCCAGGTCAAAGTTCGACACCCTTTCACAAACAAGTTGGAGATATACATGATAACCTGCCTTACCAAAAGCCCATTCCTCTTTTATGTACTTCACAAGCCTACTCAACTACAGATTGTTAATTCATACTGATTTGTTCTGTACAAGATGATTTCTATATTTCCTCTGATTATTCATAGTCTATCATCGCTCACCTTAAATAACCTAGCCTGACTTACGTAAGACGTATGTTGTTAAAAATAAACGGGAATTTTAGAGGAACATTTTATGTTCAGAACTTCGTGGCAACAGAGCATGCATGTTCTTCCGTGGGTCTCTTAATTATACAAACTTCTAATGCTGATAATATCATGCACTCGATCAATATAATGTGATAATCTTTTTAGCATGGCCTGCAAAAGAAATCGCTCTTGCTAGAAAAAATGTTGGAAATTGATTTCTTTGCAGTCAAGTCCGGCCGACGGTCATGGAGTAGATTTGCTCTCTCTTTACCAGTCTGCCGAGGGGTATAGGAGATAACCCCTTGTTGTGAGGAGAGGGCAGTTTGGAGCATTTGTAGGCTGACTTTGCTGTGTTTTAAAAGCGAAAAAGTCGAGTGGATTGTCAGTTGGAAAACATCTTTCGACATATTTTCTCAAATTATGCTTTATTTCTGCCAATGATTTTAGAGACGTGTTAACCGATTTGAAGTAAAGTAGAAGAAGTAATGACGCTCTGATCTTTATAATTTATCAATCGCGAATGTTTGTGTAGCATGCTATGTATAGTGACCTTTGGCAGCATGATTAGATAGCGAAAGTGCCGACATTTGAACCTTTGAAGCAGCATATACAACCCACAACATAAAGTTATGAAATTTGCCGAACTTGTCTCTGTTTATAACCTTGCCAGCGTTTTATGTGGGTTAATGTATCAGAAATACAACCTGGCAATAGACTAATTATAACATTAGAATGAAATTCACATCAAGAATCTTCCACTAATCACACAGTTTTCAGTTTACTTTTTGTACCCTCCCGTATTGATTCAGCAGTCAGTGCCTCATCTCTTGGCGGCAAAAAGGGCGCCCCCAATGTCAAGAATTACACCTCAAATATTTAAAAATTATCACCAATTTTCAGCATTTTCTCCTTTGGATCTTACCAGAGTCCGTTCAAAAGTCACCAGGTTTGTACAATAAACAGAACAAAAGGCATCAGTAGCGTTTCTGCCTCTCTTAAGGCTTTAAATCCGGCGGAGGAAGAAGAAAAGCTGTAACTAACCTACTTTTGCTGTAACGGTCAAAATTGACATCGATTTGACCAGTGAAAGGGGTTTTGGAGAGAAAGTGTTAGCAGGTCACTTTTAAGGGAGATTCACAAATGGTTTACGTGGGGGTAGCTTTTCTTCTCTAATGCAAACCTCTCGATGCTTGAAATCCTGAGCAGTGACGTAAAAAAGAAAATGAAATCCCTTTTCAATAAGATCGTTACGTTCGTACGCATCTGATATCACAGTTCCATATCCTTTCCCGTGGTGTATCTATATTAAAATACGAACAATATTAATATTTATTTTAAGTAAATAACCTTTCTTGCAGCCGTCTAAACCTCATTTTACAAATCATGAACTTCGGTAATTTTTTACTGAATATGATGCAGGTGCCGCAAACTAAGCTGTTCGTGCGCATTTTTTGTGCAGGCGGGCAAATTTTAAAGCTAATCAGCGGGCGGGAGAAAAAGTCAGTATTTACTGTGGGCGGGGAAGAAATTTCATTTTTCAGTGGGCGGGAGAAAATTTTTGAACGGAAAATACGGAGAGAGAGGGGAAAGTAATGCTTGATAGAACTTGTGGGGAGATATAAGCGCCTAACTAAGAGGGGCGCAATGTTCTAAGGTATTGTACTAGTTGCTTTCAAAGTTTTGCGCTGTCTTTGATTGCCTAGAGGACATTAAGTGGGCAATGGGTAATGTCAGTAATTGGGAGAGGGCAGTGGGGAGCTTGAATTGTTGTGGGGAGTGGGGGCAGACCATAGATACTGGAGGGCAGTGGGCGTCAAAATTCAGTGGGAGGGCATTTTTCATGTGTCTGCTAGTGGGAGGGCAGTTACAACAGCTCTAATTTCCCCTCCAAATTTTAGGTCAAGGTCAAAAAAAAGTAAAATCGGTATAATCAACCTTCAAAACATGTTATGTGATGATTTGCGAAAGTGGATGAAATCTACCAGTTGGCGGCACCTGATGATGTAAACGTGAGCCATGAATACATTTCGCGTCAGAGCAAGCCCTTTCTTCATTGAAATGACAACAGCAGCCAAAAGAATGCATATGCAAGTCTTTCAAACAGGTGTTATACCAGCTCTCAATACAGCCAGGTCAAAGTTCGACACCCTTTCACAAACAAGTTGGAGATATACATGATAACCTGCCTTACCAAAAGCCCATTCCTCTTTTATGTACTTCACTAGCCTACTCAACTACCGATTGTTAATTCATACTGATTTGTACTGTACAAAATGATTTCTATATTTCCTCTGATTATTCATAGTCTATCATCGCTTACCTTAAATAACCTAGCCTGACTTACGCAAGACGTATGTTGTTATAAATAAACGGGAACTTTACAGGAACATTTTATGTTCAGAACTTCGTGGCAACAGAGCATGCATGTTCATCCGCGGGTCTCTTAATTATACAAACTTCTAATGCTGATAATATCATGCACTCGATCAATATAATGGATAATCTTTTTAGCATGGCCTGCAAAAGAAATCGCTCTTTCTAGAAAAAATGTTGGAAATTGATTTCTTTGCAGTCAAGTCCGGCCGACGGTCATGGAGTAGATTTGCTCTCTCTCTTTACCAGTCTGCCTAGGGGTATAGAAGATAACGCCTTGTGGTGAGGAGAGGGCAGTTTGGAGCATTTGTAATGCACAGAGGCTGAGTTTGCTGTGTTTTAAAAGGGGAAAAGTCGAGTGGATTGTCAGTTGGAAAACATCTTTCGACATATTTTCTCAAGTTATGCTTTATTTCTGCCAATGATTTTAGAGACGTGTTTACCGATTTGAAGTAAAGTAGAAGAAGTAATGACGCTCTGATCTTTATAATTTATCAATCGCGAATATGTTTGTGTAGCGTGCTATGTATAGTGACCTTTGGCAGCATGATTAGATAGCGAAAGTGCCGACATTTGAAACTTTGAACTGGCATGTACAACTCACAATAGTTTTATGAAATTTGCCGGACTTGTCCCTGTTTATCAACCTTGCCAGCGTTTTAAGTGGGTTAATGTATCAGAAATACAATTTGGCAATAGACTAATTATAACATTAGAATAAAATTCAATCAAGAATCCTTCATTTAATACGCAATTTTAAGTTTACGACTGTACCCTCCCGTATTGATTTAGCAGTCAGTGCCTTATCTCAGCGCGGCTAAAAGGGCGCCCCCAATGTCAAGAATTACACCTCAAATATTTAAAAATTATCACCAATTTTCAGCATTTTCTCCTTTGGATCTTACCAGAGTCCGTTCAAAAGTCACCAGGGTTGTACATTAAACAGAACAAAAGGCATCAGTAGCGTTTCTGCCTCTCTTAAGGCTTTAAATCCGGCGGAGGAAGAAGAAAAGCTGTAACCAACCCACTTTCGCTATAACGGTCAAAATTGACATCGATTTGACCTGTGAAAGGGGTTTTGGAGAGAAAGTGTTAGCAGGTCACTTTTAAGGGAGATTCACAAATGGTTTACGTGGGGTAGTTTTTTTGTCTCAAATGCAAACCTCTCGTTGCTTGAAATACTGACCACTGACGTAAAAAAAATTAAATCCTTTTTCAATAGATGTTTCCTACATATTTGGTATCACAGTTTCGCATCCCTTGCTATTAAAAACATTGTGTATCTATATTAAAATACGAACAATACTTATGAAAATAATATTTATTTTTAGTAAAGAACCTTTCTTGCAGCCGTCGAAACCTCATTTACAAATCATGAACTTCGGTAAACTTTTATTGATCATGATGCAGGTGCCGCAAACTAAGCTGTTCGTGCAAAAAGGTGTTCGTGCGCAATTTTTCAGAGGGCGGGCGAATTTAAAAACTAATCAGAGGGCGGGGAGAAAAAGTCAGTATTTTCTGTGGGCGGGGAAGAAATTTCATTTTTTCAGTGGGCGGGAGAAATTTTTGAGCGGAAAATACGGAGAGAGAGGGGAAAGTCGTGCTTGATAGAACTTGTGGGGAGATATAAGCGTCTAACTTAGAGGGGCGCAATATTCTAAGGTATAGTACTAGCTTTTTCCAAGGTTTTGTGCTGTCTTTGATTGCCTAGAGAACATTAAGTGAGCAATGGGGAATGCCAGTAGTGGGGAGAGGGCAGTGGGGAGCTTGAATTGTTGTAGAGAGTGGTGGGCAGACCATAGATACTGGAGGGCAGTGGGCGTCAAAATTCAGTGGGAGGGCATTTTTCCCGTGTCTGCTAGTGGGAGAGCAGTTACGAACAGCTCTAATTTCCCCTCCAAATTTTAGGTCAAGGTCAAAAAAAAGTAAAATCGGTATATCACCTTCAAAACATGTATGTGATGATTTTGCGGAACTGATGAAATCTACCAGATGATGATGTAAACGTGAGCCATGAAAACATTTCGCGTCACAGCAAGCCCTTTCTTCATTGAAATGACAACAGCAGCCAAAAAGAATGCATATGCAAGTCTTTCAAACAGCTGTTATACCAGCTCTCAGTACAGCCAGGTCAAAGTTCGACACCCTTTAACAGAGAAGTTGGAGATATACATGATAACCTGCCTTACCAAAAGCCCATTTCTCTTTTATGTACTTCACTAGTCTACTCAACTACCGATTGTTAATTCATACTGATTTGTACTGTACAAAATGATTTCTATATTTCCTCTGATAATTCATAGTCTATCGTCGCTCACCTTAAATAACCTAGCCTGACAAACGTAAGACGTATGTTGTTATAAATAAACGGGAACTTTACAGGAACATTTTATGTTCAGAACTTCGTGGCAACAGAGCATGCATGTTCATCCGCGGGTCTCTTAATTATACAAACTTCTAATGCTGATAATATCATGCACTCGATCAATATAATGGATAATCTTTTTTAGCATGGCCTGCAAAAGAAATCGCTCTTTCTAGAAAAAATTGTTGGAAATTGATTTCTTTGCAGGCAACCAGTTTGACGAGTTTCTTTCTAAAGGCAGATAGTAGGGAAAAAATCATATGGCCAAATTTTCACCACATTCCCGAGGGACAATTTGCAAGAAGTCCGGCCGATGGCCATGGAGTAGATTTGCTCTCTCTTTACCAGTCTGCCGAGGAGTATAGAAGATAACCCCTTGTGGTGAGGAGAGGGCAGTTTGGAGCATTTGTAATGCATAGAGGCTGAGTTTGCTGTGTTTTAAAAGGGGAAAAGTCGAGTGGATTGTCAGTTGGAAAACATCTTTCGACATACTTTCTCAAGTTATGCTTTATTTCTGCCATTTAGAGACGTGTTTACCGATTTGAAGTAAAGTAGAAGAAGTAATGACGCTCTGATCTTTATAATTTATCAATCGCGAATATGTTTGTGTAGCATGGTATGTATAGTAACCTTTGGCAGCATGATTAGATAGCGAAAGTGCCGACATTTGATACTTTGAAATGGCATGTACAACGTACAATAGTTTTATGAATTTTGGCGGACTTGTCCCTGTTTATCAACCTTGCCAGCGTTTTATGTGGGTTAATGTATCAGAAATACAACCTGGCAATAGACTAATTATAACATTAGAATGAAATTCACATCAAGAATCTTTCACTTATCACAGAGTTTTCAGTTTACTCTCTCTCCCTCCCGTATTGATTTAGCAGGCAGTGCCTCATCTCGGGGCGGCAAAAAGGGCGCCCTCAATGTCAAAAATTACACCTCAAACATTTGAAAAAATTATCACCGATTTTCAGCATTTTCTCCTTTGGATCTTACCAAAGCCCGTATAAAAGTCACCAGTGTTGTACAATTAACAGAACAAAAGGCAATCAGTAGCGTTTCTGCCTCTCTTAAGGCTTTACATCCGGCGGAAGAAGAAGAAAAGCTGTAACTAACCCACTTTTGCTGTAACGGTCAAAATTGACACCGATTTGACCAGTGAAAGGGGTTTTGGAGAGAAAGTGTTAGCAGGTCAGTTTAAGGGAGATTTACAAATGGTTTACGTGGGGGTAGCTTTTCCTCTCAAATGCAACCTCTCGTTGCTTGAAATACTGACCACTGACGCAAAAAAAATGAAATCCTTTTTCAATAAGATGTTTCCTACATATATGATATCACAGTTTCATATCCGTTGCTATGGTGTATCTATGTTAAAATATGAACAATATTTTTGAAAATAATATTTATTTTTAGTAAAGAACCTTTCTTGCAGCCGTCGAAACCTCATTTTACAAATCATGAACTTCGGTAAACTTTTATTGAATATGATGCTGTACTGTACTGCATGGGAGTGATAAGTACCAAATTCATCAAACACAAAATGTTTAATACATACATTTATTACATCTGAATTGTAATGGGAATCAAATCATTCTGCGTACAGCGTACCCAGTATGCTCTGGTTGCGGCTTGTATTGCTGACCGGGTGATGTCAGTTCATACATGTCACGTGGTACACCGTAAAACCGTAAACGTTGGCTTCAGCTAGAACTGATTTTGTTTCAAATATCAACCATGATTTTTTCTACAGGATACATCATGGCTTCACACAATCACTGTAATCTATGACGTAAAATAAGGAATGAAAAACACTGTCTTTGAGGTTTGACTGATGAGGCTCTCTCGTAGACCTCTAGGCTTTACTGTACATACTTGTCTCGGGTCCACGGTACACAAATATCATTTTGCAACTGATAAAGTTGATCAGAAATTACTTGCGATTAGACGAGTCTAGTATTATCGAAGTTAGAATCGGTCTGACGACTTCGGGTTGAGCGAGACCTTGAAGGTGGTGAAATCTCCGATACATATCGGACATTTACCTGCAGGCGATTTGACAAGTCTAGTATCGTCCATTATCGAAGTTTAAGTAGAACTGAAGGGTAAATATCAGCGATTTCACAGCACCCGACGTGCCAAGCCACAAGGCGAGTCATCGTCTACTAAAGATATTAAAGCCCACAATCACCAATAAATATAGGGTATAAATATCGGCGATTTCGCAGGTCTGGTGTTCCTAAACACGCGGAAAGTCATTGTAATATCATATTATCATATAGAATCGATTTTAAAGTCCTCAAATCGCCGATAAATACCTGCCATTTCGCAAACTCGGGGTCTCAAAGATACACCGATAGTCATAATAGCAATCGTCTACTTTCGATATTATAGTACCATTATCGACGAATTTACAACCGTTGCCAATACAAGGCAAAGTCTTGTTGCGTCTGCTATTAGTTGCAGTATGTCGTCTAGCAACAGTCTCTTTATCGCCGATAAATATCGGCGATTTCACAGACCCAGCGTGGCACAAGACACAAGACACATCATTGTGGTAAAGTGCAGTATCGATCCTAGAGTCCCCAGTCCCAATCCGAGTGTCGTTTCGCAGCCCGGCCTGCCAAGATACAAGGTACATAATAAGTATAAATATATAAGTATAGTCTGTTATCTACAATAATATGTAAAACAGAAATTGAAGGACGTCACACTTTGATATCAAACGGTAACTTATCCGATATTTAAAAATTGTGCAAAGTCGCGTCTTCGTGGAGGCAAACTGTTCAATGGCGAGCTGTCGTTTATAAAGGCACAGTCCCTCTAAAGGTAACATCATAGGGTACGGCAGGCATCATTCGACTAAAAGCTATGGATATGATCAATAAATTTCACATATTAAATGTGTTTTATTACCCTAATCCGTTTGTCATGCTGAAATTTCGAGTATTCTTTTTGTCAACACAGCTTGTATTATGTGTAATGATCATTGTTTATTGTTTGCAAATGAATTCTAGTCCAGACTTGAATACAATTTTCAACAATAACAATTTAGATTATACTCATGTAGGTAGTGTTGATATGCTAAATACTTGGCATCAAATTACAGTTTGGAGATTCAATGTAGAAAGTGTAGGGAAACCACAAAACAAAAGTTCTGAAAAAATAGCAAAAAGATACAGCCAGAAATATTGTCCGCCTGAGAGATTTAAGACCAAAGCGTCGTGTATATAAACATCGCTTACAATTTTCAGAAAGTTGTGGATGAAAGACATTCACACATTCGTTCAGCATGTTCAGTTGAAATAAACCGATGCTTGTGTGGTCATTCACTCGTTGCAGATTTGATAGAAAGTTCAAAGTCATGAAAATGTGCCAATTACTAATCATGTCTACTTTTGACCAAAAAACGGTGAAGATTTGCAGATAATGAATTATTAGTGTGACGAGTGTATCACTTACAAATCCTTCACAGAAATATGTTCCTGTTAAAGAAGCAAACCTGATCGAGACTGCATATACGCTTTGTCTGCTGTTAAAGTCAGACATATTAACCTATTAACAATCTTATTGCAGAAATTTCATAAACGCGAGAATTGTTTGTGGTATTGGCAATCGACACACGAACTGGCAATAGGTGGTGATGTATATATTACAATGATGGCCGAAGATATAAAGAAATGCAAGCTTTTTGCAATCCATGCGAAATTGTAAAATTGACAAAAATATGCGGCGAATAATATTTAATGAAACTATCTAAAAGTGCCTTGCTAGACTAAGTGATAGAAGGACATAATTCATTACCGTGGCTCACGGAATAATAAAAGAGACTTTCTGAAATAAATTATCGATTGTCCAAATCCATAATTCTGAAGTGTAAAACAAATCATGCGATGCGAATACTAATATTAAAAATGTGCCCGAAGATGGTTTAAATCAATTCTCAGTAAAACAATGCAGTCATCAGGATTGTCTACCCTCAGTCGGTGTTTAATCTTTGTACTCAGTTGCTATATTGTAAATATTGTTATGAATTTCTTGATTTATTCCTGAATTTAGGCAAGCAACCTCCTAAAGAGTCACATTAAATGAGCAAAACATCTTGTGTATTAGAGTATTTTTCGGAGTTTATGCCAGTACAAGAAGTATTTACAATGATTTTCCGACATGAACGAAATGTTGTCGCTCACTTCTAACGCCTCTAGAAAGACTTCTTTACACTTTATAAATACCTGTGCTGAAGAAAATCGGCCGATTTAATTCAAGGGTGGTATAAGATTAAAGAATAGCGGTCATGTAAAGATATTTTTATGTGAAAATGACACCATTTATGCAGCAAAATCATCGGCAACTAAAGCATAATATTATCATGCTAGCAGGGATACCCGTACGCCACTACGCTGCCATCAGACGTACGTTGAACCAAACCTCTCTAACGGCTTGCTTCATCCTGGTTGGAAGACATATTGTGTTGGCAGTGCGCTTTACAATGTTCGTCTGATTCTACAGGGACGTGGTCGATGGTTCAAATTGCAGCCAAGTTGTACAGTCGCTTGTTCTTTTCTCGACGTTAAAGATTAGTACGTCACTCATCTTATTAACCTATGCACTACAGTGAACTAGGAAAAATGACTGAAGTGGATCTGACACACAAGTACAGTGAGCGTGGCTAAAGGAAGACAACAAAAGGAGTACTCAAATACGTTCACATAATGCATATTATGTTTTAGTATGGAATTTAAATGTCATTGTAGGAGAGATTGTAATACGACAACAATCACTAAAATGAATAAAGGCAATACACATATTGCAAATTTCTAGCCTAATTTGTATTTTAGGAATTACGTTCTCGATTAGCCAGCCACCATTAGTACTGCTTCTTCAAGTTCTAAAGTTTTGACCAATCATGTGGCACATATAAACTATAACACGCCATGATGGCAAACCTTGTATTCAAAGGCGACATTGCGCGAGTTCTCAATTCATCGAAATCAAATTTCCTTTTGAAGATTCAAGTAGGTTAGGATTTAAAGTAAAGAACTAAACACGTCAATTCACGCAAACGTGAATTTATCTTCTTAAGAACTGATGTGTTTATCCTACTATGTAAGCTCATGGTCATGATTATGAACTTTACCTAATGTTTCTCACTGACAAGAGACAGTACCCACAGTCAGATAAATTGATGCCAAACAACTTTATTTATACGATTCAAACCTACAAAGAGACAAATTTGAGCGCCTGATTTGTGTTACAACATGAATAAAAAGTCATCTTGAAAGAGAAACACAATTGCTCCATCTCTAGTTCTGGTACTATCATTTTATAATATCTGAAAAAAGTTATCATTTTGATTGTAGATTGTCACAGAATCGAATTAGAATAGTCTTGTTCCCCGGGCCATTTCCTCCGCTGTGTGCGCTGATTTCGTCGTAGCTAGCGGTGGAAATAGGGCAGGGAATATTCATTGCTCTTACGTGCAGATACAGTCGCAGTTACGCTTCCGTCCCAGAGAACAAAAGAAACGAATGTACGTAATTCCCATATTCTTAATCCGTTGAGGGCGCTCGCAATAATTACGTAACATCGCGTTGGGGACGGTGTACATGTCCGTCCCCGGTGTCCTGGTCTCAGCACAAGTTAGTTGTTGCTATTTTTTATTTGATTAAAATATGTTGGAGTATGATACTGCCGATGAAAATTTATACTACCAACATAAAGTTTCTTGGATAGAACTGGTAGGACAGTTATAGAACTGGTTTTCTGAAGATTTCTTGTTCTCCTTCACTGCATACATGTATAGTCATCTTACATTATGTTACGCTGTTTTATCATGCGTGTGATTGCCTAATGCGCCAACCAAGCATAGGGGATCGCACAAAAGTCCGTCCCCAGATGTAGGGATGGGAGTAGGGGTGTCTTGGTCTAAGCACAAGTATGGTTTATTTTATTTTAATACGTTTGACTATGATATGTATTAATGCGTTTAACTATGATAGGTATTGCTGATAAACACTAGGAAAAAAATTATAAAATTCATTATTGTTTCGAAGATAGAACACAAACTCGACTCTCTTCAGTTTGCGTATCGTTCTGAAAAAGGGGTAGAAGATGCTAGTAAGCTTTTCATTTTAAACACGTTGTATAAACATCTAGAAAAGCCAGGTTGAACATGTTAGAATACTCTTTGCAGATTTTTCAAGTGCTTTTAATACTATTCAACCGCACATTCACGCAGAAAAAAACTTCTGTTGAATTTTGAAATTGGTCACCAACTAGTGCTCTAGATTATCGATTTTCTTGCCAGTAGATCACAAACAGTGTTTGTCAACGGTCGCATGTCCAATTTGATACATACTTCAACTGGGTCTCCTCAGGGCAGTGTCCTTTCTCCTCTACTTTATATCCTTTACACTGATGACTGTAGGAGTACGCATGAGGATAATCATCTTGTTAAGTTTGCGGACGATAGTGCGTTACTTTCACTTTTAACTGGGTCTGAGTATCATCATGGCCCCGCTCTCAATGAGTTTGTTGACTGGTGTGACTAATCATATTTGAACTTGAACGATCTTGAACTTGAGCATCACGAGCATACTTTGCTGGCGCGTTCGTTGTTGACTTTGTCAAAGTTGGTGACAGCGTCCACAGATTGGTAACTTACACCTTCTTGCTTTTGCGAATTAGGCAATCAAACTCTTCAGATAATAGATGCTGCATGGCGATATAGATCTTTAAAAAACTTTGTAACAGCAATTTCAAAACATTATTGCAAGCAATCCAAGCGTGGTATACTGTAGGCTACTTTCTTAATTTGTATTACAGAGCTTTGCAAAGTATATAATGTCCACGAGTAGACCAGGCTTTACATTTGCGATAGCCCAGAATATCACGCATGCGCTATCGTTCTATCTCACGTCATAAAACTCGAGGGCAAGGCTTCTATGAGACGTAATTCTCTATATATTATAATGTAATAAACTACTTACAATTTAATGCGTTAAGCTGTTCAATCTTGTATTTGCATTTAAAATATAACTTACGAAATAGTTATTATTGATGAAATCTAAAATTATGAAAAATTGGTGAAGATGTAAATTAGTAAAAGGAGAAGTACATGAGCAGAGTTGACTGGTGGTATTTACCTTTCCATATTAAACAGAAAATTATTCGGTGACATCGCCCTCGCCCGACCGAAACACAACAAATAAGTATCAAAATATGCAAATTAAGGAGGAATATGAAAATTTTGACAGTTTAATAAATATAATGAGTTTAGAGTGTAAAATCAACATACTGTATTATTCGTATTAATTAGTTTTACTCCTTTAACTTAAAAGATCGCGGTACAAATTTAAGAAAACGATAGTGCGTGTTGGTGCCGAGAGGCGAAGACAACAGGTCATTTGTATAATAATAGCCGAGCAGTCCAGTGCGTTCAGATTTGAAAATTTTGGAAGTTCATAAGGTCAAATTATCGACATTCAATTTTAAAAGATGAACCTTTCCTTCAGTTATTAATAACATTATCTACCGTGCGTGGCGCACTCTCATTTAGTACGTTTCATTCTTTCCAAGTTCGGGTAAATAATCAGACCAATAACGACATCACATTGAAACCATAAACTCATGAAGTCGAAGCCTTACATTAATTTCACAACACATGACATTCGAAGTGAATGGTAATTGTTATTTGAGTTTCCCGGCATTATCTTTTACGATTCTCTCCGGCCAGTCTCCGAAACAAATGCCAACAATAGCATAAAGGAGATACAACAAAATATAAAAGAGCAATTAAAACCAGAATAAATGACAAGCCAAAACATGGTAGGAATACGCAAACAGACAGAAGTAATAAAAACGAAAGAATAACTAGAAACCGACATACAATGGGTATTCTGCAGGGAGTCGCAAATACAGCAAAACATTGATCACATCGATCCGAATATAGTGCTTTCGATATCATTTTAGAAGAACAATATGAACTCAATCAGGTTTTTATATACATTGAAAATCGAGGACAACACTCTTGGGAGGGACTTCGATCAAGACACCTATGACAAAAGAACCTCCGTCAAATCATAGACGGTATTACTGTCTATGGTCAAATGCATCACAAATTAACAATGTTTTGTACTGATGATCATATGAGTATCGCATCATATGTAGCATATCCCATAGTATTGCTGAACACAGAACCCCTAACACATTCAAACAAGACGAAATCTTAGTTTAGACCAAAAAAAGGAGAAATGTTTCTGGTCAGCGCGCGCGTCACTTGAACAACAGCGCGTCACCCTTTTCCCCTGTTTTTGGCGGCGGCCGTGGCTGACACCAAACCAAAATGGCTGAAGAGAAAGAGAAAATTCTTTGGGGGGCATGATCAGTGACTGCATGAACAGTATATATGTGACTATATTGATAAAATATAACACTGACCCTCCTCCCTCCCTTGAGGGAAAAAATAAAAAATAAAAAAAAATAAAATGCGCGTCGCCGCACCATTTTTTAAAGAAAGACCTGACCAGAAACATTTCTTTTTTTTTGGCCTTAGAATCCAAACTAACCTAGAGTAGGACCCTATGGTCTCATTGTGTCGATCTGTTTAGTTATCTCACCCTATTCTAGCTCTGATTTGGCAAGAATAATGTGAGAAGTTGGCGAAAAAAGAAAAAAAATTTATAAAATTGGGACATCTTAAGGAAGTTAGTCATTCACAAACAGTACTGAGACGTAATTCTGCTTTCTGGTTATACACTTCGTGTAATGCTAATCAAAGACTCATTACAGCACATGCGCACGCGTTATAGTCCTGGTAGCCATATGGCAAGTACCTGGCAATAAGGCCAGTTTCATACAACGACTTTGAAAGAAATTTAACACTTCATTTGATCGAGAACATCTGTTAATCTGTGTTTGGACTCTTGGGTAAACAACATCGGATATAAACTATTTAAACACTAATTTAAAATATTATTTCCCAACTCTAGATGTTAAAATGTTTCTTTTCATTTCAATTTACAAAAATACAGGTAAGATTTACACTCTATGATTTCAAAAATGATAGTGGTTTTAATTTCATTGCACAGCCAGTAGTGGTGGTCAGTGTACCGTTTCTAATCGTAATATGATCAGCATTATATCTGCTGAAGCAATGGATCTCTGGTGTTCTTGTATTTACAGGAGCTGCACTATATATAAATAAGTTGCTAAATTAAAATTCTTCCAATCTCGTTGTACGACTGACCGTTTTGCTAACGATTTAGCCATATGGCTGACTGGATTAGTTACGCATGCGCTGTGACACACATACTGGTCATGAACGATGAAATTTTTCTCACTATTTTTCAAATACTCGATGCAGTTATTAAAATATGACTTTATGGCTACCTGGACTAGTTAAGCATGCGCTGTAACACACATGCTGGTCATGAATGGTGAATTTTCCTAAATAGACTTAAAAAAATATGACTATTCTGACCTTAGTTTTCTCAATTCTTTTGAAAAGTAATCTGCGACTTTATAGATGACAACTGATTTCAATAACCGTCGTTGAAATACAATTTTTATCACCAGCAACCAGCGACAGAGATTGGGCAGGGAGTGTTTTAAATTCGTCTATGCGTTTGGCATCAATGTCCAATATATTCTCATAGTCTCTATGAAGTAAACCTACTTACTGCATTTTCTCTCATGCTATACCCTGTACAACAAAAACGAATGTACGTAATTCTCACATTCTCGATCCATTGGTGAAGGCGCTCGCAATTACGTAATTTAGGTACTACGCGTCAAACGCGTCATATGGCAATTCATAATGTAGACAATATAGGCTTCTAATCAATTATTGCATAGACTAAAATATTCAGTTGTGTGGATGGTTACACTGCCATTGCCGACCCTATTAACATGTTTTAGGTTTGCGTTGGTCTCCGACTAGAGGTACTTTTAGACAATTTTATAGGGGAGCAACGTGAATTCAACTACATATTCGAACACAAAGTGTTGAAAAACCACTTTGAAAATTTTATAACAAGCAAGCTTTGTTTTTTATTCACGCACCATTCGCAATGTAAGATCACAGGGTATCGCGAGCGATATTCGTCTGAAAGTTATGAATATGATCAATTAATGTCATGTATTCAAGTAAACTTCTTTTCATTATGCAAGCCTTACTTTCAAAGTTTACTTTCTCAGTATAACTCACTTGTTTTAAAGTATGACTTGAGTGTATTTAAACTGGAGATCCTCTTAACCTAAAAACTATATTGTACCTTTCATATTGTTTAGATAAAATTTCGACATTTTTCAATTATGCTATTTAATTTTGATTTGTCCTTTGTCTGTTTTGAAAATATTGGAATACAACGTTAAAAACTGTTTTAGGGAAATGAAACTGTATCAGCTGTCTCTTGCGTGAATTTTCGGTCGTGACAAATCACTTTCTTCTCGATACATCTCTTAAACTACTGTCTACCTTGATGTTTTTCTCTCGCAACAAAAGGCAATTTATGAAAATAGAGACCATTTTGGCTGAAGTAGATTCATCTTCGTTTTCAAAGTTTTTCAACAATGATGAAATAATTCAGATATTTTACGTACCGTAATTCAAAATAGCTAGCGCTAGTGTCATTCTCGCAGTGGAAGAAACACGTGTTGATTGAAGCTTGGTGTCTACACTGTGACTGGAGCAAAGAAAAAGGTCACTGAAACGCAGATCTAGAGATTTTGTTGAGAGTTATGTGTTCAGAGTGAGTTCCGAACACAACTTCAATACTTCAGCATTATACCTTACATAGACCTTTCCAGTAAATTGAACGTTTTGCCCGTCTTTGAGAAAACAATATCAAATGATGGTAAAAAGTCTTGAAGTGACATCTACATAATCCAAAATTTTGCCACTATGATGCTGTCGCTAAACGAAACAATCTGTTTGAACAAAGTTTTTTATGATGCAATGCGTTTCTGAATCTTGCAACTTGACGACATGTGGGAAATTCGCCTTCATCAATCGTCATCAGAGTCGGGTGTATTTGCTTTTTTAATGATCGTATTTTCAATTCATCGAAGATATCGAACATATCTGCCTGGTCAGAATGTCGGACATTGACAGGTTGTTGTATCTGAGATGCATCAACACTACTATGATGACGGATTACGATTAGAGCACATTTTGTCAAAATACAGGACAGAATAAGAATGACCAAAAGTATATTCAAAGAGGCAATGCGGAGATTTCTAATTTCCATTCATAAAAAGTTCTCCTCAGTGACGAATTGACCAAAGGAGACAATTCTGATCCAATTTACTGTCGTTTTACCTCTCGTTACAAAATGGTGGAGTTAAGGTGCTTATATTTTAAATAATCTGTTTAGGTTTTTACCATAAAAATCAAAGTCATTGATGTATTGACCGAAAAACTAGAGACGTTCTTAGTTCGATCCAAATAAATTATATTGGAAATAATTTGGGATAATCGGATAATGTGATGTTGGTTAAATCTGCAAATACACGCTCCTTGTTTTGCAATACATTTGTATGTATGGATAATTTGCATTATATCATACCAGTATATTGGTGGCGCAAATACAGCGATCTGATCGGTCAAGACGCGAAAAGAACCGTGGTACATTGGCGATATACCACGGCTGGCATACGCGCGAGCTGTCAGCTTGAGTAAAAGTCCGTTTTCGACATTTAACGCCAGAATTTCAATATACTGTCACGTAGCGTGGTTGTGAAGTATCTATTGTCGGATACGTACACTCAGTAGCAAGGAACGTCCAGTAGTAGAGACGGCAACAGGTGCACAAATATACTCTAAGTCGTAGCACTTTATTCTGCTGAGTAACACAAGTTACACGGTAAAACTTCTATGTCTCACACTCGTCTAATAATAGGCGTCGGTCACGGTCAGGGGTCGAGCAGGGGTCACTGTCGGTCATTCATTGTCAGTCATACAAACTAAATTCAAGTCATAAAATATTAACTATCTAGTGGCTACGTCACAATACTATTATGATATAATAGCAACAAATCACACCCAGGGACGGTATACCACTCAATTTTGACCAGTTCACGACATATACACTCTCGCTATCGCTCGTGCATTTTTGTCGTGAACTTGTCAAAATCTCGTGGTATATATACCATACCGTCGGTGTGTACGCTTTATTGCTTAAATACTCCAGCTTTCAGCTACGGGGCAGCTAACATGTTTTATAAATGTGAACAATTTAAAGACCCAATTCCCCAAAATTAGTTTCAATCGTGTTGCTGTTAGTCGAGTGTGTATACACCTTAATTAAGTGACGTCAGATATTGAGTGCTACGATGAACTGCCGACAGATATAGCGAAGTTGTTAGTTCAAGAAAATTGAACGCATATGCCATATACTTAATCGAACGCAAGTTAACCTTTTTAGAAAAGCTAAAATTTATTCATAAAAACGAACTCTGATCGTATTAGTTGGAGATAAGTTCACCATCTACACGAAGAGTCGTTTAGACATATTACTGATTAAAGTAAGCACACAGAATGTTCAAAAGGAATGATTAGAAAAAAACAAAATATGAAATAAAAGAAACGCATGTATTTAACTGCAAGACAGAGTTCAAGTTCAAGGTTCAAGGCACATTCTAACAGTGAAGAAAAACAAATTTATCAGATGAACGAAGAACACGTGATGAGGCACAAGGTGCCTGAGATATTGTGGAGCTTGTCCATTTAGGGCTTTGTAAGTAATCAGCAAAAGTTTGTAAACAATGCGATGATGTACTGGAAGCCAGTGAAGTTTCATAAGTATGGGGGTAATGTGTCGGATTTCCTGGTCTTTGTAACAATTCTAGCTGCTGTGTTTTGGGCACGTTGTAACCGCTGTAATTGATGACTTTGAGTCAGGGTACTTTTGAAGTGTCACTGACTTTTTCGTGTATTTAGGGCTTGGTAAACACTAAATTGAGTCAGGGCATATTGTAATGACCTGACTGAGTAAACTGTAAACCAATAGAAAAACTTCACTTTGGTCGAGGCAAAGTGACAAACTGAGATTATTACTAGTGTTTCAGTATAAATGAAGAAACTACAGACAAGTTCACACATTTTCATTCAAATATGAATATTGTTCATGTGTTTTGAACAATATTGCATTAGACACTGTCATGCACTGATTCTTACTCAAAACATTTGAACAGTATTGTACATTTTGAATAAAATTTTAAAGATGGTAGGCAAATATGCTGTAATATTAATTAGCCAAATCTCTAAAATTCTTGAGAAATTGTGCCAATCCAATCATCCCAATTTAGTTCCAATCTTTTAATCGTAAGCTTATTCTCCCGCTTTTCGTTCTGCCGATGAAGTGTGTGTAATCGCCAAAACATGTAGATACAGGACAGGGAGATAGTGGGATCTGTGACGGCGGCTTTGAAACGGTAGAGCCATAGGAAAGCGCATTAGCAACTTTAAAATAACAATAAACATCGCCAAATCGAAAATCCTTGAATACATCAATAATATATATGAATATAAACACATAAATTCACTTTTCCGAAACTGCTTCGGATCGGACGTTTTCATCTGCACGTAACAGGCGCACCACTATGAACATTGTACAATGACGGAACTGGAGTACGAACCTACCACTGGTCGATGGTTGTCATTTAGTCCCTAACATCACTGTCTGTTATTTGTAGATTAATGAGGATAATAAAAAAAGTAAATGTTGTGATAACTTTTGGAATGCTCTTGATATTCATTTGTGATGAGGTGTCAGTTCCGCAAATAGAGCCAAACTCTGGTTTAATGACCGGAATTTGTTAAAAGTGATGATTCTTAAGCCTTGACGTCTTTTCAGGGGGGGGGAGGTAACGGGTAAAATATTTAAAAAAAGAACACACCAGGAGAAGTAAAAATAGGACAAGAAACTAAGTCAAGCTGGATTACAATACGCCATAAACGCTAATGACGCAGTGGCCCTAGCCGTTCTGTTATAGTTCCTATAAAATATAGAGCCTTGCAGCACGCTGACAGGAACATCATTTACATCTGATGTCTTGGCCTTAAAACTGGATAAATTATTTACGCCAGTATAAAACTCGAAGAATGACAAAGAGTGGTTAGATAAAACGTAAATCTTAAGTTCGATAACAAGATTGTGATAACGTCAAGATCAATTCTTTGCTAAGGTCAGAATGACAAAACAAACAGCGTTCACGTTATCATTTTCTTTTCGTGCACAAATCAACAAAACCAACATGTGTACTTTCTCAAGAGTGTCTGGCGTTAGGACGAAAGCCGGGCTAAAAAAAGCAAAGTTTTGGTATCCATGGATTTTATAAGATGATTGTAAACATGCCGTTGGAAATTAGTCAACTTCATTCTTTGCAAGTATGCATCAAAGCATGTGTCTAAAAGGCTTTAAACCCAATTAGAACCTATTGGCCGGAACACTATTAATCTACAGGACCGGACAAATGAATTGTTGTTTATTTTAATGTTGTTGTTGTTGTTTGTGTTGTTTCCATAGCACTGATTTTTCCTTGTCAGCCAAGGTCGAATCTCTTAACGACTAACGTATAGGCAGAATATAGACCGCTAAGCCGAGAGGGCGATGCACTATTCATCACGTGACCATGCCATTACACGTGAATCGTAGCTCCATGCTGTATAATAGAAAAGACGGACGCCGTGTATGTCAGAAATAATAACCAAAATTATCATGAAACTAATATATAATTAACATAGTATCGGCATTTTATGCTAAAATCACAAATTATCGGAAAACGATAGTTAAATTGAACCATTTCTAAAGAATAGAACATTGCCAGTGTGTAACATCATGAGTACTATGGCTGAGGTTTTTAATAACTTGAGAATGGCGATAGGATGGCAATTGTGGACTCGTCATATACTACCTGCTGGTCAGGTTATCTTAAAACCAGATAGTTTGCAATCCTACTGAAGTTACAACCAAAGATAATTGTCACCGATGATCATGCTTAAATTGTTAAAATGAAACAAGAAATTTGTAAGGTTAATTTGCATTGGTTTGTCAAATTATACGTTTTGCAATGCTTAGAGAGCTGTGAGAATAGAAAAAAATACTTTCAGCAAATCACGTTACAAGTATATTCGCCCAAAGATCCTATAAAATTAAGCTGATGGCGCAACCGGACGAATTGAAAGAAGGGTAGTTAGATTAAGCAACCCGTATATTTTAGCGTCTTATTTCTATACGTTGCAGAAAAATTGTAAAGACACAATGTTTTTTTTGCTTGTTAACTGAAAATAAAACTCGGACTCTCAAAATTTTCAAGTTACGCTTCCTACACTTGTCATCCATCTCCAAGTATTTTGATCATTGTCTTTTCCTTGGACACCAAACGTAAAGCATGTATCCTTACTTTTAGTGATAAGGCTGTAAGACTGGAATGTCAACTGAAAACAGCATTGACGAGAGCAAACATCACCAGTGGAACGATATGACTACTTTAGCGCATGCGTGAAGGTAGCCCTCAAGCGACGATATTTTTCCTGACGCTTGTTTGATAAATTTCATCCTGAGCACTTGCTGCGTAGAAAATCTCTCCGTCCACTACCGTAGTGCCAGATATAAAACCCGCAAAATGAGGCGATTAGTTAAAGCTGTATATCTATAGCGATTTGGAAATTTTTTTTTCCTCAATAATTGTTAAAATGCATGTTATGATTACAAAGCCAGAAATGAGAGTTAAACAATGTTAAACACAATCACTGCATCAGAGCTCCGCGGCGCTTTTCTCACTTCATTAGTTTTAATGATCCATTCTAGTTTGTGCGTTTTATTTATCAAGATATTATGATATTTTTCCTATACCGCGACATGTGCCTACAGCCTGGATCATAAAGTTACCATACTTTCAGCACATTCTGTGAACTCATGTTTAATTAAATGATCAAAATCACAATTAAGGGATCAAAGTCATAATAATTTGACAGCTCTTGTTGTTTCTGTTTAATAACATATTTTACGTAACGGTTGTTACGCTGCTAAGCAAACCATGCTGACTTACCATTCATCAGATAGTCACTCTCTTTCTGTTTCATAATTTAACGATTGCTGTATTAAAATACAATAAATACTTGTGATATGATTTGTGATGAAATCAAGAAATCACATCGTCGGTAATTTGCACATTATGTATACACACAGAATGCGAGGAGAGCTCGCATGACATAGTTAAGTATCTTTCAACAACAGCAACGACGCGAAAACACATATCTGCGTGCACACTGCTGTACTGACTGTCATGCACGCAATCGTGACCAATTACGCGAGACCGAACATTTCAAACACCGTGTTGTCAACCGTGATTTCGACAATAACCATGGCATTCGTAAATGCAGAAAAATCCATTCTACATTCTATCAAAAAGTGAACTTTTGTTCGTTGACAATGTCAAGTTAAACATCACAGTGTTCTTTCTTCTTCTTGATTGGCTGCGAAAGATTCACGTCACTGTATTGCAAAACCAGTCTCTTTCCGATAACAAGACGAAAGCCGCGCCGTTGACACGGTAAAAATAACATGGTTAATGGTTGTAATGGCAGGAACTTAATCTGAGGTTTACAGAAAATATAGATGTTGCAATTCTAGGAAAAAATAACAGACTTTGAACACTATTCTTTTCTTTGTACGTCTATTAGATTGACATGTGTTCAGCATCCTTCGAATGTTATGAATCATGAATTAAAGTTAAAAGGCTATACATCGAAACTATCGCTCGTACCGTACGCGTCTCTAATAATCAAAATCATGTGTCATTCATTAACATTTAACCCCCTCGCGCATTGGTATATCCCTGTTATTTCTTTTGACATTTATTGACTTTTGCAGGGAGCAGATTAAGACCACGCGTGCGTTTTATTCCGGGGTTGAACCACTGTTCAAATTTATCAAAAGTGTTCGGTGCTCTATTGCAGAAAGTTGCAATATTAAAAATTACTTATAAAAACAAGTGAATTGCAAAAAAAAAAACTAAATTACCTTCAATTTGCCGATTAAACCAACAATATTCTACATTATCACATGAACTGGCCCGAATTCCCACCTGTGTGACGTAGAACAGGACGGATAAGAAATCCGAATTACCCCTGTTGTACGTCATCAACCGGAACTTTTTTTTTGCATGGTACCGTTCATACATGGTACCGTTCATACATTCGGGTCGCGACGTGAACATAGCCCGATTTGTCGTGATCGATGCCGTGCTCTCGCTCATGACACTTTTCAAAAAAGGTGACCCGATAGATCCACACATGGAAACATAGAAGGCATGTCCAGCGAAATTTTGAGTCGCTAAAACTATAGCTGTTCCCGAGAATCGAATGGGGATACCGCCGATCCAGTATAGTCGCCTCGTATGTGGACGTCGTACCTGGCGATCCCGGTTGGCGATAAACCTGAAATCTTCACCTCAACGGTAGTTCAACTGAATAAATGAGTACAGTATAATCTTCGGGAAAGCGACATTCAGGCACAAGCATAAAGTTATTCGACTAACAACGATAAATTTCCTTCATCATACAAAAAATTCCGTAAATTCTTACTCGGAATCAAACCTGTGGCGCGGCGTAAGGCTGTAGCGCTATAGCGAAGACATCAACTGTGTGAGCTGCAGCGCTGTGGAATCCGATGTACTTCGAAAGTTAACTGAGACAACACTCAAAACAGAGTGTCCGTCAAGTAAAATTAGGATGTATCTACGGGTGAGATATATGTCACTGCAAACATCAAAGTCCTTAAGACGAAAACATTGACGACCGAGATCGGAATTAACGAGTTGACACCGGCATGGCAGACATGAGAGACCGGTGACGGCAGCGTGTGGCATGAACATGCAATGCGGTACACTCTGTGTGTCATCGAACGGAATCTTTCGCGCTCGCCACGGTCGTAAACTTGTGTGATATTTTGAAAAGCCACGGAATCTCTGAGAATGAGAATTACTGTTTCGATCGTGTCGTTGCATTTACTTCATAAATCTATTTGTAAATATTCTGAATAACTCAGAATACTATGGCTATCCGTCGCTAGCACGATTATGTCCACCGTACCAATGGCCGACTTGCCTTGGCATCGGTACAGCGCGAGACAATGATTGACAGGTTCACGTGACAGAATCCGTATGTCTGGTTGGTGGAGATACCATTTAATGTAGCAAATTTCACCTTGATGGGATTTATGAATGAAAGTATCTCCTGGGTGACGGGCCGCTTTACTCTTTAAATGAAAGTAATCCGCGTAAGTAAAACACAAATCGCGACGAAATTCATGCAATTTGTTACGATAATTTTGATCCATTCACGTCAAAAGAAAAATAAGAAGACTGTTCATGTGATAAATATATAATCCCATGGTATTTTTCTCTGTTTGACGTCATCGTATACTCGTGTTTTTCGCGGAGCCGCACAACTTCTCGCCTTCGGCTCGAAGTTGTACGGCTCCGCGAAAAACACTCGTATACGATGACGTCAAACAGAGAAAAATACCATGGGATTATATATAAATATCTTTGCTGACACCATCGAAAATGACAAAAAGATCAGTCAGTAGTTTAAAAGGCTTGGGACAGGGACACTTTGAGACCCCGAACTCAAAAAGTAGGATGGGACCCCCATTTTCTGGTGTTTGTAATGCAATTGATCTAGGCACAAAATATGAGACAATTACTATATTCACTCGCAGGTTTTAGGCTCGTTCTTCAATGGAACCAGCAAAAATGACAGAAAAGACCCATTTCTCATATCTATGTTATTGTGACCGATGGAGCTGATAACGTTAGGATATTTAAGCAAAGAAAAAATGACCGACTTCAAGCTCACTTTAAAATTGGAAAATAATGTCCATTGAAAAGTATATTGATGCAAGATTCGTTGAATTCTTTCTCGGTACTTTCCTTACATTATGTGAACACTCAGTACTACAGAGATATCAGTGTTTACTGACATGTATTTAATTCCTTTCAAGGTTTCAGTCTGCTCATATTTTTAAAATCTATTTCCATTGAAGCACTTTGATGTACATGTGTTCTGATCATTTGGCGTCGATCCGCGTTGTTTGCTAAAATGATTATTTTTGGGGTCTACTTAAGGTCAAAAGTATTGTCAGTTTCTACTTAATATGTTGTTCTATGATCGATTATAGTAACAAAAATAACCAGCATAGGGGGGTTGCGTCCTAGGTTTTGGTTAGGGGTCCCAAAGTATCCTACTCCACGCTTTTATAACATCATGTCTTTTTCCAATTTTTCAGCAAAGAGCGCGGCATAAAAACAACTTCTCAGCTATTGTCATCTTTCTCATTTCTGCATACCAAGTTCTGCCGAAGTTGTCAACATGTGGACAGGTCACGTCACTTTTACAGTCGGCCACGAACAAAAGACAGTGTTGTTCACATCCACTGCTGAGTTAACAACCTCTTTTGCAACAAAGCACATGATTGTCGACAAAAATCTGTAAAATAATAGCAATCACTATTCACAGACCAATCACCAAAAAGAGTGATGGTTTTGCCGAGATGAGATATCCAGCCAACACCCTCTCTTTCAAAAAAAAACGACGAAAAGAAATACGTGAATTACCATTTATGAATATTTTTCAGCGCGGATTGGTAGAAGGGGAAGTTACGCTACCACCTGTGACACAACATGGAATATTTAGTAGTAAAGAAGCCAAAAGAAATTCGTTTCGAAGTATCTCTGGATTGAATGGCTAATAAGGTATTATATCATACCATGTACCAGTATATTGATGTGCAAATACACTGTAATCTGATTGGTTGAGACGCGAAAGAATCTGTGGTGTATACCGCGTCTGGCACACGCGCAAGCTCTCATGGAAGCGAAAACTCGGGTTTTTTAACCTTCCATGCCAGAATTTCAATATACTGTTATGATATTATAGCAATAAAGCACACCCAGCGACGGTATGCCACTCGGTTTTTACCAGTTCACTTCATATATGCACTCGCTATGCTGGTGCATATATGTCGTGAACTGGTGAAAATCTCGTGGTATACCATCGCTGGGTGTGCTTTATTGCTTATGTATAAAGTGTCCATATATAAACTGTCTACATACTGTCAGCATTAACGTTATATAAACGATGTTTATTGTCCGCCACAGTTTTAATGACAGTAAGTTTTCTCATCGTATTTCATGAACCTTGATAGCAGAATTTACTCTTTCTGTTGATGCTGACGAAACGATTATTTTGTGATGTCAATCAGGAGAGGTTGGAAACGCACGGTATTTTTGAGAGAGAGAGAGAGAGAGAGAGAGAGAGAGAGAGAGAGAGAGAGAGAGAGAGAGAGAGAGAGAGAGAGAGAGTTTTTACAAGTACACACCGTTTCAGCTCTTCGATACGAAAATGAATTAATGGCGAGTTTTCAGTTTCGGTGTCTTGGTAGGTTGTAAAGTAATAAAAAAAAGAAATATGGCACCGGGAAATCTTATTATATAGAAACATAGAACTGGAAAAACTTCATCGGGGCAGGAACTTAAATGAATCGTTATCTGGAGACAACCGATGATAACACTTGTTTTTTGTCTGTTATCGTATTCTTGGCTGGATATCAAAATCTAGACACTTACTCCGATTACTCCCTCTTTTCACATCTCTCTCGCTCTCTCATTCACTTACTCAATAACTCAATCGCAACGAACACCAACAAGAGATCACGTTTCTTAACTGGTTGTGCCATTTATTCCGGCGACCAAAATATACACAAATCATGGTTATGTATCAATGTTAGAAAACACATAGTCATACGGGATATAATCTAAATCTAAATATTTTGTAATAAGTCCAGCGATTGATATGCGACAGCTGAGGGTATAATTATGCAATCAAAATGATGGTTTGTGTGCTTGATACAACAAAGGTATGGGACTTTCAGTTTTGAAATGTCCTTCACGTACAGGTAACATGTGAGAATAATTCCTCAACAAAGTGAATGCTCCCCATTTTGACTGTTGAGGCCGTTTTTTTTACTACACCTAATTTTCACTTATTTCACCGTATTGACATCTCATCAACAGTCAAATTCATGAGCGAATAATTTCATGTTGAACTTTTTTTCTTGAAAGAATAAAATGACATTAAGTCTTGGCAAACATTCCGCAAACCGCGACAAAAATACGAGCATTTTATTCAAAATTGGTATAGATATTATGGCCGCTGGTGGCGCCCTTTATAGTCAATGTTGATCATTGGGGGGAGGGGGGATGCATACTCCACGTGGGTGTAAACGGAAAACTTGATACGAGACCATCGTCAATGACAGTATGATATCAAATATTGTCCAAAAATTCGGTTCTTGGCATTTGTCTCCCTAAACGTGCCTGTTAGTAGGCGCGCAGTTTCATTGATGTGTTTGATTTGTGTGTTACGCACTTATAAATTGTTGCACAAAACTCGTGTTCCAAGCTATACCTTACTGGTATTAATAAATGCAGTGTTTATTCAGGGTATGATTTATATATTAAAAGATGCTGATGCCTCTAGGCTCTACGTTTATACAAAGCCCCTTCCAATTCTCTCTTACACTTTCGTGTAAGCCAATGATCCATATTTTGACAATTACACACGTGGAGAATGGAAGAGTTGAAATGTCAACCAGCTTTTACTACTGTAACCAATCAGATATTTAAAATGATGAACAATTCATTATTGCAGATTTATATCTATGCTGTGGCAACGAACATCCTGATAATATGCTTTGATTGAAATAAAAGATGTAGATGGGGTAACGTGACCCCCCTTTCCAATAAAAGCACTATTATATAAACGTACTTTGTTCAGTCTTAACCCTTTTGCATTAGTTTAGTCATTGCTGGAAAGATAGCACAGGAACAATCGTGAAATTTATCTCTATAAGTCGAGCGCAAGTGGTCCTTGATCACTTATCAAGGCATATTTTTCGAAAAAGCACTTCTTTCTGCATTGCTCTACCCGTGTTTGTTTTATACCTGTAGACCTGATGAAGTCTCTGTGTCTTGTTGTACAAAGTATATCGTGGCCTGTTGTTTTTATCTTCAACTAACTCACTGGCATATTTTATCATGTGTCAAGCAGACTGAGGTGTTCAATATTCTATCATTATCCCAATGATTGAATGCAGAATGAAACTATGCACACATGCACCCATTCACATTCCTGTATACCCATAAACGCACAGAAAGAGCGTACTCACAAATCACTTTAATCGTCACTATCAGCTTCTGATCACATACGTGCGTTCCTTGATTAGCTAGTGCTATTCAGCGGTTGGCAATACTCTCAAATGGTAGATAATTTACTAATTTTAAAAATGATGTATTCACACACATTCACAAGGGTTATTTTAAAAACCTGTACAATAGATTAAATACCGTGCGTATTCAAGGTGTAAGTAGATTACATGATAGATATGATAAAAGAGAGTTTTATTTCACCATTACGTTCCAGGTATGTAAAAGTACATCCCAGTCTTACCATAGACATTTTAAGAAATGTTATGCAGAGATAGAGCTACCTCCGTCTTCCATTACTTGAATTCAAAAGAATCTGATTGATTTTGGTGCTGAGACCATAATGGTATAAAAAAGAAAACAAAACTAAAGTCGGCGAAGGCAGAGGAAAAGGCAATCTCAGTGGAGAGAGCTACTACCAACCTAACGAGATCATAACAAGTTTACCGCTGAGAAGTAACGACCCAACTCAAGTAAGCCGAAGCCACAATGTCTACATTTAATAAGAATGACCCGAATAACTGTTCTTACTAAAACTGATACTGGCAAGAGTGGAACAAACTTACGAAGACACAGACTCGATAGTATCATCATCCATAACACATCTCGTACTCCGGCAGCTTTAATCGGCTTTGTACGCTATTACACTTCATTCACGACGTCTTGAAAGACGAAGTCAATAACACAGATTATATGCTGTAGTCGCTCAATCAGTGCTATGCACACTGGATAACAAGAAAAGACAGTAAACTGATATTCGTTGAAAATCGTGTCAAAGAAATTAGAAACGTACCGTGCATGATCAAATATTGTCACGAAGGAATAGGATCTTCACTTCGTCTGTTAGCCTTCGTCCCGAAAAGACGGAATCGGGATCCTAGATAAAATGAAGGATAATTTAGTGAGTTAGAGAAATCCAATATCTATATAGTGGCAAGGGCCACACCGGTCGCTCAACATATCATGAGGAGGATGTCGGTACCCTCAGTGAAGATTACAGTAAGCCTAGTGATGATAGATGACACCTGTACTAATCGCCGAATTCAATTAATCACAGACGTCAACAGATAAACATGCAGCGATCTCATCAAATTAGGGAGCGTTCAGTTTTTACGGCCTGGGGGCGGCAAAATCTTGTCGCCGGTGTTCAAAAAAATATAGACCCCCTGCATTTTTCGTGAAAAAAATGACCCCCCTTTGTCAGACGAAAAAATTTGATGACCCCCCCCCCCCCCCGCTGAAAAATAACCAAAACCCATATGTCAAATTTACCCGCATGGTTTGGATTTGAACTCCGGTACGCGGCGCACTTTATTCGTGTAGCAGAGATGCCAGTGCACAAACTTCTCAGCCACATCCATTGAAACGTCTGTTAATTAGGACACAGTCCCTCCACCAAAGGGACTGTGATTAGGACGACTGTAAGGCAATTTTTAACTTCATTTCCATAGACAACTTATGTCCATGGACATTGTATAAAGTAAACTTTATTGGAGTGGTTCGCCAAAGGCAGCCCTCCAGTTAAGAGGGTCATGGGCCATTACGTAAAGTCAACTTTATTCTAGTGGGCCACCAAAGGTGGCCCGCCGGTAAAGAGGGTCGATCATGGCTATTGCATAAAGTAAACTTTACTGGACAGGGCTGCTGAAGGCGTGCGGCCATTAAGATTGCCAAGGGGTATTACATTAAGTCAATTTATTGTAGTGGGCGCTAGAGAGAGAGAGATTCACTAGCTAAATATAAATAGGCAATCACACACCAAAACTCTCATTCGTTGTAGGGTCAAGAGCAATCTGATAAAAAATTTGTGTAAATAACACTGTGCTCCAATTCTCCAGAAAAACTCAGTACACACATGACATTGCATTCCAACAGAATGTTCACAATGAAAATTCCATCACAATGTTATACCTCAGCAGATATGAAATGCTTCACCTCATAATCACCTGCACACCGAATTTGAAAGTCACTGGAAAGTCACAGTTTCAAAGAAGTAGATTTTATGACACAATATGGCATAAACTGTCCCAAAAATACAAATATGCAAATGTCATCATAATTTCAACGAATCCTATTTTGGTCAGCCTGTAGAGCAAATTTTAAAGCAATTTGATCATTGATTTCAGAGAATAAGATTTTTTGTCAAAATTGTAAAAATAAATAAAAATGCATCAAAATAGAAAACAAAATATATTGGCATCAAATCAATACAGCCAAAAGTGAGTGGCCTAAGGTACCTAAAAACCAAGTATGACAATGATCAGATGAGTATTTGAGTTCCTCAGTTCTTGATTTTTGACCATTTTACATGTACTTCTTATTCACATTGCAAAATGTTTTCACAATGCATACTGTCAGTTTACATGGATAAAAGAATAAAATATTATCTAAATTCATGAGTCTGAGAAACAAGGTACCTATTACAGTTTTGTTGCTTGCCACGTGCATTTGCAACCTCACAGGCCCAAGAAACTAGCAGTAGGGTAATGTGCCATGTCTTGCAAAGTGTACATACACAATGATTTTCCACGACTGACACCAAAAGTTGAGTCATCCGACATCCTTTTCTCATGCAATACCACATTCAGCGGCCATCGCTATGTATCGAACCACAAGCGATTCTGGACATGTGCCGCAAAGCCCGCAACCATTCCAATTTCCATTTTTATCCAAAAAAAATTTCATCAGAATTCTTTTCCCTGCTACATCAGGTAATCTCTGACTCACCTTCAATCATATCGCCCACAACAAGCTGACGATCGATCCTGCACACAGCATCGGTTAAATTGTCAGTCGTTGCTGTGTTTTAAAAGACGTTGACCAAATAGGGAATATGTTTAGAGTTCACCAACCGCGCGTTGCTGCCTAACTATACATGTGCGTTGCAAATTAGGCTGTATTGAATTTGCAACGGCTGTATGAATTTGCAACGCACATGTATAGTTAGGAAGCAACGCACATGTATAGTTAGGCTGTATTGAATTTGCAACGCACATGTATAGTTAGGCTGTGTTGAATTTGCGACGCACATGTAGGCCTATAGTTAGGCTGTGTTGAAATTTGCAGCGCATACTTGTTCTTTTCTGCAAATAGTATCAACAACGACAACAACAATAACAACAACAATAACAACAAATTTACTGAGTCCAAATATATGTTTATTTATCTTCATTTTTAAATATTTAATCATCATCATCGTCATCATCGGAGATTGAATCCCCTGTGGTTGTACTACTTTGACAACAGGTGATATTGTGAAGTAAGCGATTGTAAGGTTAGCAAGTTCAGGGGTAAAATTAGCCTCAGGGACATACATACCTTTCTGCACCACGTTGTGACAGCTCATTTTGGAGTATGAAAACTTTTCATTGTCTCAGTTTTTCGAAAGGCAGACCTTTTATTATTGAATAATTCTAAGGATGGTGGCCGTTTTGAAAAAAAATATTTGTTCCATACTGGTCAATATTCAATAGACACCTAATACCTTGCTCTTGCAGGTGCCGAGGTACAAGAAAGTAGGTCAAAGGTCATAACACACTTTTGAGAAATTATTTTGTGCTCTACTGGTAAATATGCGACCAAATTAAAGTATCTAGCTCTTGTAGTTTCCGAGATATTTGAAGTTGGTCAAAGGTCATCTCAAAATTATGCAAAAAATTTCACTACTTGTTCATTAGAGCTGAATATACCTCTGGTGAAAATGATTTTTTATACGTAATGTTTATCGTATTTACGCATTTCATGCATTTTGTAAACTAGAAGTACACACACTAATGATGATTTTAATAAAACTTTAGTTTTAACAGTATGTTGGTTTTTGGAAAGATTTTTTGTGGCTATTGGAGGTTTTTTAATAAATGGCAATATGTTTGCCTAACCACATGACCTTTCTCAAACTGAAAGTATTAACACAAATGATAATATTAGTAAAAAATTGTCAAAATAGTGTGTCTGTTCTAGAAAACATTTTCATTATAAAATTGGGTGTTTCAAAATCCATGTGACTGCTTATTGGCAGACATAAAAGTTAGATACAAGCATTATACATGGGAAATTTGAAGAAGACTTGATCTGTGGTTTTTGAATAGCCATTTGTTGATTTTTCATATAATTCAACACGAACTTCAGGTCACATGACTAGATGGAATTTCAAGGTCAGATAAACAGTTTGAAAGGTTAACGCTGTGGTTTTAGGTTGAAAAAGAAATGAAATGAGAAGAATTCAAACAATACCAATAGGGGCCAACATCCAAGTGCCAACATGAGCCCTAACCGGGGAAATAGAAGTGGAATTCAAATCATTCAGGCAGCTGTTTTTGATTTTTGTATTATTGTTCTGTATTATATCGTCTGTATTATATTATATTGGTGAGAATAAAAGAAACCAGCCTCACTGAGAGAGAGAGAGAGAGAGAGAGAGAGAGAGAGAGAGAGAGAGAGAGAGAGAGAGAGAGAGAGAGAGAGACACACACACACAGTTTGAAAAAGTCGATTTATTATCTTTTTACAGACTGCAGTTCAACAAATGGTCATTGTATAGGATTCTGAATGATAAAGATGTGGCAAGCAGATTTGTTAAATTTGCCGTTTTGAAATTTCCGACTGTAGTATACGATGTGGTCAAGTACAGGTATATAAATTTCCAGTCTTGCTGAGAGTGTTAACGATCAGAACATTTTTGATAAAATGTAGACATTGGACCCCTTCTTTATGACTTTAAAAACTTGACCACAATTTGACCCATCATTTTGAACACTTATAGACAAACTTTAAAATTATGGTTATGACCCACGGATTTTCCCAAAATGTAGACTTTTGAGTCATATTGAATGAATAATAGTATGTTTGTACTTACTGTTTAAAGTTCGAATTCTTCAGGGTGCATCTGTTCCAAATCCAGGGGTGCTTAGATGAACACCAACTCTGACATGTTTTTTGAATATTTCTGAAAAATCTCAGCAGTGCAACAGATGTACAGATGGTGTTGCAAGGAGACTACTTTACCAGCTCCATTGTTTTCATATCACCATGACAACATGACAAATACACCCATTTACACAATAGTATGGGTGCCTTTGAACATTCCAACAGCAAACAGCAGTGTCTGTGAGAGTTTGTAATTAACTGTACCAGTAAAATCAGCATTCATTGGGTAAATTGTTAAAACTGCTTGTAATTCATCATCTCAAATTAAAATGCCATATCATTTTCAAAATCAAATATAAACTACCTTTTAATAATATTTTTAATGTAAAATAATATATCTACAGCACACATGATGTAGACAATATATTGTATTTATTAAAAGTTTGTAAATACATGATTGTAAAAGTGATAAGCATTTCAATGAGGCCTTGAAGATACAGTAACCATGGCTACCAGAGAACCGATTTCTTGAATGTTTAGTTCCTTAGTTTTGATAGTTTTGTCTCAAACAGATTGCTTTACTTTACAGAGTACACAGAGCAAGTCAATGCTCTCCAACTTTCTAAAGTTGCATAAAGCCATGGTAATATATTTTCAAATCTTAAAAATTCATTTTAACGTAATACAATCATTGCACTGGACAGCGATGGAGTTGAATGCTCATTGCTACATAAACACATGACATGTATTGCTGAAAAAATCTTAGAATGAGTTTCCATGACTTTACATCTTGGACCAATGTCTCCCTAAGAAATATCAGTTCATACCTTCTTGGTATTTCAGTGTGCAGACATTCAATCATCTTCAGACAAACATGCGGAACTTGTACCTCTCTATAAAAACTGAGTTTAATGAAATTAAAATAAGAATTCTTACAGAAGTAATGTGTAAAAAAGAAAGTGAAGTTGGATTTTGTCGAAATCACCGCAGTGCCAGAGTATGCTTAGATGTGACATTTTGTCAACATGACCATAACGACTATGAATTTTTTTTGTGCAAGACATGAACAGCAGAGATGTGTTGAAGGAGATAGCAAATTGTAGACACAGACACATCAAATTAAGGATCCATAAATCACTAAAAACATATTCACAACATTAATGAGATAGAATAATTCATAAATAATTAACTATTGTTAACAAATAAGCATCGGAGTAAAGAACTTATACATTGCATGGAACTTCCATGTCTGTTCATCTTGTGTGGCCCTTTCTCTTCAGTCAGCAGTTTTAAATAAATAAAATTAGAATATTAATGACATGTTTGAATAATTCATAATTGTTGACAAATAAACTTCAATTTAGTAAACAACTTACATTTTTCAGGGCAATTCCATATCTGTTCATCTTGTGTGGCCCTTTCTCTTCAGTCAGCAGCCTCAAATAAATAAAATTAGAATATTAATGACATGTTTGAATAATTCATTATTGTTGACAAATAAACATGAATTGAGTAAACAACTTACATTTTTCAGGGCAATTACATGTCTGTTCATCTTGTGTGGCTCTTCCTCTCCAGTCAGCAGCTTTAAATAAATAAAATTAGAAAAAAATGACATGTTTTGAATAATTCATTGTTGTTGGCAAATAAACAAGAATTGAGTAAACAACTTACATTTTTCAGGGCAATTCCATATCTGTTCATCTTGTGTGGCCCTTTCTCTTCAGTCAGCAGCCTCAAATAAATAAAATTAAATACTAATGACATGTTTGAATAATTCATTATTGTTGACAAATAAACATGAATTGAGTAAACAACTTACATTTTTCAGGGCAATTCCATGTCTGTACATCTTGTGTGGCTCTTTTTCTCCAGTCAGCAGCTTTAAGTAAATAAAATTAGAAAATTAATGACATGTTTGAATAATTCATTATTGTTGACAAATAAACTTAAATTTAGTAAATAACTTACATTTTTCAGGCAATTCCATGTCTGTTCATCTTGTGTGGCCCTTTCTCTTCAGTCAGCAGCCTCAAATAAATAAAATTAGAATATTAATGACATGTTTGAATAATTCATTATTGTTGACAAATAAACATGAATTTAGTAAACAACTTACATTTTTCAGGGCAATTCCATGTTTGTTCATCTTGTATGGCCCTTTCTCTTCAGTCAGCAGCCTCAAATAAATAAAATTAGAATATTAATGACATGTTTGAATAATTCATTATTGTTGACAAATAAACATGAATTGAGTAAACAACTTACATTTTTCAGGGCAATTCCATGTCTGTTCATCTTGTGTGGCTCTTTCTCTCCAGTCAGCAGCTTTAAGTAAATAAAATTAGAAAATTAATGATATGTTTGAATAATTCATTGTTGTTGACAAATTAACATGAATTGAGTAAACAACTTACATTTTTCAGGGCAATTCCATGTCTGTTCATCTTGTGTGGCCCTTTCTCTTCAGTCAGCAGCCTCAAATAATAAAATTAGAATATTAATGACATTTTTGAATAATTCATTGTTGTTGGCAAATAAACATGAATTGAGTAAACAACTTACATTTTTCAGGACAATTCCATATCTGTTCATCTTGTGTGGCTCTTTTCTCCAGTCAGCAGCTTTAAGTAAATAAAATTAGAAAATTAATGACATGTTTGAATAATTCATTATTGTTGACAAATAAACATGAATTGAGTAAACAACTTACATTTTTCAGGGCAATTCCATGTTTGTTCATCTTGTGTGGCCCTTTCTCTTCAGTCAGCAGCCTCAAATAAATAAAATTAGAATATTAATGACATGTTTGAATAATTCATTATTGTTGACAAATAAACATGAATTGAGTAAACAACTTACATTTTTCAGGGCAATTCCATGTCTGTACATCTTGTATGGCCCTTTCTCTTCAGTCAGCAGCCTCAAATAAATAAAATTAGAATATTAATGACATGTTTGAATAATTCATTATTGTTGACAAATAAACATGAATTGAGTAAACAACTTACATTTTCAGGGCAATTCCATGTCTGTACATCTTGTGTGGCTCTTTCTCTCCAGTCAGCAGCTTTAAGTAAATAAAATTAGAAAATTAATGATATGTTTGAATAATTCATTGTTGTTGACAAATTAACATGAATTGAGTAAACAACTTACATTTTTCAGGGCAATTCCATATCTGTTCATCTTGTGTGGCCCTTTCTCTTCAGTCAGCAGCCTCAAATAAATAAAATTAGAATATTAATGACATGTTTGAATAATTCATTATTGT
This sequence comes from Ptychodera flava, assembly GCF_041260155.1. NCBI lineage: Eukaryota > Metazoa > Hemichordata > Enteropneusta > Ptychoderidae > Ptychodera > Ptychodera flava. Next base: position 8,292,206 of record NC_091932.1, on the reverse strand, counting down.
TGACAAATAAACATGAATTGAGTAAACAACTTACATTTTTCAGGGCAATTCCATATCTGTTCATCTTGTGTGGCCCTTTCTCTTCAGTCAGCAGCTTTAAATAAATAAAATTAGAATATTAATGACATGTTTGAATAATTCATTATTGTTGACAAATAAACATGAATTGAGTAAACAACTTACATTTTTCAGGGCAATTCCATGTCTGTTCATTTTGTGTGGCCCTTTGTCTTCAGTCAGCAGCCTCAAATAAATAAAATTAGAATATTAATGACATGTTTTAATAATTCATTATTGTTGACAAATAAACTTCAATTTAGTAAACAACTTACATTTTTCAGGGCAATTCCATATCTGTTCATCTTGTGTGGCCCTTTCTCTTCAGTCAGCAGCCTTAAATAAATAAAATTAGAATATTAATGACATGTTTGAATAATTCATTATTGTTGACAAATAAACATGAATTGAGTAAACAACTTACATTTTTCAGGCAATTCCATGTCTGTACATCTTGTGTGGCCCTTTCTCTTCAGTCAGCAGCCTCAAATAAATAAAATTAGAATATTAATGACATGTTTGAATAATTCATTATTGTTGACAAATAAAGAATGAGTTGAGTAAACAATTTGAGTTTTTTAAAGGAAACTGCATTGTCTGTATTCTTCTTTGGCAACTTCCATCCAGTCAGGGTCCAGAAATAAAGAAATAAAAAAGATAATAATAACTAGATTTTTTGATTATTATGTTTTTAAAAGAAAAGTGCAGTAAGTTACTGTTTGTGGGAGCTCCTTATGCGTTCACAGTGTAATCCTGTGAATCATCAACTGTCAAGTAAGGATGCATCAAGGAAAATGAGAATGCAATAATAATAAGATGTTTTGAATACCTATTTTTCACAAAATTATTGTGAATCAAGTAAAAACCCACCTTTTTCATTTGTTCTGTAATCTCGTGCAAACATTACTGAGTAGGCAGGACCCTATAAAGAGAAAAGAAAAAAAACAGAATGTTGATTACATCTTTGAGTAACCATGTAGAAATTTTTTAAATTTGCAAAATGATTTAATAAACACATCAACCCTTGCATTTCTATACACACATGCACATACATGCATAGACACACACATGCATACATACATACATCATATATGCATACTTACGTGAAAACATGCATACTGACATATGTACATACAAACGTACATACATACATACATACAGACGGACAGACAGACAGACATGTATGCATGCATGCATGCACAGACAGACATGTATGCATGCATGCATGCATGCATGCATGCATGCATGCAGACAGACAGACAGACAGACAGACAGACAGACAGAGCAGACAGACAGACAGACAGACAGACAGACAGACATACATACATACATACATACATACATACATACATACATACATACATACATACATACATACATACATACATACATACATACATACGTACATACGTACGTACGTACATACATACATACATACATACTTACGTACATACACAATCGCAAACAAACTTGTGCTGGACATCGCAAAATCTATCATAATAATTTCATATTATATAAAGGCTACCTATATTCTCAATAGTAAAAGCTAGTAGGATTATACGAGTATTGAATATCATCTTGCATGGAAGGCATTCAGTACATTTACAGCATTGTACCTACTCCGAAGTATTGCTAAATTTGACCATAATCGCATGCCATTGAGAGAACAAATTGTTTTTCACACAAGCAATCGCATTTTCTTGGAAGCGTTGACGCACCGTGTGTTCAACCGAACACATCCCCGAGATAAACGTTAAGCTTAATAGGGTTTTATTCATATCGCAGGAGTTGCACGCGATGTATCCACAAAGTAATCTAGCTTCCATTAACATCTCCAGTGCGCTGCGTCGTTTTCACCTCAACGTCTCCGCTGCGCTGTGTCACTAAGTTCAGACAAAGACAACGATAATAACAATTGAAATGTACATTAGTCAACGATGACTTCGCGACGTCACTCACAACCCTTTAGAACTTCATTTGCACAAACTGTCAAAAACTAATGCATCCCTAGGCCCTTACCATGGTATATCAATCGATCATGCTTCCATTTCTGTAACCTTCATTCATTTTATCAGTATCGTTAGGATATGCCCGTGACCATTTCCCAGAGCAGCAGTAGTTCAAGATCTTGCGCACTGTTTTGATCTTCCAAAGAAGTGGGCTTTCTCAGTGGAGCAATAGTTAGCCAATCAAACAGGAGCATCTCGTAAATGCATCATGACGTCACAAGTTATAGCTCACTAAGTTTAGCGCCCTCTCTGTCCAATATTTCCGGACCTTTTTTTAATGATTAATTAGGAATCTCAGACACTAATCACAATAACTACTTCAAAAGATTCATGTCAGTTTAGGTATTCACACTGATATGTCGACAAAATTGTCGAGAAAAGTATCTTTCATTTAGTAAATATGTATAATTTATCAAAAGTCATCCCATCGGCGACGTGACGTCAGTTACCAATCATCGTGTAAATATTAGATTTGCTATTTGAAGTTTCAAAACCACGTTTTGTTGACATTTTTAATTACTGTACAAGCAACTTGCCACCTTTATTCCCATCAAAGCAAACTAAAATTGTGGATAACTACGGGCTGTCATCAACGCATATAGCAATCCAAGTGGCGTCTACGGGCTTGACAGATAAAATAAGGGGGAACTGAACCTGAGACATCATTCATCCAATCGTTTGAAGAGCAGGCTAGTCTACGACCTTCAGGACCTTGAATCCGTCTTTCGGCTTTCGTCCATACACCGAAGTCAAAGAGATCTAGACGCATTGAGTGGAGGTCCTTGACTGAGAGCAGGACTACACATGCTAAATGAAATACCCACGCGTACAGGTAGCCCTGCGTACGATGCTGTGTGTTCCGCTACAGCTAATCGCCCCGCCGCGGGGCGATTAGCTGTAGCGGAACACACAGCATCGTACGCAGGGCTAGCGTACAGGCTGACGGCGCGTCTCAGCACGTGCCTCTGGCAATGTAAATGTAGCGAATGAAGGTGATTATGGCCGAATCCTGAAAGAAACGTTTACTGCCCCGTTTCTTTGCTAAGATCACGATCAGCTGTTGTGCTGTGTACCGACAATTCATACCCAGAATAGAAATGCAATTACCTTGTTGAGCTTTGTCTTTTCAGCAATCTTTTACGGTGATTGCAGTACCAGCTTATCAATCAAGTTTACCAATCGAAAATCACTATCAATCACAGTGGATCTATACGATCACAGTCTAGTCAACGCCATATCGTCTTAAGAATTCTCATCAGATCAAACTTGCCGCTATCTTGATTTTCCAAAACAAAAGTAGCATCCTGACCTTTAGCAGTGACCCTAATTTACGTGCCCATGCTTCGCAGAGCAATGGGAAAAAACTGCATCGTTCACTCATAGATTTGTTGAACTGGCAAAATGAGTTGAAGTTACAGCTCTGGCAGAGTACACAATAGCAAATAAAAACTATTGTTGCAATCTAGATACTACCAGCGTATTCGTCCATGTCGTCAATTAGGCCTACACAGAGTGCATGGTAACGTGGCGAGTAAGTCGAGAACGACTCAGCAGTTTTCTTTACCTTTCTTGAAGGTTTACTGCGGAATTCGTCAAATCTTTTTGTTGTGAACAGTCCACGTAGTCATCATCCGTCAGAACAGACACCATCGGTCAATGGAATAAAAATCCAATGTGTAACTCAAGCGTTGTGGCTACCGACACGATCATCTTGTCAGTAAGCAAGAAAAGGCACCTTATCGACACGATCATGATAACTTGCGATTAAATGCACATTGTACACTTATGTCACCATTTTCCTTTATCAAATGGTCTCAAATGTACGGCTTTCGAGTTGAAATAAAGTTTCCTCGAGTGGCAAAAAGTGTGTTCTCCATATTTAGCCCTAGGCCCACGTGTTCAATTGACAATTGAATTGCTGACATCCCTTGCTAAAATCCTATCGCCGTTTCATAACAAACAACCAATGAAATCGTGTTTGCGATCTCAATATTTCACGTTTTCGAGACTCAAACTGTCCCCAAAAATGAATAAGAGAGCATAACAAAGAAAATTGCAGCTTTACACATACAATAAGATTTTTCTATTATAAAATTTGTTGATTTGAGATACAGCTTCTAAAGTGGCGTATGGGTCATGCGAGGGGTGCAGATATTGGCGGTCTTCTATAGCATGTGAGATCGAATCCCACTCTGGACATACATTTTTTTTCTTTTTTCTTCTCTTTCATTCTGTCTGTTACTTTGTAATTATTCTCTTCTCTGTCACTCTTCTTTCCCTTTATTCTCTTTTCTCGCTACATTAATTACATTTTCATAATCTCCGCCGATCTTTGACGGAGATTCAGAACTTTACAAATTACAAAGTGTATATCTACGGCGCGCCAAATGTTTCAAAAATATTTATCGATTCAGTGCAAAAATAAACTGTCTTTCTCAATTGAAATAAAAATTCGGTCTCATTAGGAAGGAAATAAGTAAGAAAAGTATAATTAAAAAACAAAAGACAGAAATGTCATTTAATACTTCATTTTAACTTGAGAAAAAATCTTTTAAGCGTAATTAGGAAATAAATAATTTTCAACGATTTGAAAAAGTCATACATCCATATTTATCGACATACATACACGTATAATAGTTCGCGAAAAAGGTGCAATGAGTGCTGATTTTACAAAAAAGAAAAAGAAAAATATGTTATACAGTGATACGTCCACAAAATTCACAAGAAAATCACTAAAAATCACTACTACCACTCGGAAAAAATAGTACAAAAAATAAAACGTGAACCACATACAGAAAATAATTGTAAAGAATCAGACAAAAAAAAGCCATGCATACATAAAATTATTTATGTACTTAAGAAAATTAAAAGCATCTCATAATAAACGTATTGTAGATAATCAAAAATATAATATGAATCACCAGCCGCTTTGACAGTAAGAGAGAAAATCGGAGAAAACATTCGGCAGTGATGGCTCTAGACAAAAGTGGATCTCATCTACAAAAAAATAAAATAAAATAAAATAAAAACGAAAAAAATAAAAAATGCCATGAACATAGATACAAAAAAAACGCGTGGGCCTGTGGAAAGAAAAAATAAATGAGGACTCGCCACAGCAAAAAAAAAAAAAGAAAAAGAAAAAAAAGAAAAAAACGAGCACTCGCCACAGAAAAAAAACAACAAGCCCTAAATTACAATTATTTTATTCAAAAAACTCATGGTTCACGTTTCCTTCGATCGATGAATCCCCAACAGCGGGGAATCCGATCACCACATACTCCAATGTTTGACGAAATATTAATTGAGCATTTCAGTGATAACGTGACATCTTGAAACCTAGCTCTGTTTGGCTGGGCCCTGCTCTACTGGAAACCATACTTGATGAAATGAAGTGGGCAATATCACCTAAAGAAGGTCCAAGTTAACCGTGAATAGTTTCAGAGAGTCAAGTTAACTGAGCCAAGATTTCAGGCAGTCAATAGGTCAGATCACGAGCGAGACGTACAACCCATGACCCTTCATAGCAACACTGCGAACATATCGATGCCTTAGGCGCGGTATGGCAGGGAGCTCACTGCAGGCCTTCCACCGAGCCGCACTGTCATCGCCGTTTGGCCTACATGATTTCTACACAGTTTTATACGTATGGTTCGATACATCGGGTTCAAATACCATGATAATAAACCACCTCGTTGTTTGCTAATTCCTCGTCTATCCTCAAAGATCACCCAAATCATGATAAAATGAATAGTTTTGAAGAAATCTGCCGCGTGTTGAGAGAACGTCCATCGTTTTCCGTGTTCGACAAGACGAGCGACGCAACTGTACAGGAGTGTCCGGCCTCCGCAACGCCAGACACTCTCACTATACGCGCAGGGCTAGACCGGCACATACACGACATGTCGATCCCCATTGCAGAAATCTTTATATCAACACAGTCCAATATATGGAGCTACGATATTTGTGCAGTACCCTATACATAGCTCTGGGTGGCAGGGCAGGGCTGTGAGTTACCGGCATTATACCGCCTGGCCGTATAACGCCGGTGTTATACGGCCTGGCCGTATCCGGCAACTCACAGCCCGGCCTTGCTGCGGTTCCGTAGCCCTACCACTCCCTTTGCTGGTTGTGTTGAGCTACAGTGTACAGAGAAATAGCGGCTGCTTGATCAGTGTTTGTCAAGTCGGGCGCGGGGCGCGTTCGCGTTCTACAGGTACTTGTGAAAACGTTGCCTCGAATTTAAGGTAGAACGCACCTCGGGGACAGACATTCGGACTCTCAAACTTTTACAATTCTGTTCTGATATACCACATGTGGGGGTTCATTTTAAAGCTCTTGGTGAAAGAAAACTTTTCACCGGCTTAGTTTTTTGAAATTCGAAATTTTTATTTTTCGCTATAGAGTAAACACAGGGATGGCGGCATTTCGAATTTCTAATATCGGTAAATCTTTGATTATTTGTTTCTCTAGTACCAAATTTGCACGGTGACCCCCCTATTTTTATTCTTGATTTTGAAAGAGAATGATTGAAAGATTCCTTGAGGAAAGTTTGAGCAAAAGTTTAAGTCTTTCACTTTCGAGGTGCATATTACCTTAAACGGAGTGTTTCAACCGAGTATTTTTGCCTTTGCCACACTCCGTTTAGAGGATAAACCCACGGGATACGTGTGTGGTTCGATACATAGCGGCCGCTGCTAGCTTTGCATGGCAGGGCTTTGTACGTGTTACCGGCGTTATACGGGAGGCCGTGTCACGCCGGTAACACACAGCCCTGCCATGCAGAACTAGGCCGCAGCGTGCTATGCAATTTTACTGTGCATACCCACATGGCGGCCGCTGTGTATCGAACCACACGTAACCGTGGGCTAGCGGCAAGCCATCGTTTTGTTGGGTTTGGGCACAGACTGTCTATGATTTGGGAGAGCCGGCCCTACACTATACAGCGAGGGGATCGCTGGTTGCCGGCGTGTAGGCCTACTGTACTAGCGACGGGACCGCCGGCTGCTGGCTTACCACCTCGAGTGTACATTGGAGCGAGGGGACCGCTGGCAGCCGACGAACCACCACGAGTGTTTTGTCCACTTTTAACCAAAACTGGTAACTGTTTAATATAGAATGGGACGTGTCGGTAACTTAGACGTCCATGAGATGATATTGAAGACTAGAAGCTGAGAGTTATCGCTGAAATACCCCAAATATCATGTCCAACATCCGAGTGTGATGATCCAAAACCCTCTGGCATTTAGCCCTGCGTACGATGCTGTGTGTTCCGCTACAGCTAATCGCCCCGCTCACCACGGGGCGATTAGCTGTAAGCGGAACACACAGTAACAATCATGACGTTGACAATTATTCAATTTTCATGTTGGACTTTTTCTGCGGGGTGTCCCACTCTGTTTTCTTTTCTCGAACGGGCCTCTTTTTTTTCTACTGAGGTTTTTTTTTTGGTAACCTCTTTTTTTTTTTGTAACCTCGCTTTGGTTTTTTTTCCAAGCTGACCTCGTTTTGGTTTCTTTACAGCCTCAACGCCGGCGCGATCTCGGTCGACTTTTCAATTGTGATTCTCTTTCTTTTTTTAGTCAGACCTGATGGTGGTTCGTTTTGTTTTTTGGTAGTAGTGCAAGTACTATTTGTGGTTTTGTTTTTAATCATTTCAATATTTTTTGTGTGTGTGCTTGATTTTTTTCTTTTTTCCCTTATAATCAGCATTCATTGCACCTTTATATCTAATACACGTGTATGTGTACGTCAATAAGTATGGGAGTGTGGTATTTCCAAATTTTTGAAAAGTTTATCTTCTCATTACGGTTTAAAGAATATTTTACAATTAAGCATTACATAACATTCTGCCCTTTATTTTCTTCCGTAATTCCATCGAATTTTTATTTCAATCGAGAAAGACGGTTGCACGTCATCTTTATCTGTACAGGCACATTCAAATATTTAATGACACGTATTTTCAAATGAATGCTATTTTTATGAAAAGGTACATTAATAAAATGCAATGATATGGACGAAAGAACTTTTTTCTTTATTATTCATACACGTTTAAGACTTTTTTTAGAAAGAAAATTTGACAGTTTATTTTTACTCTATGACGATAAATATTTTTGAAACATTTGGCGCGCCGTAGTATATATCATGCCTTTCGCTAAAAGGAAGACAAGTGCGCCGATACATTTTAAAGTAAATTTGCTTGACCGATGAGGCATTAACATTACGGGTTTTTGCTGTGTTTGATGATCGTAAAAAGCAGGCTCATATGATCGTGTCGATTGTAAGATTTTCCAGTTTATTTGCACGACATCGTGTAAATAAGTAAGAAAAACTGCGTATTTGCATGACCATCGTGCAAATAAGCGGAAAATGCGTCTTATAGACACGATCATAAGTCAATAAGTAAAAAGGACGCGCTTATTGACACGACCATCTTGTGGATAGGTAAGAAAAACCACATTATCACACGATCATCGTGTCGGCAAGCCTTTTTTGTCTATAGACACGATGATCGTGTCGATAGGCGCTACCGTAACTGAAGGCAGGCATGATACTAATGGAGGTTGGTGGATTTTTATGGAATGTGAACGCTGCCCCGAGCTATGATTTTGACTATGAGCTCGGTCAGACGATATTGTGAAAGCAGAGTGTTTAATTACATTTTTCGATTAGTTTTTTTTCATGTTGAACAACGATAGAGTGGGACACATAGGCTGAGCTATTTATAGATAGGTGTAAAATGGGGATTGTCCATAACAACACTTATCCGTCAAATACAATCTTCATATTCACAACGGGCTAGTGTGCGAGTTACTTCGTTTTCACCTCTGAGTTGTCAGTTAAGGTAGTAGGCCTATGCACCTCGAAAGTGAAAGACTTAAACTTTTGCTCTAACTTTCCTCAAGGGATCTTTCAATCATTCTCTTTCAAAATCAAGAATAAAAAAAGGTTCACCGTGCAAATTTTGGTACTAGAGAAACAAATTACCCAAGAGTTACCGATATTAGAAATTCAAAATTGCCGCCATCCCTGTGTTAACACTATGGAGAAAAGTAAATATTTTCGAATTTCGAAAAATTAAGCCTACGAAAAGTTTTCTTTCACCAAGAGCTTTAAAATGAACCCCCACATGTGGTATATCAGAAGAGAATTGTAAAAGTTTGAGAGTCCGAATGTCTGTCCCCGAGGTGCGTTCTACCTTAATATGAAAACATGCGTAGGTTTACGGATGAATGCTTTACATTTGCCCTAAACCTCAACACTGTGCCGTGTGCTGTAACTTCGACGGATGCAGTGTCTCAACTCTCTGTATATCCTGGTAAAGGCACTTTCAGGGAAAATTGGTAGGCTACCAACGCGTGTACGCTAAATCATGAAAAACGGGGAGTGTTGGGTTCATTATACAGGTCTGTGAAAACACGAAAATGGGTGAGTTTTTGGAAGAACTGGCCCTTGAAAGGAATAGAACGCTCCTTAGAAATTTGGTAAATAGTTTTCTTAGATGTTCAGTCATGTCAGCGCTGAATTGAAAATTAGATTTCTAAGGGCGTCATCACGTACACTCTCTTCCCAAAAGTTACCATAATGCTCCAAACTGTAATGGAGGTAAGTTTTTACAGATGACGACAATAGACTACAGGTACAATAATGTGTCAAGACGATCTCATTGTTCTTTCTATACAAGCTAAAAGATAGTGGTTGTACGAACTGTATTTTCAATCATTTCTCCAACTCCTAGATGAATGTTTTCAGAATATAGCACTCTAGCGGAAATATTATTGCTATGTTAAAAAACCTGGTCAATTCCATTGTTACTTTTCCAATAACATTCACCGGAATATAGATAAATTATGCATATAGTATAGATTTTATAAATTTGTGAGGGCGTCACGCGGTTCTGGTTTATTTACCTCCAATTTTCTCATAATAAAGGTATCTTTCTTGTTCGAAAATCTCAGATAAGGGGTGTTTTGAAATTTTTCGGAACAAGCATAGGTACCCAGCGTTTCCTGTGAGTGCCACCAATAGGCTGTGTGTATATTCATTAAAGGTTTCATTACGAATTCTCCAATCCGTCTGTGACGCAATGGCAGTTTGGTGACACTAGCATCACTTTCAAAGTCTTGAAGGTGCTCTTCTAAAAGCAACATTTTTCAAGGTAAGATTTTTTTTCTTTTCAAAGAATGAACTATCACGTAAAATCGTGGAAATATTCTCATCAAAAACTTCACAAACAAATGAAGACTAATCGTTCGTCCGCTTCGCCGGATCAGTCACGATGCAGTTACGCACATCGGTAGATTTTATGTAACAGCGCCACCATATGCATACGGCCAGTCTGGCTGCGCTTGGCCTGGCCTCCGGCACAGTGCCTGAATAGTCATGGTTAAACAAAAACATTTTGTCGATTTCACCGTTATTTTTCGAATTTCATTCATCGAGTGAATAGCTCTCTACGAAGCTGAGCAAAAATACAATGTTCTTTTACATTCATTCATTCAATCAGTGCGTACGCATGATGACTTTCCAATATAGGGTATTCTTTTGGGTAGTATTTCAGTATTTGGAAGGTTTTTTTGTTTTTTCTTTGCGTTCATGGAAAAAAGCGAATTGTGTCCTATTCATCAAAGTAAAGGGCATACTTTAACTCTTAGGGACCGAGCACAATTAACGGCAGGGGGGCCGGAAGAGAAAATGGGGGGGGGGGGCACGAAAAAAATGAGTGTTCTTGGGGTGGGCCATGAAAATTCCAGGGAAGGTGGGCCACCAAATTTTTATCATCACGACAGAAAGAGAATATTTTTCAGCATTTTTGTTCCTTGTTGAAGCTGGAGTTCCTTGTTAAACTTCTTGTAGCATGATGAAATACCAAGTCTTAAACCTCACAATGCAGTTGTTATGTGTAAAATGAGCAATATTAATATTGAAAATTGACTTCATTTGTCAACAATAATAATGGTTGGTAATGATAGAGGCTAGGTTGAAACTGGTTATTTCATCATGCTATAGGAAGAACTAGAATTCGTAGTGGACATGCAGGAAAAAAATACTGAAAAAAGGAGAAAAAATGGCATTAATGGGTCTTTTATAGTTAGCCCATGAAGGACTATTCCAATGGCAGACTGTCATTACAGTGGAGTAATATTGAATATCTTGGGTAGTCATAGAAAGGCAGACACTGGGTTTTTGAAAGTGCATTGAAATCACAATGGTCATGTTATACATTTTTCCCCAACATCTGAAAATATCATACAGATACTCAGTTGAAGTAAAGCATAGACATACATATTATGTTATAGTAAACAAAAGACCATTGTACTTGGTATCTGCTTTTATGCTGTGTACCTCTTCCAGACCATTTATGTTTATATTTGCTTTAGTGACAATTGTTGCTCTTTTTGTTTAAAGTGTGTTCTATTTTGATCTCCTGCCTTGGAGTATGCATCATTTGGAAAGGTATTGAGGGTCAGTAGCTGTACATAATTTGGCTATTTTTTAGTATTTTGTGTTCTGTGTGTTTCACTTGAAGTTCTTATTTTACTCAGAGTATGATGAAATGCACAATATTGAGCTTGTTAGACTAACTTGGAGATGTGCAGTGAACACTGTCATCATTAAAAATAATTCATGTCTAAATCAATGCTTCAACTATAACAACTATAACAGCACTGAATGAACTTATAGATTGTTTATAAGGTATTTGGTAATTTCATCATTCTTTGAGATTAAAATAGCACAATACTGAAAAGTAGCTGTAGGTGTTACAAGTAGTAAAGCTTGAACATATGTTATTTTCTTTGTTCATTATTTATATATTTATTTGTTTATTATTTATTTCAAGAATGTAAGAATGTTGTTTTCACTAAAGCATATATTAAAAGTTATAAGGATTATATATATGTGTACAACTTTGTACCTATGTAATCTTTCTTTTTTGGGGAGGGGGGGGGGCCACAAAATTTTTTTGCCGGTGATTGGGGGGGGCCACTGAACTTTTTGCTGGTGTTAGGGGGGGGGGGCTGTAAAAATATATATATGTAAAAATATATGCACCACATATTTTCTCTTCCAGCCCCCCCCCCCCCGTTAATTGTGCTCGTTCCCTTAGAGAACGCTTCATTCAACTATTCATATATTACGGTTTTCAGTGCTGCTTTCAATTGTACTAGTGTTCATGGAGACCAAACCACGGAGCATCATTTGCTAGGTTGTGGTGTTGTTGTTGTATGTTTGTTCTTTCATTTTTGGCGCGTACACTCCACATCACATACGTCATCGAAGCAGAATGATAGACGTGTTTTTACTTTTCTGGTGGACGATATCAATAGAAACAACAGCGAATTAACGGGTACCATCACATTGGTCATTATCACACGATAGGACGTCAGACGATGTTCAGTCAATATTTAGAGTATAACATTTAACGATCACTGTTTTTAGTTTTAGGAAACCTTCAGAGTTTCAGAGCAGAGCAAAAGTTTTGAATACGCTCTTTGTGCAATCGTACTGTCGAGAGAAAACAAGGGTTTTCTCAATAAAAACACAGGCTGTACTCTGATGTTTCTGTTTGAAAATTGGTGCTGGGTGACAGACATTTGTACTCTAAAACGTTTAAAATACCTTTTGATCTAGCACTCGTTAGGGCTCATTTTGAAGCTCAATAAGTAAAAATATTTTACACCAGCTTATTTTTGTGGATATTTCTCCATAGAGTTAACATTATAGGATTGCGGCCATTTTGAATTTAAAGTGCCGGTATAAGCATTCAGTAATTTGTTTCTCTAGTACCTATTTGGCATGGTGCCTCCATTACTTTTATTCTCTCCAGGCTGAGGAAAGAAATGGTTTAACAAAAGTTTTGAATCTTTCAATGAACGAACTACCTGAAAGTTGCGAACCAGTTTCTGTACGGAAGATCAAGTCACTTGCATACACTGCTACAGACACACAGAGTGAGTTTTTCCCGGAATTGCCGCTTGAAATTCAACCAAAGGGTCCTCAGGCTCCGATGATGATGATGTTGTTGTTTTTATTATTGTTGTTGTTGTTGTTGATAGTATTTGCAGAAAAGAACAAAGTATGCGCTGCGAAATTCAATACAGCCTAACTATACATGTGCGTTGCAGCCTAACTATACTATGCGTTGCAAATTCAATACAGCCTAACTATACATGTGCGTTGTTGCCTAACTATACATGTGCGTTGCAAATTCAATACAGCCTAACATTACCCAAGGGGTGTCACTTCATTACCATACACTTTTTTCAATCGCCAAAAATGCACCTAGCAAGCATCGAAATCGGTAAAATTCGACGTAGGGTCAAAGCACATTAGTCCTTCTCAATCATACTCAGACATTTTTACCTCTTGCCGATGAAAAGTCGACAAATCGGCAGGTTTTTCAATGCATCTCGTCGTCTCTTGATTCCAGATTTAAAAGGCCCCGCGAAAGATCTAGTCACGTGGGCGCATTTCAAATCGAACCAATAGCAGAGCTGGATGGGCCCAGCGTGAAAACCCGGCAGTAACGTAAGTTTCTCACGTCTTTGGAAAGAACGTTCTCTTGCTATGGGTGAACTGGAACTGTTAAAGTTACCAGAATTTCATACGCAGACGCACGCAGACAGTGTCACCCATAGTCTTCAAAAGACATAAGAAACTTACGTTACTGCCGGATTTTCACGCTGGGCCCATCCAGCTCTGCTATTGGTTCGATTTGAAATGCGCCCACGTGACTAGATCTTTCGCGGGCCTTTTAAATCTGGAATCAAGAGACGACGAGATGCATTGAAAAACCTGCCGATTTGTCGACTTTTCATCGGCAAGAGGTAAAAATGTCTGAGTATGATTGAGAAGGACTAATGTGCTTTGACCCTACGTCGAATTTTACCGATTTCGATGCTTGCTAGGTGCATTTTTGGCGATTGAAAAAAAGTGTATGGTAATGAAGTGACACCCCTTGGGTAATGTTAGGCTGTATTGAATTTGCAACGCACATGTATAGTTAGGCAACAACGCACATGTATAGTTAGGCTGTATTGAATTTGCAACGCATAGTATAGTTAGGCTGCAACGCACATGTATAGTTAGGCTGTATTGAATTTCGCAGCGCATACTTTGTTCTTTTCTGCAAATACTATCAACAACAACAACAACAATAATAAAAACAACAACATCATCATCATCGGAGCCTGAGGACCCTTTGATTCAACAAACAAAATACGTTACGAATTTCAAATACTGCTGTGCGCTACTCCGATTTTAGGTAATGGCGCCACCATGCGGCTGGCTACGACTAGCTTTGCAAGACAAGACTAAAACGATTTTGCCTATGTCATGTAACTGTTGAGATTCACCGTATGGATACTTCTCAACAAAGCTCAGCAAAAAAAGTTTCTCTGACATTCAACCATAATTGCACAACCAATATCTCTTTAATGGTCTCAGTCGGTACACTTTTGGATAGTCAGATAACAATTCTTCGTTTGCCGTCCACGGGAGGGTAGGTTTACATGCAAAACGTTGAAAAAACAGACACAGCAATAGTACTTTCTTAATCCTACACATGGAATACATTGGAAAATTAGTATGTGTCTTCACAAAGTCCTTTATTTCAGTGTCTATTTTTGTTTACCTTGAAGGAGGGTAGGACTGATGAAAATTTCGAGCACGGCAAGCAATAAAATTAAGGTGCCTCTTAAGAACTGAAGGTAAAAATATGCAGTAAACAATTGGTCGGCAGTTAAGCTAATTCCCATATTTGTCAGGAATGGATATTTATCACAATGATGCAAATATAAAACATTCATCCAAAAGTCTGCATATTTTGGCATTTAATCGTTACTCAAGATAATATTAGTAGACGTCAACACACTATGATGAAGATGATAATTGTATGTGACAGATACTGTTGACTGCATTCCACATTACACTCGTTCTCATCTATCATCGAACGCGCAACTTCATGTGAATGTTGATACATCTCAATGGATGAATTCATCAGTGTGTTTCCTTTGAAACTTCATGAGTTGATAAGGAACTTCCTAGGAAGATTTCGCCGCCTCAACGATGTAATAATATTGCTACAGACTTCCAGACAAGTCGGCGCCAACAAATAAAACATGCTGGGGCATACAACACGCGTGCGCCACATTTATTTTCGCTGAGAGCATGCACAATTGTCCCTGGAACGCTCCATGCTTTCCACGGTGTTCGAGTTTTTCCAAACTTTGTTGGTTTGTCCATGGTGCCGATGAGTTTTGTAAATGAAAATGTCATCAGAATTTGTGTTTAACGTTCACTTCCAATACTATGGTGCACAAAACGAAAAGATAACATCCGTGTACATGAATGTTGATACATCTCATGAATTCATCAGTGTGTTTCCTTTGAAACTTCATGAGTTGATAAGGAACTTCCTAGGAAGATTTCGCCGCCTCAACGATGTAATAATATTGCTACAGACTTCCAGACAAGTCGGCGCCAACAAATAAAACATGCGGGGCATACAACACGCGTGCGCCACATTTATTTTCGCTGAGAGCATGCACAATTGTCCCTGGAACGCTCCATGCTTTCCACGGTGTTCGAGTTTTTCCAAACTTTTGTTGGTTTGTCCATGGTGCCGATGAGTTTTGTAAATGAAAATGTCATCAGAATTTGTGTTTAACGTTCACTTCCAATACTATGGTGCACAAAACAGTCCGGGTCAGCTCCAAAATTGGAGACGCTATACCATAATATTTACCCCTCTCATTAGCCAATCAGCGGCCAGCGCGCCATCAGTGAAAATTGTATTTCCTGGCAACCTCCACATGCGTCCTTCGTTACGTACGCCATACTGTGTCGAACTCCCGCGCCGTATTCTGTCATAATGTCGAACAGTTGTGTGGCCACTCTGTCAAAACACAATTTCAAAATCGCGTACCAGTTTTATTCTGGCTAAGACAACCAAACCCCTATATCGCTGTGATTCCTAGACTCTGGCTTGAAGTCCTGCGAAATATAAATCGTGTACCTACACAGATCGTTCAGAATACCCCATTTGTATCGGAGATGGCAGTGATACAAATTCTACCGTATGGGGAACAGTTGTGTGGCCACTTTGTCAACACATTTTCAAAATCGCGTACCATTTTTAGTCTGCGTTTGACAACTACAAAACAGGTATCGTTTTAAAGCTCTGACATTGCTCTTCTTTCTTGCAAAATGTTATACGCGTACCTACACAAATAACCTTTATAACAGTATTTCTAATAGAGATGACGAACATCCACAAAATGATTCTCGGTACTTGAGCGAAATCGATAAACTGGGGTAGAAATGAATCGTCAATATTTCGAATATTTGTTCACTAATCGGACTCCTTGTTGGACATGACCTTCTGCAGAACATGTGGATTATGTTGACTGTCGAAATTCGTCGAAATTCACAAGACAGGGGCTTAATAAGCGGCCCAAAACTGCCGATCACACTTGGTGGGTAATTTGTGACCCAGCGTGACCTGTACTTTATTAATGATGTAATCTGGACGATGATTGCTGAATGCCGGAATACATTATCATAATGAGTCTCCAATTTTGGAGCTGACCCGGACTGCAAAACGAAAAGATAACATCCGTGTACATGAAGAGAGGGTGAATTCATGAGAATGAAAGCTAGTAAGTGAAAGTTTAAAATGCCGAGGTGGAACTTTAAAGGCGAAGATTTGCGTTCAGGAGGTACATCGCCATCAGTTTCGGGCAGAGAAACATTCTTACACTTTTGTGAAATACGAAAGATTTACATTTCAAGAGAGAAAAAATGTACTCGAAATTTCCTTGAGAATCAACATCGCGCAG